>NC_134235.1:62306383-62931383 GCF_965152275.1 Natator depressus
TCATTATTTGTGTTGTGTGATGTGGTCACCTAAGTCATTTGGTTTTATTTCTGCACCCAAAAATTGTTTGAATAAGAGAATAATGACTAAAGGATGCCCAACAGCATGCATTTCCTGTACACACGTCCAGAGGAATAATCATTTGTGGGAAAAATTGTGAACCTTGTATGATTTGAAGACATTTACATAAATAAGCTGTGATGTCCAGTTGTCAAGAACAGTGAATAATATGACACTACAAATAACAGAGCATTTTTTTGTATTATACAATCAGTTCTAATTGTTAGGGGGCTTATTCCTTCACCCACTTACTTCCCTGGTCCTTCTCGCATGAACAGAGAGCAACAATACCCAAAGTCCAAAGGTGCAAACAATTCGATGTTTATTGGGGTAAACTTCCAGCAAGCATGATTCCAGTTTCCTTCCTTAGTGTCCCCCTTCCCAGTTCTGACACCACAGAGCCTTGCCTGTGTCCCTGTTCCCATTCCCCCCCTTAGCAAAACATGATTCCAATTCCCCACCCCCATTCCCATTCCCCCCCACCCACACACTTCCTGATTGACTGCAGACTATATAGTAAAACTTGAGTTCTGCTTAGCTATACCTTAACCAATCATTTTACTGAAATTTAACTAACCAATCCTACCATATTGTAACATGATTAGTTAACCAGTTATATCCCACCACCCTAATTAGTTTACACCCAGCAAAATTAATTATACAGCAGACAGAAACAATCACAGAACCAGACAGAGACCATGCAAATAAACAATAGCAAAGTGGGAACTATAATGACAAAACAATACAGAAGTGAGGATTTCACAACTACATCTATAAAGACATAAGGGTTTCCCAGCTGTGTCTATTGATAAGTGAGTTCTTGCCAGACAGGATGCTATCAAACTAAGTTTCCTTTTACATCTTCTAGGCACTTCCCTTTCTCTGGAGGTGGTAGGCATTATCAGGACAGGATTGTATTCCTAACAGCCCAATAGCACCTTATTTCAATGTGACTAGTTTGGAATGTGAGGATGTGACTGGTCGCTTCCCAGCTTATGGCTGCCTCTGCTGCTTAGCCAGAGATCTTAGCCTAAGAACAGGGCCTCAGACTGTCACAGTAAGAGAAGGTCCTTACACTGGCATACAATTATTTTGATTCTTTCTTTTATACCTCTATAACTAGCCAAGTGATAAGAATACACCTAAATTCTTAAGAGTATAGGCCTTTATAGACAGGCCTGAATATCTATATCCTAACACTAATGAAAACTCTTCTACTCGTTATCCATGCCACTGTCATCTGCTGATCGGAGTACTGCAGTGCTATGTATGTGGGGGTGAGCCTTGAAGACCACAGGCCCTGACTGACTAGTGTTCATTGGCAAAGTCAGAAGAACTGTCATTGGCTATAAGCATCAGAACAGTAACATCATGCCACTTGGAAATTTCAGTTGCTGCAGGAGGTCGTTTGTTACTTGCTTAGAAGAACTTCTCATAGGAAGCATGTTACTCTGCTGCCAATATTTTTCAGGTGCATTTCAGGGTATAGGCTTTGACCTAAACATTTTTGGGACCAAGTTATAAGAGAGAATAATATGTTATGTATCCATCCATTGTCATGAAATGATCCCTATCCTTCCAACAAAGCTCTGAGATTCCACAAAGTTCTATCTTACACCTCTCCAATTCTTTGGTCACAATGGCAAGCTTCCTTTCATACATGTTCCTCATATTTTATGTTCCTACTCTGATGATTCATTTATGAAGGCTCAGGTCATTCTTGTTCTTGGTGCTATCATCAGGCACTATACTTCCTCCAGGAAAGACAGTGGGATTACATTTATCTTATCCAAGGAGACATCAGAATGTGTGTCTGGATATAATCCAATCAGTGACAGAATCATTAAAATTGGCCTTCGGGAGAAGCCAGTTGATATGTCAATCATACAGGTATATGCCCCTAAAACAGCAGTTTACAATGAAATGATTAATGACTTCTTTGAATGACTTGAAGAAACTCTCACTGAAACACCAAATAAAGATATCACCCTTGTAATTTGGGGATTTGAATGCAAAAGTTGGAGCTGCAAGCTCTCATAAAGAACTAATGGGAAATAATGGTCTGGGCTAACAAAATGCGAGAGGAAGGTGGTTAGTTGAATTCTTCTTCCATAATCACCAAGTCATTGTAGGTATAGGTCTTGCTGGGCATGAGTAAACTGAAGATAGCTTGATTTGAGTGCAAGGCTAAACTGTAAACCAGTTCATGACAGGCGGTGTGCTGCAGATGGCATTTTCAGGCTAGTTGAGGTAAGTGGGAATACCCTGAACTGTTAAGCTTGAAACATACATAAGGTGAGGACATAAGCGATTGATCCTTATATGTTCTGCAAAATGATTGGTTCTTACATAATCATCCAATGTTCAAACCAATAAGATTCAAGAAACATAGATGTTAGTAGCTAGGAAAAATGTATACAAACTATGTAGTGTGCGATATGATTTGGAATGGTGGCATCACCCATACCAAAACCTTCCACATCTGGGCCTGGCCAGTGAGGGCATAGGCTGTTACATGCCTAAAGTAATGGTGGCACTTAAAATGAAAAAGGTTGTAGAGCAGTTTTTAAACTAAGGGCTGGGGGAAAGCTGACAGTTGTGGAGGAGCACGTGGTTCGGACAGAGACATTTCTTAGGGGAGGATCTTTTAATGGAGATTCTCTATGCCCTAGTAAGGAGGAGAGGATGGAAGATGATAAAATATGGGTAGTATCTGATGAGAAACAGTCAAATGAAAAAGAGTCCCATTCAATTACATCATGTAGTGGCAGACAGCTAAAAAGTGACAAGTTTTTAAAGTGCTTATATATAAATGCTAGAAGTCTAAATGATAAGGTGTGTGAACTAGAGTCCTCCGTATTAATTGAGGATATTGATATAATAGGCATCACAGAAACTTGGTGGAATGAGGATAATCAATGGGACACAGTAATACCAGGGTACAAAATATATCGGAAGGACAGAACAGGTCGTGCTGGTGGGGGAGTGGCTCTACATGTGAAAGAAAATGTAGAATCAAATGAAGTAAAAATCTTAAATGAACCAAACTGTACCATACAATCTCTATGGATAGTAATTCCATGCTCTAATAATAAGAATATAGCAGGGGATATATTACCAACCGCCTGACCAGGATGAAATGCTCAGAGAGATTAGAGAGGCTATTAAAATTAAAAAATCAATAATAATGGGGGATTTCAAATATCTCCATACTGACTGGGTACATGTCACCTTAGGACGGGATGGAGAGATAAAGTTTCTTGACACCTTAAATGACTGCTGCTTGGAGCAGCTAGTTCTGGAACACACAAGAGGAGAGGCAATTCCTGATTTAGTCCTCAGTGAAGCACAATATCTGCTCCAAAGGTTGAATATAGCTGGACCGCTTGGTAATAGTGATCATAATACAATTAAGTTTAACATCGCTGTGGCAGGGAAAACACCACATCAGCCCCAAAATGTCGCATTTAATTTCAGAAAGGGGGATGACACAAAAATGAGGAAGTTAGTGAAACAGAAATTAAAAGGTACAGTGCCAAAAGTGAAATCCCGGCAAGCTGCATGGAAACTTTTTAAAGACACCATAATAGAGTCTCAACTTAAATGTATACCCCAAATTAAAAAACATAGTAAGAGAACCAAAAAAGTGCCACTGTGGCTAAACAACAACATAAAATAAGCAATGAGACACAAAAAGGCATCCTTTAAAAAGTGAAAGTTAAATCCTAGTGAGGAAAATAGAAAGGAGCACAAACTCCAGCAAATGAAGTATAAAAATATAATGCGGAAGGCCAAAAAAGAATTTGAAGAACAAATAGCCAAAGACTCAAAAAGTAAAAGCAACATTTTTTAAAAGTACATCAGAAGCAGGTAGCCTGTTAAACAACCAGTGGGGCCAATGGATGATTGAGATGCTAAAGGAGTACTCAAGCACAAGAGGGCCATTATGGAAAAATTAAATGAATTTTTTGCATCATTCTTCATGGCTGAGGATATGAGGGAGATTTCCAAACTTGAGCCATTCTTTTTAGGTGACAAATCTGAGGAACTGTCCCAAACTGAGGTGTCATTAGAGGAGGTTTTGGAACAAATTGATAAACTAAACAGTAATAAGTCACGAGGACTTGTTGTGAACACTCTTGTGAACACGAGATGGTGTTCACCCAAGAGTTTTGAAGGAACTCAAATGTGAAATTTCAGAACTACTAACTGTGGTATGTAACCTGTCATTTAAATTAGCTTCTGTACCAAATGACTGCAGGACAGCTAATGTGATGCCAATTTTTAAAAAGGGCTCCAGAGGTGATCTCGACAATTACAGGCTGGTAAGAAACTATAGTAAAGAATAAAATTGTCAGACACATAGATGAACATAATTTGTTGGGGAAAAGTCAACATGTTTTTTGTAAAGGGAAATCATGCCGCACCAATCTACTAGAATTCTTCAAGGGGGTCAACAAACATGCAGACAAGGGGGATCCAGTGGATATAGTGTAATTAGATTTTCAGAAAGCCTTTGACAAATCCCTCACCAAAGGCTCTTAAGTAAAGTAAGCAGTCATGGAATAAAATGGAATGTCCTTTCATGGATTGGTAACTGGTTGAAAGACAGGAAACAAAGTGTAGGAATAAATGGTCAGTTTTCAGAATGGACAGAGGTAAATAGTGGTGTCCCCAGGGGTCTGTACTGGGCCCAGTCTTATTCAATATATTCATAAATGATCTGGAAAAAGGGGTAAAGAGTGAGGTGGGAAAATTTGCAGATGATACAGAACTACTCAAGATAGTTAAGTCCCAAGCAGACTGCAAAGAGCTACAAAAGGATCTCTCAGAACGGAGTCACTGGCAACAAAATGGCAGATGAAATTCAATGTTGATAAATGCAAAGTAATGCACACTGGAAAACATAATCCCCACTATACACATAAAATGATGGGGTCTAAATTAGCTGTTACCACTCAAGAAAGAGATCTTGGAGTCATTGTGGATAGTTCTCTGAAAACATCCACTCAGTGTGCAGTGGCAGTCAAAAAGGCCAACAGAATGTTGGGAATCATCAAGAAAGGAATAGATAATAAGACAGAAAATATCATATTGCCTCTATATAAATCCATGGTACGCCCACATCTTGAATACTGCATGCAGATGTGGCTGCCACATCTCAAAAAAGATATATTGGAATTGGAAAGGGTTCAGAAAAGGGCAACAAAAATGATTAGGGGTATGGAACAGCTGCCATATGAGGAGAGATTAATAAGACTGGGACTTTTTAGCTTGGAAAAGAGATGACTAAGGGTGGATATGACAGAGCTCTATAAAATCATGACTGGTGTGGGGAAAGTAAATAAGGACGTGTTATTTACTCCTTCTCATAACACAGGAACTAGGGGTCACCAAATGAAATTAAAAGGCAACAGGTTTAAAACAAACAAAAGGAAGTGTTTTTTCACAGAACACACAGTTAACCTGTGGAACTCCTTGCCAGAGGATATTGTGAAGGCCAAGACTATAAAAGGGTTCAAAAAAGAACCAGATAAATTCATGGAGGATAGGTCCATCAATGGCTATTAACCAGGATGGGCAGGGATAGTGTCCCTAGCCTCTCTTTGCCAGAAGGTGGGAATGGGCGACTGGAGATGGATCACTTGATGATTACCTGTTCTGTTCATTCCCTCTGGGGCCCATTGCATTGGCCACTGTTGGAAGACAGGATACTGGGATAGATGGACCTTTGGTCTGACCCAGTATGGCCGTTCTTATGACTAGAGATTTTGGGTCTGGGCGTTTTGGCTACATTAAAGTAATTTCAAGGTTGTTAGTTGTCTTGGTCAAAATAGAAGCAACAGTTTAATTTTCCAGCTAAACTAGAGTAGACTTCGTAGCAAATTTTAGAGCCTTTGGTCTGACCCAGTATGGCCGTTTTTATGTTCTTAATAAAGTAATCTCAAAGACATTTTGGAATCGAACTGAATTTTTAGATCCCAGAGAACTGGATGAAATGTTCTCCAAGAACTGGACGAGGTGTTCTGGATAAATCAAGTAGAAAAGGTCTTGGCGGGAATCCCAAGTCATTACAAACACCATCTTCACCCAACATCCTAGAAATTTATAAATGTGGAGGTCACCTGACAATATGACAAAGAACCAAACTGACTATGTAATGCAATGCTGGAGATCAAGTTCCCAATGGTAAAGACTTTCCTGAGTGCAGACTCAGCTCAGCTGTAGGCCTAAAACATAAAACTAAAAATTAAGAACAAATGTGCTTATTTAGAAGGAGCTGTGTGGTAACTTATAACTGGGGAGACGGGGGGGGGGGGGCGGAACCACTGGTCATAGCCCTTGGAGAGGAAGCAATGTGCAGACAGTGGCCTTTTTAGACCACCTCACTTCCTGAAGATATCACAGTGAAAGACAGTATAATTTTAAAATCCCCAGTCAGCAGGGAGAAATGAAGGTCTTCACTCGGGAGAGGGAACGGATGGGAGCCAGAAGCCTAAAGTATGTGCCCTTGGTTGACACAGAGGGGGAATACAGGTGTAGTTGCCCTGAACTGTGACAACCTATGTTTTTGTATAAATCTATGATCTAGCTTTTAAACCTCCCTCATCCTGATAGAAATCCCAATTTCATGTTATGTGTTGTTTAGGGACTACATCTGAAATAACTTCTTCACAGTGCACTAAATGTCTGATTCTTTATCATGAGTGGGAGTAGGCAATCTCTTTATTTATATCTTACCAAAGTACGTAGTACAAGCATTCTTTGGGGGGACAGGGAAGATCTGGTGGCATACATCATAACCCCCTACCTTTAATGAACATCTTCCTACTGATTTAATGAAAGAATGCACATTGTTTAAAAAGAAAGCCACATACAACTAAACAACTTCTTAACATTCTACTATAAGGTTCAGTTGGTCACCAGTGGACACTAAAGTTCAGTTGATAAATGATATGCCAGTAATTACAATCAGGTAACTGAAATTTGCAGTATAATTAACAGGAAGTGATAAGGTGGAAACACACCATTATGCAGCCATGAGACCCAGATCCTTAAACAGTTTATACCAGACACAATCTGAATATTATTACAAATGAATTAATGAAAACATATCTTTTCTCTTTATTGATGGGCACACTAATAAAATATTTATTCCAACAAATTACTTTTGCTATCTTGATTAACCGAACTGCTGTTTAATTAATAATGTTATGGTCATGCAAGCCCGTCTAGCTGTCATGTTAATCGCTAATTTGCATTGGGCTGATTGGTTTGCACTACTTGGTTTCTCAATATCTTAACTGAAATAGTCCCTTTTGGCTATTTGCCTGGCACCAAATGATAGAGTGTTCCCTGATAACAAAAGAAAAGCCAATGCAAATTACCTAAAGGATAATTATTCTTATGTTGAATTTCAATAAAGTTTTATGGTGATTGTTGAAGTAGTGAGATTGGAGGGGCCAAATTTGTAAAGGTATTTCTATCCGTGTTGCTGATGGCTCAGGATCAGACTTGTAGAGCCTAATTCATCATCCTATGTAGTTAATGCAATTCTTTCCATTGACACCAATGGGCACTGGACCAGATCTTTAGACTTAACTCTCTGGAGCAGTAACCATGTCTGTCTAAGTGTTTCAATACCACCTAGCACAACAGGGCCATGATCTTGATTGGTTCTAAAGTAAGATAAATACTTATAGTTCTACAAAGTATTGTTGGTTTACAGCACACGCTTATATGAACAGTTAGTTCTAGGTCCTTTGTTAATCACTTAATCAAAATATTGCTTTGTTTCACATTGGCTAAAAATTGATGATTATTTTAAAAATTAAAACATTGGATTTTTTAATTTAAATTGGATTTTTAAAATTTAAATTAAATTATATATATTTTTCTTTTAAAAATCTATTTAAAATTTGACTGTCAGAATGTCAAATTTATGTTAAGGCCTGAACCTACTATAATCTATTACAATAATTTAAATTAAATAAAAAATAATAAAATTCAAGCAATACATATTTACTGTCAAAGTTTTAATGAGAGTCAAACCACTGAACTGATGGAAGTCACTGTTTAAGTACCTGGAACCAGAGTTTGATAAAGTGCGACACCAGATTTTGCAAGCAGGCGGAGGGAGAATATTTTCTTCATTTCAATTTATTCAAGTAGTTCAGAGGTCAATGACTAGTTCATTCAAAGTTGAGAAACCAATTGGGATCTGAAAAAGCAGGAAAGCTTGTTTTCCTCTTTTAATCTATGAATAACAACAAGAAGTGAGGATGAGATCTACTGGTTCTAAAATCTTGAAGTATATGGTGGCAAGAAACAATCAGTTCAATTCAATCAATATAGATAATATTTCATTGGTTTAATAATCAGTTAGTTTTAAATGCAAAACAAGTTTTGATAAACATACCTTTTGTTTCTCATACACCCAGAACATTTAAGGTAGTTATATTTACCTAATACAAGCCATTTTAAATGCTGAGTTTATGTATTTTAATTGAATTCCAATTACCATTCAAATGCAACTTGACAACTCATGAGTAAAAAAATGAACCATCTACTAAATAAGAAATGCATCATTCATTTTCTAACATAATAAAAATGTAAAAATTAAGAATCTAAAAAATATGTTACACTATCTAATTGCTTAAATAAATATGTATAGATATACTATATCCTCCTGATTAGCCAAAAAAAGTACAATATTTAATGTAATGGCTATATTTAGTTGCAAATCAACATGTTTTAATGGCTGCCAACCAATGAGAACCAGCCTTTATTTAGGAAAATAACTAAAGTACAAATACAAAACAAAATTATAACTGATTGTTTAAATCCATGTTTCCTGCTTTCTGATTTAAATCTTGATTAATATGTCCACATCTCACCTTTATTGTGGAGGGGTTGGGGGGGCAGGATTTGTCTGGCTGGCCAAATGAAAGAAACAGTGCTTTATTGCTGGGGGTGGGAAGAAGAGAAAAAAACTGCTGAAAAGGAGACAAGGGTCCAGCCTGGCAACACTGACTCATCCCCTGGGAACCAGTTGGGATGAAGGATTTAAAAGGGGACAGACCTGTCCGTGAAGCTCCCTTTTACATGGAGAGGCAGCAAAGCTAATTGTGGGTTCCTCCTTGTGGCGGATGTCCAGTGCAGGTACTCCATAGGGTAGTGACCAGAAAAATGGATTAGAAATGGATTTACAAAGGTATTCGTTAAAGGAACAGAATGGGGGTGGTGACTGGGAATTCCTATGATTGGTACAGCAGGGAGCCAGCCCCCCTTCTTATAGACTACCTTACCCTCCCACGAGGGGGGGTGTGTGGATGGTAATGTCCCAGCAATGGATTGGCAGGGGGGACCTGGATGTAAAAAGATGGGGAGCTGGCAGAAGCCCCCGAGTTAATTATGGAATAAACATGGGGTTAGCTACACTGTACACTTTTATCTACCGGGTAGTCCCAGACATCTAATAATAAAGTTGAGGCATGATTAAATTCATATCAAATGACTCCTGTCTTTCTTTCAGTATAGCCAGACAACCAGTGATTTAAATCACTTCAATTTAAATCAATCCCAACTTGCTTTGTCACCAGCAATTTGGAAATTTCTAGTCCATACATGTAGCATGTGATTATTTATCTACATATTTTGCATACTGCAATTCCATTGGATCAAAGGAAATATGTCACTATATACCGGATATTTAAGATAGCAGGTAAATTACTGGATTAATCTCAAGAATTAATATGTTTATCCCAGTTTAGCCACTACATGCAGGTTTCCAAAAATTTAATACCAAGTAACTGGGCTTAGCCAAATTTAATTAAGCCACCAGCAGAGTCATAATAATCGAGTCAGACTTTCAAGATCCCTCAAATAAGAACTGTATGAAAATGAAAGTGCCAAATTTGTGCTTTATTGTCCTTTGGGCAAACTTTTTTTGCACATTTCTCATAATCCCAGTTTTTAATCTCATTGGAGATGGGTTTTCTTTACTGCTCCGTATGAAATGAATGGACCTCAGTTGGCATCATCCATCTACCTCCTATGGTACCTCTGATCCTTTGGAGTGTGTACTTGGCAAACAGAATCTTCACTTACTGGGAGCTGTTTCTCTTTTTCCCTGTTTAATGCTAAACTCCATTCCCTACAATGATCTCTCTTCCCATATCTCAGTTCTACTCCCATGTCTGCTGATTGTGCTACTCTCTATAATCTGTCCCGTTTTTCCTTCCAGGTGAATAAATATTCACTCTATCCTCTTGAACTTAAAGAGAGTTTTCTGGAGTTTACAGGGCAAGGTTCAGTCCTTTGGAGAATGGCTTGCTTCAGCTCTAAAAACCATTAGTCAAGAATCACCTGACTTGGATTGTCTGTCTGTATTTGATGAGTTTAATGAAGAAGCATAAGTCTTTCAAGGACACCAGCAGCCATTTTAGGCCCAGATTTGACCTTCATTACACTATTAAAAATAATCTAGTTATGTCTAATTATTCAAATTCAAACTCTGTTGCTCAGCAATAGTGTTGTGACACTGCACCCCATAAATTCTTCATAGTGATATTATTATGATGTGATTATGACATAGTTATGATGCATTTTATGCAAGATAGATCATGTGAAATATTATTGAAAAGGTTATGATTTGCTGAATATGATTATCCTATTTATGTGCACATATCATTTTTGTATCTGAAGTTAGGAATATTGACTATGTATCTGTATTTCAAATGTGTTTACACCAGGGAATGCCGACCAGACAAGATGCTCTCAGACTAGGTAGTGGTTGGGGAAGGGCCATTAGAGAGAACAAGAGGCCTTAGAAGAAGTTTATTTCCCACCCCGTGAGCCTTCCTGAGGACACTACAGACAGCCTCCAAGTTATGGCTGCTGTGACACCACAGGGACATGTGACCAGGTCACCTGGTGCTGGACTCTATCTTGGGATGTTAGTATTTTTCCACTGACTGGTGTGGAAACCAAGCTTTGAAACAAAGGGTTCCCGCCATGTGCAAAAGCTATAGAGGCAGGGGAGTGACTTCACTGACTCTCTCACACCCAAGGAGACTCCTGGAAACACCTGAGGAACAAAGACTGAATTGGCGGAAATGGTGGACCCAGGCTAAAGGAATTTTTAAATTGTAAGTGGAACACCTGGGGATTCCAAGCTATAAGCAAGTGCAGTCTGCTTATATCATCATTTAGGGTGAGAAATTGCTGTTCATATCCAATCTATGTAGTATATTAAGCTTAGATTGCATTTGTTTATTTGCTAGATAATCTACTTTGATCTGTTTGCTATCCCTTATAATCACTTAAAATTTATCTTTTGTAGTTAATAAACTTGTTTTTGCATTATCTAAAACCCAGCGTGTGGGACTCATAACTCGGAGCAGAAAGCTGTTGTATATTCCTCTCCATGTTGAGGGATGGGGAAAATTTCATGAACTTATGCTGTACAGTTTTTTGTGCAGCGGAAAATGGTATAATTTTGGGTTTATACTCCAGAGGGGGTGCGTGCCTTAGGAAATGGGAGGTGACCTAGCTGGAGCCTTCCCATGCAGTAGGTGGTCAGAGCGTCTGCATGTAACTGCAGCTGGGTGTGTCCTACCTGTATGTGTGCTGGTGAAAGTGCAGACTGGAGCCTGGAGAAAGCTTGTCAGCTTGTCACAAGAGTACAGTGTAAAAGGGAGCCCAGGCTGGTGGGTCGGGGAGCTCAACAGTGCCCCAGTTTAAGGTGGCACCCCATCACATGTCTCCATTTTAGTATGATAATAAACATAACATGAAAGTATTCTTGCTAGTAAGTTAAAAAAGTATGGGCTGGAAGAATGGAGTATAAGGTGGACAGAAAGCTGGCTAGTGTGTCGGGCTCAATGGGTAGTGATCAATGGCTCCACGTCTAGTTGGCAGCCGGTATCAAGTGGAGTGCCCCAAGGGTCGGTCCTTGGGCCGGTTTTGTTCAATATCTTAATTAATGATCTGGAGGATGGTGTGGATTGCACCCTCAGCAAGTTTGCAGATGACACTAAACTGGGAGGAGAGGTAGATACGCTGGAGGGTAAGGATAGGATACAGAGGGCCCTAGACAAATTAGAGGATTGGGCCAAAAGAAATCTGATGAGGTTCAACAAGGACAAGTGCAGAGTCCTGCACTTAGGACAGAAGAATCCCATGCACCGCTACAGAATGGCTAGGCAGCAGTTCTGCAGAGAAGGACGTAGGGGTGACAGTGGACGAGAAGCTGGATATGAGTCAACAGTATGCCCTTGTTGCCAAGAAGGCTAACAGCATTTTGGGGTGTATAAGTAGGGGCATTGCCAGCAGATCGAGGGACGTGATCGTTCCCTTCTATTCGACATTGGTGAGGCCTTATCTGGAGTACTGTGTCCAGTTTTGGGCCCCACACCACAAGAAGGATGTGGAAAAATTGGAAAGAGTCCAGAGGAGGGAAACAAAAATGATTAGGGGACTGGAACACATGACTTATGAGGAGAGGCTGAGGGAACTGGGATTGTTTAGTCTGCGGAAGAGAAGAATGAGGGGGGATTTGATAGCTGTTTTCAACTACTTGAAAGGGGGTTCCAAAGAGGATGGATCTAGACTGTTCTCAGTGGTAGCAGATGACAGAACGAGGAGTAATGGTCTCAAGTTGCAGTGGAGGAGGTTTAGGTTGGATATTAGGAAAAACTTTTTCACTAGGAGGGTGGTGAAACACTGGAATGCGTTACCTAGGGAGGTGGTGGAATCTCCTTCCTTAGAAGTTTTTAAGGTCAGGCTTGACAAAGCCCTGGCTGGGATGATTTAGTTGGGGATTGGTCCTGCTTTGAGCAGGGGGTTGGACTAGATGACCTCCTGAGGTCCCTTCCAACCCCGATATTCTATGATTCTATGATCCTGCTTTTGTTTGTCATCATCACTTAACAGCAAAAAGCCAGAGTATAGTTTTAAACCACTGTGTGTGTGCTGTGCACACATGTAAGATGTGGGGAAGTAGCAAAGATGCAGGCTTAATTCCTTCAGAAGCACTGGATGGTATTCTCAGAGCAGTGGTGTCTGCTGTGCTTTTAACTAGGTGCAATGTGTGCTCTCTTCCCTGCTTCCTGGCAAGTGCAGAAGGCAGATGGAGCTATGGACTTAGTCTTGCTCCTCTGCTCCCCAATAGGTTTTCTAGGACCCCACTGGCATTAAACCAGTTCTTCTATGCTGCAAGCACAAGGACTGAGTCAGTGTCTGGCCCCTGGTTAAGTGTAAAAGTTTGGGGAATTTTGTTCATCTGTTCCCAAGGTTAGACACAACTTAGCTCAAAGTGAGCACACTTCTGTTTGAATCAGCCCTGATACAAATACACAGAATGGGACATTCCTAGTCATGACTATTTATTATATATATTACAGTAGTGCTTAGAGACCCCAGTCTGAAATAGAACCTCATTGTTCTGGGTACTGTACAAATCTACAATCTGTAAAAAAGCCTTGTTCCTAGGAGCTCACAATCTCAGGAAACAAAAGCGAGGGGGATAGATTTTTTTAAGTTACACTTGTTATTATATTTTGTGACAAACATTTTTTTTTTTAACAAAAGGTGTCAAAGCCTGATGGTCTCTCTGTACAGACAGCTTCCAAAATGGAAATAGTGAAGTGATAAACCTTGAAGAGAAACATATTGCAGTAAGCAGTCAAAACTGTATTCTATTACATTAGTCTGGATTTTATCTTGATTAATATTGGCAGAAATAAGATATTTTCTGAATCTTTACTACTGGGATCCAACAAACTCTGCATAAAGAACAGAGAAATGGCCAGTGTTCATGTATCATCCTACCAATCAACTTATTTTACCATTCATGCTTTGTAATGAGCTCCAAAGAGAGCAGTAAAGCCTTTTTATTTATTTAAGATCTTGAAAATCCCCCTAAAATGCTCTGTGAAATAGATTTAGACTCATATGGACTCCAGACTCTGTGGATTTATGACAAGTGCTGTCATACTGTGTGCTGCTCTGCCTTTATTGACTTGAAAACCAAAGGTGAAATATTTTTATTACCAAATGGATTTTTTTCCTATTAAAAGTATATGTAGACATGTAGAAGGAAGGAAATGTACTCAGGGTGTGTGTGTGTGTTTGTGTGTGTGAGAGTGAGAGAGAGAGAGAACATGAGTGCGCATGTGCACGTGTGTGTCCATTGATGAATCAGTTAAACACAAGGACAGATAGGACTGGGGACTAAACCATTGAGAGTGGCAGGGGTTATAATTTCACCTACTGCCAAATGGCCAGAACAGGTGACCAGGAAAGTTAACTGAGGAAAAGGGGCCAGGATTAAGCCACTCCAAAATTTTTATTAAAATAATAATGGAGGTCAAGGATAATCTAGGCATGGCCCAATATCTAAACAAATACTTTGCCTCAGTCTTTAATAAGACTAAAGAGGATCTTAGGGATAATGGTAGCATGACAAATGGGAATGAGGATATGGAGGTAGGCATTACCATTTTTGAGGTAGAAGCGAAACTCAAACAGCTTAATGAGACTAAATCGGGGGGCCCAGATAATCTTCATCCAAGAATATTAAAAGAATTGGCACAAGAAATTGCAAGCCCATTAGCAAGAATTTTTAATGAATCTGCAAACTCAGGGGTTGTACCGTATGATTGGAGAATTGCTAACATAGTTCCTATTTTTAAGAAAGGGAAAAAAAGTGATCCGAGTAATTATAGGCCTGTTAGTTTGACATCTGTAGTATGCAAGGTCTTGGAAAAAATTTTGAAGGAGAAGGTAGTTAAGGACATTGAAGTCAATGGTAAATGGGACAAAATACAACATGGTTTTACAAAAGGTAGATCGTGCCAAACCAACCTGATCTCCTTCTTTGAGAAAGTAACAGATTTTTTAGACAAAGGAAACGCAGTAGATCTAATTTACCTAGATTTTAGTAAGGCGTTTGATACCGTGCCACATGGGGAATTATTAGTTAAATTGGATAAGATGGGCATCAATAGGAAAATTCAAAGGTGGATAGGGAATTGGTTAAAGGGGAGACTACAATGGGTCTTACTGAAAGGTGAACTGTCAGGCTGGAGGGAGGTTACCAGTGGAGTTCCTCAAGGATCAGTTTTGGGACCAATCTTATTTAATCTTTTTATTACTGACCTTGGCACAAAAAGTGGGAGTGTGCTAATAAAGTCTGCGGATGATACAAAGTTGGGAGGTATTGCTAATTTAGAGAAGGACAGGGATACCCTACAGGAGGATCTGGATGACCTTGTAAACTGGAGTAATAGGAATAGGACGAAATTTAATAGTGAGAAGTGTAAGGTCATGCATTTAGGGATTAATAACAAGAATTTTAGTTATAAGCTAGGGACGCATCAATTAGAAGTAACGGAGGAGGAAAAGGACCTTGGAGTATTGGTTGATCATAGGATGACTATGAGCCGCCAATGTGATATGGATGTGAAAAAAGCTAATGCGGTCTTGGGATGCATCAGGAGAGGTATTTCCAGTAGGGATAAGGAGGTTTTAGTACCGTTATACAAGGCACTGGTGAGACCTCACCTGGAATACTGTGTGCAGTTCTGGTCTCCCATGTTTAAGAAGGATGAATTCAAACTGGAACAGGTACAGAGAAGGGCTACTAGGATGATCCGAGGAATGGAAAACTTGTCTTATGAAAGGAGACTCAGGGAGCTTGGCTTGTTTAGCCTAACTAAAAGAAGGTTGAGGGGAGATATGATTGCTCTCTATAAATATATCAGAGGGATAAATACCAGAGAGGGAGAGGAATTATTTAAGCTCAGCACCAATGTGGACACAAGAACAAATGGATATAAACTGGCCACTAGGAAATTTAGATTAGAAATTAGACGAAGGTTTCTAACCATTAGAGGAGCGAAGTTTTGGAATAGCCTTCCGAGGGAAGCAGTGGAGGCAAAAGATCTATCTTGCTTTAAGATTAAACTCGATAAGTTTATGGAGGAGATGGTATGATGGGATAACATGGTTTTGGTAATTAAATATTCATGGTAAATAGGCCCAATGGGTTATTAGATGGGGTAAGATCCGAGTTACCCGGAAAAGAATTTTCTGTAGTATCTGGCTGATGAATCTTGCCCATATGCTCAGGGTTTAGCTGATCGCCATATTTGGGGTCGGGAAGGAATTTTCCTCCAGGGCAGATTGGAAGGCCCTGGAGGTTTTTCGCCTTCCTCTGTAGCATGGGGCACGGGTCACTTGCTGGAGGATTCTCTGCTCCTTGAAGTCTTTAAACTACGATTTGAGGACTTCAATAGCACAGATATAGGTGTGAGGTTTTTTTGTAGGAGTGGTGGGTGAAATTCTGTGGCCTGCGTTGTGCAGGAGGTCAGACTAGATGATCATAATGGTCCCTTCTGACCTAAATATCTATGAATCTATGAATCTATGAATAATTTTAAATAAAGAAGGAAAAAAGATTAATTCTCAAAGGCATGCGATTGTATGCTAGAACTGAATGATGAAGTGCATCAAAAACACATTTACACAACATAACAGCAAACTTTATATTAAATCTAAAGAAATTTGGGGCTGGAGCCTTGATTTTATGCTACTATTACTCCATGACTATTGTTAATTATCCAATGAGAGATTCAAGATCTCCTCTCAAAACTTGTCATTCACGACAATCTTGCCATAGCCATGATGAAATTTTTTGTATATTTAAAATATCTTGAGCTATGAATAGATGAATTTATGCCCTTAAAATTCATTTACATAGCACTGCTTATACATATGGTACCATGCAGATTACTGGGCCTTACTCAGAAGCCCTTACAAGTCTAAAGGCATAAAAGAAAACAAACAGAACAAACACAGGACGGAAAACAGAGTGGCGTATGGAAATAGAATCTTGTGAATTATACCCCTAAAGAACATTACCCTGTCTAAATCTTTACTTCTGCTATTTCCTTTCTTACATGTACTGAATCTGACATGAGTTAAATTCAGGCTTTAGGGGCACTGTCTCCCTGTTTTAGTAGTGTGACCCAACCCTCCATCCCCAGTCAGCTTGGTCTAGCTTTGCCATGTACAGTTGTGATAAAGAGCTCCCTGTAGACTACAATGAAGCTGTGTTTAGATGGGCTTTGCACAGGTCTAAGAAGTAGGGTGACAGGACATTAAGGTGGGTAGATGTTTTTATTTTTATATATAAATGGGGCGGTGGGGTAGTTTGAATGTCTGGCATCCTGTCAGCAAGTAGTTAATTCCACTTGCATATTCTCTCTGTAGTCCTGGGAGTTGAGGACTGCTTGCAGAAAATACCGTGCATATAAATTGCTGTGAATTTTTAAGTGCTGGTCCTGTGCATGTTGCTATTAACTCCCCTACTCCTTTTGTTTCCCCAGTAAACGAAGAATTGTATTGATGATCCAATTTCTCCACACCCAGATCATAACTATGGCCACCAGCACTTGAGCTAAGAATTTAATTTCTTTAACTGCATGAGCATATAACTGCCATCTCCGGTTGGTTTATTGCCCCAATTAACCAAATGGCCTTTTCCCCCATGGCAGCTACTATTTCCTACCGGTGAAAAGGGCAGGATGCAGAAGTGGGGCTTGGGCGGATTAGATTTTTATTAGTAAATGTCAGTAAACGTTGATTTCACTGTGCACACACAAATCGATGAAAAAATATTTCCATCGATAATAACTGAAATTTGCAGATAGGCAAAGTAAGAAAAATGCTGCTTGAGAACTTAGTAGAGTTGGATTTGAGGACATTTACTTTGTATATTTTGACATGTGATGTTGACAATTTGTGTTTTAACAGTTATAAAGCTTTAATTTTTGAATCTCCACATCTCCTGTCATTAAATAATTGTTTGCCCCATCATGTCCCTCAACAGTGAAAAGTTAAATTGATAAACATTGAAAAAAAGTTTAAAACTAAACATATCAATAACATCTGTCAAAATTATATTTAAATTTTTTTGACATGCCTGTCTATGAGAATGCTGCCAAGATTTATTACAGCTTGGTTAGGATTGAGGATTCTCTCAAAGGAATAGCTGTGAGAAAGATTCGGTCTCTTGCTGAAGTATAATTACTAGTTACTACTTATTTCTTCCTACTTTGCAATTCCACAAGGCTATTTTTTTAAAAAAAGAAAATCCTGCTTTTCCTTGGATAAGAGTCTGATAAGAGATTTTAAGGCCAGATGGGATCACTACATCCGCTAATCGGAACTCCTACATAACACAGGCCAGAGAACTTCATCCAGTTACTCCTGTATTGAGCTCATGATGCTGTAAAACTGGTCCCCACAAACCCAGCATCATATTGCAGACCCCACCTTGAGTAATTTTGATTATCATTCCTTTTTTGTTGGAAGTAACATATTCCACAGCTCACAGTGGAATTATCTAGAGCACTGCTATCTGATGATATGATACCAACAGTTCAACATGTAGATATTTATTCTGCAGTATAAAAACTTCTCCATCCATGGTACATCGAAAAAGAATGAATGCTTTAATGGTATCATTTCTATTTATTTATGGAGATAGGCAGATATACTAAGTTTCATTTCTAAAGATTCACTTCAGTCAATAATAATTTCTTTTTACTGATACTTTTATCAAGCTTAATGCACCATGTAAACACTACCCAACTAAACTTACTACATCTCTGTGAAGCAGCCACTAATACTCACGTTACAGAAAGGGAGTCTATTTTTACCTCTGCCATCAACTCATGCTGACTTAACTTCTACATACCTCAGTTTAGCTGACTCCTAGTTCCCCTTCCTTAACCACTAGCCTATACTCCCTGATAGTACTTTTTAAATACATCAGCTATTAATAGCTGAGAGAGCTGTGATTCATCTGGGGAAACCCATGGCTGTGAGTTACCTTGTTACCACTTGCTTCTAGTGTAAGGGAGTCTTGCCTGTACTAGTTGAGAGTTAGCTCCCTAACACAACCAGCCTGTCAGCCACTCAGACACTCTCTTCTGGGCTAACTTGAAGGTTGACAACAGATTCACCCCATCCCCAGTATCCCTTCAGAGTCTCCCCCTGTGATATCCAGTCCCTGATCACTGGATAGACACAGAAATGCCAGATCCTCTATTCCAAAAGGTTTCAGAGTAACAGCCGTGTTAGTCTGTATTCGCAAAAAGAAAAGGAGGACTTGTGGCACCTTAGAGACTAACCAATTTATTTGAGCATAAGCTTCCGTGAGCTACAGCTCACTTCATCGGATGCATACTGTGGAAGGTGTAGAACATCTTTTTATACACACAAAGCATGAAAAAATACCTCCCCCCACCTTACTCTCCTGCTGGTAATAGCTTATCTAAAGTGATCACTCTCCTTACAATGTGTATGATAATCAAGGTGGGCCATTTCCAGGATAAATCCAGGGTTTAACAAGAACGTCTGGGGGGGGGGGGTAGGAAAAAACAAGGGGAAATAGGTTACCTTGCATAATGACTTAGCCACTCCCAGTGTGGCTAAGTCATTATGCAAGGTAACCTATTTCCCCTTGTTTTTTCCTACCCCCCCCCCCCCCGGAAAACCTGAATTTGTGCTGGAAATGGCCCAACTTGATTATCATACACATTGTAAGGAGAGTGATCACTTTAGATAAGCTATTACCAACAGGAGAGTGGGGTGGGGGGAGGTATTTTTTCATGCTTTGTGTGTATAAAAAGATCTTCTACACTTTCCACAGTATGCATCTGATGAAGTGAGCTGTAGCTCACGAAAGCTTATGCTCAAATAAATTGGTTAGTCTCTAAGGTGCCACAAGTACTCCTTTTCTTATTCCAAAAGGAACAGTGTACCACAATTTACCAGTTTCACCTTTGACCACTGCTCCTGTATTATGCACAGCACTGAGTTCAATTATAAAATAAAAGGAAATTGAAGAAAGAATGGAGATTCAAATAAAAACAAGTGTGAGTGATGGGAACAAACTGTTACCTGGAAAACAACATCATAAAATGTATTCTAAAGCCTAAACATAACTAACAAGTTTATCCTCCTGTCTAAAGAAGTCTATCTCACCCATAGTTCTCTCCAGCATTTTCATCCATGCCTGGTTGAGATCCCCTTTTCTGTGAAGCAAACTCACTGTCTTTTTACTTCCTAGATGAAGGATGCCAGAGTGTCTCTTTGCACTCTTAAATATTCCAGAACAGCCCTTTGATGTTCACCTCAAGATAGGCTTCCCCTCTCCACTATTAATCTCTTCCTGTTAGTTTCTTTCTCAAGTTTCTGCCAGCTCTTTATTAGCATTTGACTTAAAATGCTAATAGACTCCTATTGTATGACACACAATACACAATGGTACCCCCGCACCCCACCCCAGCCCCACCTCGAGGAATTTGTCTCAAGACACACTACCTTTGAGCGTCTGTTTTTAACCACAAACCCAGAGAACATAATTTTTAGTATATATACACAACTCTTCACCTATTCTCCATACATATATCTTGCAATGGTTATGAGGACGAATGTGACACAGGCTTTCATTAGAGACCTTATGTGTCATTCTTTTGGTGAACCCAGAAGATCCCTGTACCTCTGTATGCCCGAGGGTCTTCTGCTAGTTGGCATCTGGAGGTTCTTGGGTCACAAGAGTAGAGGGCAATTCTAGGTGATATTATTAGAAGCATGGCCTGAAAATTGTGGCAAGTAAATGCAAAGCTAACACTATCAATGAGTATGCTAACCTCAGAGTACTTCTCAGAGAAAAAAAGAAAAGAGAGTGCAAGGCAGCATATTAACTTATGTTGGAAAATGTTCTATGATCTAATGAACTATGAAGTAAGATTTATCTCTGCATTTACCCAGGCAGCTCTTATTAGCCCCCTAGTGAAACACTCAAATAGGATTTTCAGGAAATGTAGGCATAGAAATGTACTTCAAAAGGAAGTTCCGTTACCTGAAAGACATGCACCAGCTTAGTTCTAGTAGTAATTAAATCACACACAAAAATATGTTCCAATAATACTAAATAGCTGATTTAAGTTCACAAGAGTATAGAAATTCACGTAAGGCAGCATGAGTGATCACAAATTGTTTGAAAACCTGCCACATTTACTCAACACTGAGAGGAAGCTTCAGTCTAACTCTAAGGTTCCTTGTTTTTGTGGGTCTTTAACAACTACACATTATTTTTAAAAGATTTGTGTAGTTCAATTTCCTATTTTTAATAATAATATTAAACCTCGACAACAAGTAAAACTTGCAAATTATGGTTAAGACACACTCCTTTTGGGGACATGTTAAGGTAATTTTAGCCAACTTTTTTTTACATGTGTACTTTCTTATAGGATCATAATATATGCTAAAAGGCTTTCCGTTACAAGAACGACACTCTTAACAATGACAACCCCTTCTACTACTAAACTCTTATTAACCCCCCCAAAAAACAGTAATAAAAAAAAAAGAAAACAAACCAACCAAACAAAAAACAACAACCCAAAAACTCTACTCCAAGAGAATTTTGATCTCAGAGAGGGAGACGTGTCAGAGACTCTATGAAGTCCACTAGGAACTTTTCTATTGCTATTGATTTTATATGAAAGGTGCTCAGATATTACAGTGGTATGCTGCTATATTAAAACCTCAGATAGACAGAGAGAGGAAACTCTAGCTAGATTATTTCACCCCATCCCCAAACCTCCTTACACCTGTCAGAATATTAATCTGATAACCTGCTACAATTTATCACATAAATATATACAATCATATATATTTATATAAATAAAAATAAATCTGGCATACTAAAAAATGAGGACTCAATCTTACCCTATGACAGAAACAAATATCATCACCCAAAATGTGGAGTTATTTGTATGTTTGATGGGTGGCTTGGCAGCCTCTGCGTGCAAGTGTAACACCCTAAAATGTGTGCATAATAAAATATATCCTATATACGTATTGTATGTTAATTTTGAAAAGTTCTCATATAATAGTTTGCATTATTATACATTTCTAATGTCCACTGTATTTTATCTCATGTTGGTTAATATGGCATAATTCTTTTCAACATCCCTCACACAGCATTTGCCCACACAGACGGAAAAATATACGCGTGCTTTGTGAAGTGGCCTGACATGAGATGTGAAAAACAAGGCTTCTTTAAAAACAGCAATGTTATCTGTTTGCCCAGGTATTCCCCGTTAAACTGTGTGCTGAAAGGCTTTGTGTTTGATTCCCACTGGGAAGAAAAGCTATCGAGAGTTGCAATGAAGCAGTGCTTTCTGTCAAGCTGCACTGCCTAATGAGTTTCAGAGGCTGCCTCTAGGTCCTATGTAACTCAGCGTGATCTCTTACACCACTTTTCAACAGCAGAATTTATAGACTTACAGAACATCATTGCCTTATGCTAAGTTCATAGCAACTCACAAGTGGCTTCATGTCCAGTTTCCTTCTGACTGTCAGTAATGCCTCATACCTGGAGCTGGACCTCACTGTAGTGCACCCTTGGTTCCATAATTCCCATGAATTTACCTCACAGTCCAACCACAATGTTGAATCAGCCCTTTAAGGAAAATAAGTATTGCAGAGAATCAAGAGAATCAATAGGGTCTTCTGCTATGTGCACACTTTCTGCTGCTCAGAAGTAGGGTTGGCAGATTGTTTTTTATAATTTCAATGGATAATATCGATGGTTTTTTTCAGCATTTGTTCTATTTAAATTTTCACAGTTGGGCAACATTATGGGTTTAAAGCATTTTTTCTATTTTCATCAATTTAAATTTTCTCAGTTGTGGGAAATGTAGGAGTGGGTCAGACAAGGGGACGAGGGGTCAGAAAATAATTATTTAATGACCGTAGACACTGAGATTTAAAAAAGTAAAGCTGTATAGCCATTAAAACATGAATTGTGAACATCAGATGTCAAAACATACAAAAGAAATATCCTTAAATCAAACTCCAAGAAGTTCTCAAGCAGCATTTTCTTACTTTGGCTAGCCATCAATTTTGATAATTATTGATGGAAATATTTTTGTTGGTTTGTGTGTGTATGGTTAAATCAACATTTACCATTAAAAATCTAATCCTTCCAAGCCTACTCATGAGTTATACAGTCACTCTCAACTCACGGAATGTAAAGGAACTCTCACTACCTGCATGTAGATGATTCCTTCTCTCTCTCTTTCCATATGCCTTATGATGTAAAAAAGTTAGGCTTCTGAAAAGAATAAGAAGAGGCTTCCTTTAATTGTGCGTTTTCGGGACTCCCTCTTCTTACTTTGGTCCATTTCACTACCTATTCAAAAGGGTAGACACTCCAGAGGAATGAAAGCAAAATCCATTTCCCCCCAATTTCATTGTATCACAATGGCTCTCAGAAATACTTTCAAACCCTATACACATGGTATTCAAGTCCCTATGAGTTTCCCACTGGAGTTCAAAGCAGAGTTGCCAGGGAAAGAGCCAGAGAGTACATATAATACATGATGCCCATTTGAGCATGAATGCTTCTTAAGGGCCATCTACACCCCTTAGAAACGGTGCTACTGTGCAGGTGGCAAACTAGTGGCATCGTGGCTTCTGACTGGTCAAAGGAGTACCAGGAAAAGTGCAAATGCACCAAGAACTGTGGGGTCAGACATGTTTCCATGTGAAGCCATATTATCAGGGCAATTCAGAGATGACATTCCTTGTTCAGTCCCTCAACCACACAAATTCCCCACTGTCCCTCAACAGAATGACCACTGTGTATGGTGAACCACTCTGAGCTTGCCTAGCAACTTTCCCCTTTCTTGCTAGTTTCTCTCCAGAAGATCAACAGCTCTATGTCTGCAGAATTAACACATGCCAATGTATTACTATTTTTAGGGGGTTTTTACATTAGTAAGATAAAAGGCTTAGAGGGATAGAACTCTCTACTTCCCCCTATGGGAGAAAAAGGGAAAAACTAGCTCTAGGAGGCTTGATTTACATATTACAATATCTCTTCAGTGCAGTTCTGCCCAGTGTTTTATTTATCTCAGATTAAGCGACCAATGCAGCTTTTCTGAGTATGAGGCAGGGTCATCATGATTACTTTCAGCAAATCATAATCCAGGATTTCCTGATAACTGTCATTGTAATGAACTTCGGAATGCATTGATCATGTATTGAGCCTAATAGAATAAAATGTCAAATTCTTAATCTGAAAATCAGTCATTTTGAGATTTTCTTTTTAGCACCATGCACAATTTGTGTGCAGTGCACCTCCACTAGAGAAAATTTGAAAATACTTATGCCCCAGTGTTTAATTTTTCAAACTTACAGTATATTTATTCAGGGTGAGAAACACTCACATGTCACAGCTGTTTCTAGATTATACATTACTTAATGAAATTCTAAAATAAGTGGACTATATTTCTTCCAGTTGGAGATATTTGTGGCTGACTATTTTTTACAGGTTGAAAATGGGACATTACAAACAGTATAAATGATCAGACATAATATTATAATATCCAACTCTTGTCTACCAATTTGTGGTTGGTTTTAAGGTAATAGGCCATCACCACTTTGAATACAAGAAGAATGCTATACAATTTTGGTATCTGGTTTGTG
This sequence comes from Natator depressus, assembly GCF_965152275.1. Taxonomy (NCBI): domain Eukaryota; kingdom Metazoa; phylum Chordata; order Testudines; family Cheloniidae; genus Natator; species Natator depressus. The sequence goes on from NC_134235.1 coordinate 62,331,017, forward strand.
AAATATTTTATTTAATTCAAATCAATTTGAGATACTCAAACAAAATTTTACCAGTGGTCATATATTTTTTTTATGAGCCCTTAACAGTCTCAGCTACAACTTGGCATTTATTTTAAAGACAATAATCCCTTTATTGATCTACCTGGTTGCTTTAAAAACTTGCCATTTTCAGCTTTAATAAAGAGATAAATATTTGTGGTATTTCTTACACATAGGTAACAGCTGTATAAATATTGAAGACAGATGATCATCAATCTAAGACAACTGGCAAGTTTATAAGGGTGAGAACTGACCATGCAGGTTATTCAAGTTCAAGCAAAAATCCAATACAGAGTTTCTTATTAAAAGACAAGGAATGTATCCTCTTGGATTTCCTTAATATTTGCATAGTTTTATTTAAACATGAAATTCTGAGGAACTTTGAGCAATCTAAATTTGAAGGTGATCTACCGTGAAATTCTCAGGAACTGGAGGCAGAGTGTTTTCAATAGATGGTCCCAACTTATATGTAGTGCCTTACTGCAAGACATCAGAATGAGCCCAGGTTTCACTGTGTCCAGCCTCTAGGCTTCTCTAACTGACACTACAACTGGGCTGGCTCAAGATCAGTGACCCAGAATTGGTTCCCTAGAGATCCCCTCTCTTCCCTGCATCAGTTGGAGCGTGGATGCAGAGGATTATTGAAGCCAGTGTTTATTTATGCTACAGAACAGATTCTGACATTGTTTAAATCCCTTGCACCATTAGTATCCCTGTATCCTTTTTTATTTTTTTATTCTTTGTCACACCATGTGTCCATATTGGGCATCAGCAGGTTAATGGTCCATTGTAACATAAGAGTGGCGGAAAGTGAACCTCAAGACTTCACGGTATGTATTGTGTTAGGGAAAGTCAATACAAATTTTGATTTTTATTAATAAAGTTAATTGAGTGTTTGTGTCAGGTGCTCAGATGAGAAACCTGGAGACTGACATGCTTTATCTACCAAAGCACAGACCAAAGCTGTCTGAAGTTCCCCACAATGACCCACCAAAACCTCATCCCTAATCTGCAGGGACAACTCTAGGAGTTCATATTCATGTTCTTACGTTGGCCTTTCCATATTCATACTCATTCCTTGGCTTCTCCACTGAGAATGCCTAAAATTGTAGTGTATTTTGGATGTAGAGACAAGTCCATTAGAAAATCTAGTGTGACCACAATCCCTTTTCATGTAAACTGCTAATGGGAAATTCATCTATTCACATAGTAGTACAAACAATGTGTTCACATCATTCACATTAAGTGTAAATGAAAAATGCTCTTTCAGACTGTTGCCATCTAAACTAATTATAAAACATTTCCATCAAAAGAAATGTAAGTTGCTGTAAAATGATATAGATCTTAACAGAGCTTTTCAGGTTCAATTACAACACGAAATGACTACTAATGTCAAAAGACTAGAGTTTTCTCATTACTATTTTAGAGCAGTGTGACAGATTATTTTGTATCTGTCAATAATAATTCATACTTCTTGTGGAGTCCCTGTTGTAAAAGGGAATTAAGAGAAATAAAACTATCTTCTTAACAGGTAAATAAGGTTGTTATGAAGGCAGATGGAGCTTAATTTTGTCTCAAGCCTCTAGCCAGGAGTGAGTGATATGCAAACCAGGATTCCATCACCTTGGTTCTTTAAGCTGCCTAAGGTGCAGGCAAGATCTAAGTGGTCTTTGAACTGTTAGATTTTGAGCATGGAAGTTGGGAAATCCTTCCAAAGCTAAATCGAGAGTAGCGGGAATATTAGGAGAAATAAATTACCAAAACCATGATGTGATGAATGTGGGAATTTTGGTAATAGCTTTATCATTCGTATGCACTCCTCAGTTATGAGGTGTTTGACTCACACAGTTGCCTGCGTGGAGACCAGAGTCGTTAATAAATTGATTAAAGTCTATACATGTGAATGGAGACAATGGACACCCCAAAGCCTGGGACATTCACACCTATGACCAGCAGGGAAGCAGAGAAAAGGCCTGGAGAACGAAGGGGAAAGGTGTCAAGTGGCCATGTTAAGAGCTGAGCTCACAGGGTACATGTACACTGAAATAAATGACAATCGTCACAACTGCAGGTCAGCTGACTTAGGCTCACAGGGCTTGGGCTGTGGGGCTGTAGATTTTCAGGATCAGGCTGGAGCCCAAGTTGTGGACCCAAGGTCCCAGAGCTAGGGCTCCAGCCTGAGCCCAAATGTCTAAATAGCAATTTTACAGCACCACAGCCCAAGCCCTGAGTCAGCGAACTCAGGCCAGCCACGGGGTCTGACCCTGGACTAAGACAAAGACAAAAATGCCAAGATGTATTCTATTGCAGCATGGCTGAAGGGAGTCCTGGCATTGGCCAGTCTGAACTGTCTTAAAGTTTGCTTCTCTATGCTAACTTAAGGACTTTCAGATGCTGTAGGCCAGGTGACTAATAAATTATTACCTTGTTTAGAAAAGGCTGCCTGGTGTTGCTGCAAATACTTGCTGAGAGTACTGTGACCTGTAGGGGTAGGAATAAAGCTCCCACAGGAGTCTGGCTTGGCTCAATTCACTGCAAGGAGCTGTGGAGAGAGACAGGGGTTGCTGGTGCCTAAAGGCCCAGTTTCAGAGTCATGGAAGCTGAGGGCCTGCCTCTGTAGACCTCTGTGGATCCTTGGTGTCCAGCCCACTACAGGGGTCACTCCCAGGTACTGGTTACAGGCTGGGAAATAGACCAGACCCTATGAATTCATGACACCCTTGTACAAATCAGAGTGCATTCCATTTCCCCCAGATCAAATATGATGTTGCTGAAATGCCAATGTAACCTTCAGCCTGAGATGGTAACCTCACCTTCAAGGTCTAAGAAATCACAAATCACAGCTGGACCAGGACTTGCAACTTGAAAGACAGGGCCACCGCTAAGGTTGCCACCCATCTGGTTTTCACCCAGACAATCCAGGTTTCTGCTTGTGTGCCTGGGTGCCATCTGAGAAGCCCCGATGTCCAGTTTTTTGATCTGTGGCAACCCTAAGCACAAGGAAGGAGGCAGCACAGCAGCAGCACCTGCCACCGCTGCCTCTGGGGCTAGGCTGCTCATGCGGCTCACAGCTGCCTATGGCATGCAGGGACGGAGCCTTGAGAGAAGAGGTGTGGCAGGGCAGGGCTTCAAGAGAAGAGGTGTGGCCTCAAGGGAGGAGGTGGGGCAGAGGCAGAGTCCAGTTACCAGGCAATAAAAAAGTGGCAACCCTAGCCACCACTCATAGCGGGAGGGTCTCTAAGATGCTATGTGGCTTGACTGAGGATGGCTGTGTGAGCAGCTAACATGACTGAGAGAGGAGAAAGCTGCTTCTAGAAGCAAAGTATTTTTTTGTCACTGTAATTGAACCACAATTGTACCTCATCTAGATTAATTTATCTGGGGTTCAATAATAGGTGCCAAGCATTCATTGTGTTTTAATTTTATATTCTCTATTTAATAAATCTTGCTTCTAAAGAGTCAGTTTGAATCATACACTGTTGTTTGGGGAATTTCACAGTGACTGTTGCAGAAAGAAAAAAATACCTTCAAAAGAGAAGGAAGAGTGTCAGGAACCTATCCCAAATTGGAAGCCTTATTCTAAAGGGCACGGATAATGTTCTCTCCCATAAGCTGTGTTGTTGTCAGGGTTGCGGTCAGATAGATGCACAAGAAACACCTAAGGATCATGGAAGAAAACTGAGTAGGAGGGAGTGAAGGTGATAAGATGATGTAATAAAAATCACCCACAGTCTATAGTGGATGGAACTCTAAAGCCTGGAAAAAAGACATTTTACTGCAAAGCGGGCAGGAGAAGGTCTTCCTATTCTGACACCATGCAGATGGTTCCTGTTGAAATGACAGGGATGAGGCAGAAATAGTGAATACCTGAAGTTTCACTACGCTGTGGAGACGGCGCAAGAATGGCTGCACGCACAGAGAGGTGTAACGAGTGAGAGACGGATAATTTAGGCCTTCCATCCTATGGATCAGAGGAAGATAGCTGCACTTTACACTTGAAGACTGGAGATTTTGATAGGAGGTGTTAGGATATAGATATTCAGGCCTGTCTGCAAAGGCCTGTACTTTAAGAATTTAGGTGTATTCTCATCACTTGGCTAGTTAGAGGTATAAAAGAAAGAATCAAAATCGCTGTCTGCCAGCGTCAGGTCCTTCTCTTACTGTGACAGTCTGAGGTCCTGTTCTTAGGCTAAGGCCTTTGGCTAAGTGACAGAGGCAGCCATAAGCTGGGAAGCGACCGGTCACATCCTCACATTCCAAAGTAGTCACATTGAAAGAAGGTGCTATTGGGCTGTTAGGAATACAATCCTGTCCTGATAGTGCCTATCACCTCCAGAGAAAGGGAAGTGCCTAGAAGATGTAAAAGGAAATTGAGGTTGATAGTTTTCTGTCTGGTAAGAACTCACTTATCAATAAAAAGGAGTACTTGTGGCACCTTAGAGACTAACCAATTTATTTGAGCATAAGCTTTCGTGAGCTACAGCTCACTTCATCGGATCCACAGTATGCATCCGATGAAGTGAGCTGTAGCTCACGAAAGCTCATGCTCAAATAAATTGGTTAGTTTCTAAGGTGCCACAAGTACTCCTTTTCTTTTTGCGAATACCTACTTAGTGACAAGCACCAAGAGTAAATCAATATCTTAGTATATTGGGAACACTGTGCTGTCTTTCAGAAGGAAGGTCCTGAACACTAAGGGTCGTTAAAGAGTAAAGGGTTGAAGCCCAGTTTCTTGACCTAATTCCAGGTGGTTACTTCAATCCTATCTGTGGTTTCAACAATTTTCAGTTGCAGAAAATCACATCCTGTACTAAACAGTTCTGTCCTCCATGCATGACAGGCTAATTACTAGTGGTGGGTGGAATGGTCTCCATAATAGAAACTTATAGTTGTGAAGCTGTAAAGCAGTTTGACATGTTTGGATGAAAAGCACTATATGAAAGTGGCTCATTGGTATAATAAAATAATAAGCAGCAAGATACAGAGTAGGAAATGTTTAATAGATTGAATAAAAAAAGGCTACTGAAAGACACATCACATCCAAGATTGTTAAAATAGGTGAAGAGGGCACATTTGCAGAAAAATCCTCTACAATCTATTGTTGGTATTGTCTTTATATGTCACAGAAGATGCAGAAATTGTTGCCATCAACAGCAGTGGTGGCTGCCATTTCTTTTCTGCTGAACTCTGTTCACTTTGTTACACCCCCACTCTCTCTTTCTTTTGTCCATTTGTCACAGGCTGTCATGTAGATTTTGAGCTCTCTGGGGCAGAGACTATCTACTTTGCCATTTGTCTGGACAGTGCCCAGCACAATTAGACCTCTTGACTGGGGTTTCTAGGCACTACCATAATACAAATAATAAATAATAATATTGTCAACATGTAGTCTTTAAAAAGGTTCACACTGTGTAGGAAAGTGATTGGCTAGAGTTATCCAGAAAACAGAGAAAATACTTCTCACTGTAGTACAAGGCTTGCCTATGGAAGATAATTTGTTCAAAGGAAGGCTTCTTGTATATTAATAACAAGATTTTAGAAGGAAACAACTTACACACTGAATGAAGAAGAATATGTCATGAAAAGATGCTATTAATTGCTTCAGTATGTTTTCCTAAGCAGAAATATAAACAAATCCACTACCATGTACCCTCCATGTTTTCAAAATCAGTACCAAGAAGGCTCTAAGAGAATAAGACTTGCATGTAGAATGCGTTTTTGTCCAGATAAAGGGCTTTGTATTTAACAAAAATTAGTCTCTATGACTGTAGTCCAATTCCATTTGTTTAAGTAAAACAAACCCTTTCTGAAGTGACGGAGCAGTGAAGAGTAAAGGACTTCAGCAGACACTAAAGTCTTGGAGACTTTCCCTATGTAAACTTTGCTTCATTTTTTTGTTTATTTTTCTGCTATGTTAAAAAAGTTCTGACAATGAAGTTAATTTAATAGGCATAGTATTAAACTGTATGGCAAGGATTAGCAATTAGCATTATAATTAAGGAGAGAGCAGTGTGAGTACTTTATCATGCTTTTTAATGTGTATTATTTACTTATCAAGTGCAAGAAGACAGGGACTAGAGCTGAGGGGAAAGAACAAGGGGCCTTAATACTATAGTAGTTTTTTTAGTTTGGGCAAACAGAGGCTTGATCGAACTAGGAAAAGTCTTGATATATAGGGGTTATGTTTAATCACTGCTTGATTGCAGTTTAGCTAACTGGCTTAATGAAAGGTGTGAAGAGTGGCTGTATATGATCTAAACCAGTATTTAAACAGTAGGAACATAGCATAAGAGGCTACTTATGTCCTTTTTTATACCTTTCACAAATTAATTTATCCACTTAATCCTTTGCAGAAGGAGGCACTATTAGGAAAGTGTTTATCTGTGTTATGTGTAAATGACGCATTTTCTGGATTTTACAATTATCTATATCCAGCTGTAGGATTGAGGAGACCCCACATGGTGATGGCTTAATAGAGCTTTTCTGTCTTTAGTTTCCATGACTCTGACATGTATTTAGAACAGAACTTTTCATTTCTTTGTTTTTAAAGAAGGGCTGTGCTAGGTCCAGTGAGTCAAGGACAGGAAAAGAATAGCCAACCCAGATATTAGGGTTTATAGATCTAAAGGAACTTGCCTTCCTATAGCTAGAGCTCAACAAAATTGAATCAAAAAATGCTTCCGGAAAGGAATTTCTTTAGAGAAAAACAAAAAGTGCTTCTTACAGCCAAGCAGACTCTAGCCTCTACCTGCCTATCTGTCTATCTGCCTGACAAACCTTGGGAGAGAGCTTCCTGAGATCACTTAGAGTCCTCTGGGATAGGGTAATTCATTCCATCTGAGCCCAGTCACATTTCCTTAATTGTTGGCCCCCCTAGCAAAAGGAGGGCGGCAGTGGAAGCTGTTGTTGATCTGGGGTAGGATAAACCCTTCCTCTCCAATGTTTAGCAAGGAATCTATGGACTATCTCCTGTGAACCAATAACTTGCCTGCACTTTTTCTGGATTTCAAAGAGGCAGAAGAGGCAGAAAAGTACAGGACATTAGATTATATTTGTAGCCAGACACGCCCCCTTCCTCCCCATACCCCACAATTTGCTCTTTCAAGTGCAGTTTGCACACTTTTCCTGTTATGCTGTTACAAAGCCACAAACAGTGGAAGTCCCCAGTGATGTTAGATGCTTGCTTAAAGCTACATTGCTCTATATTACCAATTGTATTCATACTTATGAATATGCAATCAATTAATGTAAGGAATGAGTGAGATAGTGTGAGTGACAGCCAATGGCAAAGTAAAGAAACAAATATCGCCTTTTATGCAACCATGGTATTATCGTGGAGAAGATATAAATCTTGAGATGGGTGGCCAGGACAGGTTACCAACAAGGAAATGTAACAGCACACTAAACTTGGGACCGGACCACAAGCAGTAGAGCCCTCCCGCAGATCCAAAGGGACTCCGGGGATTCTCGGTGCCCCGTGTTCAATCTCTGGGCAGCTGTGGCCTGGACAGCCTCAGTCATCCAAACCAACATCCGCGCCTGCACCCTGGCAGCATGAATGAGTTGTGTGTGTGAGTATAACTGTGCTAATACAGGAAGCAATAAGGAAAGCAATAAATGAAGCCTCAGTGCTGCTCAAGTTCACCCTTTGTCTGTGGTTATTTTCTGGCTGGTTCCAGGAATGGGTAGCAATATTGTATGTACCTAAACAAGCTAAATAAATAAACAGTTAAAAGAAAACCACCACCTATTACATTGTGCGGCTGTTTAGGGGGAACTCATTTCTTCACTGAAAAAAGGCTGATTGTGAGACTGGTATTTTCAGGATCACAAACATGGCAGCATTCAAACATGGGTTTATTGAAATATTATTTTAATTCACTTCAAGATCAACTGATTCCAGATGGTTCATCTGGAATTCCCACAGCTAGGCTTGTCAGATACACTGAAAATCTAATTAGATGTTTCACACACTGATGGGCTTTGAATAAGTTGGATTCTCTGAAGAAAAAATTCCTAGGAATGATCATGAAGAGGATTGATATTTAGTCAGGGGTATATAGTACAAGTCATGGACAGGTCACGGGGACATGAATTTTTGTTTATTGCCTGTGACCTGTCCATATTTTACTAAAAATACTCATGACTAAATCTTAGCCTTAACAATGGGTAGAAAACAGTGGAGAACATATTAAAACAACATCATCGCATCAAACAACGGTGCATCCTTACTTAGGCACTGTGTTTGGTTTTGTCACCTCACTGAAAAAAACATAGCTAAGAATACCAAGTTCCAGAGAATGGCAACAAAAAGTAGCTAGACATATGGTGAGACAGAAATTCATAATCAAACTATAGTGGACACTTTCTCATCTATTGTAATCAGCTTTTCTCTCTACACATTGTGTTTGTACCAAATCTTTCCCACTCCAATATCCTCATTACCGACATATTGTAATACTTTCCCATCCCATCCCTGGGCCCTGTGGAGAGTACTAGACCTAGAATAGAAGGAAGGATGGTTGTTCTCCCTTGATAAATGCTCTCAAGGGAGGGATAATAACTACTTATAGAAAACTGGGCAATATTGCTAATTAATGCTGACATCCCCCTCATAAGGGGGATTATCAGTATTATCAGTATCCCCATTTTAGAGCTGGGGAAAAACTGAGACTAATGTGGTTTTTCCAGTGTCACACAGTAAATGAGCCTCTGACCAAGGATGAGAACCAAGGCCTCTTGGCTTCCAGGCTTACCTTGGCATTTCACTCAGCCTTTGTCTGTTTCAGTTTCATTATCCGTCCAAAGAGTCGAATGATACCAACAATAATACTTTGCTTAGTTCTTTGCTTTTACATAGCACTGTCATCCGTAGATGTCAAAGTGCTCATCAACACTAAGCATGCATCTGTGGGCACATTTTACAGATGGTGCAACTGAGGCACAGAGAGATGTGTAGGTGAAAGGCCCAAGATCACACAGCAAATAGGTGTTAGATCAGTGGTTCTCAAACTTTTGTACTGGTGACTCCTTTCACATAGAAAGCCTCCTTATAAATTAAAAACACTTTTTATATATTTAACACCATTATAAATGCTGGAGGCAAAGTGGGGTTTGGGGTGAAGGCTGACAGCTCACAACCCCCCTGTCATAAATATATAGGGAAGGGTAAACCCCTTTAAAATCCCTCCTGGCCAGAGGAAAAATCCTCTCACCTGTAAAGGGGTAAGAAGCTAAAGGTAACCTCGCTGGCACCTGACCAAAATGACCAATGAGGAGACAAGATACTTTCAAAAGCTGGGAGGAGGGAGAGAAACAAAGGGTCTGTGTCTGTTGGTATGCTGCTTTTGCCGGGGATAGAACAGGAATGGAGTCTTAGAACTTTTAGTAAGTAATCTAGCTAGGTACGTGTTAGATTATGATTCCTTTAAATGGCTGAGAAAAGAATTGTGCTGAATAGAATGACTATTTCTGTCTGTGTGTCTTTTTTGTAACTTAAGGTTTTGCCTAGAGGGATTCTCTATGTTTTGAATCTAATTACCCTGTAAGGTATCTACCATCCTGATTTTACAGGGGGGATTCCTTTACTTCTATCTACTTCTATTTCTATTAAAAGTCTTCTTGTAAGAAAACTGAATGCTTTTTCATTGTTCTCAGATCCAAGGGTTTGGGTCTGTGGTCACCTATGCAAATTGGTGAGGATTTTTACCAAACCTTTCCCAGGAAGTGGGGTGCAAGGGTTGGGAGGATTTTGGGGGGAAAGACGTGTCCAAACTGTGTTTCCCAGTAAACCCAGTTAGAGTTTGGTGGTGGCAGTGGATATTCCAAGGACAAAGGATAAAATTAATTTGTACCTTGGGGAAGTTTTAACCTAACCTGGTAAAAGTAAGCTTAGGAGGTTTTCATGCATGTCTCCACATCTCTACCCTAGAGTTCAGAGTGGGGGAGGAACCTTGACACCCCCATGTAAGAACCTTGTGACCCCTCGAGGGGTCCTGACCCCCAGTTTGAGCACCCCTGTGTTAGATCCAGAAGTTTAAGCCAGATCTTTCAGTTCAGAGGTCCAGGCCAACCCACTACAGTATCTCATATTGCTTCCTGGGCAAATCACTTAGGCCGAGATCCTCACGGTGCCTAACTTCCATTTAAATCAGTCCCATTACTTTCAGTGGGAAATAGGTGTCTACATATCTCTGAGGATCTGAACCTCAAACCCTGACCCTGCTATCACTGAGATCAATGAAAAAACTGTCACTGACCTTCAGTGTGCAGTATCAGACTTTTAACCCACCGATCTCTCCATTTTCTTAACTGTAAAATGGCCTGATACCAATATTTTGTACTTACGCAGACCTTTTCCATGTGCAGATCTCATTCTGATTTGGGGTTGTTTTACACCCACTTGGCTTTCCTTTGCACAAGTGTATATGCCTACATAAGGTGCAAAGCAGAGGAGAATCAGACCCCAATTTTGATCTGAAGCAGTATTTCTGAGAGGCATTGTGTTTCAGTGAATTAGAAATGGGAGCAGATGCAAGGCCATTCCACTCTGTCTTCCTACTCCTGCCTTCTTCTTAGCCAAAGATCTCAGCAAAGGGAAATCCATGGGGTATGTGGTAGGAGCAGGGATGGTGCCATGGAGGGTAAGTGGAGTCAGGGTAAGGGGTGAGTTGCACAGAAGAGACCCTCCAAACCAGTAATACTGGCCACATGATCTGGCTAATTGTTTCTATGTCCCTACTAACAATACTACAAATGAAAGTAACACTATTGCCTCAAACTAACTGTTTTTCCTGCAGGTCTCCTCTGCATTACTGGTTGATTAATAACAAATTATCTCATTAGTACAGTTTGCATTTCCCATGGTCTATTTCTCCCAAAGGTAAAACTCATCCCATTAATTCAGACCAAAATGAAGGATCCCGTTTTGTGACAATTATTATCTCAATTAGTGACATCATTAACATGATGCAGCAAAAGTAACTACACTTTACTGCATTTTAACAGGTGGAAATATTAAATTCTTAATTAACTTTACTGGAGAGAAACTTATTAGAGTACATTTTAAAAGGTCAACCTAAAGGTTAAGAGAACAGCAGCACTATACTGTAATTACTTCAATGACCAGGGAAGCCATTTTAAGTGTTAAAACCTTCTGTAGGGAGCCAGGGTTGCTCCCCTCCGAACCAGAGGGTAAAGAGCCACCCTCTCAGCCTGAGTGGGAGGGGCCAGACCAAGCTTCTGCCAATCCCTGGAAGGGGAAGGGTGGGACAGGAAGTACAAAGGGCGGGGCCCTCTGCCCAGTGAAGAGAGCACCAGGGAGGGAGACAGACACAGGCTGCTCCTTCGTGATCCTGCTGCTGACCCAGGCGAAGCCCTGAGCAAGGAGGAGCCTGACCTGGAGGAAGGCCTGTGGCAACCAGGGCTGCCAGCCGCTGAATACCCAGAGGACCTGGAGGGGCCTGACGGCAGCCCGGGCCCGCGTGAGTCCGATACAGAGGGGGAGCGGGAGTGGCCCGCAGCAGAATACTCGGACGAGATGGAGGGACCGGAGCGACCCGCCGGAGAGACCGGGGAGGAAGTAGCCCAGGGGCCGAACTGCACTGTGGGGTGGGTGTGTTTGGTCAGCGGGCGCGGACGGCCCCACTGACCCAGCGGCGGGACTTTCACCTCCCGCCACTGTCAGGGCCCTGGGCTGGAACGCAGTGGAGTTGGGTGGGCCTGTGTTCCCCTACCCCGGCCAACCTGCCGGAGGGGCGCGCTACTGACTCGTGCCGGCGCTCCCCTGCCGGAGGGGCGCGCTACTGACTCGTGCCGGCGCTCCCCTGCCGGAGGGGCGCGCTACTGACTCGTGCCGGCGCTCCCCTGCCGGAGGGGCGCGCTACTGACTCCGGCCGGCACACCTTCCTCGCTAATTCCCCAACGCCCGGAAGGTGTGGCTGAGGCCTGCCAGTGAGACCATAGCTCTCCATCGCCCCTAGGGGCTCGGAGGATCGACTGAAACCTGTCACACCTTCTCTTAGGGTTTGGAAAGCAAAGAGCAAAAGCTCTGTTCACACAGTAACAATTTACTAATGAGTAAAAAAAGAAATTGATACTCCATTTGTAAACCTAATCTAAGATGAAGAGCTAAATTACTGCACGAAGGCCAGAGTATACAGACAGGTTGTTGATTGCCTCTGGCTATGTATCAATTCCTTATCCATATTTAACATATAATATCAAATTTTCACAGAAAGATACTCCTATCAAGACACTGCAGTGACTGATTCTCTATAAAATAGATCGGATGGTGTTTAGTTTTAAAAAGTTTACTTAAAATAGTAGCTTCAAGTCTTTGTTCCTGGCACAGTGGTACATTGTACTCTTATGTGTCTTTATTTTATTCTCTAGGCAAAAAGGCACATTTCCAAACAGAAAACGTAATAAAAAAGATTTAAGGTTGAAAGTGTATGTAACCCTTCTACCCGTCAGAGTTGGCAGCAACAAGGGCCGGGTTCAATATCTAGGGGATCCATTCCAATAACACAATGCAAACCGGCTCGAGCCCCCACCCAGTGACCTGGGACAAATATATACCACCACCGCTGGGCGCTTCCAAGAGGCAATACTTCCCCTCTCACAAGCACATAGTCTGAGTGTAGCAAAAAGCCTTTTAATAACAGAGAGAAACAATGTGACATTATGTTGGGGAAACACCACCAACAGGATTCATAACACAACCCATGAGCAAAAAACCCACCCCAAGCAAATTGGGGCATGTCCTTTCCCTTTTGTTCTTGAGTCCAGCAACCCCAAATCACCCAAAGTCCCAAAAGTCCAATGACCCAAAAGTCTCTGTCCCTGGTCAGGGCAGCCCCAGAGTTCAAAAGTTTATCTACAGAGCTTTACCTCCCAACCTGGGTGGAGATGGGGGCGGAGGTAAGAGGCACCTTACATGATCTGAAGCTGACTGCCCCACAGCTCCATAGGCCTTCGCTCCGCTCCGCCAGCCGCCCCACAAACTGCTTTGCTCAGCTCCGCTCTGCATCCCACCAGCAGCTCCCGCCGTCCCACGAACTGCTCCGCGTCCCACCAGCAGCTCCCGCCGTCCTATGAACTGCTCCACCAGCCTGTCCACAAGGCACGCCAGCCGTCCCGCAAACTGCTCCACAATATATCTTCAGGCTCCCCCACTACTTAACACAACGCTCAGTGATTTCAGCTGTTAGTCAGTTCAGCTCTTTGGTGAATTCAGTTTGTAGTAGGGGAGCCTCAGTGCTGGTGCACTATTAGCCCAAAGTGAGCTCAGCAGCCTGTAACTAGACTTCTAATGAAATCAAAATTAACTCTGATATTCCACAGTGGAGAGAGGAGGAAGTGCAATTAGCATGTAATGCCCTCACCAAGGGGCCCATGCCACCAAGTATTAATACTTGTCCCCAGCCTCTCTCAATTCACAGAGTTGTGGAACCCATGACCCTTGCCTAGTGAGTACTACTTAGTTGATGGCGAGTCCCTCCATCATAACAAAAGGCCAAGTACAGTTCCAAGCACAGTTCCCATAATCAGGGTAATAACAATTTATTCTTCCTGCCCCAATAACAGAGACAATGGGGATCCCACAGCAGCCAAAGTGACCACTTGGGCAGCTATGGCCTCATTCTAGGGGGGGTGGGTGTGCCTATGCAAATGAGATCGGCCCCTGAAGTTCTTTTCCACAACTTGCAACACCTCACCACCAGATGTCAGGGTGGAGCTCATCCTGACACTGCTTACATCTGTTTCACTGGATCCCTGCTAACAGGTAAGAGCTCCCCCAAAATAACTGTATTTTCTTTCCAAAAATTCTAAACCTCTCGCAGTAGGTTTGCACCAGTGATTCAAAGGTGTGTGAGAGAGGAGAGTTAGATGCTTATCTATGAAATTAGGAACCTAACTTTAGGCATTTGTTATTGAAAATGAGGCTACATCTACATTTGAGCTGAAAGGTGTGATTCCCAGCTCACAAAGATGTATCCACACTAGCTCTGCTCAAGCTAGGGCACTAAAAAAAGCAGTATAGTTGGGATAGCACAGGTGGTGGCTCAGGCTAGCTGCCCATGTACACACGGCTGGATTTAGGGGCAGGCGACCACCTGGGGTGCCAGACTTGTGGGACGCCGGGCTCTGGGTGCTGTTTTTGTTGTTAACATCAAAAGGGAAAATAGAATGCTTGAAGTAAAATGTTTCAGCTGTACTAGATGTAGATTCATTTTTCACTAACCTTCTAGAATGTTCTGCACCTTTGTAGAATCTCATAAAACCTTCCAGATTTCAAAGAGCTAAATTTTCCTCGAACTTCCTAAAATGTTGTCAGTCATGCCTTCACAGGTATATAAGGGGTGGAGTGTCACCAGAGAGTCCGTGAGATATAAGAATGAAGTGAAATGAAGTGAGAGCCCAGCTGCGATATTGTGAACCTTGTTTTATTGTGTAATTGTGAAAGTGTACTTGTGTTTTAAGACTTGAAGAGTGTAAGTAGTGACTAATAAAGGACATATTTAATGAGACAACAAAGGTATCTATCTAATCCCTATCTACGCAGCAATATAAAAGAATTACTGTTACTTCTTTTGCCAGGATTAACACAAAATGTGGCTGAGCTTTGTGACTTTGTCCTCACACACAACCATTTCAGATTTGGGGACAACTTATACCTTCAAGTCAGCGGCACTGTTATGGGTACCCACATGACCCCACAGTATGCCAACATTTTTATGGCTGACTTAGAACAACGCTTCCTCAGCTCTCGTCCCCTAGCGCCCCTCCTCTACTTGCACTACCTTGATGGCATCTTCATCATATGGACCCATGGGAAGGAGGCCCTTGAAGAATTCCACCTGGATTTCAACAATTTCCACCCCACCATCAACCTCTGGACCAGTCCACACAAGAGATCCACTTCCTGGACACTACAGTGCAAATAGGTGATGGTCACATAAACACCGCCCTATACCGGAAACCTACTGACTGCTATACTTATCTACATGCCTCCAGCTTCCATCCAGGACACATAACATGATCCATTGTCTACAGCCAAGCCCTAAGATACAACCGAATTTGCTCCAATCCCTCAGACAGAGACAAACACCTACAAAATCTTTATCAAGCATTCTTAAAACTACAATACCCACCTGGGGAAGTGAGGAAACAGATTGACAGAGCTTGACAGGTACCCAGAAGTCACCTACTATAGGACATGCCCAACAAGGAAGATAACAGATCACCACTGGCCATCATGTACAGCCCCCAATGTATCGTGGAAAACAATCCCTCACTCTCACAGATC
Organism: Natator depressus; assembly: GCF_965152275.1. NCBI lineage: Eukaryota > Metazoa > Chordata > Testudines > Cheloniidae > Natator > Natator depressus. The sequence goes on from NC_134235.1 coordinate 62,346,366, forward strand.
TTGGGAGGCAGGCCAGTCCTCGCTTACAGACAGCCCCACAACCTGCAGCAAATACTCACCAGCAACTACACACCACACCACAGAAACACTAACCCAGGAACCAATCCCTGTAACGAACCTCGTTGCCTACTCTGACCCCATATCTACTCAAGTGACACCATCAGAGAACCCAAGCATATGAGCCATACCATCAGGGATTCATTTAGCTGCACATCTACCAATGTGATATATGCCATCATGTGCCAGCAATGCCCCTCTGCCATGTACATTGGCCAAACTGGACAGCCTCTACGTAAAAGAATCAATGGACACAAATCAGACATCAGGAATGGTAACATACAAAAGCCAGTAGGAGAACACCTCAATCTCCTTGGACATTCTATAACAGATTTAAAAGTAGCCATACTTCAACAAAAAAACTTCAAAAACAGACTTCAAAGAGAAACTGCAGAACTAAAATTCATTTGCAAATTTAACACCATTAATTTGGGCTTGAATAGGGACTGGAAGCAGCTGGTTCACTACAAAAGCAACTTTCCCTCTCTTGGTATTGATATCTCCTCATCAATTATTGGGAGTGGACTACATCCAGCCTGATTGAATTGGCCCTGTCAACACTGGTTCTCCACTTGTAAGGTAACTCCCTTCTCTTCATGTATAATAATGCCTGCATCTGTAATTTTCAGTACATGCATCCGAAGAAGTGGGTTTTTTACCCATGAAAGCTTATGCCCAAATAAATCTGTTAGTCTTTAAGGTGCCACTGTACTCCTCATTGTTGTTGTGGATACAGACTAACATGGCTACCCTCTGATATGAAATGGTTGATAACTTTCTAAGACTGTAGAACAGACTTTTGCTGTCCCTAACACTGTCTGTTTTCCCCTGTAGAAAATAAAAGATGCTCATGAAGAAGTCTTCAGGAGCTCAGTATAGGAAGCAAAAAGCTCAATTGCAATCTAGTTTGCAGCAAGGGGCAAATTTGGTGGGAAAATATCTGAAACAGAACAACACAGCCTGGGCTTTAGGCAGTAGTAATTGTCCCAGTGCTGAAGAAATTGAGGAGTGCAACGTAAATGATGGAAGCCCTATTACTAAGGAATTAGCAGATTTACCTAAAGATAAGGAATGGAAACGTGAGGAAAGTGATGGAGAATTGTCCAGTTTTCCTGGTGGCATAAAGGAGAGTGATGATAAAAAAGAATATAGTTCACACGAAAAGGAGAGTAATGACAAAGGAAAATCTGGTTTTCATGAAAAGGAGAGATACGATAAAGAGGAATCAGCCTTGCATGATGACAGAAACAACAGTGAGAAAAATTGCACATCACAAATTGATACCTCAGATCCTCCTTTATGGCCGGTGATCCTAAACTCTGCTGATATTCAGTGTACAATTTTGAACAGGCTCGGCAAAATCGAGGCTATGAAGTTTCCAGTAAATGAGCAGAAGTGACACTTTTTAAAGTCACACTATGAAAGAGTGCCTGAGCATGGTGAGAAACTGAACTGGCATTGGCTACTTTACTTAAAATCAACTGACAAAGTGTTCTGTAATTGTTGCAAAATATTTGAGAAGAATGACAAACCATTGCTTGCGCTTTCTGGGTACAATTAATGGCATAAGTTAGCTGATACGCTTAAGCAACATGAAAAATCACCTGGCCATTCAGCTAAAGCTGAATAAACACATAAATGCAGAAAACCAGTGCGTTATCAGTGTCGAAACCCAGCCCTTGAGGAATGTGCTTGAGTGTCTGATCTCAATTGCCCTCTTCCTTACAAAGAATAATTTGGCTTTCTGGGGGTCATCGGTTAAGTTATTCACTGAACATAATGGTAATTTCCTCGATTTCATAGAGCTCCTTGGGAAATATGACAACATCATGTGTGAGCACCTACACTGAGTAGTTCGTAAAGAAGCTATGGACCATTACTCCAGCAAAACAATTCAAAATGAATTTACTGACCTTATGGCAAGGTAGGTGCTTGATAACATATTAATGAGACTTGGCAAAGTGAAGTACTACGCCACAGTAATGGACTGCACTCCCGACATTAGTCACAGTGAAAAGATGTCATTTACAGTCAGATTTGTTGACAACGAGGATGGCTGTCTCCAAGTAAAGGAACACTATCTGTTTCTGGTCTGTGGACAGCTCTGCTGGAAAAGGCCCAACAGAACTTTTTTATAAACGTTTTGAATGAGAATAAAATAAAGCTTCAGGACTGCCACGGCCACGCCTATGGCTACAGCTACAGCATGAACATGAAGGGAAGAAACAGTGGCATTCAGGCGAGGATCTTTGCGCTGAATACAAGAGCTTTCTTCATGCCTTGAGGCTGCCATTGCCTCAACCTAGTTGTATCAGATGCAGCGTCATCTTTTTTTGATTCATCATCTCTCTTTGGAGTACTTCCAAGGATATACATCCTGTTTTCAACATCAACTGTCAGGGGGAAGATCCTCACGGACAATGTTACAAATCTGACCATGAAGCCGCTAAGTGACATTTGCTGGGAGAGCCGCTTTGACAGCATAAGGCCAGCGAGGTATCAAGTGACTGAAGTTTACGACGCCCTGATGGAATTGGTGCAGTATAGTAAAGCCAAGGTCAGAATCTGAAATGAGGCACAACAGCTGGCAAACCAGATCACTGACTTCAAATTTCTGGTCTCAATTATAGTTTGGCAGGATATCCTGTTCCAAGTAAGCAAAGCATTAAAAACTCAGTCAATGGACATCGTGACTGCTACTACTTTGATGAGAAGTTGCCTTGATTTCATTGTGGCCTACAGAGACAATGGATTTGAAAATGCCATCACTGCTGCCAAAGAAATGGTGGAAAACTTATTCATCGAAAGAAGAGACAGTTTTGTTACGGGGGCAGAGATGACGTGATGAGAAGCTTGGAACTAAAATTCAAGAGGAAGTTGTTTTGCTCACTTGTTGACACTGCTTGAGTGTTCATCGAATAAAGGTTTGGAAAAATGAAGCACCACAAAAAGATCTGGCTTTTTTTGTATGACCTTTGTAAGCTGCCGGTGGACAAGAAAACACTTTCGAACAATTGTACTGATCTTCACTAGATGCTGAAAACATGGGGAATGTTCAGACATAAATGATAAAGACCTCTATGTTGAATTGGACAACATCCATCATATTTTGCCACATGGGAAGCACTCTCCACTCCAAGTTCTCCAATTCATTCATGATGCAGAGCTGAAGGACAGTTTTCCTAATGTGTGGACAGCTTTGTGTATTCTGCTCACACTCCCGGTCACAGCTGCAAGTGCTGAGCACAGCTTTTTGAAGTTCAGGCTCATTAAAACATATCTTTGATCGACAATGACCAATGAGACACTGACATCACTTGCTATTTTATCTCTTGAAAATGCCATTGGCCAGTCTTTGGATCTCTCTGATGCTGTGCTTCACTTTGCGAGGGCAAAGGTGAGAAAAGTGACCTTTTGAACTAAAGGACTTGGGTTAAAATTCTAAGGCTGTCACCTACTGTAACACTCTTTAATACTGGTCCACCCAATCTTGGTGCACAGTTCAATTTCTTGATGTTAGTAAATTTCAGTTATTCTTAAAATTAAAAAAAGTTTCTATAAGCTTAGAGGAAATGAATTTTTTTATTTGCTTATATATGGCATGAATAAATACAGATTTACAGATCCTAGTGGCATATTTATCGTCTTATAAAACAGGGATAAATAACACATGTCAATCGTGCATCAAAGTTGTGAAATGGGCTACAAATGCAATAAAAATAAGGTATTCAAAAGTTTAACAAATGGGGAGGGCGCTGAAGATGCTCCTCACTGGGGCACCATTTGGTCTAGGGCTAGCCCTGTGTGTACATACCCAGTGTGTCCTGGCAGTTACAACGTACTCAAGTGGCTAGCCCAATCTGGCATCCCAGCTCCACTCCTGTTTATAGCGACCTAGATTGAGTAGAGTTAGCATGGGTACATTTATGTGTGCTGGGAATCACACATCCCAACTCATATGCAGACATAGCCTGAGAGTCAAATCAGTCCCATTGAGGCAAATATAGAATTATGTTCTGAATATCCTGATATGGTCAAGGAGCCCCATAAAGCTATTTCAACAGAGTGCAGCATCAATTATATTTCAGATCTTCTATAACTTTTTCTGGTCACTATACAGTGCTCCCTCACCATGTCAATGAAAAGACTTTTAGTCAGTTGCTTATATGGATGGAAAGAGATTAGTTGACTGTGGGAATGATGAATAAAGAGCCCAGTGTTCTTAAGGCTTAGAGTTCTTCAAAAGCTAAAAATTAAGAGCTTCTAAATGGGGCTGAATCAAAATGCATTAAAATGTAAAATACCACCCTCACTTTAGGGTGACCAGATAGCAAGTGTGAAAAATCAGGATCCAAAAAATCATTTGAGATTTTTAAGAGCAGGTTAGACAAACACCTGTCAAGAATGCTCTAGATAATTAGTCCTGTCACGAGTGCAGGGGACTGGACGAAATGACCTCTCAAGGTCCCTTCCAGTTCTATGATTCTATGACATGTCAGGGATAGTGCAGGTGAAAAACGTAAGACACATATTTCCTTTTTGTTGTTGTTTTGTTTTATCATATCTCCAAATTGGTTTGGTCTAGAAATTCAGTTTTGTTATAGTGTTGATACGGATGAGAGTTGGTGCCTTTACCTAGTTTAGGAGTGAGAAAGGGATGAGTAAGGATTTATTTAGATATGTTAAGTGATTTCCATGTGCTTGATGTAATCTAAAGGCCCTTATGCACATAAACACTGCATGGTCCACTGTGGAGCTTTTATCTTCTGTATGGATCCAAAGCTTCATTTAAAAGTTCTCATGGCCGCTGTGAAGCTGGCCACAGTAAAAGTGGCAACCAAAGAACCACATGGGGAAGTGGGGAAGGAGCAGCTATATGGTATGGGAGTGACCTGTGGGAATGGGACAGAGAAACACATGGGAGACAGAGAAGACTAATTTGGGAGCTAGCAGAAACAGAAAATATTCTTTGTCTGTGATAACCATTGCAGATGGTGCAGGTAAGAAGTGTTTAGAGCAGAGTCCTACTTATTATTATTATCTTTGTAAGTAAATGTATCTGCAGTTTTGGGTGTGCAGGCTGTTGTGACCTGTCATTTTCTTCACTTGCCATTGTTATCTAATCCAATCCTAGGTATTTCTAAGGTCTTAGCTGCTGGGTATCTTGGCATTTTTGTTTTTAAGTATTCTGGGGAAAGCGTTTTTATGTATAAGGTGAAATATATATAAGGTAAAATACTGCCCCGATTGAAGTCAGTGGGGAGTTTTGCCATTGACTTCAATGGGGCCAGAATTTCATCTATAATCTTTATCTTGCCAGATACCTGCTCACTGCCTCGCTGACAATTTGCTCTTGGCCTGACCAACAATAATGTCTAAAAATAATTTTCCTGCTTTGTCAACTAACTTTCTCCATTTCCTTATTACTGTTCTATCTTTTACTGACAGAGAAAAACAGCTATTTAAGATTTTGGTTAGTTTGCTACTAATTTATGTTTGAGAGAAACAAAACCATTGACAGTATAATTTTTTTCCATGGGATCCAACCCTCAAATTAAAGGGAATTGAGGACCCGGCAAGATGAGACTCATAAACAATAAGGACCCAATTTCCCTCTCAATGATAATTTTAAACTGTGATTTACTTCAGCAGTGCAGGTTTAAGCTGTAGCAAAGCAGTCATTCTGGATTCCTCACTTTTATGCTCATTGTACATTTTCCTTTTTTATGACCCTATATTGCAGTTCTTGTAAAGGCAACATTTCCATTAAAGTCTAGGTTGTTTTGCCAAGTAAGGGCTGCAGACATGTCTTGTGTTTGTTTCTATTTTTTTGTCTTTTCCTGAACATATTTATACAATCATTTTCTATTCTCCTTTCTTCACATGTTCATTATTACTTTGCTTTGATGTTTTTTGGCTTGGGGCCCAAAGAGAAGGAGGAGTATGTTTGGCTCCCAGTTACCATGGGATATAGAAACCTAGATAGATTTACTTCAATATCAGCATCTCACAGAAGAGACACAGAACTTCACAAGACTGACTTATGAAAAAGCCAACCATTTTACAAGACTAACTCTTTATCTTAACAGGATTTTCTTTATGCAATTATGATGTGTTAAGATCCCAAATTTTCTTCCACCTTCAGATTTTCCCCTTTTTTAATTAATATCTGATTCATGATTACATTATTCTGTGTTTCTTTGTCCATGGTTTGGAATAACCCTGAAAATATATGAAAATGCTTCCATAAGTGATACCTCCATGGACCTGATTGAAAGCTCACAGAATTCAGTGGAAAGACTCTTACCTATTTCAGTGTCTTCAGGCACCATCTGCTCTCCATCTTTCTCAACTCACTAATTATGTGATCTATAACATAGTCACATCATCATACCCACTATGATTGGATTTAGTGCAGTAGTTTTATGTTTGTTCTCCTTCTTTACTAACTCCAGCTGAGTACACTTAGAGTGAATAGTGGATCTCTGCAGGACACAGTATGGGATTATTATTTGGTTTTATCTGTAGGATAAAAATAGGTCAGGAATGTGTTTGGTATCACTAAAAAAATGCAATGGAACAGATGCTTAATTTTATCGTGGTTGTCTCCACTAACATTCACATTTGTTCTTATTCAGATAAATTGTTTTTTCTTCCAATCAGTGTCCATGGTCAAATGGAACTGTGAAGTTAACATAATGAAGTAAATAAGGCATTATGAAAGGTGAAATTTGGTTGGTAAGAGCTTGGGTTTAGAATATAAGGACAACAAATGAAGCATTAAAAGTGCCATATGGTGACTAACAGGCTCAATTTGTTTCACAAGTGCTGCATTACACTAGATAAAAGAGCTTTTATGTCAGTTTCTTTATATCACATCTCTACAAACCATCCCACTCTACTCCTTTATAAGTTTACATTTTTTCCACTTTCTTGTTAATACCAAATGTAAGAAAGCTCAAAATTGCCTAAAGTCTATACAAAGGGAGACTTGTTCTTCACAAGATCATAAACATATCAAAATAGTCCAAAAATAGCAGATGTGCCTAATACACCTCAACCCAAATTAGACATGATCAAATATACAGCATATGTGGAAAAAGACTATCTAAAACTAGACAATGCAGTAAAAAAATATTTAGCATGATTGCACTAATGAGATAGACCAGATAGGAGAATAAGTGATTTGCATCTTCCATTTCTATGATTAAGATAATCCTTTTTGGTTTTAAAATGTTGATTTTTTTTCATTTTTTGAAGAAACAGAAAGAACATTAAACAATATTTGGTTACACAGAAAAAGAATCACATTGGAGTGCATAAGAGTACAATTGGGCTTGTTAATTGATCACAGCAAATGTTTCCGATGTAGATAATTTGGTTCCATAATTTTCATGTCTTTAAAAGTGTTAAAAAAAGATAGAGAACCTGATTCTGATCTTGCTCAAACCAGTGTAAATCCGGGACTGCTCCACTGAAGCCAATGGAATGACAATTAGTGTAAATAGTTGTGAGTTCAATATCAGAATCTTACCTTCTGGTATGTGTTTTCTCTTCCAAGCTATAGCACTATAATGTGTTCTTTCAAGGCCAGAGACAGGGTATCTTGCCAGTGTTATGTAATGTATTTCCTGGCACATACACTAAAAGTACTCATATTAATTTAGAATGACATTTTAGAGTAGAGATTCGTTTACTATCTACTCCCAAAAGACCAAGTAAAGGATAATTGTTATATTTTTATTAACCATCCCACTTACAGAGTTAGTTACATGCCCTCTGAAAGCCAGCAAGCTGGGACAATTCCAAAAAATGTGGATAGTTGTATCTTTGGCAGCCTGACAACCTCAGCAAATACCATAAAAGCCATGTTTTACAGGCTTTCTACTTCATATTTACTTTTGTTTTCATGGTTTATTCCTTTAAAAACATGAATTTAGTGTTCAGGAAATATCCCCAATGGAGAAACCTGGAGAGAATGTTCTTTATGAACAAATATAGCATGGGCAGCGAGAATATTTACTTATGGCATGTGGACAAATAGTAAGTGGGTGCATAAGGATTCATAAACCTATGTATTTTTCATGAGAGATAGCATGGACACTAGAATTTAATATGAAATGCAGGTGTTTGTAATGGGAAGGTTATATTTTCTCAAACACTGTTTCCTGGCAAAAGGAGGTAGTGATGGGGACTATATTTATCAAAACAAGAACAGAATAATATATCCTTTTTTCTAATTGCAACAAAGAAGTGCCATTCCTAGTCATTAGAGATACAAGGTGGGTGAGGTAATATCTTTTATTGAACCAACTTCTGTTGGTGAGAGAGACAAGCTTTTGAGTTACACAGAGCTCTTCTTCCGCTCTAGGTAAGCTTGAAAGCTTGTCCCTCTCACCAACAGAAGTTGGTCCATAAAAGTTATTACCTCACCCACCTTGTCTTACAAATATCCTGGAAACGACATGGCTACAACAACAATCTCTAGTCATTAAAAGTTGAAGCACTCACTTATGCTTTTCTATATCTTCATATATGCTATTTAAAAATATCAAAATTCAGTAATTAGTATAAGAATTATTTGGTCTGAATATTATCAAATAAGAGAGTCATTTCTATCTTATTATTTAAAAAATGAAAACTGTGCACAATACCTCTTGCTGATCCACTCCACACTGAATTAGTGTTTCTGAGTTACTTCTTGTTAGTAATTAAATTGTGACAACTTGTTTTGAGATGCAAATGTTAACAGGATTACAAGTGGTTTACTATTTATTGTCCTTGTTCTTTGGGATAATGTCCTAACGGGGCATACAGGAGCATCACATCAACTAGAGTGGTCTCATATTAACTTTGCTACACATTGCTGAGTTATTATGAGTCATAATGACCTCAGCCTGTAATCTTCAGATGAAATTGAAACCAATTGCTCTGTGACAGTCTCACACATATATAAACAATTGAGGCTATGGTGCTCTTACTCTTGGTCTACATTTAAAATGTAGGTCAACTTACCTACATTGCTCAGGGATATGAACAATTTCACACCCTGTGTGATGCAGTTAGGTCGACCCAACTCCCACAGTAAATGAAGCTTGGTTGATAAAAGGATTCTCACGTCCACCTAGCTTCTGCCTCTTGAGAGGATAGATTTACTTCAGAGACGGACAAACCCCTTCCATTACTGTAGTAAGTGTCTACACTACAGCAGCACAGCTGCAGTACCATAACTGTGCTGCTGTAGTGGCTATAGTGCACATTCACCCTTAACTAGGGGCCTGATGCAAAGCCCGCTGAAATCAATGGGAGGCATAGCAACTTACTTTTAGTATAATACATACTGTAAACTGAAATCAAATTTTAATTTATAGCAACTGAGTATAGTCCAGCATTAAATTCAAACTCAAAATTCCATCTATATTCTTTTCCTTTTATCAAATGATTTATTGTGGAATTAATGTGCGATATGAAGGGAGGAATACTGAGCAGAAACAATTAATATCAGGCAGCAGTTTTTTTCTCTGCTGGCACTGTACATTACTATCCCTCACTCTCCCATCGTGCCACTGAATTCTTGTTTAAATGACTCCTGCCTTCTCATTCCTTCAACCTTGACTACTGAGCTATTTCTCACTGTCATAGTCCTTAGAGAGAAAAAGGATTTTCAGTATTCAAATGTCTGTTCCAGATTTGTTTTCTTTCAAATTTCTTCTATGAATGTACAACCTTTAGTACTGTGATATAGTTTGGAATAAATATTGTAATGATAGAGAACATTTACAGAACCACAGTTTGTAAGGATTTTTCTTTAGTCAGTTAGGTTGCCCGCCGAATCCATACCTTTTAAGTCTGTGGTTGTCTTTTTCTTTGCTCTTTGTCTTTTCTTTTGCTATAAGATATTTTACAATGATTGACCAGCATTAACGTTAAAAAACTAACCGGCCAACCAACCCTCCCCCACCCCTAAAGCTTATTTTGAAAAGAAAATCAACTCTGCCTCTAATTCTGCAGGGGCAATTTTGTAAAATGCACTCTTGATAAACTACGGGCAGAAAACTGCATTGACAGAAAGAGTCCATGTTTTCAAAATCATGTCAAAAATATATTTTTAATTGTAAGGGCCAGACTATGTACAGCAACTGTGTGAGTGTGCAGTAATGAAGGATAAGGAAGCAATTTAATAACATCTGATGGAAGCAACCAAATCGTCTCATTAGGCAAAAGTTTTGTTTATCTCCACATCCTCACTCCATATTTTTGATGTTTTAACTACTTTTGCACTTATTCCATATCTAACTCTGGAATCTCCACCTTATAGTTTATGGAGGAGTCTAACAATACAATTTTTATCAAGGACTTTCATAAAATCCTAATAACTTGTGTCACTGGATATGGATTGCCATTATCATTGAGTCTGGCTAAGTACAATATTCCCCTTAGAAATCTACATGGGCAATTTCCAGTGAAATTATTACAGCTCTACTTGTTCTGTAGTTTGCCATTCGGTATGCCTTTCAATAATCCCAGATAAATCTGTCATTATACCTGTAGTTAATGATAGATTTTCTATTTAATAGCCCAATGGAGAAATGTAAGCAGGTAATACAACTAAGACCCCAAGGCACTGCCAATCAATTTCAGGAACATCTGTTAAGTCAAATCTCTCTAGAAATATCAATTGGTTCAGACATCTAGCTACAGGCTGAAGCTTTGTATTCATAAACAACATTTCGTTTCTAGACCTATGAGCACTTCACTAGTAACCAGGGGCCTGAACCTTCCCGACAAGGAGACTACTAGGGTGAGTAACAATTACTCACATGACTAAAGCTTTCTGGAGTTCTGTCCCCCTATACCTCCAAATCGATCTCACACCTTCTGTGTTCAGCTGGTCTTTTCAAGGGCACCACTAAGCATATTCAAAGAAAACTTATGTGTACCAGTGCAGGTCCCCCAGCTACTGAGATAGAGTATGCTTTTCACCATTTCTTTCTCTAATTTGTACCATGTATTATTTAACTCTATTAGGAGCTTTGTGATACAATTCTCCATGTTCTGGCTCATGCCTTTAACACCACCTATTACCCACTTCTTTTTGAGATACTCTCTTGCCTTGCATGGCTCTCTCCTCTTCTGGTCTTTCACCTATCTCCTTGACCACTCCTTCAGTGTATTATCTTTGAGTCTTTTATCTCCTCTTTCCTCCTCTCTGTGCTCCCAAGAGCCCGGGTTTTTTTCTCCCATATTTTTCCATTTCAGCACTCATACATGGGATCTTATCTGCTCCCATTGTCTCTCTCTTATCACCTTCATGCTGATGAGCTCCAAACATACCTCTCCACTTGTGATTTAATTCCAAGCTCACATCTCTTCCAGTATCTTCTCAGGAACATCCTGATGCTTTCTAAAGCTAAATATGGCACAGACTTCCACATCTCTCCTTCTCCACTCTCTTCCCTATCTCCTCTTTCTCAATCACTGATGATAATCTCCCTATCTTCTCTGTTACTTAGATTTGCAACAATGAGGTTATCTTTGACTATTCTCTCTCCTTTTCTCTTCCTTTCTAGGTTTTCAACAAATTGTGTAACTTTTCCCTCTATGACAGTTCGAAACTCCAACCTTCCTCTCTGGCACTCCACTGCCAAAGGCTTGGATCATGTCATGGTTATCTCTTTTCTGTCTTACTGGACTATTCATTGCTCCTCTTCTTCAGCCTTCCTTTCTTCCAGACTTTCTTACTCCTAAAACTGTGCCCACAGTTATTTGCATCTGCAAAAATGGAAACCAGTGCCTGAAAATCTGGACTATTATCTGTGCAAAGCACACTTAGAGAAAAGCTCAAATGAACAAGCTGTCACAGGGCTTGCATGAGAATGAAACAAGAGTATGGTCATTAAAAATGCATGTTAATTCATTACAAGCAAGGTTGCTTACAAGGAGCTAATACTTAATAAGCCTTATACTATTAGCCAGCATTTCTTTAGAAATCAAATATCAACCAAGTCTTGTTGCAATGAAAAAAAGAAGGTCCCTTGGCTATTTGTGGGGGGAAATGCCTTTCACTGTCAGAAAATTACACCTTTTATTCTCTTCTCTCCAGAGGGAACATACATCAGTGCCTCAATTAAACAACTGGAATGTGCCCTTCTTCTCTTTATTTCTTCTGTTGACAGTGTCCATGCAGATTTTATCATTGTAAGCAAGACTGTCATGTTATCATTATCTGGTTTAAGATTAATTGACCAAAGTTACAAATCAAATTAAAATTCATTATTATTTGAACAGCATATTTTAAGTGCCTGGAATATTTTCTTACAGTTCTTTCTAGATTGTATATTTTCTAAAATGAAACCTTCTATTCTAATCTTTCCTATCTGAGAACATGTATACTGTACACTATATAAAAATATGGATTTATTTACTCATTCATTCATTCACATTTAAAAATATCACTACAGGCACCCATCCAGCTCTCTGGGTGCTATCCCATAAATTAAAAATCATAGAACAAACAAAAGACTCTTCATAAATATATTCAGTTTGGCTCAAACCCTCCTGCACAGCTTTAGAGAAGGAGGAAAAAAGATGGTTTTTGGAAGGTGCTCAGAAGGTTAACTAATCTGGTGGGAAGTTATGACCTTATTGAAGTCAGTAAGAAAACTCCCATTGATTTCAATGGAACTGGAATTTCAACTTTGTTCTCTGCTGATCTGATTGCTAGGAGCAAGTTCCATAGCATAGGACCCCTCACAGAGAATACCCTGCCAGCAGATACCTCTAATTGAATTCAACAAGGTTGTTAACATTTTACCAGAGACTTGGGTTGGGCCAGTTTAAACAACTTTATTAATGATGTGGAAAAACAGATAAATGCAAAAACATGTGGACCATGCTAAATTAGGGAGTGCTGTGAACAGAGGATTGATACCAGAACTAAGACAGTAGAAGGATGGACAGGAAATAGCAAAATGAGATTCAATTTGGAAAAATGTAGGCGAACAAGCTGGGGAATAATAATCTAAAATGTAGATAGTCTCATGGAAATATTTGGAAAGTAATAATGCTGGAAAGGACCTAGGGGAGATATTGGGTAGCAAATTAGATATGAAGTTGTACTGGAAACAAAAAAGCCAGTGTGATTTTGAGCTAAATATGCATAAGCAATATATCACAGAATAGAATGGTAGTTCCTTTCTATACAGAACTGATAAGCTCAGGTCTAGACTCTTGCATCTAAATTTCAGAAAGATCTCAGCAAACTGAAAGAAATGTTGAGAAAAGAAATAAATATCCCTATGGGATGAATGGGATTCACATACATGGGAAAATGAAAAATAAATAAATACATAGGCAAACATTTAAAAAATGGCAGCCTAAATTAGTGGCCTAATTTTCAAAAGTGCTGAGCACTTAACAACTCTCAATCGTGGCAATGGGAATTCCTGCTCAGCACTTTTGAAAATCAGGCCCCTTATTTAGGAAGCCAAATATAAATTTAGGAGACTAACTAAGATATATTGGGCTTGGAAAGATTCAGAAAAGGGCAACAATAATAATTAAGGGCATGGAATGACTGCCATATGAGAAGATATTAATAAGACTGGGACTTTTCAGCTTGGAAAAGAAACTACTAAGGGGGGATATGACAAAGGTCTATAAAATCATGACTGGTGTGGAGAAAGTAAATAATGAAGTGTTATTTACTCCTTCTCATAACACAAGAACTAGGAGTCACCAAATGAAATTAATAGGCAGCAGGCTTAAAACAAACAAAAGGAAGTATTTTTTTTCACACAACGCACAGTCAACCTGTGGAACTCCTTCCCATAGGATGTTGTGAAGGCCAAAGCTATAACAGGATTCAAAAAAGAACCGGATAAATTCATGGAGGATAGGTCCATCAATGGCTATTAACCAGGATGGGCAGGGATGGTGTCTCTAGCCTCTGTTTGCCAGAAGCTGGGAATGGGCAACAGGGGATGGATCACTTGATGATTACCTGTTCTGTTCATTCCCTCTGGGGCACGTAGCATTGGCCACTGTCGGAAAATGGGATATTGGGATAGATGGACCTTTGGTCTGACCCAGTATGGCTGTTCTTATGACTAGAGAGTTTGGGTCTGGGCGTTTTGGCTACAGTAAGGTAATTTCAAGGTTGTTAGTTATCTTGGTCAACCTAGAAGAAACAATTTAATTTTCCAGCTACACCAGAGTAGACTGTGTAGCAAATTTTAGAGCCTTACAAATTTAGCAATACCAGTAGTTGCTGATATAAGGCACAATTGATTTGAAGAGGGCAATAAAGCTTAAGTTGTTAATAGAGCTGCGTGACATTTTTCAAATGACATTTCTTTTGAGTGAAACGACCTTCTTTACATCAAACATTGTCATAAAAATTGTTTTCTACAAACTATGAAATGTATCAATTTTTAATCATTTATCATTTTTGCTTTTCAAAAAAGACATTTCCAAAAAATAATGTTTTATAAATATGAATTTAAAAATCCCACCCATGTGACTAAACTCACAAAAAATCCATTTAAAGGTATATCTTATTTCAAAAGCAGAAAATGATAAAAATTGCCTTTAAAATGATTAAAAATTGCAAAAAATATCTTTCAAAAATTTTTTTTTTCATTTTGCAACCAACTCTCTCAATGCACAAGCTACGGGGTCATAATCAGACCAGTCAAAAGCAGTTAATTTACCCAGAAAGGTAAACCATAGTTTAATGTGTCAATAAAAGCAGACTATACTTTGTAGTAAAATGCATTAAAAAGTGATTACTCGCTGCTGTTGCAAAACACAGTTAGAGATGATTTTAGGAAGGTGATGGTCCCTCTCTCTAATGCTTTATTACAGCCTTGCAATTGCTGGAAAATAATACATTTTATTTCCCATAAACACGTTCTGATTTGTGTTTGTAAAAGCTCATCCTTGTTTTCTGTTCCATTCAAAAGAAGCCAGTGCAGCAGACACCAGGGAATAATGGAATAACAGTTTAGTTACTGAAAGCATGCATATATTACTGGAAAATGCTTCCAGTGATTTGACAGAGGGTCAAACATTGGTCCCATTGAGGTCAATGTGAGTTTTGCCATTGACTTTAATGGGAGCAGAAGTTGGCTGGTGGTGCACATTCAGATTAAACAGTGGGACAAAAAATGACAGCAAGTGTTGTATAGTACAACCAGCAACTTTCCTGCAGGAGCCTGCTTCTCTAATGAACTTTTACTTTTGTGAAAATGAAACTCCAATGTAATGAATTCCTTCATATTTCAGCCTCATTTATTTATATTATTTTCCTCATTACTGATGATAAACACCAGCTTGTATGTTCCTATTATATTCACATGCAGACTATACAACCCTGATGTGTATTCTGACCATAATGAAACTAAAATGACACAGGTCATTTTAAAGCTGAGCAAGCATTTTAAAGCTAGATAATAAGGCACAGAATATACATATGTGAGATAAGAGCCTCTGCTATGCATGTGAACAGAGCTATAAGATTACAGTGCTATAATTAGGTTAGTTCAAACTGGGATCATTTCCCATTCTCTTTCCAGTGTGAAGGTCTTCCTTGGATGCTAGTCCCCATGGATTCATTTGAGGAATATAGGTGTTCAATTAGACATTGTTTATGATGCCTATTAAATGGCACAAGTAGTCTACGCTTAAGCCTTCAAGGTATTCATTAGTACAGTGTTATGATGGTGAGTAAGCTTGATTGCCAAAGCAGAGCAGCTCTTCAGTGTTTTCTGAATGGAACTGATTTTAATTGCCTCGCACCTTGCTCATCGCCTGGTTGTAATCTCTTGTTACAGCAGATAGTATCAAAGGCTCAGATCCACGAAGGTACTTAGATGTTTAAAGGTGGTTAGGCACTTAGTGGGATTTTCAAAAGCATCTAGCTGCCTAAAAGCCATTGAAAACAATGGGAATTAAATGCCTAGGTGCTTTGGAAAATCCTGCTTTGTGTCTAAATACCTTTTAAAAATCTAGGCCATTTATGCCTAACACCAAGATTTAGGTGCCTAAATCCTAGTTTTAGGCACCATGGTGATCCACAAAACTCCCACTCAACTGCCACCTATGTTACTGCCTTTGGGCATCTGTACTGCTGCTTCATTCTATGCATTTGGGAGCCTATTTCTTGCCTAAGACCCAGAGTGATCCACAAATTGGGAGAAGATAGGCGCTCCTCTACCTAGCTCATGTGCTGGAGCCTTAATCTGATAGGTATGTTCAGAGGTCATCCAGATTTACACAAAATAGCAAGGAGGCACTCCCTTCTAAGCTTTAAACCAATGGTTAGATCACATACCTGGGACCACTGGTTCAAATCCCCCCTCCACTCGATGAGAAGGGATTTGAACAGGGATCTGCCCTCTCTCAGTTGAGTCCCTTAAACCAATAGGCTATAGAGTCATTCTCACCCTTTTCCTAGCTCACTTAATACTGAATTAAAGTGGAACAACTTCAATAGGAGAGACTGAGGAAGATCCACCTCAGACTATTTGATAGTCATAAGAACAACCCTACTGGGTCAGACCAAAGGTCCATCTAGCCCAGTATCCTGTCTTCTGACAGTGGCCAATGCCAGGTGTCTCAGAGGGAATGAACAGAACAGGTAATCATCAACTGATCCATCCCCTGTCACCCACTCCTAGTTTCCAGGATTCTCCTGAGTCCAGTAATCAGAGCACTCATCTGAGATGTGGCAGAACCCTGTTCAAATCCAAAGTCTAGAGCTAAGATCAGCATAGAAGCAGCACTCCTGACTGACCAGTAATCCTTGTACATCTTCATACTATATTTAGGTTGGATAACAGAAATATTTATTATTATTATTATTATTATTTGTATTATTGTAGCACCTACAGCCCCACTCATGGATCAAGACCCCATTGATGGTGCTGTACAAACACAGAACAAAAAAGACAGTCCCTGTTGGTTAGCCCAGGTTTAATTTCTTAACTTGCCATTAACTAGACAACATAGACAAGAAGTTGCTTTAGAGAGACAAGGTGGGTGAGGTAATATATTTTATTGGACCAACTTTTGCTGGTGAGAGAGACAAGCTTTTGAGCTTACACAGAGCTCTTCTTCAGGTCTTGGAAACTAACTCAGAATGTCATTGCTAAATACAACAGAAGTTGGTCCAATAAAAGATATTACCTCACCCACCTTGTCTCTCTATTATCCTGGCTACAACAACACAGCATACACAAAGTTGCTTTATCAGACTGCAAGCTTGTGAGAAGTCTTAATGTTCTGAACTCCTTTATTGATACATGTTTCTTTTAAGCACTGATGTGCAAATGCAGAGGTGGATTACGAGTTTGTGGGGCCCTAGGCCAGAGCAAGTGGGGACCCCTCCCCACCCCTTCCACGGCTGTCCCTCTCTCCCCCCACCACCCGGCACTCTTGCTAGGGAGCTGGGTCAGAGCGGGGGCTTCCCCTGCCTGCTTGGTGCCTGCCAGGGAGTGGGATTGAGGTGCAGGGGCATCTCCTGCCCTGCCCACCCAGCACTCCTGCTGAGGAGTGCGGGAAGCCCCCATGCCCTGACCAAGCTCCCCAGCAGGAGCACTGGGCAGACGGAGTGGGTCAGGGCATGGTGACACCCATTTTTCCGGGGGGCCCCCAATTGGCTGGGGCCCCTGGGCAAGGACCCCATTGGCCCAGTGGCTAATCCACCACTGTGCAAATGGAACATCAGCCTTTCAAGTGATGTTCTGATAGCTAGTATGTGAGGAACCCCATGAGATGCACTCATGTATTAGGTATGTTCATTGATCCAATGGTTATTTTTGTTCTTTTATTTTTCTCCCTATTTCTACCTAAATTAATTAATCGTAGAACAAGAGGAGAGACTGGTCTCTGGATTTTGGTAGGAGCTATATTGGTAAGGCGTAGCCTGACCTGTTCTCTGACAAACATACTCCAACATATAATAGAATGAAATATCAGGAAATCATAGAAATCATTACCTACCAGTAGGATTAAAGGCTACTCAATCTAGCCCATAGAACAAATTAGGGCAATAACTTTTTAATATCTTGCAAAAAGTAGAGAATCACCTTAAAGTGTGACTCTGGTCCAGACTGAGCACCCTTATGCGGTCAGATGTTTTGTTCATGTGTGTGTTCTTTCTGCATGCTCTACTGACTCTGGCCAGATAGCCCGTACAGCAGGCTCCAATCAAACTGCCCAATAAATCCACAGACTTGGCTCATAGTGAAGGCAGTTGGTCAGGTTTATTGTCAATGAAGCACAGTCCTAATGTCCTGGCTTAATGGTTACAGGTACACGAACACGTGTGCCCGTTGCAATGGACTAGTTCAGTTAATGGCAGGACTTTCCATTATCCCCTAGGCCAGCCAAACACACTCCCTCTGAGGTACCTCTTTATACACCGATACAAACAAGTTACGTATTGCCCCTCTGACATATCCAGGTGTTACACTCTGATGTATTTGGGTGCCACCCATTACCTTGTACATGTTGGTTTGATCAAAACATCTCTATCCATCATGCTGCCATCCAGACCTTATCTTTAGGATGGGTCAGAGTGTTCCCGTTATCTTTGGGGAATGTGCTGGTATCAAGGTGTTCTAGTACCACCTATCTGGAATGTGTTTGCATATACATTCTTATGTCTAGCACTACTTAGGAATGTGTGTTTCTGCAATTCTGTTCTTGCCAGATTCTGTGAGCAGGGCCTGCCTTTTGCTCACAACTTAACTTTGCTTTATATAGCAAGTTCTTACCACTACTTTAGTTTAGGCCTCAGGCCTCTAATACAAGGGCTTATGTTTCAGGCCCTCTTCCTACTACAGCTTACATTTAGCAACACCTTGGCTGTAGTGTAACTCCATTTATTTTAATGGGCTTAATGGTGGAGTAAGGTACTATACTGTAAGAGTAAAGGTGACATAATCTGTCCCTCCATGAAATATTAGTGTTTTGCATTTTGAAGGTGGTGCCATGCAAACTGCAATCAGCATTCAATAGAAACTTTCCTGCTTCTACTAATAAACAAGACTTCAGGCTAGATTAGACTTTTAGTAAAATAAATGGTGCACAAATATTTACTAGAAATAAATAGTGTAATAAAGTGAGATGTCTGCTAATGGCTTTGCATTATTATTATTTGCATGGTTATCTCTTTAAGATGATCGGCTTCTTTTGCATACTTCATTAGCTACAAAACAATTCTGCCACATGCAAATATATAAAGTATGTAAAAATGGCCTTTTCTAAGGGTATAGCCTTAAAATTAACCTCTTTGTGGCTGGTGTGGGTCCCTTTAACATAAATGACAAAACTAGAATTCTTGCTGGTACATCAAGTTTAAAAAATGTCTGCATATCATATTTATGTAAAGGTTCATTCACCACATTCTGAGATGCTAACAATTGTGAGGATAAGCCAGCTGTTATGGAGATACCCTACCACCTCATACCTATATAGATTTTCTCTGTAGTCCTTCACTAAAGACCTCCAAGACTGCTCCTTTGCCCTCAGCCCTCAAGAAGGGTTGACCTTTCTTACTTGGATGAGAGAAATGAAAGCCATCATCTCCCATCATGAGTTTTCCTCCTCTTCTTTTGGCACCTCTCTATCCTCCAAGGGATTCTGCCTGAAAACATCTTGGGCCTGCACTAGCTCCATCTTTGCTCTCATAAGAAAAACCATTATTACTTGCATCATCAACAGATGAGCATTTCTCCTCAGATACACACACCTCATCTGCATCCTCCTGTGATTGGACAACAACAGTCTGTGACAAATTCTATACTCACAAGGGTCCCACAGTAGATTGACTGCTTTTCTCAGCCAGTGTGTAGAAGTGATGGATATTTCTGGATATTCTGCTTAATGTACATAAGAAAGGGACAGACCTATTGGAATGTTGCCCTGGCCCTAGGACACAGCCCTCAAGTACATTATTACATGGATTTGACCAAACTAGGATTGCACATGTATACTTCTACCCCAATTACTAATTTATTTGTAACAATGTCTGTGGTAAATGGTAATAGATTACTGTAAAATTAGAGAGCAGTAAAGTCAAAGCATGAACTTGCTACTGCTTAACAAACTGGGACAACGTGCTTAATACCAGCAAAGACCTGCAAAAAATTTATTGACGGAACCTAGGGCCAGAGCCCTGGCACAAAAATAATTAAACTGAATGAGATACAGAAATATTCCAGTAGTCTACTTTTTCTAGCAATGATGCCTCAGTCTGGCCTCAAGTGGCCTAGGAAGAGAAACCTTTAAATCTTCCTAAGTTTTCTCTACTCTAGGCAGCTGAACACTTCTTCACCCCATAAAAAACCTGCTCCCATTCTCTCCCCATAGAGAATCAATGGACCTACACTTTGATGACACCATCTCCTTCTTTAATGCAGTCACGCCCATGCAGTTAGGAAACAGAACCTAAAGCACGTAACTCAGGTGATCATCAAGTGAGGATCAAGTTGCTTGTAATTAATACACTCAGCAAACACAAGTCAAAGCAATGAATAGACTAAACTGTGTTTGATTGAATAATTTTGAGTAACAAACAAATTTACAAAACTCACCATCTATTTTGAAACAAATCATGAAAAAATGAAGGAAGAAATTGATTAAATAGTTTGATATGAACAGTTTGCCCAGCTCCAGATTCCACCCAGATTTACCATCTCAGGTTGGAGAATCAAAACTGTTAAAGACAGAAAAGATCCATAAGGTTTTCTTCTCTGTCCCACTGACATTATTGTATTGTTTCCTACAGTGAACTCTCAAGTGACTGGAGAATGAGCTATGATCTCAGAAAACCCACACACAGTTCCACACCCAGCTTCAGGGAGAACAGAACCATATGCTCAATAAGTTCTTAAGAGTATTGTTACCCTCTGTCCCCATGATGTACTTGCTAATAAGAGGCTCTGTGCGTGTGTGCACGTGCACGCGCACGCTAAAGTAACGGTCCCTTGGCACAGCGTTCTATACTTATAAACTCAAAATCTGCATACTTAATTCATTGAGTGCTGCTCAATCTAAAACTATTTTTATGAGGTACTAAAGAAGTTGCTTTTTACTGCCTGCTCAGATTGATGCCTTCTGTGAAGGCTTTTGCTCATTTAAACCTTTGCCCGGGAGCTGAAAAGTAGTACATGCCTAAATGCTGTTTTCAGCTGTGTGACAGGTGTGCAATGTTTTGTCTGCCTCGCCCCATGTATCTTCCAGTGGTTGTCTATAAGTCATATATTGCAGACAAGTCACAATTAATGTTGCAGTGAAGGGATATTTGTTGAGACTCTCAGAACGCCATTAGAAAATGACAGTTTCATGCAAATGACATCTGGGTACAGTTATAGATCGTTTTGTATCCCAGCTGATTCAGTTTCTCCACGAAATTGGGGTTTCAAGAAGCTATTATACCATTACAGATTCATCTTAAAACAGCACTGAAAATTCTTTGAATGAGACTGAGGCAACCTTCTTGCACCTTCATGACAGTAGCCTCGGGTCAGACGAGCATACTGTATGTATGAGATGTCTCAGATCTCTTAAACAATCTACTTGGTCTCAGATGCATGTCCCTAGATAAAATCTGAATGCATATTTCTAGCAAGTTACATGCCACAAAGAAATATGAGAGAGAGTGTGTTTAGAATGGCAACCTGGCAGCACCTCACAGATTGTCTCATTAGAAGACCAATTACTGCAATGCAGAACACTCTACTTTCTGGCCAGGAAAGTCTTTACCTGTTTTCAGATTGTTGTGTTCTATTTGATAAGCCCTGAGAATGTGCTCAGCCCTGCACAGAACACAAATACAAAACCAGTCATTGCTCTAAGAGGTGTAAACCAAGGGCCTGATGCTGTGACATGCTGAGGACCACCAGTACCTCTCAGAATCAGGCCTTCAGACACAGCGGAGCTATTGAACATAGAAAAAATAGGAAAGGAAAAAAAGAACAATCAAGACAGAAGTGAAATTCAAGTCGCCTCCGTAGCACACATCACCCCAGTAGCAGCTAACAATTCTACAGAAGCTTTTCACCCTTTCTTCCCCAAAAAGGAGACAAAAAATTTGTTTGAATGTGGATGGATCTGAAAGGCCCCACTGTCAACTACAGTCTACACAAACCCATAGAATAATTAAGTTAAGAGAAGACCGGTCTCTGGTAGTTGGTGCTTAATTAGCGATACTCTTTCACTTGTGTTAAAACACACTGGGAATTGTAGATCGGGGTAGGCAACATATGGCACACATGCCAAAGGCAGCACGCGAGCTGATTTTCAGTGGCACTCACACTGCCCGGATCCTGGCCACCGGTCCAGGGGGCTCCACTGCTGGCCTGGGATACCAGCTGCTGGCCCCCTGACAGCTGGGGTTCCGTCCACCGGCCCCGCTCAGGCCACTGCTGGCCTGGGGTCCCGGCTGCCGGCCAGGGCTCTGCAACCACCCCCAGCTGTGGCCCACTGGCCCCAGCCTGGGGCAGTGAGGGGTGCAGACAAAGGTAAGAAGGGGCACAGTTCAGTACCCCCACCTTAAAAATTGTTCCAGCACCACTGTACTGGGATATTTTTAAGTCCTGATTTGCTGCTTACATCACTATCACGCCACATGAAACAGTGCACTGCGTTTGACGCTCAGATTAGAATGTACATGCAAGAACTGGAATCAGAATTTTCTGACAGATTTCAAGATTTCCAGCGATTTGGCCCAATGCTTTCTTTTCTAATTAAACCTGAAAAGTTCAATGAAAGAGATCTGTATTTGTCTGTATTTAAGTGGATGGGTGTTGAAAATTTCAAAATGCAGCTCATTCAGTTAAAAAGCTCAGAATTGTGGGCATCAGAGTTTGGAGATCTGCAGAGTGCACTTGAAGCTACCGAGTGAGATCATGGGACCTCTATTCTGACCTGCTGGACGTCCCTGCCAGTGAAATGTAACTGTTTGAAGAAAATTGCGTTTGCCATGCTTTCAGCATTTGCATCCACATACCTGTGTGAACAGGTATTTTCACACATGAAATCTGTCCTCTCTCCCTCTCAGAGCTGGTTAACAACTGATCACTCAGAAGCCTGTGTGCAGCTTAAAGTATCCAAATACGTGCCAGACAATGGAAAACTCAGCAAGGAAAAGCAAGGGCAAGGATCACACTAAACTGATAAGATCAGCATTTTAATTTAATTTTAAATGAAGTTTCTTAAACATTTTAAAAACCTTATTTACTTTACATACAACAATAGTTTAGTTATATATTATAGACTTATAGAAAGAGACCTTCTAAAAACATTAAAATGTATTACTGGCATGTGAAACCTTAAATTAGAGTGAATAAATGAAGACTCGGCACACCACTTCTGAAAGACTCGGCACACACCCTGTTCTAGATATTATGTAACCCAGAAATCTCAGGCTTCATTAGACATGTATAGTACTGTAGGTACTGATACTGCGAAGGTGTGTAGTAGTGACTGTTATAGCTGAAGAGAGAGGTGCACGGGAAATGAAACTTCAGCAAGCAGTCCCTCCAAACTTGCTTGTCGCAGCTTCTGTATTTACTGCTGTCTGTGTCAGGCTTAGATTAGTCCAAGATTTT
Organism: Natator depressus; assembly: GCF_965152275.1. Classification (NCBI taxonomy): domain Eukaryota; kingdom Metazoa; phylum Chordata; order Testudines; family Cheloniidae; genus Natator; species Natator depressus. The sequence goes on from NC_134235.1 coordinate 62,370,041, forward strand.
CAAAAGGAGAGTGCCTATAGTTAAAGAGCAGGATTTTCAAAAATACCTAAGTAACTTATGAGCACAAATCCTGCTGAAAATCAATGGAAATTGGGTGGCTAGCTCCTTTGGGCCACTTTGAAAATCCCGGCCACTGAGATTTGTGTCGCAAAGTCACTTGGATGCTTTTGAAAATTCCACCCAAGGTTCCTGTGTGCACATTCAGGGACCTTGATAAGGGAGCTGATTTTTAGAAGTGTGGAGAACCCAACACCTCCCACGGATAGTGATGGAAGTCACTGAGTGCTTGGAATTTTTTAAACTAGAGCATCACATGCTTTGTTGCAACTGTAGGCTGAGTTCATTGCACACACTATTCCTCCATTCTCCTGCACAAGCTCCCATATCCCTCTATTTCAGGAACTCTCTGTAACGCCCAGCTCCTTCCCTCATGCCAGGGTCTCTGAGAGACCCTTATTCCACACTTGTCAGGGTCTCTGTGTGCCCCTATTCCCCTCTTTTTCCATACCAGGGTCCTGCATTGTTCCCCCATGCTAGAGGCCGTGTGCCCCACATCCCCCCTGCATACCAGTGACTCTGTATATCCCCCGTTCTCCCCTCTGCCACGTACCAGGAGCTGTGTGCACCCCGTTCACCCGTTCCTTCATGCTAGGGGTTCTGTGTACCCCCATTCCCCACACCATTTGTATTTCTCTTCTTTCTGTCTGGGAGATAAATCATTCCGGGTGTCAACATTTTAAACTCTACAGGGAAGATGGGCAGAGATGAGAAGTGGGTGTTATGGTGGAAGACGTTAATCGTTACCATCAACAGCTTCTCTCATCTATAGACAGCTACAGAACTACAAACAGAAAAGCTGTGGAGTTGAGTGCAAGGCCCCTAAGCTCAGCCAACTAGCAAGCCACTTATTTAGATGCCTGAATATCAATTTAGGAGCCTAACTCCTGACACCCAATTTTGAAATTCTTAGCCTTAAAACACAGAGCCAGCCGAAAACATGGCGTGCCCAGAGGGATACTGTTAATAAATTCTGCTTGCTGTAGTTGGAGCAGGGGGGCTGTTCAGAGCTGCTGTGCGTTTGCTCTACATGCACATGGCAAGCTGCCGCTGACTGGTGGTATGGGTGGCGGTAAAACACACCTGGAACCCGTCACATAATAAGGTGAGACCTTGAGAACAGCAGAATGTTACCCAAAGGACTGAGGCCCCCAGGGTTCCTTTTTCAAAATATTTCTTTGACATCTACATGACTTTCACTTTTCAGACATTTCACTGATGGTTGAATCATTTCAATACATGTATAATGGCAGCTGAGTCAGCCCCTACTGGTTAGGGGAGATGTATGAGGTGATGGCTTTTGTCCTTCTCTTTCGTCCTGTGACAAGCACAGCCCAACTCAACCCCGTAATTAGGCCTATGATCTATACAGAGTATTGTTGCCCCTTTGCAGAGCAGTTACAAATTTCAGGGCTTTGCTGGACAGATTCCTGTTTGGAGCAGAATCAGGGATTTTCATAGTGTAATTTGGTTATTTACAGAATGCACACAATTCCTCTTTCCCTGAAAAAAGCTGGTAACAGACGGCACACAAAAACTCATTTGCAGAAACCTCATTTAAGGCAATGATGCCTTGTCCCCAGACACAGATGTCTTTGAGCCTCTGTCTCTCTCCTGAGTCTCACACAAGTCCTGCTGCTTAAGAAATGGTCTCTTTTCCTCCCTCAGTACACATACCTTTTACCTGGGAAACCGTTAGTACAAGGCTGCTGCCCAAGACTGCATGGACTGGTGGACTTGGGCATCAACCCTCCTTTTTGTGCAGCTGATCTTATACACAAACCCTTATGTGGAAACCATTATCATAAAGGAGCCTTACAGGGAAGCCATAACAATATGCATTTTCCTTTTGAGCATAAATCTTGATAAGTCAGACACAAGGACAACTGGCCTTAGCATGGATTTTCACAGATAACCTAGAAGAGCTTGTTTTTAAGAGCTGAAATCCCTGGCAAAGAGCTTGCTTCAGTTCTAAGCAACCACAATGTGTCTGAATGAATTCAATATGGTAAAGTTTGTCAGCATTTAAAAACTTATGTTCGTTATATAAATTGTTCCTGCACCTAGCGGCAGGAAGAGGCATTTTTACATACAATGAAAGAAAGAAATAGATCAGAATATTATCTGTTTAGCAGCTTTGGTGTAGATGATAATTATATACATTAATTCATCCCCAAGACTAAATCAAAAGAGCGGTAAGGTTGTGAAGTCAAGCACTCAGAAGTTAGGAAATGCCAGAATGAAGGTTGCCTGTGCAACTTTAATTTGGCCCCCTTGTGCATATGCATTATGATAGTCTTTAATTACATGATCACATACAAATTTTTTTCCCCCACTGGCCTCCTGTCTCATTCAGGGTTTTATTACATGCTCAGCAGGGATATAATGGTTATAAATGTTCTAGAAGTTACAAACATTTCTGCTCCTGGCAGAAGGTCTCCCCATCCCCTTCTGTTCCCATCCATAGCTCCTGACTCTGACCCTGTCCCTCCCCTCTGCTGCTATCTCCCCCATTTCTTGCCCATACTACCCACTGCTCCTCTCTCTCATACCTCCACACCCTACCTCCTGTCCAGTCCCCTCTCCTCAGCTCCTATTATTCTCCCATCCCTGGTTCTTGCCTTTCTGCACCTCTTCCCACCTCCTGTCTCCATCCACCGCCCTAGCCTCCCAAGATGCTATTCTCCCTCTCCTGAGTGCCTACCTCTTTCTCCCCTGCATCTCTATCCCATCCCCACACATTCTTTATTCCTAGTCAAGCTGTTTATTCCTTTCCCTCCAAGATGCCTGGTCACCATTAGGTGAGCACTGAAACTGTAGAAGAGAGAGCCAAGAGGAGTGGAGAGGAGCAATTGTAGGGAAAGTTCTCCTCAGTCCCTGCGGCTCTGGGGGAAACAGTCAATCTGTATGTGGGGATGGTGCATGCACAGTCTGGTCACACAAGGGAACTGTGAGAGGATAACACATGCTCAGTGTAGACAGAATCTACAGAGAAGTTAGCTGCCAAACACTAACAAGTCTCTACTGGATAGGTGCAAACGTGGATTTTTTTTTGGAGGCTTATAACATGCCAGATTTAGGCAGATTTTCACAGGGATGGCAGAAGGCACATCCTTGACACTACAGCAATGCCCTTGACAAATTTCAAGCCCTCGATCCAAAGCATGAAGGTGCTAGAACTTCTCAATAGTATGAATGTAAGATTTTTTTTAACAGGGGCGAAACAATATATTTTCCCTAACTCCATTATTGGAAAAGTCTGAACCAGTTAAACTGAAATTCCCCAGCCCCCCAAAAAATTCAGCTTGAGGCAGACATCAAGCATGGAAAATTTCAGACAGTTTAAATTTGGCAAAGTCATAAGCAACTAAAAACAGGGTCTTATAATGGGAAGTGTCAGGCAACCTTAACAACTACCTGTGCTGCCTACAATACTGTGAAATGAAAAGGAGCTCACAGTCTAAGAGTCCTATCCTACCAAATGCTGGATATCTCCTGGGATGCTGAGTGCCCTCAGCTGCTGAAATCAGTTGGAATTGAGAGTAAGTAGCCTCCCACTCCCATGAAGGAGCTCAGTATCTCACAGCATTGGGTCCTAGATTAAACAGATAACTTGATAGCTAAAGAGAGCTCTGGTTTGGGGAGGGAAGGATATGAAAGGGGAGACTAGACAACAGTAAGCCATGTGAAGGGAGTACAGCTTTTGGAAGATAGCTGTTTTACAAAAAAAGCAGAATGCTATTTTTTCATTCATTTCATGTCTGCTCTTATAGTATGATGAATCAGAGCAGCGGCAGATTGGGTGAGAATGGGAATTAGTGGTGAAAGGTTAGCCAAGCGATGCCAGTAAGATAAACATTAAACATATATAGTGTTTAGATTTATGTCTGAATTAGGTCATGGGGCAGAGGTGTTACTAATTAGGTTACTACAGAATTTAACACTCACTCATTAGGTGGCAGCAGCATCCTTAAAGCCACTGTTCTTGTACAAGTCACTCTGATGATCTCTTATGTAATTCTTTGGTCCGTTTGGGTTCTTCAGCTCCTTTCTCTTCCACCGGGGATTGCTGCGCATTCTGAGCCATTCACTTAAAATCTATTAATCTGTGAATTCCAAATCATCCTGCCACAGGTCAAAGTGCAGAGCAGCTTGTTTTATATCTCAACCCTCCCCAGACATATGCCGCCAATAGCTGCTTTGGGAATTAGGTGATCACAGGTTGGTTTCTCATGAATTGGCCTAAAGAAAATTGTCTATAACAAACTGTCTAGAGAATATGCGTATATGGTTCAGAGCCATGCAGTTAAATTTATTAAGTAGTAACCAAAACATTAAGTTTTATTTTATACTGACATGGTGCATATTGTAAAACCTCCATGTGCTGGAAGACAGAGAAAAGCCTATGCCAGGCTCTGTAGTTCACTCATAAATATTTATAGGATTACTCAGCCCATTGTATATTGAATAATCAAATGCATTTGGATGTAAAACAGCCCAACTACCATATTTATGTAACCTATTTGACAGAACGCAATTACAAGTCAGGTTTTCTTTTTAAACTTTCGGCTATTGCTTTTTGGAGCACCTATGACTTTGACTATGACTCCGGAATATTGTGCTACAATTATCCAGAGACCTGGCAACTTACAGGTTAGAAATATCTGTATTCTGTAATGCAAAACTTTTTTTATTGTATAGCTATAGTTACGTACATTTATTATACAAGGACAAAATTGATATATGTCTAGTTTTATTCACATATGTTGATATAATTTTTTCCCCAGTAAAAAATGCCACCACAAAGTAAAACCACTGCACAAAGACGATTTTACTGGGGATTCAAAAAAAGTCTGCACTTGCTTTTTGGAGACTTTCATTATATTAAGAGCAAAGGAAAATAGAGGGGCCAGATACAGGACAGGTGAGATTTTTGGAGCTTGATTTAACAGAGCTATGATTGGAACAATTGGCAAGGTCCATTATTTCTGAGGGTGTAAACATTCTGGCTGTGCTTTAAATGTATCCCATCTCAATGTATTTTAGTCAGTTCCCCCCCCCCCCCACCGTGCAATTGCTATAGGAAGACTCCCCTTTTATCAGAAAAATCATCATCTCAGCAACAGATTGAAATGCTGATTTCAGCTACCAATGGGAAGCTGAAAAATAGGAGATGAAAGGGAGGAAGAAAGGCAGCCTATGCAGATGTACTTTCATTCTCAAGAGTCTCTGCTTCCTCATATGAAAGGAATTCCCACTAAAAAGATTTAATCTGGCATGGAAATATGCACAAATTAGCAAGGGAGATTCTTTGCATACGCTAATGACGCAGACAGTGTTCTATTTAAAGCACTACTTTTATTTCCTTTTTTTAAAAAAAAAATGTTTGATCATAGGAATGGAGACGCCACAACTGCTGCTTCAAAGCAGCAGAGCAAATTGAAGTGGAATTCTCCATCCACTTGCTTGGTTTGGATTTTTAATTTTATTAGACTAAAATCAGAATCAAAGCTCACAATTTATTCTTTGAAAACCCCAACAGCTGTACAGGCCCAGCATGTATCCACCAGCCCAACCTCCTCACTCATTTTCTAGCGCTTGCGGATGCTTTTTCGCTTCTTGCACTGGTTATGCTTAGGTGCTTCAGTAGCTCACTGGAGAAAAATCATCATTCTCTGTAGATCAGTAGTTCTAATCTGTGAGGCAGACCCCTGCACTGGGGCATGAGGCCTCACCAGTGGGTGCAATTGTTTTGAATGCATGTGCCAGTGCCACTTAGCCTGCAGCATAGGGGTGGTAAAAAAAAAGCAAGGGGAGACTCTTAAACAGGCCTTTTCCCTGCTCTTGTCTCTGAATGTCCCCATGAAATTGAAGGATGGGAGTGGGTGTAACAACTGGATAGACCAGCAGAAATGGAAGAAAAGAGTGGTAGCAATAGTGAAATTTCTGCTTCCGCTGCAAAAATGCCCTTTTTGAGGGGTGAAGCCAAGGAGCAGAGAATGGCTGGTGTCTCCTTTTATGCAGTATATATGTCTTCGTTTTCTGTTCTCTATGAGCAGCTCTCTACCCACAGGGTTCCCAGGAGTTCAAAGGAAGCACAGAGGCACCAATGGACACAGACATGAGAAGCCCTCGTGCAGAGCTATCTCAAGGGAAACCTACAACCCCAAAAGGTTGAGAACTCTTGCTCTTAAGAGTGAACCAGGTGACATGTGAATGTGTATAAATCAAGTGCATCTCCATGTCACTCACAGCCAAAGTATATCAAATGCAAAAGCAAATAAACAGAGCATTAAAATTATGGTCTCTTTATAGATCTCATCATTCTCACACAATGGCTGTTAATTGGAGAAGTTATACTCGAGTGGTACACTCCTGCGGTTCCATCCTTTCTGTGTCAGAGGTTCACAGTGCTGCCCAGTATTCAGTAGCAGGGCAGGACAGCAATCTGTGATCATGCTCTTTCCCACAAAAGGGCAGCTTTCCTACTCAACAACAAGCTTCCAAAGGGATGAGAAATGTGCCACTTGTTATTATTACAATCTCTCATTTAATAAACATTATTGGCTAGGAATTAATTAAAGTCCTAGGAGCTAGAGTATCTGTGCTACCCTCTCTATTATTCCCCACTCTCTATACATATTCTACATCTTTACTACTGAGCAGCCAGGGCCTGATTCGCCACTCACACCACTTACTTCAATTGAGTTAATCCTGACTTACATTGGTGTGAGTGCGGAATGTCTTTGCAAAAGTGAATGGATGAAACTCCACCAATAAAGAAAGCTCGCTAATTTAACATTTGCAGGCAGCACCTATGAACTGAGGGGCAAGCAAACACCAGCAGCAAGGGCTAATGCAGGTGAGGTTATAAATGCGAGACTCTGTCAACACAATATAATGAAAAAACACCAGAGCACATGGGAAATCTCTGTATTATTTGTATTTTCTGTTTACAAAAGCTTGAGGAAGGTAAATCTTGAGTCCTTAAGAACCCCTGCCCCAATATCTGGTAAACAACTCCACCAGTCAGAAAAGCAGAAAGGAATTTTGAAAGGCTCATAAATAAATGCAAACGCATGATTATTCAACCAGGTATTACAACAGAATAAACAGCTGTCATCCCCCTCTGTCTCAAACAGAAGCAGAAATGTCCACTGATGCCTCTGTGCTCCTTGTGTAACTTTTGTGGGAGCCCTCTGGGTAGAGAGCTGCTCAAAGAGAACAGCAGAATAAAGACAATTGATTTCAGAAAAGCAGATTTTTAACAGACTCAGAGAAGTGGCAGGTAAGGTCCCGTCGGAAAAAAACTAACAGAAAAAGGAGTTCAGGAGAACTGGCAGTTTCTCAAACAGTCAATATTAAAGACACAACAGCAAAATATACTTCTGAGAAGGGCAGATAGGAAGAATACTAAAGAAGCCAATATGGCACCATCAGGAGCTCTTTAATCACCTGAGAATCAAAAAGGAATCCTACAAAAAGTGGAAATATGGACAAATTGCTAAGGAGGAGTACAAAAGAACAGCACAAACATGTAGGGACAAAATCAGAAAGGCTAAGGAGCAAAATGAGTTACACCTAGCAAGAGACATAAATGGCAATAGAAGAGCTTCTGTAAATACATTAGGAACAAGACTTTCAGAAAACCTTTGACACATCAAAGGCTATAAAACAAAAGTAAGCAGCCACGGGATAAGAGGGAAGATCCTCTCATGGATCAGTAACCAGTTAAAAGATATGAAACAAAGGGTAGGAATAAATGGTCAGTTTACACTGTGGAGAGAGGCAAATAGTAGGGTTCCCCAAGGATCTATATTTAGGCCAGTGCTGTCAGTATATTCATAAATGATCTGGAAATGGCGGTGAACAGTGAGGTGGCAAAGTTTGCAGATGATACAGAATTACTTAAGATAGTTAAGTGCAAAGCTGACAACGACGACAAGTTACAAAGAGATAACACAAAACTGGGTGACTAGGCAACAAAATGGCAGATAAAATTCATATGCAGATAAAAATGTTGATAAATGCAAAGTAATGCACATTGGAAAACATAATCCCAACTATCTATATAAATTAGCTGTTACCACTCAAGAAAGAGAGCTTGGAGTCATCACGAATAGTTCTTTGAAAACATCTGCTCCATGTGCAGTGGCAGTCAATGTTAGAAGCCATTATGAAAGCGATAGATAAGATGGAAAATACTATAATGCCAATATACAAATTCATGGTACACCCACACCTTGACCACTGCATGTATTTCTGTAGCCTCATCTCAAAAAAGATATATTAGAATTGGGAAAGGTACAGAGAAAGGCAACAAAATGATTAGGGGTATGGAACAGCTTCCATACAAAGAGAGATTAAAAATACTGGGACTGTTCATCTTAGAAATGAGATGACTAAGGGGTGATATGATAGAGGGCTATAAAATCACAAATGTTGTGGAGAAAGTGAATAAGGACGTGTTATTTACCCCTTCACATAACACACCAACTAGGGGTCACCCAATGAAATTAATAGGCATCAGGTTTAAAACAAACATAAGGAAGTACTTCTTCACACAACACACAGTCAACCTGTGGAACTTGTTGTCAGGTGATGTTGTGAAGACCAAAATTACAGCTGTGTTAAAAAAAAGAACTAGATAAGTTCATGGAGGATAGGACCAGCAATAGCTATTAGCACATGCTCCAGGCCCTTAGACTGCCAGAAGCTGGGACTGGACAACAGGGGATGGATCACTCGATAAATTGTCTTGTTCTGTTCATTCCCACTGAAGCATCTAGCACTGGATACTGCTGGAAGACAGAATACTGGGCTAAATGGATCATTGGTCTGACCCAATACAGCCATTCTTATGTTCTTAAGAGAAAGACATAGGAAATTGTAGGCCCACTACTTAATGGGGAAGAGGAGCTAATATGAACAAAACCAAGAAGGCTGAGGTGTTTGATGCCTGTTTTGCTTCAGTCTTCAATTAAAAGGTTAATTGTGACCAGATGCTTTACACAATTAATGTTATCAACAAAGGGGAAGAAACGCTAGCCCGAATAGTGAAAGAACAGGTTAAAGAATATTTAGATAAGTTAGATATAGTCAAGTTGGCAAGGCCTGATGAAATTCACCATAGGGTACTCAAGGGTTTATCTATACTTGAAACACTATGGGGCACAGCTACAGTGCTGCACTTGTGCTGCTGTGGCACTTCAGTGTAAATGCTACGTACACCAATGGGAGGGATTCTCCTATTGGCATAGTTAATCCACCTCTTCAAGAGGTGGTAGCTAGGTCAACGGAAGAACTCTCCCATCGACCTAGCACTGTCTATAGCAGGGGTTAGGTCGGCTTAACTACATCGCTCAGGCATATGATTTTTTACATCCCTGAATGATGTAGCTGGGTCAGTCTAACTTTCTATTGTAGACCAGGCCTAAGGAACAGCTGACGCAATCTCAGAAGCTTTAGTAAAAATCTTCAAGAACTCATGGAGGATGGGTGAGGTCACAGAGGACTGGAGAAGGGCAAATACAAGTTTTAAAAGGAGAACAAAGAGGATCCAGGGAATTATAGACCAATCAGCCTAGCTTTGATACCTGGAAAGATAATGGGAAAACTATTAAACAATCAATTTGTAACCACCTAAAGGATAATGGGGTTATCAGGAATAACCAATATGATTTGTCAAGAACAAATAATGCCAAACCAACCTACTTTCCTTCTTTGATAGTGTTCCTGGCCTACTAGATGGGGAGAAGCAGTAGATGTAATATATCTTGATTTTAGTAAAGTTTCTGACATAGTCCCTCATGACATTCTCATAAGCAAACTAGGGAAATGCGGTCTAGATGCAATTACTATAAGGTAGGTGCACAACTGATTGAAAAACCATACTCAAAGAGTAGTTATCAATGGTTCACTGTCAAACAGGGAGGATATATCTACTACAGTCGGACAAGGTTCTGTCCTGGTCTGGTATTATTTAACATTTTCATTAATGACTTGGACAACGGAGTGGAGAGTATGCTTATAAAATCTGCAGATGACAGAAAACAGAGAGGCTGCAAGCACTTTGGAGGACAGGATTAGAATTCAAAACAACCTTGACAAACTGGAGAATTGGTCTGAAAACAGCAAGATGAAAGTTAATAAAGACAAGTGCAAAGTACTACACTTAGGAACAAAAACTCAGATGCACAAATACAAAATGGGGAATAACTGGCTAGGAAGTAGTATTTCAGCCAAGGATCTGGGGGTTATAGTGGATCACAAACTGAATATGGGCAAACAATATGATGCAGTTGCAAACAAGACTAATATCATTCTTGGGTGTATTAGTGTATCAGGATTGTCATATGCAAGACCTGGGAGGTAACTGTCCTGCTCTACTTGGCACTGGTGAGGCGTCATCTGGAGTATTTTGTCCAATTCTGGATACCCCACTTTAGGAAAGAGATGGAAAAATTGGAGAGAGGGCAGAGGACAGCAACAAAAATAATAAAAATTTCAGAAAACCTCACCTATGAGGAAAGGTTGAAAAAAACTGGGTATGTGTAGATGTGAAAAAAGAAGATGGAGGTGGGGTTGATCATAGTTATCAAATATCATAAGGGATGATATAAAGATCATGGTGATCAACTGTTCTCCATGTCTGCTGAAGATAGGACAAGAAATAATTTGCTTAATCTGCAGCAAAGGAGAGTTAGGTTAGATGTTATTAAAAACTTTACTAACTGTAAGGATAGTTGAGTACTGGGATAAGTTACCAAGGGAGGTTGGGGAATCCCAGTCACTGGAGGCTTTTTAAGAAAAGGCTGGACAAACACCTTGTGAAGAATGGTCTAGGTAAACTTGGTCTGCTACAGCATGGGGGCTAGACTAAATGAATTCTCAAGATTCCTTCCAGCCCCACATTTGTATAATTCTATATTTCTATGGCCCAGTTTGGTGTTGGAAAGTCAACTGTCAGTGATGTGGTGGTGGAGATTTGTGAGATGATTAATATTGGTGGTGGGCATAAAAATCTGCATGCAGTAGTAGCTGGCTTCCAGAGAACGGAGGTCCCAGACTGCTCTGGGGCCATCTATGGAAGATGATAGGAAAAAGAGCAAGTGAATATGTCAGCCACAAAGGTACTAATCCATTGTTCTCCAATTCTTGGTTGATCACAGAATCAGATTCATGAACACCAGTGAGGTGTATGGGAAAGGAACTTGATGCCAGGGTGCTGAAGAGATCTGGTGTTTTCCTGTCTGGAAAAGCAGGGATCTTATTCCCTTAAAATGGCCTGGTTAACAACAGGGTCTGAGTGGCATTGTTATTTTGGGGACTACTACATCCCCTTTCCAGCCATGGCTAATGAAGTCATACCCACATCTCAGAGGACCTGGCAGAAGCAGGTTTAATTGCATGCTTAGCAGTTGCAGGATGGTGGTGGAGTGCACGTTTGGCAGGCTGAAGGGGGCAAGATGCTGACATAATTTTTTGGATGCCAGTGTGCCATCATGTTATTCTGGCATGCTGTGACCTACACAACATCAGAGAGGCTAACAAAGGATATTTCTGAATGGAGTGCTCTCAAGACACCAGTGGTTTGCAGACCTGGTACAGACAATCAGAAAGTGCATTTATCACCGGCTCTGGAACCGGGTAGCCAAGGGAAATAAGGGATGTCTTGTGCACCCACTTCCCGGCCATGCAGTTTGGTGCGGTTGAGATGTGCTGCTGTGATGGTGGCCTGTGATGAGGGGTTGTAATGCAGTAAGGTTTTGTACTGTTGTACATATCAGCAATACAGCCTGATTGTTGGTTTAATACAGATTTTATGTGACTATGAGATTTTGATATTTTATTAAAAGCTTCAGACATAACTTCCTGACTCTTCCTCCTTTCGCAAGCTCCCACACACCAACGTATTGTACAACCAAACCAAGTTATTAACAAAACCAATTTCTGATGCTCCTATGGAAGTGGTATGGAGCTGCTAAACTGGGGGCTATAACTCCCATCAGCCTCTTCCCCTCTGCACTTCTTTCCCCCAGGTCAAGTAAGGGGAAAGGTCCTGAACCCGGAAGTTGGAAAGCAGCAGCCACATGGCCTGGCAGGAACTGCAGAGAAGTTGAATGCAGAGAGGAACCCCCAGGAACTGCATGGAGAGTGGCGTGTGGAACAGGCTGTGACTGCTGGTCATTACAACTGGGTGCAGGTCTATGTGGGATTGTAGGGGAGCAGCAGCTGCTGGGTGGGGAGCAGCAGCTGCTGGGCAGGGAGCCAGTGCAGAGGGACCCAAACGAAAGACACTAACTGAACCTGCCCTGGCAAACTGCAAGCTCCTATTTGCTTGAATAGAAACTGGACTGGAGAGGGCACTCCAGGCACTAGGTCCCAGAGTTCCAAACATTTACAGCTATTGCTCACTTTGAACTGTAACTGTTTAAGCCTCTGTATCTAGGGTATTTGCAACCTTTCTCTTAACCATGTGTCTGTGCGGTTATTGGAACCCACCAGGGCTGGTGCCTACAAGGCCTAGCTGCTGAAGGACCTACAGTGCTTGCGTACAAGTCGTGATACACCTGACACGCTATTGGTATGTTAGGGGATTGGTGTGCTCCTGGTGTGCTCGTCATCTAGCCAGCTGGGTGATAGGCATTTTCTAGGCTGTTTGGCAGAGCTGGACTGAGCTGTGCAAAAACTGGAACTGGCCCTATGGAAATAAAAGATTAAATAATGAGCAAAGATTTTTAAACTGGCAGGGAGCTTCTGGTAGTAAGTGAGTAGATAAAAATGCTGGAAGATACTGACATGGGGAATTGTAGGAATGGCATTGGAGGACTAACTAAATAAGAGCCCAGGCACACACAATTTTGCTGTCTTCACACAGCATTGTGGGCAGGTGTGGGGGTCACAGCTCAACATGCACGCTGCCCCATTCCCTTGGCCAAGCACACTAGCTTGGGTCCAACACACCCTTAAAAGGGGTTAAGGGCTTTGAGTGTGCACATTAGGTGGGGTTGGGCATGTGATACAGCTTGGAGCCAGCCTGCAGTGTAGTTCATTGTTGAAGTCCAAACCTGTTCCCCTGAAGACAAATACGCACAAAGGGGACAGAAAAGAACAATAAAGATGGAAAATGCAGCTTCTGTTTCTGGTGCTGACTCTTACTTGCAACCTCACTGCTGGAGAAATGCAGGCAGAGCACATGGTCTGATCAACCTCGGAGCGGCTGTGGCAAACTGGTACCAGCATCGGGCTCTTCAGGGCATTGCTTTTTGCTGCCTAACCAGTCACAAACTCACAGCAAAGTTGCAAAAGATGCAATCTTGGCCAGCTAAGCCAGACTCTTATTACACAGAAGGCAAAGGAGAAAGGTAGGAAAGAAGAAATAAGCGAGGTAAGGAAACGGACACATGAGGGAGGTGGAACAGCAGGAACCCAAGTTTCACATTCCAGGTGCTCTTCATGGTTTAGCCAAAGCCAGTGGATGTGCTGGTGTCATCAGTTCCCTCTCTCTGGTGCAGTCTCGTCAGAACGTCTTTCAGAATCAGGACGATGAAGGCTCAATGGTGTCATGGTGAATCCTGGCCCCAGGAGATGGGAAGGGTAGCCGCCATGATGGTAAACCTGGCTCCTTCCAGTCCAGATGTCCCACTCACTCCCACTTATGGTACCTCTACACTGGAATAAAAGATCTGCAGCCCAGCCGCAGCTGGCCCAGATTGCCTGAGTCGGGCATGCAAGGCTCAGGCTGCAGGGCTAAAAATTGTTGGGTAGATGTTTGGGTTCAGGCTGGAGTCTGGGCTCTGGGATCCTTCCCCCTCGCAGGTATTTAAATGCAGGGCAAACATATCCTTCGTGATCCTCAGATAAACAATGTCCAAGAAGAGATGGCAGCCTCATCCCATTAGCACTAATCAGTCAAAACACATTTTGATGATTTCATCTATAAACATTTCCTACGATTTCTTTAATTTTTCATCTCCTATCAAATTTTACTAGGAGTCTCATTGATACCTTCTAGGGTGACCAGATAGCAAGTGTGAAAAATTGGGACAGGGGCAATAGGTGTCTATATAAGAAAAAGCCCCAAATAACGGGACTGTCCCTAAAAAATCGGGACATCTGGTCACCCTAACCTTATCTCAATTCTTTTAACGTAATCCCGTTTTACCAGTTGATTTGTCTCCAACTTCTGCTGACTTTTATAAACAATCTTACATAACACGCTGCACTGGACTTTTGTTACCTTGGATAACTTAGAGTATAGGCCTTTGCAGAGTATATAAGGCAATTTGTCAGATAATATAGATTCAAATTAGGGCAATTTAAACTCCCTGTAGATTTTTTTTTCAGCTGTACAAGTTCTAATTTTCATCTAGGTTTTTTTTTTTTTTTTAGATTTTCCTATACTATTTTTTTTAATTAGAGCATGCATTTGTTTATTGAGCCCATTAGGCATCTGTAAGGATGGCATACTGAAAACATAATTAAACCTAAGGATAGTAATCATTCTAATGATTGTATTCAGTCCCACACAGTAAATTGCATCTTGTTCCAATTTATTTTGTCATTGAACAGCGATCGTACAAGGGTGCAATCTAATATCTTTCATGATGTTTAAGCTCTATTAAGAAGAAACCTTAGATATTTCATACCACTAGTTATCCATTTAAACTGCCACTGAGAAAGTATTATACAAAAGCAGAACTGTGACAATGGCAGTACCTCATTGTTAGTCCTGTTAATTTTGAAGTAGAGATACAAATAAATAACATCTATCAATGATACTTCTATGGCCCCATTACCATCGTGTCCGAGTGCTTCACAGTCTTTAAATACATTTAACCTCACAATATTCCTGGAAAGGGTAGGGAAGTACTATTAGCCCATTTTATGGATGGGGAACTCAGGCATAGAAAGACTAAGGCTATATTTACACTACGAGCTAGGGGTGTGATTCCCCTGCTCATGTACACATAATCCCAAGGCCCAGACTAATACTCTAACCACTGGACCATCCTTCTCCTACATACCTTGTCACATAAATGTTCCACATTGAATTAATGTCACATTGATCAGGCAAACTTTCTGCTACATCTGTATTCATCACCAACTTCTCTGTGTAAACTAAAATCTGTGGTAGAATTATTTGATCCAAAGGCGACTGAGGTCAATGGAAGTCTTTACCTTGACTTCACTGGGCTTTGGATGAGGCCCCATTTTCAGAAGTCCTCAGTCTGGCAAAAATTAATGTGTTTTGCTTGAGTAAATACTCAGGAGACACTGGGTAAGGTCTTCAGGATATGTCTTCTTTTTGTATATTTATCTCTATTTGTAAAAATGTCTTTGATTGTGTGTTTTTGTGTGTTTGGGGTATGTGTGTGTTACAGTATGTGTGAATGTGTTACATGCATTATAAGCTAATTCAAAGAATGATAAAAACAAATGACACTAAACACAGATAAAAATGGAAAATGGTAATGTTCCTTTAAATGGATGATTAATTATCAGTCTTTCTGCTGTCATTCACAATGGTTATCACTGAATTTACATCGTGGCATCTGGGAGTTTATGAGAAGTACAAATACAAATAACATCAATAGCTAGCTCCCTAAGGTGTTCCACATCAGTTTGAATAATTTCTCTAAAACTCTTATGTTGTGTAGACTTGGGCAGAGTTCTAGCTGCTGGGACTGTTTTTCAGAACAGTTGACTTACTAGGTTCTCTCTCTGGTTCAGACTCATGTCAGATTGCTTGAACAGTATTCAGGAGCAATACGATTCTCTGTATCTTTCTTCCTTTTCAAGTCAGGGTTTGCTCCAGCTATAGTCTTTTGCACTCCCCTCAGATGTTAGAGGATACAAATTTGTTTTTCAGGCCTGTGTAGCAATGGGATCTGGACTTCTTTTTGGTGCACTCTTAGTTAAAATTGGTATTGACACATGACTAAGGCTAAGTTTTTGTCAGGGACATTTTTGGTAAAAATCATGGACAGGTCATGGGAAATAAACAAAAATTCATGGAAGCCCAGGACCTGTCCCTGACTTTTACTAAAAATATCCCTGACAAAAGGAGTAGGTGGGTTCAGCACCCACTGCTGCTCGGGCTCCCTGGTCCCCCACCGATGCAATGTGTGGGAGCTCCGGGGTCCCTCTGCGCTTGGGGCTGGGCTGCTGCGGGGTCCCCTCACCTGGGGCAGCTGGTAGCTGGAGGGTCCTCCAGCTGCTTGCCACGGGTGCAGCTGGGCAGCTGTGGGGAGTCCCCACTGCCTGCTGCGGCTGGGCAGCTGCAGGGTCCCCCCACCAGGCTGGGGGCTGGGAGCTGCAAGGTTGGGGCTGGCTTGGAGCTCCAGCCCCGGGGCAGAAAATGTCACAAAGGTCAATGGAAGTTAAGGATTCATGTGACCTCCATGACATAACCGTAGTCTTACACATGACAAATGTGCAAAGTGAAAGTAATTCACCTGACAGTCTCTGCCAAAAAATCTTTGGTGTGCATAATAATCTTCCTTTTTCCAACCCTGGTCAAACCATGTCAAAGAAATGACACAGGCATAAATCACTCACTCAATCTCAAGCCATTCTGAACACACATACACGTTGGCACACACTTCCTCATGGCCACATTCTCAGCCACTGCCCTCCAGGTTTGTGCTTACCCAGACCGTGGAAATTTCTTTTCTACAATATGTGGTTTATTTTATATATTTATTGATTTCTTTAGATTTGTAAAAGCAAGTTAGAGAAGGTGCCTCTCCCAGATTCTAAGCACACTTGCCAACTACTGAGGGGAAAAAACAGATCAAAACAAAGATTCAACAGGAACCTGCAAACATACGATTGCAAAATATCATCATTTGGGCAATGGTTTATCTGTGACTGACATGAACTAACATACACCCAGTTCTTTTTTAGTCTCCCATAAGTACTTACACTGTCAGCCAGCCTCTGAGGGCCTTTCCTCACATGCATGTGTTCTGTGAGGGGGAAATTCTTTCCGCACCATGGAACCCAAGTATCTGTTTTGTGAGCAAGGGGAGGTGAGGAAGAGAAAGAAAAGGGGACTTTTGGGATGCAGGGGAAAGCTATCTCCTCTCCTAGGCCATGGCGTATCAGGAGAGCAATGCTGTGGCCACTACTGCAGCTCTGAGTTCTCTACAATATCTCCCTTGTTTCCTCGACACAGGCTTCATGGGCCCAGACCTGCAAAGGGCTAAGTATTCTGGCCCCCAACTTAGAAAAGCACTGAAGCGTGTGTTTAACTTTAAATGTGCGATCAATCGAATTGAATTTAATGGGTGAAAACTGGCTCCATGGAAGTCAATGGAAGTTTTGCCACTGATTTCAACAGTACCGAGATTTCACCCAACAGGACGACTCATTTGCTAAAAGCCAAGCACGAATGTAAGTGCAGGATCAGGGCAAGAGTGCTCAGCACCTTACAGGATCAACCCCCGTATGAGGCAATGATCAGTAAATATATGTAGCAGTGAATCCAGTAGGTCCACCTGTAGCCCATCCCTGCCCTGACTCCAAACGGATTCTGTGTGCCAATGCATTAGGTATCCCCACTGAATTGTTCTCGGTGACACACAGAACTTCTGCTTTGTTGGTGGAACTGCATATCTCAAATTAGCTCCTCCTTGCAAGTTCACTCTTACATCAGGTATGTGAGACACCTTCTACAGTTGGCATAGAACAAGTTGTTTTTGTTTTTTTTTTAATTTAGACTTTCTGGGGCATATGGCAGTGGAAAAACTGCAGCCAAGACAGGCCGATATATTTATACGGATTAGGTTTGGGAAGGAGTTAAGCCATTAAAACCTCTGAAGCTATTTCTGGCAGCTAAAGAATATGACCTTTTTTATGGATTGTAAATTTCACAAATCAAGGCTCCTAGACAATCTTGCATATGCCTTTTATTGAGCTGCCCTGAAAAGGGGTCACATGGACATGCACCTTCTTTCTCAGCCAAAACCAAAGTACTACAACAAAGTTTGAAAAGTCTGAGATGCAGCAAATGTGCACACAGTGCAACCCCAACTCGATAGTCTCCTGTTTGAATAGGATAACATATAGAATGTTGCAAATCACCTGGGACCATAGTCTAGGCAAAAATCCTTTCTGCACTCAGGTCACGTTCAGTCTACAAATTGTAATGGAAGAGTTAGGCTGTCAATGCAGTGCATGATTAAAAGAAAAATGTCCTGTCTGTGCAGGCTCCCACAGAGACAGTGGATATTTCCCCCGTATATGAAAGTCTGGTTACATGGTTGACAACTATAATATACAGAGGAGATAATTTTGATGAGCACTAGGGCAGCACAAATCCATTGCTAAAAACAAAACAAAACAAACTATGGTATTAGGTTAGCCTCCAGCTTTGTCCATAGAGCTCACTCACATTTACGTGTGGAGACTCGGGTTCAGGAATAATTTCAAGTCTCTCACTCCAGCTCAATGAAAAACCGTTGCATTGTTGAAAGGTTTGTTTACATGAGGTAATTGTTCGGAAGAGCTTTTCTGGAATAACTCTTCCGCTATAGCTATCCCAGAATAACTCTCCGTGTGAACACTTGTTCGTGAATAGGAGTAATTTTTTTCAAATGGATTTCTCAAATTTTTTGTAAATGGATTAAACTAAACCAGAAAAAGGCACTCCTGTTCTGGGTTAAGAATATCCACAGGGGGAGCTATTCCCCCACTTAATAAGGCAACTCCCATCTTTTCATGTGCTATAATATATATTCTGCTTACTGTATTTTTCACTCCATGCATCTGATGAAGTGGGTTTTAGCCCATGAAAGCTTATGCCCAAATACATTTGTTAGTCTCTAAGGTGACACAAGGACTCCTCGCTGATTTTGCTGATACAGACTAGCAGGGCTACCCCCTCTGAAACCTATTCTGGAATAGTTATAGTGCTTTCAATTCTCACTCTAGCTTGTTCTGGAATAACTTTCCCATGTAGACAAGCCCTAAGTGATACATTTTGAGCTATCAGTGGTGGTCTCCTGCCAGCTGAATTACTGCTGACCCCTCTTTAGTGCCAGAACTTACTCCTGCTCTCTGGCTTTGTCTTCACTGCCAATATAGGGTGTGTTTTTACAAGTAACATGCATTAGCCATCTTGCTGTAAAATCCGAGTGGAGACAGGCACTGTAATTTTTACTGTGATGTAGCTAGGCAAGCTCAGTCATGAATACAGGTATAGGGTTAACCTCACATGGTAACATCCTGTATTGCGTTCACTGGGATTTTACAGCAAGACAGCTAATGCATATTAGTTATCTCACTGTAGAAACACACAGTTTTTGTCAGTGAAGACATAGCCTCTTTCTTTCTCTCTCTACCTCTGCCCCACCTCCTCCAACATTCACATCATTCCAATCTATGGCCAGTCTGGTCAGATCCTACCAGTACCACATAACTATGCTATGTTACTCTACTCCCAAGACTTCAGCTGCTCTCACTTCTTTTCCCTCACAGCTACAATCCATTTTACTAGTTTGATTCAGATGAGATGAGTGGATTTTTGTCTCTGTGATGGGGTATATGGACCCCCCACCAAAACCCCTCCGTCTTCAGATAGCAAAACCAGCCCTGCTCTGGCTCAGCTGTGAGAAATGTCAGTTGTGGAGAGACATGCTCCCAGCAGCTGTAGCTAATGAGGGCAAGCCCAAGTATAAAGAGGGAGGAACAGGATGAGAAGGGACAGAAAAGCTTAGGACTTCAAGGGAGCAAAAAATCTCTACCAACAGGAGCTAGCCCCAGGTTGCCTCTTAGAACCCCCTGGAGGTACAAGGGAGGTGGACAGAGAAGGAAACAAACTCTGAGGGCCAAACGGCTTTTTTATGTTATGTTTATGGTCTCTGCCTTTTTTAAAAGTTGATTGGATATAAGCCACTATTACCTGGGTTAAGGACCATTCCGGGCTGCTCAAACTGGTGTTCTGCACAAGACGCTGTGCACCACCACTATGTCAGGGTCTGTGAAAGACTGGTGCCAGCGATGGGGACATGGGTGGCCTGGCCTGGTGGTCAGCACGGTGTTCGAGGCCAATGGGCAGGTACAAAGTCAGGAGACAAGTTTTAGAGCTGCAAGTCAGAGCCTGGTTCAGATAGGGAACAGGAGCTGAAGCCAAGGGTGAGCACTGAGTCAGAAGCCAAAAAGCCATAGCCTAGGGTCAGAAGTCTTATGGGGCCTTGGTAGGCCAAAGTCCTTTCAACCTTTCACAGGAAGGACTGGGGCCCCATTGGACAGGAGGTCCTGTCCATTAGCTGGATCAGAAAGAAGACCCCAAGTGAGGCTATTTATCCAAAAGTCCTTTCTTTGTCTGTTGGTCATTGGAGAATCTATATATATGTGAGACTCTGCAGGAGGTGTGAGCCTCTCTGGGGGATTACAACTTGGCTGATTTGCCTTAATCATCTCACAGTGTTTTTTAGTACCTCTAGGAGCTCGGGTCACCCTCCCACATGGAATTACATACAATCCCTGGCCCACAATGATACATAAACTTACTACAGTAAGATCCCCAAAGATATTTCAGGAAATTGATGCATCTGTCACAGCTTTCACAAAGTCTTCTGTCTGCAGTCATAGTTCCTTAGCGCAGCCCTATAGTTCTACTGCAAAATTGCTCCGGCTGAAAAAAAGTTATCAGCTGTTGAACACTCTAAAGCTGTTAATGAATCTTTGAGAAGCCCATAGGCCAACTGAAACGGCTATTCACATGGCTATTAGTCATGTCTTTTTCACTATTATTATTACACATATGCTTTTCTCTGATACTCTCTTTTGGTATAATGTTGAAGGTAGGCTCTGCTTTCAGCATTGTTAACTTGCTTTTCTATGCCCTGGTACAATTGTTCATGATGGAAATGTGACACAGTAAATGTTTCCAACCTAGACAATAAAGATGACAAAAGTAATGAGCTGAAATTCACAAAGTGATGTAATATCAAAAGGGAAGTACATTTTATTCATGTACATTTCCCATAGGTCTTCGCGTCCAGTTAGCTCA
This sequence comes from Natator depressus, assembly GCF_965152275.1. Classification (NCBI taxonomy): domain Eukaryota; kingdom Metazoa; phylum Chordata; order Testudines; family Cheloniidae; genus Natator; species Natator depressus. Next base: position 62,391,120 of record NC_134235.1, read on the forward strand.
TGTTTTACTCTCACATACTGATGTTGATTGGCTTTTATAATCAGTCATGAGTCATTCTGGGAAATGGAAAGAGACCCTAGCTCCAGGTTGAACAATGGCGCCATTCTCTAAAGGGATTTTCTTTTGTGAACAGTGTAGATGATGTGCTTCCTAGCATCTTTTCCTATCCCAATTATAAAAATAACAGAGCTATAACTAATGGGAAAAAGAGGGACTGCTGCAGTTCCTCAGAGGAATCATGTTATATACTGATATCATTAGCCCTTTTGTTATATCTAATGATAACTGGGCTGCAATAATCATTCCAGCAGCTCTAGCTTGTCTAAAGAGAAGGAGAAAAGATTTCTTTATAACCCTGTTGAAAAAAAGGTCTGGAGCTTTTAAAATGGAGTATAGAAGAGAATTCTTGATGCATGGCACTCATGAAAAGCTACTCAAATTAACCTAAAATGTATTTGAATCTATGGCTCAGGATGATGACCTTGTCAACAATCTGAACTTCATTAAGCAACTGTTTTCCAGTATCATTTATTGTCTTGCTTTTAATCTCTCTCTCAAATTTGACAATCATGTTTGTTTTGATTAATTATTTACACGAATCTCAGATCCTCCATTTTAATGGCTGTTGTGCAGAACACGGTTTCTAATTTAAATTCCATTTCTCTTTGATGAAATAGTATGGAAATCCACCAAATGTCATAATTCATTGTAATATTAAATAATCAATGTTTGACAGATTCTCTGAAAGCAGGGATGCAGAAATAATTCATAAAGTAAGGCAACTGCATTGGGTTACCATGATGTACTGCTGGGGGAGCAAAGCAACAGATTTCCAGAACTAATGTAATCAGACCATGTTGTTTACCATTTTCATATGGAAGTGATGTTTTATACATTCAGAAGAAAAATGGCCATGAGAGCAGATAGTTGTGTGATAAAACAAGAGGAAATGATTATCTTTTTGAGAGAGATGATTGCATGTTCATGGATGAACCAACAAAACATTGAAATATTCAGTTAAGTAGTTAATGAAAATTGTTAGACTCTGCAGGTGCTTGGATGACATGTCTATGAATGTTAACGGTAGGATTTTCCAAAGCATTCTGCACTGGCCTAACTCTGCTCCCATTGAAGACAGTGGTATAAGACTCATTGACTTTAGGGGAGCAGAACTGTTTAATTCAGGGTGTGTCCACGCTGCAGTCGGGAGCTGTGAGTGCGGCATGTGTAGATATATCCAAGCTAGCGTGGATCTAGCCAGGTCCAGGCTAACTTGAGGAACAGTAGCAGCGAAGCTGCAGCACGGGTGGCTACGTGGGCTAGCCTCATCCACCCAGGACCTTGAGTTCGTACTGCCCATGCTGCTGAGGCTTCACTGCTAGTGTTACTCGATCTAGCTTCGATCTAGTGTGGGTATGTCTACCTGTGCTGCAACCTCACCTCCCCCCAGTGCAGTGTAGACATACCTTGAGGGTTACACAGCAGCTGGGAGGTGTGATTCTCAGGCCAGGTAGACACAGACACAAACACAACGCTCAAATTATGGGGAAAAAGTCGGCGGGATCTAAATATCAAGTGGCTTACTTTAATTTAAACAGTACTGAGAAGTAAGGGGGCCATACGACAGATAGGAGGTAGCCTCTAAAAGTGCAGTAAAGGGGCTCAGTCCCACCAGCCCCACCCTCACCTGGTAATTCAAGCACTGGACACTTGCTGCCTCTAATCAAGCTAACACTTAAAAATAGCAGAGTGGTTGTGGCGGGGGCCACGCAAACAGCTGCTGGGGTTAGCCACCTGAGTACGTACCCGGGGGGTCAGATGGGACTGTACTCGGGTGACTGGTCAGAGCTGCTCCCTGTGCTCCTGCAGAGCAACACAGGTACGTCCACCTGTGCTGCGAATCACACCACCAGCTGCTGCGTAGACAGATTCTAAGAATGCTTTTGAAGAACCCCGCGTTTGGATTTAAGAGTGCCAAGAATTAACACGTTTTTATTTTAAGGAGTTAATTCTGTTTTAAGATTGTCTGTCTTTGTTTACATGTGTAAATCTGACTAAAAAATTAAGTGACTTTTGTAATCAGGAGGGCAGCAAGAAGTTATTGCAATGTATTTTCATACAAAAATAATATATGGGCTGGAAATATCCTTGAGTATAGCTTCAGCATGATTCACACGGGTTGCAGTATTCATATTAATGAGAGCTATGGCCTAGATTCATAAAGGTACCTAGGCATTGTCACACTGAGCATCACAACTCTACTCCCCTACGATAAAGGTAAAGCTTGTCTTTTTGGTGACCAGAGATCTTGGAGCATTGGTTAGAGACTGTGGAATGATCTTCCCCAGGTTCTAAGGACATTCACAAACCTCATCAACTTCCACTCCGAACGCAAGGCACATGTCTTCGCCCTTGCCTTCTCTATTAAGACAAAGCAGTGTGTACATTAAAAAAACAAAACAAAAACAAAAAGACAACAAGAACCCCTAGCAAAAGGAAAACATTCCACTGCATACACAATACCCTCCCACTCAGGGAGGGGAGAATGAGAGAACAAACCACGCACCAGGTATTAGTCACATCACTTAATACATTGCTGGAAGAAGCTCAGATACTACAGTGATGAGCATGATATAAGAACCTGTGTAGAATACTTGTGAATTAATATCCACTGTCATCTCAAATTTCATTTTTTACTGGAAGTAGCTCTCTTCTAAAAGTGATATTAACAAGAATAACAATCCATGAGGTCAGTCCAACATTGATTACCTGACATTGTGTGGTCAGAAAATTTCACTGGTACATGAAATTTCACTGGGTGTCATGTAAAAATATTCCCTTCTCCTCCATGTCAAGAAGAGAGGAGATTAGAACCATAAGGAAACATTTTAAATATCAGATTGGTGTGTGTATATATATCACAGAATTATTGAAACATAAAACTGGAAGGGACCTCGAGAGGTCATCTAGTCCAGTCCCCTGCACTCAAGGCAGGACTACGAATTATCTAGACCAACCCTGACAGGTGTTCGTCCAACCTGCTCTTAAAAATCCCCAACGATGGAGATTCCACAACCTCCCTAGGCAATTTATTCTAGTGCTTAACCACCCTGACAGTTAGGAAGTTTTTCCTAATGTCCATATAAAATGGCTCATTCTGAGTCTAATCCAGAGTGCACTGAAGTCAATGAGAGAGACTCTCTATGGACTTCAGAGATTGTCTTATGAAAGCCAGTTCCCACTCCCCATTTAGCATTTCCAGTTTTGCGTAAGAACATCTATCTCCAAATAGCCTCCCCAGAAGGGTTTATGGGCCACAGACGTGCTCAAAGCTGCTGCCACTTATGCAACCAGCATTTGTTCCCTGCAAAATTTGGCACTCAGCATAGAGGACGTGCCTCACTTTTTAAAAATTAAAGGCACTATATATAAGGATGTGTTCATCAATAGGAAATTTTCCATGCACTGTACATAGAATAATGTATTGTTGTGTAATGCTACCAAGGTTCCCTTTTAAAAGTCAGCCTTGACAGCAGTTACCACACTACTCTAAAATATGACTGGATTTCCCTATAGTTAGAATAGGGAAAAGAGTCTAATCCTGAGAGATGCTGAGTACTTGCAATTCCCATTGATATCAATGAATGTTCAGCATCAGGTTCAGACCTTAAATTACTCTGGCCTACTAACTGTTTGCAGAGGATGACTCTTTAATGATGACTACTCTAATGCATATACAGCAAGCATCACAGGTGATTGGACTGCACTAGAGGTAAAGGAGTGATGTAAGCAGGGCCTAATATGGTCATAGATGCACCATCTTGTGCATATAAAACTGTTGCTTTTTATATACAAGTTAAAATATTTAAGTAAAAGGAACCTTTGAAAAGATCTGTTGAAAAGCAGAAAGATCTACCTGGACTGGTATGCAGTATTTACCCCTTGAGGGATTTCATGGTACAGATAATCTAACTCCCTATCAAATAAAAGCATTTACCTTCCTGTTCATTTGGACCAGAGTTAGCATGATAAAACGATTTGTTATGCCAATAAAATTTTTGTTACGTTATAAAAAGGTTTATTGCACTACTATTGCTACATAAAAATATTATGAAATTTAACCATATTGCAAGCTCCAGAAAGGCACAGTCCACTTTTAGAACTAGCTGCCAGAAAAAAAATGTTTTAATTCTTTCTTTCTTTCTAAAATATGGCATTTTAATTCTACTTTGCCATAAACAATTTCACAGGATTCTCTCTCTTTTTTGCTCAGTAACCTATTGCTGTCCACTCCAATACCCTCCTACACTCATATATCAAGATCTTGTACAAAACTATGATTATTATATTTTGCAAGCAATTTTCAACTAAATAAAAAAAACTAGTCTACTGCTCCTGAGAAATTAGGTCCCGTTCTCCCTCTTCCCCCATGGCCACTTTAGTTTCAGTAGTGCAAATCTTCACAGTCCAGTAGCAGAACAATCTGTAGTATCTGATAGATAATAGGCTTCTCTTCATGGCACAATAATATTATTATATTAAATGGTGTGCAGTTTCAGGCTGGTAAGGTAATTATACAGTAACTGCCGTAAGTGGCCCACTCAGGTAAAATGTTTGGATACCCCAGATTCCCACAGAAGGATACAGAATGTCAGAAAAAAAGGGTATAGTGGTACTCTAATTACTACAATTTCCCTGACCTTTTTCACTTGTTCTTAGTTTGCATTAGGAAACTATTTACTAGCTAAAATAGATTTATATTTCGAGCTGGATGAAGTGTTCCCTTTCTGCACATGTTCTAATGAATAGCATTAATTGCTAATGGATGAAATCCACTTCCATACAAAGGGCCAGCGTTAGGGCTATGAATCCAGTGTAGGGCTGTTATGAAATATCAGCATAGGAGAGCAGTGTACATTTCAAATGGCAAGTTTTATACTCAAATATGCAATGTAAAATCTGTACTGTTATTGGTCAGTTACTGAAACCATCCACGCAGTAAACAGAAACAATAGCATGTGACCTGCATACTAAAGAAGAGTAGGAGTGGTACAATCTGATAACTGAAAATAGCATTTGTGAAAATAGAAACTTACAGACAGTAATATTTGGATGGCGCTATGAATGACCTCGAGATACTGGAAGTCAATGATGCAGCCCGTCACAGAGACATAGGAGTAATCGTCTAGGATCCCAGGGGCTGAAGGGCGCACCACTCTCCGTATGCAGCCTGGCCCATGCTCTCGCCACCAGGAACGGTGCATTGAAATGTTAAAGGTCATGAGATCAGTTTCCTAGGAGACAGAGAGAGAAAAAGGGATGAAATCCCCTTCTGTCACAGCATTAAAGGTGAAAACAGGAATTAATGTAATTTCACTTATAAAAGAAAAACTCAGCTAAATAAATAGATAAATTAATACAAATGTCTAAGATGAAGCCAGACCATAGAAAAGGAAAGAGAAAAATCTTACTGGGGCCCTGATCGGTTAGATACGCTATGAAACATAGAGCAAATAATAGTCCCTGTGCAAAAGAAACTTGGAGTCTAAAAATACAACCTAATTATTACTTTACTAGAAAGTTTCTCCAGAATGTATTTATTCTTATGGTAGGTAAAGGTGACAGTCACTTAAAACAGTGGTTCTTAACCTTTTTGGGCTCATGACCTCCTTATAAATTTTTATGGCCTGTCGTGACCCAGTAAATAGTCTGAGGGTGGAGGCCCTGGGGTGGTTTTGGTTGGATCCTGCCCGACACTCACCCTACAGTGGCAGTTCCTGTGCTGTGGGACTGGCTGGCCTTGGCTCTCTGCTCTGGGTGTTGCAACCTCCAGGGTTGCCGTGCCACTCAGATTGGCCCTGCCCCCACGACTGGACTAAATTTGTGTGAGTGGAGTTGTGACCTGGCTCAGGGGATTGCAGTGCCACTCACTCAGATTTGGCCTACCCAGGCTCCTGTCATCATGACGGCTCAGCCAAACCTGGGTGGTGTTGGGACCCCTAAGGTTGCTGTGCCTGGAGCAGGGAGGCGAACCCAGTCAATCCTGTGGGACAGAAGCCAGAGGAGCTGCCATGTGACCCTTTGAAACATTCTTGTGACCCAATTTTGGGTCCCAACCCATGGGCCGAGAAACCCTAGCATATACCCAATGTTATTTTTACAGGATAAGATCTAAAATAAACCGCTACAGAATGCATTTGAGGCCACAGGTCTAGTGGAAATATCTGTTATTTTGTGTAAACCTACCAGTATAACATGAATAGTGTAGTATAACATGCATATTTTCACCCACTCACTTCCACCTTCATGGCTCAGCAGAGCAGTAAAAGTGGCAAAATTCAAACAAATTTTTGAAGACCACTCCGGTTGTGCCTGCAAAAATGCTTGTCTTCTGGCTGTACTGAAAAAGCATCACATTTTCTAGGCATATACATGCTTAGTTGTGGGTACAAATGTGGGCTGCTGCAGGTATACTTTTACAGGCTCACATACTGAACCTTATTAATCTGCCCTACAAGTCTAGCTTTCTGTGGAAGAAGAGGTCCATACCAAACAAAGGTAGCAGGATTTTTTGCCATTGTATAACATATTATATAGTTGCTAAGTCATTATTTAGACTTGGTGAGACATCTGTCTTTTGACTTTGAACATCATTCTTTGATTCCATTTTAGAAAATTTTGCACTCACAATAGACCACAGGTGGGCAAACTATGGCCCACGGGCCACATCTGGCCCAAGGGACTCTCCTGCCCGGCCCCTGAGCTCCTGACCCAGGATGCTAGCCCCTGGCTCCTCCTCTGCTGTTCCCTCTCCCCTGCAGCCTCAGCTCACTGCGCCGCCGGCGCAATGCTCTGGGCTGCGGGGATGCGAGCTCTTGCCAGGCAGCGCAGCTGCAGAGCCGCAGCCTGACCCAGTGCTCTGTGCTGCACGGTGGCGTGGCTGGCTTCAGCAGGGCGGCGCGGCTGCCTGGTCTGGTGCTCTGGGTGCCGTGGCTGTAGCACTGCCAGCCACCGGTGTTCCAGGCAGTGCGGTAAGGGGGCAGGGAGCAGGGGGTTGGATAGAGGGCAGGGGAGTTCCGGATGGTGGTCAGGGGACGGGGGTGTGGATAGGGGTGGGGCGGTCAGAGGGCAGGGAACAGGGGGGTTGAATGGGGGCAGGGGTCCTGGGGGGGTCATCAGGAAGGAGAGGAGGGGTTGGATGGGGCAGCGGGGAGCCATCGGGGTGGGGAGCCTGGGGGTGGTCAGGGGATGGGGGGTGGATGGGGCAGAGGTCCTGGGGGGGGGTGTCAGGGGACAGAGAGGGGTCTGAAAGGGGGCGGGGGGCCAGGCCACACCTGGCTGTTTGGGGAGGCACAGCCTCCCCTAACCAACCCTCCATACAATTTTGAAAACCCGATGTGGCCCCCAGGCCAAAATGTTTGCCCGTCCCTGTGGTAGGGTGATATCTTACTGAATTGAAATAAAACTTGACAGACAACTCTGCTTAGGTAAAATTATAAATATAAATAAAAGCAAGCACCAATAATGGGCAGTTTCTTATGTTTGGCTCAGTGCAACAATCCCTGTTATTTTATTACACATTACTGATGGACTTCTCTTTATGCTACTAAGCCATGGAAAAGTCTCCCCTTCCATATTTGGTAGTGGGAACTTTATTAAGGATTTTTCTACTTTGAGTCCCTGAAGGCTTAAATGGAACTTAAGTGGTGCCTGGGCCTTCTACTAGGCCTCCACGCAAGGGGTGAATTTCACCCTGTTTCATAATAGCTGTTTGCCTATTTTTCTGCATGGTACCGGAAGAACAACATTAAGTAGGGATTACCCTGTAAACTAACTCTGAAGCTATGTATCGTTGCAAGCCAGAAATATGATCTGCAAAAGAACTGTACCATTACAGAAGCAATTGTTTTGTTTTCTTCAAGAGTGAGCCAATATATTTATGTACAGTACTTCATTAAAAATAAACCTTATAAAGGAAACACACAAACATCCTAAATCTCATCTAGAGATGGACAAACATTTGGAAAAGTTCTCCTAGTTATGTTTTGCAAATTTTGACAAAGTTTTTAAATTTAAAATTTGTCATCCAGCTGTTATTCCTATTCAGCAAAGCACCTACAGATGTGCTTAATTTTTAGCATGTGCTTAAGAAGCCCCATTGACATCACTGGCCATTATCATCCTGCATTCAGTAATGGAAGAGGAGACATTTGTGAAATCCGACTTTCAAGCCACTGATGGTACAATGAGAGAAGGAAGCACCCATATCACCAGCAAATTCTCTGCTCTGATGTGCAAAGGATGTGATCGTGGCACTTTTTGTATCATTACTTTTGTTCAGCAGCTCTGGGTAACCCCCTTTGAGCAGGGGGTTGGACTAGATGACCTCCTGAGATCCCTTCCAACCCTGATATTCTATGATTCTATGAATGCCAGAGTGCCACACCCTGGTTCTCCAAAGCAGATGCGAAAGATAAATAATTATCCAGCAGAGACCAGAGTCTTATAAATGTAAGCTAACCAAAAAAATTACTTGGTGCTTTAGTTTGACCTCTAATATGTTACTCCAAAAAGTGGTAATGTTACATCTGATAAACGTTAAGCTACTGATCAATAAATGAAAGCCTGAAAAAAAAAATTTGCAGTTGCCAAAGTGTATCTTCTCTCTAGGAAGCACCTACGCGATATTATGAGTCATTTATGCCATCCTTTAAAAAAAAAATCAACTAGTAGTTTTACTACTTATACTGAAATAAAGAAACTCAAAAATAATGGTGAAATGAGATAAAGAACATTGATCCACTCTGTGTCTTTTACTTTTCCACGCAAAATGTTGTTTATGGCTAATAAATTATAAAAAAATATGAATAATTCTTTGTTTTATAGCAGAGCCTACCCACCCCACGGGGCTAGACGCTATACAAATACTTATAATTAGGGTTAGAAGGATTAGATTTTTATTGGTAAATGTCACTAAACATCAGTTTCACCACCGACACACACACACACACACACATTTCCACCAATAATAATCTAAATTTAAAGAAAGTCAAAGAAAGAAAAATGCTGCTTGAGAACTTAGAGTCGGATTTAAGGAACTTTGTTTCTTTTGAAATATGATGTTGACAGATTGTGTTTTAACAATTATAGTGCTTTAACAGTTTGAATCTTAACATCTACTATCATTAAAATATTGTCTGAGCTTCCCAATAATTTTCCAGAACTGTGAAAATGTAAATAGATAAAAATAGAAAAAAATGCTTAAAAATAAACGTTGGTATTATTCCTCAAAAGTATATAAACATTGATTCTGCCAAGCCTATTTATAATATGATAATACCTGTTTGAAAAAGCTTCCAGACTAGACAATCTTAACAATAAGCAAAATGTGTTCATGTACAGAGTCGTAATGACCTCTGCATTTTAGGTACAATTAAAGTGTTGTGGTTTTCGAGGAGGCAATATGAATATAATTTTGAACAAATAATTCACATGTATATGCCATAACATATACAATACTGAAACACCACCACTCATTTCAGATGCCCCATATCGAGCTTGTGGAAAATTTGTTAAACAACAAACAAAGAACAAATGGACACAAATCAGACGTCAAGAATTATAACATTTAAAAACCAGTCGGAGAACACCTCAACCTCCCTGGACACTCAATTACAGACCTAAAAGTGGCAATTCTTCAACAAAAAAACTTCAAAAACAGACTCCAACAAGAAACTGCAGAACTGGAATTAATTTGCAAACTGGACGCCATCAAATTAGGCTTGAATAAAGACTGGGAATGGATGGGTCATTACACAAACTAAAACCTATTTCCCCATGCTAATTTTTCTCCCTGCTGTTACTCACACATTCTTGTCAACTGTTTGAAATGGGCCATCCTGATTATCACTACAAAAGTTTTTTTCTCTTGCTGATAATAGCCCAATTTAATTAATTTGTCTTGTTAGAGTTGGTATGGCAACCCCCATCTTTTCATGTTCTCTGTAGATATATATCTTCCTACTGTATTTTCCGCTCCATGCATCTGATGAAATGGGTTTAGCCCATGAAAGCTTATGCCCAAATAAATGTGTTAATCTCTAAGGTGCCACAAGTCCTCCTCGTTCTTTAAACCATAACACATCTAAATATCAGTTCAGATGTCTCAGCACTTGCATTGCATTAGATAAGTGCACTCCACAGTGTTACATTTTAATCCAGATCTATAAAGTGTATGCACATGGGATAAATCCCTGTTTCAGCAAAGATGTGTTTAAATTTAAGCACATCAATAATCCCATCCCTAGTGAGCTAAGCGTTCAACAGGTATCTAAATCCCACTGAAGTCAGTGGGATTTAAGCACACACTTAAGTGCTTTGCTGAATAGGGATGGGATTACTCATGTTTAAAATAAAGAACGTGCTCAAAGTGCTTTGCTTAAATTTGGAACCAGAAAATCCAAAGCTTGTTTCTCCCAATGTACAGTTTATAAATACCATTGTAATTTAATCTGGCTGTTTCTGCAGAACTTCTTACAGAACTACCACTTTGGAAGGTGCTTAGACTGTAGCACTGATTGCTTACTCCTTTCAGTATTATATGAAAGTTAAATGTTTGTTAGGCAAGTCCAAGAGGATGCTTGCAATTTTTCAATATGCAACACATACTGTTCTCTCATGTTAAAAACAACCATTAAACAACTGCTTCAAGACACTCAATCTTCCAGAAGGTAATGTAATGTAAATTGCTGTTTTCTTACAAAAGTATGCAGTTTTTCAAGCTTACCACTGACTGTGTACCAGACTCTATGCATCTATATAACAGCATGCCTTGAATCCAAAGAGAGAGTGCAAAGGCACAATGCTTTTTAGGATTGTGGACTTTCTGCACTTAAAGCTCACACCACATGACCTTGCATTTATTTGTCGCATCAGGCTATAAGACATACCTCCTCCCTCTGCAGTCTTGTTAGATCTCACACACTTATGTTCGAACAGTACATGGACGATAATGTTCCAGGAAAATTGTAGGTGAGTAAAGGAGAAGTGATGCTAGTTACCATATATCATGTTCTTCCCTCTCAGGCACACTGCTTGAAATTCAGTCCTGTGCAGAAGACCTTATGCACCACTTAAGTCCCATTTAACTTGCTATGGTTTTAAAACTCTAGTGGCTAAGTGGTACATAGGCTTTGTGCTGCCTGTCTGCACGCAAATGAATTCCAGTCATTGTCAGAGGTCACTGGGCCATTGGAGATTCTCACTTTTAGATAAGATGAGCCAACATCATTAAAGGTCTTATAGATTTATGGGGACTGATGCCCTGGCCTAATTTCATTCTACCTAAAATCTTCTTGAGGTTTCAGTTGGACAGTTCCCATATAGATTGTTGGTAGTGACTCTAGATGTATCATAATGTTCTTGGTAGTGGAGCAGATAGTTAGGTTTGAAACTTTATTTCCAAAAAATCCTGCCTACATTCACTTTTCACATATATATGTGTATGTACTTAATGAATAGTATGATTACATGCAAAAATATTGTGGTTGCATGATTAAAGTCACCAAAGATCAGGAAATACACATGTTAAAGGTCCAACAGAAAAATTAACGTGGCCGCATTGCATTTTGTATAGAATATACTTTGTTACAAATGTAAGAATATATTAAGCTACAGACTGAGCTAGAAAATCAGGGATAGAAAATTACACGTGCAATGTAGCTAAGTTAATGCTACTGTTGGAACCTTAACTTTCAAGGTTCTCACTTTGGGTGGCTTTGTGCAACCTTAATGGGGGAAGAATACCCAGAGGAGAGCAACAAGAATTGGGTGTCAAACACACTGCTTTTTGTCTGACCCATTCACATTTATTCATTGTGTTTGCTTAGAAGGTGATTTCTTCTGGAATATAGGAATTGCCATACTGGATCAGATGCAGAGTCCATCCAGTATCTTGTCTCAGAAAGTGGCCAGTACTGGAAGCTTCCCAGGAAGGTGCAAGAACCTATAGTTGGCAGATTTGGCATAAACAGCAGGGATCTTATCTTCATTCTTATTTGTGCAGCCTATAGCAGATAGCTGATGCTTTACTAGCAAACAACAACACCAGTGCAATAAATAGTCCCATATCACTTTCCGAAAAGAACAAGAATGCTCTAGTTCTGATCAGTTTCCCCAGCTAAGTCTTCCATTTTCACAAGTGGAGAGGAAAGACATTAATGCAAAGAACTTCTTGGCAAATAATTATAATGTACATAATTCCAGGAAAAAAGGGACTGTAACAAAGAATATTTTGTCCTAATTCCCTGCATTCAATTAAGTTTTCAGTTTTGATGTGATGTGGCTTGAACAAAAAGCCTGCAAATTCCATAATATTTAATTTTAAAGAGTCATTAATCCCCATTAGATGCAAATGATGTGTTCCAGTGCTAATGAAGCCTGCTTTAACTGTATAGCTACCCTGGAGAGGGAGCATCAGCTGCAAGCCAAGGTCTACAATTTACAGAATAACTTTAGTTTTCCACTCCATTACATTCCCAGTCCACAGGTTATGATCCCAGTTAATGCTGCATCTGACCACTCACTGTCTCCTCATTATAGCTGAACAGACTGATTCTGAAGCACTGGGCAGACTGCACTAAGAAAGTGGCATTGTGAATAACAGGCACTTCTGTCACTAGCTCTCATATGCATTAGCAATGATGATGGTTCAGGCTTCTGATATTTTGAATATTAATTACTCCTTTTTTGCCTTAAATCTAAATATTTGACTTCAGCTCTACTCAGGTAAAAGCCATCTGTAAAACTGAAGATGGGACTTATCTTGCTGGCACTTTGAATAATCAAAATGTGCCCATGACTGCGATCTCAGAACTGCTGGCCCAAATGGAACACCCTGTTTAAATTTGTAGCATCCCCCCAGCCTCCACAGAACAGGTTTGAACAGGTTTTGATATTTCTGAGAAAGGCTTAACCCCCAAGAGTGATTTTGGGGGAGGGGATGTGATCTGCATATTTTTAGAATTATGGATGCTTTTGTAAATCATGTCATATTGCTGTCTCAGATTTCTTGAAAAAGTCAAAGTATCATCTCTCTGTATGTGTACAATTATATATTGATTTCATTCAATTTTGTTATGGAAAATTTATTTTAAATATGTTCTCTGCTTGTTGTTTTGTCTGTATGTGTCATTTATGATCCGCTTACCCAGTGTGAGTTCTGGAAAAAAGCGTATTTCATGTATTACAGCTATAAAACACGCACAAAAGAGGTTTTCATTTCGGCTAGTCTATGGTAGTCTGTCACTGTTAGACTCCCTCGGTTCTGGAAGGCAGCTTTTGCACAGTGCTCAGGTTCAAACACAGGAAACAGCATCGCAAAGACAAAGACTTGAAACTTCTGCAATGTGCAAGACATAGAATCATAGAATATCAGTGTTGGAAGGGGCCTCAGGAGGTCATCTAGTCCAACCCCTTGCTCAAAAGCAGGACCAATCCCCAATTTTTGCCCCAGATCCCTAAATGGCCCCCTCAAGGCTTGAACTCACAACCCTGGGTTTAGCAGGCCAATGCTCAAACCACTGAGCTATCCCTCCCCCCAAAATTATTGCTAGCTCGTAGTTGGCAGGATTCAAACCTGCACAGGGAGACCCCAATGGATTTCTAGTCCATCACCTTAACCACTCGGCCACAACATACTGAAGTACAAGTCTCATGGTAGACACCTTACATCTAATCTTGTGGGAAAAGTAGAAAGTAATCAGTATATTGATGTGGAGGCCTGCTGACAAGCCATCAACCTTGATCTGCAATGGATAATTCTAAGATACTGCCCAAACAAGCTATTTGATGTTGAGTTTGAAAAAGGGGAATTCTCAGCAAGTACCAGAATGGACAGCTTTTTAATGTGACGATGTCATCACCATACCAACAGTAACATCTGTTGGATACTGCCCAGTGCTGCCAGCATCACCTACTGAATGGATTAGGGTTTTCACTGTAGAGAAGAATGTCAGCAAGATATCTTGGATACTTGGGCAAGATTATGTGTTGACATTTAATGAGGCTGTATATTGTAATTCCAAAGAGATCCAGTGGACCTACCCAGAGGAATTTCAGAAAACAGTCTTGAGAATGGGTGGTTTCCGCAGAGCACAGACATTTCTAGCTGTAATTGGGAAAAACGTATGAAGAGAGTGGTCTTGCAGACATCCTCATAGCAACACAGCAAGCAATAAATCATACAACCATGGAGTGAGGGCCCACAAGATTGTAATGGAGGCTCTGTCCTGACTGCAGAAGCATTCTTTAAATGGGTACAGTGTTGCCCCAGATTTGAGGGGTATGTGTACCCCAGATGTTGATCAAGCTAACTGCAACCATAGTGTGCGCATTCAGCCACCATGAATTAATCAAATAGAACACCACAGCGTTAAGGGTTAATTTGAATACGCAGGGCTTCTGCAGGCCAGGTCATATGCTAGCTGCACACTTGCAGTTTTTGCTAATTAGAATGGGAGGAGGGAAGAAAAGAGTCAAACTGACAGTGAAAGAGAACTCAGAATTTGGGTACCTTTTGATAAGAAGTGTATTATGACTAAGGTTGTTAGGAATGTTTGTTGATAAGTAGTTTATTGAAGTGTGCAGGCAGAGGGTTTTACTAGGTGTTTTTTTGTGACCAGGTGGGCGGATGTGTCTGTGGGTGTAGAAAAAAGTCTAGTGATGTGTGTGTGTGTGTTGGAGGGAAACAAGAAACTGAAGGAGCCTCTGAGACGCCAAGGAAGTCAAGCAGCAGCCTGTAAGCATGGTGTGACCCTCGGAGAAGCCCAGAGAAAGCATCTAGGTTGGGGGTGCTGGCTAAAGAGACTTGGGTTGTAAGCAAAGAAGCTTTCCCCTGGTTTTCATTCCTTCTGCATTCAGAGAAGCTAGACTTTGTACATTCCTTGTAAACAAACAAGATGGAGTCTAGCATTTTCTTTTCAGTCATCACTTTCAACTCCCAAATGGAACAACCTGCAAGATCCCAAATTTTTGCTAGCTGCTTGGGTCAAAAAGGGGAAACACTGTCATTCAGAGGGGCTCTGTGGCATGCATATTGCCAGCAACTGGTCCCCTACTTAAATGCAGAGGAAATCTATCATATCCACTATGTCTAGTTGTGAAGGATGTGGGGCTGATCTGCAATAATTTATGAATTCTATATGTGACCTGGTTATTGGGATAGCTACAGAATGGTATATTGGGGTATTGGAATAGTTATTGTACATATAATGGTTTAGTTTAGTAGCAAGGATGTTAGCAAACAAGTAAGAGGGAAACATAATGGCTCCAAATGAGCAGCCTCCCAGTAAACACATGAGGGAGCTTCACATTAAGCTGTGAAGATGTTACTTCTAGTTGCCAGCCAAGTTACAGGACTTGTTTTGCCAGTGTTGGGAGCATCCAGATTAAGAGCACTTAAATCATTAGAATGAGGGATTCTGGAGGGAAGGAATACAATTGTCAATGAGCTGTTCCCTGGGGAACAGACTAACACAGACACCTGCTTGGAGATCTAGGCTTTTGAGGGGGATGGTTGTTTTAAAAACTTCCTCTCCTATGCTTTGCTTTGTTCCCACTGATGAGTTTAAACAATACTTTGTTTTAAGAAGGCAGTTTGGTGTCACTGTATTTACTGTTGGCCACAGACTCCCCCAGGGAAGAACCACAGTTACTGAGTCCAGTTGGACCGGCTGGGTAAGCACAGTTGATCTACATGGTGCTGTAGCCCAGGACCCAGTCTAACACAGAAGAATTGTGAGATTCCACCCCAGGAGAGGTGAAGGCACCAGGCCTGACATCTGAGTGGGTGCACTCAGTGAGACCCAATGAGGGGACAGTTGTATAGCTAGATTTGTAATCATGACACAAGTCAACTCCACAACTATGGAAGTGGGGTCAGGACTCCCCAGGAAGCATAACTGGTGGTCTGAATGTACCTTCTTTATAGAGCTTCTGTCTATTAATCTATAGTTCATACATAGCTATATAGACAGGAATAAAGACATATATATTTAGAAAATGTCTTTTGTTTTGAAAGATTTGATATGCTTAGCAGGTATGCCCTGTATTTTAAATGGGGGATATTGATGAATCTCTCTGAAAAGAGCAGACACTTTTAAAGTAAAATACTAAATAGCTTTTCACCAGTCAGCCCAATTATTCCTAGGTTCATAAACTGAACAGGTGTTTTCACCCAGTCACAGAACTGGTAGAAAGTACTGGTTGTTTACTGCAGTAGGCAATAAAACTGGCTATTTTAAAATTTAATGTTGGTTAAAAACTTAAGCTATGCAGCCAAACTGATGAAAAGCCCAGGAAAGTGGAGAGATAAGGTAAGTACTGTATTCTGCTTATTTTGTTTATTGGGCAACATAGTAGGTCTGATTTTTTTAAAAGTGAGCATATGAAATGTGTGAGTCTATTTGAAAAACAGGCAAATTTGCTGCCTAAATGGAAAAACAGCTGCTTTGCTTTGTTTAATTTGCCACCTGCTCAGGAATCTGTTTCCTGTTTTGCAAAATAGGCAAGCTTCTTTCAGATTTAAGGACTTAAAAAGTATAGTGTCTTTAGAAAGCCACCAAGCAGGAAGGGCAGTCTGAGGTCTCTTCTTTCTGCACACTTAGACCTGCTCTACACTTAAAATTTAGGCCAACCTAGCTAAGTCACTCAAAGGTGCAAAAAAATTCAGACTCTTGAGTGCCATAGTTAAGCTGACCTAAACCCTGTTTTAAAAGCTCTAACCAATTGTGTTCTGCACATTACCAAGGAATGTCTTTATTAATAAATTTCAATATAAAAAGATATAATGGCCTATTAAGAAACATTAAAGTCTAGATCATTTTTTTAATGTTCCTGCTAATATGAGTTATATACTGCTGGTCACTTTAACAGACGAATAGACCTCTGAAGCCTAATGATCCATGCAGTTTCTAACTTTGTATACCTGTCGTTAATCCATCATCATCCAAGTAGTAATCTATCCCACTCTAATAAATAGAAATGGACCTGGAATACTTCAGAGGAATAAAAACATACGAATGTTTTAAATTATGGTATCATTTTGCTGCCAATTTGAAATAATACTGACAGTACCTAGAAAAAAGGGAAGAACAGTAGTTCAGCATCATCTAGTTTTTATAAGCGCAGGCATGGCACAATTTTAAAAAAAAGGACAGGTGGGATTAAAATGACTTTTGTTCCTATTTATTAAAAACAGAAAACAAAACCCACTATATAAACCTCCCGCTGAAACATAATAGATATAAAAAGAACATTAAGATAGTGTCTGAGAAGAAAGAAATTCACAATGTAGGGTCTGATCCTGCAGGGTGCTGAGTACCTTTAACTCCCATTGTCCCTTAGAGGATATTAATCAGGCTATACATTACAGATTATTAATTATTATTATTATTTCATATTCACGTAACAGAAAACATGCTGGAGGCTTTAAAATACAGAAATACAGACCGTCTCCTTGAGCAGGAGAATTTACAGCCTAAACACCCTAAACGTGCAAAATGTTATCCATATACTTACTTACACATTGTGTATAGCCCTATTGAAGTAAAGCATGTGAATAAGAGTTTGTTCATTGAGGCCTACATTAAAGTGATGAGAAGAAATAGGAAGCAATGACAACTTGAGAAGGGTATAAGAGGAGAAGGATGAGGAAGAGGGCAATATAATGTATCCTTGAAGGTAAGAAAGAATTTATTTTCAGTGTGTCCTGTACACAACACATTAGCACAATGACATATAGCAAAGAAGGTGTCCAGGTGTTAGAGCAAAATGTCATGTACCTGCTAAGAGCCCAATGAAGTCTATGGCAATATTCCAATTGACTATAGTGGGTGTTGGATCTTGCCCTAAACTGGGATTACTATTGTTGTCTGTTATTGTTTTCAAAATCTGTCAATTTTGCTGTTGTTGGTGAATATCCCTACCATTTTCTGGGGGGAGCAGAGAGTAGAGATGGATTCTTATTAGTTCACTGAACTAATACTATTTTGTTCTGTTTATAAAGGTTTGCAGTATGAAATACATCAGAGTAGACTGAACACTCAGCTCAAACACCAAAATAAAACAAATTACATTCTAATGTTGGCATTTAAATTTAAGGCTAGAATTTCAACATACATTAAATAAACAATAGGGGTCAAGGGATGCCCCTAAGGATGGGGCATCCTATGCAAAGAATGCTTTTTGTCAAGGCTCCCCACTACCCCTAGAACAGACTCAATTAATTAAAAAAAACATTTACTAGCTGCACCATGGTTTTTTTTATTTCTCTGTTTTCTTTTTCATTCCTTTATTCCATTCTCTCTCCTGTTTCCCACTTCTTTTTTACCCTACTTGTTCTCTCCTTTCTACCTTTTTGTTTGTTTGTTCTCACCTCACACAGCTGGTAATTAGGGATTCATGGACCTAAGCCCCATCAATAATATCATGCCTGTGTAGTGTAAGCTGATTGTATTCCAGGGTGCAGTACTGACTGCTGCCTTGGCTGGAACTGCTCCAGCACTGGGAGGCAGCAGTACTGAAGTATTTCTGGGCATGTGTAGGCCATTGGTAGCAGAGAGAGGTGGCAAAGAGTAGGAAATACTGGATTCTATAGGGCTAGCCTCACAGAGATAGAGTATTGGGCTGTCTGTACCAACTTTCCCCATATCTTCTGCTCATCTAGCCAGGCTCTCCTTTTTCTTTTGATCACCCTATTTAACTTTTCCTCCTTCTAAGGGCTTGTCTTCACTACAGCTGCACCACTGTAGTGTTTTAGTGAAGACGCTACTCTGCCAACAGGAGAGCATCTCCCATCAGCATAGTTAATCCACCTCCCCAAGCGGCGGTAGCTATGTCAATGGGAGTGGCCCTCCCATCAACATGACACTGTCTACACAAGGGTTAGGTTGATATAACTACGTCGCTTGAGGTGTGGATTTTTCACACCCTGAGCAACATAATTATATTAAGATAGGTCTCTAGCACAGACCTGGCCTAAGACCCTTTTTATTCCAGTGCCCCTATTCCAGATCTCCTCAGACTTTTCCTTCTCTCCCGAGCTCTTATTGTCCAGAACATCTCTGATGCTGGCTCTGGTAAGATTCAGGACTGTTGTTTCTGCAGTGTCTGGCACATCTCAGCAGCAGACAGAAAATGACAATTGAGTTCCCGAGTGAACTGCTAAGAGTTGGCTGGCAGACAGTCTATGGGTCAGTGGCTACTGCTTGCCAATTAGCCACAGGATGCACAGCTATGGTCAAAGCAGTGTTCCTTTGGAGACAACAGCCATGGGGAAAGAAGGGGAAGTATGACAAACCTGCCTGAGAATTTGTTTGGCCCTTCTGCAGTGTGGTACCTTAGATGGTCTCCTAAAAGATCTATGCATTAAGGAATTACCTCAGAGTTATGAACGCTCAAGTTACTAACTGATTTGTCAACCACACACCTCATTTGGAACTGGAAGTATGCAATCAGGCAGCAATACACACAAAAAAAGCAGCAAATACAGTACACTACTGTGTTAAACGTTAACTACTAAAACATAAAAGGAAAGCAGCATTTTTCTTCTGTATAGAACATAAGAATGGCCATACTGGGTCAGACCAAAAGTCCATCTAGCAGAGTATCCTGTCTTCTGACAGTGCCCAATGCCAGGTGCCCCAGAGGAAATGAACAGAACAGGTAAGCATCAAGTGATCCATCCCATCGCCCATTCCCAGCTTCTGGCAAAAGGATGCTAGGGACACCATCCCTGTCCATCCTGGCTAATAGCCATTGATGGACCTATCCTCCATGAACTTATCTAGTTCTTTTTTGAACTAGAATAGCAAAATTTCAAATCTGTAGTAAGTCAATGTTCAGTTGCAAACTTTTGAAAGAACCACCATAATGTTATGTTCAGAGTTACGAACATTTCAGAATTATGAACAACCTCCATTCCCAAGGTGTTTGTAACTCTGAGGTTCTACTGTAGGTGTGAAACATCTCAGAGGTGCAGCTGCGCCCAGCATGTACTTCAGTTGCACTTCTGGAAACAACACTGTTTTTACATGTGCAACATTGCAGGCCTAAATCTTCCATACCTTAAAATCTGCAAATTCACTGAATAGGTTTTAGAGCTAAATTGTACCATATGAGTGGTAGCCAAAGTCCACTGAAGTCAGTGGGAAAACTCCTATTGACTTCAGTGAATTTTAGATTAAGTCCTACTAAAACTGAACACTAGACAGAAAAACAGACTCAACGTGAATCTGAATCACAGTGTTTTGAACTGAGATACCACAGCGGTAGGCATACTGAAAATATAATAGGATATATATATATATATGGATACTTATATAGATATATTAATCTACATACTTAAAAAGATAACTACACCTTCGGGATTGTCCACTGAATGTTGCTCTCTTATTTTGGCACACAATAGGTTTGCTACTCCTTTAAAATATGATTACTCAAACAACAAATAGGACAGTCAGATAGATATGAATAATTGAATGTCCTATTTGTTGCAAGAGTAATTAGAGAGAGAGAGAGAGAGAGAGAGAGACTGTGTGTGTGTGTGTGTGTGTGTGTGAGTGTGTAAGTAAAAGCCTGGTGTACCTTTCACATAGCATGCAGAATATCATGTGGCTACAGCACTTAAATCTACAAGTTAGAAAACATTCTAAACCATGGGAGTGATCAGAATATGCCATCCCCATGCAGCACATGAATTTTTAAAGAAAAAGAAAACCCTTCTCTTGAATTTTTCTCTTTCAGACAGGAAAAATGAATAGTCCACATTAAAGACTCATGACCTGAAAATTTTCATTTAAAATGAATTAATTTTTAAAGTATATTAATGGCAAAAAGATCTCAATATTAATATTCTGCTTTATTTTTTCACCATTGTAACTTAGAAAAGTCATATTTTTTTAAATGCACAGGGAAAGGAGGAGATTTTCAACTGAAAATATACTCAAGTTTAAAAAGCACTACAAAAAATAGTAGTAATAAAAGATTCATTGAGGTTGTCTCAGGGTTCATCTCCAAACAAAAATATATAGTCATGTTGTAAACCCCTAAAAATAATGGATTTCTAATGGAAAATCCAATACAATCTCATAATTTTTAACCATCACACAACCACTAGTATGTTTCTTAAGGGAAAAAATAGAACTTTGGCAACTTCTTTATCTGGTTTGCAGGATCATAAACCCACATAAATCCACATTCCAAACACAAAATTAAATGTCCAAGACAGCAACCTTCAAAAAATGGAACACCATATGAATTTACTGAACCCTCTAACCTACAGAAAATTGGTGTTTGTTATAGTCCTTTAAAAAATCATATCAATAAAAGCTACCTGGTGTTCAGTAGATTCCCAACTCTTTACAATCAATCTCTCATCTCTCCATTAATCCCACTGAAATCCTTTGCAGCAAAGTAAAGATCAGCCCTGACATGATTCACAGAGGCATGGGTGGGACCTTGTAATACCACAGCCACACTTGAGCCACATTGTGCCCTACTAAATAAAATCCATGGAAGGAGGACAGATCTAAGAAACATCATGAGCTTCTCCTCCTGCACTTGCCAATGAATGCTCCCTTAGAGGAGAGGTTGTGTGTCTGAGTGAGGAGACAGAAGCTGCCAAACCTAGGAGATGTGTGGAAAAGGAACCTTAACTCTAAACTGTTCTGACCCCTGGGCCATCGTGCCCAGCTTTCCTCTTCCCACTGTGACACAGTAGGCCAGCTCCTCAACTGGGGTAAACTGTCATAGCTCCATTGATTTCCATTGATACTCAAATTGAGCATCTGGTCCAGTATTCACAGGGACTTTATTCACAATGGGTAACATTCATGCCTGTATTTGTGGAAGAAGGAAGCGGGGGTGTAGGTGGGGGGCAGGGAATTCACAAGAACTATGCCTCATTTAATTTCCATTTAAGACTTATTTTAAGGATTTTGGTAGGATTTCAGTGGTACATATAGGGCATGCTCTGGCTCTCTGCACAGGGTTAAATTTCGCCCAGTGTTACCACCTTGATGAAGATTCCAATGGAAGAGGAAGAGACAGTAGCAGACTCTGCTGGTTTCATGTATTGGTCAAAAGTCAGCCCAGAATGTGAAGCTGGCATTTTAAATTTTGAATTTGTTTGACCTCAGTATACCTGGAATGTGCCAATTGGTGTATTTCCATTGGGTTATGATCAAGACCAAGAGAATCGGCATACTACAATTTAACAGACTAGTACAAACAACAGTCAAACCAAGAAGCACCTGAGTCTGACTGGCAAGTTGTTTATCATGGTTTCAGAACTCCCAAACCATGAAAGGCCTTATGGTGTCCTTCCCTGGGAAGTGTGAAGGGAAGCAAATAAAAATAAACAGAAGTGAAAGAGCCCCTTCATCTCTCTGCACTGCCACATAGGACTTGTCCAGATTGTAAGTCTGGGTACAAGGGAAGAGAGGAGGATCCACAAGGCAAGCAAGTGGGCAGGATAGAGATAAAGAGGGCATGGAGAGGAAAAGGCTGCCACAGGGGGTAATATCGTATAACACCCTGTGAAGGGCTGCAGAAACTTTCTTCCTCCCTGGAGCAAGGAGGAACCAGGGAAGGAAATGTAAATCAAAATTCCTTCCAAAGGCTCCTCCTGAGGTGGCACTGGTACTTGCTTTTCAGTGAGGGCTTGGAACACAGCCTCAGTCGAGTTATAAACATCACATTCCCAGCAAAGATTGAAACATAGTGGCTATTGGAATGAATGATTTGTTTATTTTAAAAATGCAAATGTAGAAAATGATGGAGGGCTACAATTGTATTCAGCTTCAAAGAACACCTAGTGAGAGGAGACAGAAATAGGAAATGCTGTCTAGATGTTATAATTAGGTTATGTTGTTCACATGGATTTTTCCCTGATATATTTTAAATAATTTTAAGTAATGACTACATGTATTGCTTGCAGAGAGGAGGCAATTAAACTGAATAGTGCTGTCATGGAACAATACCCCCCTTCCAGCCCATAATGAGCTCTCCTGGAATATATCACCAAATTGAAACACATTCTGATGCTACTATGCAATGAAAGGCATGAAATATTGGTGCAAATGGAGGCAATAATTAATTCTGACATTATGATTAATGGCAGTATAACTCTCTGCTTTTATTCTTGTGTTAGTGCATGGCTTCATTAGGTGCATGGCTTCATTCACTTTTTTGTATGTTTTGTGGAATATGCGTGCGCACGTGTGTGTGTGTGTGTGTGTCAGAAATTTTGATAAGCCTGAGCTGTGGGTCTGAATCAATGATACCATGGTGAAAGAATAAGGAAATCACCACAAAGTTGACCTGGTTCTATAAATGAAGTCATCAGCACAGTCTGTGTCACTGGATACTTTAGCAGCTACATCTAGAGATGGCCATGGTACTTTGCAGAAATGCATGTGTACCCTTAAGGGATCATAGTAAAACCACCTTATTTTAATGTCATCAGTGGTTATGGGCCTGATTCTCCTCTCACTGATACAGTATAAATCCAGGAGTAATTCCACTGGAGTCAATGCAGTTACAGGGGTCAGAGAGGGGAAAATCAGGCCCTTATGCATTCATTAGCACTACAAAGTCAGGGTTTTATTTTTTGTCATGATCAACAGAAAATGATGATGAAGACTCAGACCATTAGCTAGTGCAAACCAGTGTGACTCAACTGACTTCAGCTTTACATCGTCTGAAGTTCTGGAATTTAAAATCTGCAAAAAAAGTCAGCATATCAAAAATAGTAATCAGTCCTCATACACACATCTCCCACAAAGGCTTTAATTCAACATTATGAATATCAGAAAAGGCCTGGAAAGAAAGTAAGAGAAGAAAAAAAATAGCCTCCAATAAAATCTCTCATTTTAGAAAAATAATCACCCCTCTTGGAAAAAAAAAATCACACCTGAGTCACATTTACAGCATGACTTCTTATGGCTCATATTACTATATAAAGAGTAAGACAGTTCAAAACAATAAAGCAGACTTAGGACTTGTCTACATGGTGGTGCATTGTGGACTACTGGGATGTGATTTCCAGTGTATTAAAATGCTTAGCATTAATTGGTCCAAGTAGACCCTGCTCTTGCAGACTAAAGGTTCCCTGGTGCACTTTAACATTGTACACTATAGTGTAATGATCAACATAATGAGAATAATTTGCATGTGTGAGGTTCTGGTGAATTAAAGAAAATCAGTATGGGACAGATTGCCATGTTCACTAAGGCCTTGTAACTGTAACTACACCGATATCATTAAAGCAGTATGAACCCCAGGGTGCTTATAGCAGTATAGCTTATTCCAGTACACGTATAACTGTGCCCACATTAAGGACAATACTGCTTTAACTATTTCCATTAAAAAAAAAATCAAACCCCTAATTGAAATAGTTCTATCAGAACAAAACCAGTGTGTAGACCAGGCCTTAGGTCCCTTCACCCAACTTTGGCAGTTCTGGGTCAAATAGCCTTCAAGGATATGCCTACAAGCAGGGCCGGCCCAAAACATTTTGGCACCTGAGGCGGGGAGCTCAAATGACGCTCCCGTGCCCCCTCGCTTGGGCCAAAACTATGAAAGGTCTCAACTCTACCTTCTTCCTGTTCTACTCCTCTCATGGTACCGCTCTGCTACCTACCCCAATAAAGGAGAACTAACAACTTAAAATGCCTTGTTCAAAAATTTTAAGTAACACTTAACTTTCAAACACCTGTACAGCAAATGTAACTTTTCTTGTCTGCATAGTAAACACTGGCCTTTTTATCTGTTTGAATAATCAAAGTGGTGCTTTCCGTGCCTTCTGGGTTGCAAAGATTTGAACTGCTTCCTGAAGGTCCACAGTCTGGGCCAGCTCATGCTCTATTGAGATGGTTGCAAGGCCGACCAGCCTCTCCTGTGTCATTGTGGAGCGTAGATGTATTTTTATTAACTTCAGCTTGGAGAAGCTGTGTTCTCCACTGGCAACTGTTACAGGAAGTGTTAGAAATATGCGCAGAGCAACAAAAGCATTTGGAAAGAGGATGGTCATCTTATTTGTGCACATATATTCCAGAACAGCCTTTGGAGTTGATCCTGCTGAAATGTATCTTGAAAGGGCTTTCAGTTCATCACCTAAATTATTCGCATCAATATCACGCATGTTATCATGTGTCAACACTGTCTCTAGTGCCCTGCATTGCTGGTGTAGGTCTTCTTCAGGTATAGTGAGGAGTTTTGGAATATCATACAACATCCCAAATATACTGCTGTGTTCCTTGAGCTGCATGGAATGTTCTTCAGCCGACTGGATTGCACAATCTAACACCTGGTTAAAGAATTCAACTTTGAATTGTTGTTTGGGGTCTCTTATGGGATTATCCCGTTCCTTCCTAATCAAAATGTCTTCTTCTTCAGTGACTCTTGTATTCCTGAATGGGTGGGAAAATAGCTTCAGTGTGAAGTTCCTCTGCCAACTTCTTGGCGCTCTTCAGAATGTTTTGAAATCCCTCATCTGACCAGTAAGACTGTAGGTATGACTTGGCTTTGCCATCGACGAGTTGATGCAGAGAAAAATACATAGATGCTTTGAATTACATTAAAAAATTCAGCAGCCTCACTAGAAGCTGATGCTGTATTACTGACCACCAAGTCCAATGAATGACAACAGCATGGGACAAAAAAAAAGCTCGAGGGTTTAACTCTCAGATCCGTGTCTGCACTCTTCTGTTCTTTTCTCTCATGTTGGCACCATTATCGTAGCCCTGACCTCTCATGTCAGCTACTGCAATTTCCGTGTCTTCCAGCTTTTTCAGAAGCACATTTGTCATACCAGCTCCTGTAGTATCATCCATGTCAATAAATTATAGAAAATGCTCTCTGACAGTCACCATTGCAGGGACATTTTCACTAGGTTCTGTTGTTGTTGTTACAAAACGCACCATTAAAGTCATTTGTTCTGTATGGCTGATGTCAGTTATGCAGTCCAGAACAACAGAGTAATGTCTTGCTGATTTCAGATCTGCCATAATCTTCTGTTTGACTTTTGTTGCCAGTAACTGTATGATATCATTTTGAATTGTTTTGTGGTGTGTACACATTTCTTGGGTGGTGACTCTTCTTAGATGCTCCTGGAGTACAGGCCTATAATTACCTGAGTCATTCCCTTTACCCTTTTTAAATATTGGCACAACATTAGCTTTGTTCGAGTCTTCTGGAACTTCCCCAGTGGTCCAAGGCTTATTGAAAATCAACATTAATGGTCCAGCGAGCTTCTCAACCGGCTCTTGTAAAACTCCTGGATGCAAGTTATCTGGACCTACTGATTTGAAAATGCCTGACTGTTTAATATCCTCAAGAGACACTAGTGGAATGGAAAGAGTATCATCACCACTATATGATGAGATTATATCATCTATTTTTTCCCTCAAATACAGAACAGATATTTATTGAACTCTTCTGGCTTTTTCTGCATTACCACCAAAAATTCTACCATTTCCGTCCAATAATGGGCCAAAAACATTGCCAGGATTCTTTTTGTTCCTTATATATTTTTAAAAATCTCCTTATTGCTTTTAACACTGTCTTTTGGCTTGTCTTACCAATTTTCTACAATTCCTAACTCTGATTTATATTCATTATTCTCAACTTCCCCTCTCTTTCATTTGTTATATAGTATTATTTTTAATTTTTTATAGCTGCCTTAACTTCCCTGCTAAACCAGGTTGGATTTTTTAACCAGCTTAGCCTTCGTCCTTAATTGTGGGATTGCAGCTTTTTGGGCATCTACTAAGGTGTTCTTAAATGATTTCCAATTATCATTCATATTTTTCTGATTAAATTCTCCTTACAAGCTGATTTAGCTCATAATTGTTTTCAGCTTTGTGAAATTGGACCTGTTAAAGCAGGGGTGGCCAACGTGTGGCTCCGGAGCCACATGCAGCTCTTCAGAGGTTAATATGCGGCTCCTTGTATAGGCACCGACTCTGGGACTGGAGCTACAGGTGCCAACTTTCCAGTGTGCTGGGGGGTGCTCACTGCTCAACCCCTGGCTCTGCCATGGGCCCTGCCCCACTCCACCCCTTCCCATGCCCTCCCCTGAGCCTGCCATGCCCTTGCTCCTCCCTCCCCTCCAGCATCCTGCACGCCACCAAACAGCTGATTGGGAGGTGCAGGGAGTGAGGGGGGGAGGGGCTGCCGGTGGGCGGGAGGTGCTGGGACCGGGGCGGGGGGGAAGGCAGAGCTGATGGGGGCTGCTGACATATTACTGTGGCTCTTTGGCAATGTACATTGGTAAATTATGGCTCCTTCTCAGGCTCAGGTTGGCCACCCCTGTATTAAAGTAGATATAGATATCTATCTATCTATCACTAGTCCGGACTTTATTCTGTTTGCACATTATAAATGTGATCAAGACGTGATCACTTGTAAATAAGCTACCATTAATTTTTAGTTCTGTGATCATTTGCTCTTTATTTGTTAGGACAAGGTCTAGTGAAGAATTCCCCTGTGTTGGCTGCAACACCTTTTAAGGAAGGAAATTGTCATCTATTATGTTTAGAAATTCCAAGGCTATTTTAGTACTGGCTGCATGAGACCTCCAACATATGTCACTCAAATTGAAGTCCCACATGAACCCGCAGTTTTTTCCTACACATTATAGATAGGTACGTAAGAAAGCATCATCCTGTTCCTCAGTGTGATTTTGTGGTCTGTTTTGTGCTTTATCTGTTAGGAAAATGTGCTAACCAAAGTTCTGTACCAGCCTGCTCCATGAAAAATGTATTCCGCATTTGAAATTGCAATTGATGACAAACTGCCTAATGCGGTAGAAAAATTGTATTATCGTGGCAGCCCTTTAATAATGCCATGATCGAGAAAGAGATCATGCAGCACTTTCCTTAAGCCTGTTGTGCCTATGGTCAATTTTGACACCGCCTGTGGAAAGTGAGAGGCATTTGACTTCACACCAAGTTTACGGTCTATCCTGCAATTGTGTCACTCTTTTCTACAGCTGTGAAACATGGACACTCTATAGCAGCACTTGAAGCAATTAGAGCATTTTCACATGCACTCTCTGTATCTCATCTGTAACATCAAGTGGTCAGACAGGATACCAAGCATTGAAAGTCCTGGACTAGTGCTGCATGACTAGTATTGAATCCCTAATCACACAGGCGCCACTTCGCTGGGCTGGTCACCTCATACATATAGATGACACGTGACTCCCAACGTCTTATTTCATGGACAGTTGAAAATGGGAGCATATACGCTTGGAGGCCAACAAAAGCAATAAAAGGATACTCTCAAAGCTCACCTAAAACCTGGCCAAGTTAACCTAAACACATGGGAAGCTGCTGCTGCCAACAGATCAGGATGGCAGGAGACCTCTTGGTCTGCGGCTAAAGCCGCCGAGAATAGCAGAACAGAAAAAGCCAAAGAGAAGCGTGATCAAAGAAAGCAGGCTGTGGCAAAAACATGTAGCCACATCTGCCTGACGTGCAGACACAGCTGTGGCTCTTTTATCCATTTACATTTACAATGGGAGATTCCAACAACAACATAGAATCATAGAATCATAGAATATCAGGGTTGGAAGGGACCCCAGAAGGTCATCTAGTCCAACCCCCTGCTTGAAGCAGGACCAATTCCCAGTTAAATCATCCCAGCCAGGGCTTTGTCAAGCCTGACCTTAAAAACCTCTAAGGAAGGAGATTCTACCACCTCCCTAGGTAACGCATTCCAGTGTTTCACCACCCTCTTAGTGAAAAAGTTTTTCCTAATATCCAATCTAAACCTCCCCCATTGCAACTTGAGACCATTACTCCTCGTTCTGTCATCTGCTACCATTGAGAACAGTCTAGAGCCATCCTCTTTGGAACCCCCTTTCAGGTAGTTGAAAGCAGCTATCAAATCCCCCCTCATTCTTCTCTTCTGCAGACTAAACAATCCCAGCTCCCTCAGCCTCTCTTCATAAGTCATGTGCTCTAGACCCCTAATCATTTTTGTTGCCCTTCGCTGGACTCTCTCCAATTTATCCACATCCTTCTTGTAGTGTGGGGCCCAAAACTGGACACAGTACTCCAGATGAGGTCTCACCAGTGTCGAATAGAGGGGAACGATCACGTCACTCGATCTGCTCGCTATGCCCCTACTTATACATCCCAAAATGCCATTGGCCTTCTTGGCAACAAGGGCACACTGTTGACTCATATCCAGCTTCTCGTCCACTGTCACCCCTAGGTCCTTTTCCGCAGAACTGCTGCCTAGCCATTCGGTCCCTAGTCTGTAGCGGTGCATTGGATTCTTCCATCCTAAGTGCAGGACCCTGCACTTATCCTTATTGAACCTCATCAGATTTCTTTTGGCCCAATCCTCCAATTTGTCTAGGTCCTTCTGTATCCTATCCCTCCCCTCCAGCGTATCTACCACTCCTCCCAGTTTAGTATCATCTGCAAATTTGCTGAGAGTGCAATCCACACCATCCTCCAGATCATTTATGAAGATATTGAACAAAACCGGCCCCAGGACCGACCCCTGGGGCACTCCACTTGACACCGGCTGCCAACTAGACATGGAGCCATTGATCACTACCCGTTGAGCCCGACAATCTAGCCAGCTTTCTACCCACCTTATAGTGCATTCATCCAGCCCATACTTCCTTAACTTGCTGACAAGAATACTGTGGGAGACCGTGTCAAAAGCTTTGCTAAAGTCAAGAAACAATACATCCACTGCTTTCCCTTCATCCACAGAACCAGTAATCTCATCATAAAAGGCGATTAGATTAGTCAGGCATGACCTTCCCTTGGTGAATCCATGCTGACTGTTCCTGATCGCTTTCCTCTCATGTAAGTGCTTCAGGATTGATTCTTTGAGGACCTGCTCCATGATTTTTCCAGGGACTGAGGTGAGGCTGACTGGCCTGTAGTTCCCAGGATCCTCCTTCTTCCCTTTTTTAAAGATTGGCACTACATTAGCCTTTTTCCAGTCATCCAGGACTTCCCCCGTTCGCCACGAGTTTTCAAAGATAATGGCCAAGGGCTCTGCAATCACAGCCGCCAATTCCTTCAGCACTCTCGGATGTAACTCGTCCGGCCCCATGGACTTGTGCACGTCCAGCTTTTCTAAATAGTCCCTAACCACCTCTATCTCCACAGAGGGCTGGCCATCTCTTCCCCATTCTGTGATGCCCAGCGCAGCAGTCTGGGAGCTGACCTTGTTAGTGAAAACAGAGGCAAAAAAAGCATTGAGTACATTAGCTTTTTCCACATCCTCTGTCACTAGGTTGCCTCCCTCATTCAGTAAGGGGCCCACACTTTCCTTGGCTTTCTTCTTGTTGCCAACATACCTGAAGAAACCCTTCTTGTTACTCTTGACATCTCTTGCTAGCTGCAGCTCCAGGTGCGATTTGGCCCTCCTGATATCTTTCCTACATGCCCGAGCAATATTTTTATACTCTTCCCTGGTCATATGTCCAACCTTCCACTTCTTGTAAGCTTCTTTTTTATGTTTAAGATCCGCTAGGATTTCACCATTAAGCCAAGCTGGTCGCCTGCCATATTTACTATTCTTTCGACTCATCAGGATGGTTTGGCCATAAGCATTTAAGATCATTTTCTTCTGTGGTATCGGTGACTTGTAAACAGATAATGCCATTTTTGACAGAGTGTCATGCCCTTATTTTACCCACTCAATCCTTGCTAAATAGGTTATATACATTGATTTTAATATTCCAATCGTGCAAATCATTCCACCTGTATGGGGGGCAGGGGGGATAACAGCAAATCAGTAAAGTGTCTGAAACCACTACGGCTTATTGCTAAAAGCAGCCAAGTCAGCAGGCCGTAAAGTGGCCATGTAGCAAACTCAGCTTGACCAAGGCGATGGAGGGGGGGCGAGGGGGTTGGGTACACAGAAAGGGCAGCTTGACCCCGCATCCTTCCTGATAAGAATTGTGTTGAAGTTGCTGATACATGCATTTTAGAAGAGCAGGATGTGCCCCAGGAATGTCTGTTAGGGTCTCAAGGCTGCAAACTCTGGAAAAACTCACACCTGGTTAATCAATAATCAGAAGGAGCCTCTTGCTTGCCCATTGGAACTGCTTGCTTAACAAGTTTTCTTTAAGGGCCATGTTATTCTATTACTAATGTATAAATAAGGGGGGGGGAGTTTGAGGTAAGGGGGACTCTTCAGGACTGGACTCTCCCTCTGGATGCATCTTGTGTTCCCCCACCGCTGTGCCACTCGAGAGCCACACTCCGCTTTGGTAATTATCAAGGGTTGGGGGTGTTTTACTAACCTGCTGCAGATATGTGTATAAATGCTTGAGACTAAGTAAAATTTAGCTTTAAGTGAAAGCACTCTTGTGTTGTCCTGTTTGTGCCAGCCATCTGCTGGTCGGATGGCCATGTCTCCCCTAATTTATTTCCTGACACCACCTCGCACAAAGTAAAAGTTACCAAGAGCTTTGGGTTGAAAGAACCCCGGGTAACACACCAGATTTCAGTAATACCAACTAGATTGAATTTTATGCTCATAAATGAGCAATTCCAGTTCTTGTTTGTCACCCAAGTTCTTAGCATTGATATACAGGCAATTCAGGAATCTCTTCTCTTTGTGTCCTTTAGTTTCTTGATTAATTTTGTTCTCAGAATCTTGATTTTGTGCTGAATGCTCATGTCTTCCTACCTTTTACCTTCCCTTTTGTAATTAGTTTGGGGCTGTCCATAAATTACATAACACATTTTTGGTCATTGCCATCACCACACACTCGTTGTAACACTGAAACAAACATGCAAAATTAAGGACCCATCCACAGCTCCTTTTACCCCTTCTGGACTACTCTACCCGCCAGGCTATGGGTCTGATCCAAAGCCCACTGAAGACAATTTTTGTGTACAGCTGTTATATACATTCTTGTGGAAACAGAAAATACCTATAAGGTCATATAGTTTATTCTGCTGCCAGTGCCTGCTTAGTCCTTATTGCACATTTACAAGTGTTTTGACAACACTGTTTCTGAATATTCCCAGCAATGAGGCTTCAACAGCTTGTCTTAATAAACTACCATCATCATTATGAATTATTTTGAGTACTTCAAAATATGGTAGGCATGTTTACAAAAACAAGTAAAAACACGGTCCCAAACCCAAAGAGTGTATAACTTGAACCTGACATGACAAAATGAGAGGTTAATAAAGAGACACAAATGTGGAGACTGAGGAGAGGCAGGACAAGAGTCACTTTGATAAGATCTTACAGATCTCCTCTTCTCTTTCTCTGCCCCCTTCTTTGAAATACAATGGAACTGAGTAAAGTAAAGGAAATATCTTGGCACACTTGGAGATGGCATTTGATGAATCAGTGGTAGTGTAACCCACACACCTTCTGAGTGTGGTGTTATGTCCTATCTAGTGGCACCGAAGCGCAAGAGAGGGAGAGAGCGAGCGCTTTTAGCTCATGTGGTAGAGGCTCATGCACTAAGTTCCAGAAATCCCCGGTTCAATCCTGCTTGCCAACTACCGGGGTCTGTCGGCATTACAAGTGGGGACTTGTCCGGGATTTCAACTGGTAAGTCTCTGAAGCTTTGGACATGCTTCCTCAGCTAGGTGAAGTATGTAACCCACACACCTTCTGGGTATGTTGTTCTGTCCCATCTAGTGGCACAGAGACCACTTAGAGAGAGGGAGAGATTAATGAGTTTGCTCTACAGCCAGTTGGCTTTTAGCTCAAGTGGTAGAGACTCATGCACTACGCTCCAGAAATCGCCGGTTCAATCCCGCCTGCCAATGACCGACGTCTGTCAGCATTACAGTATCATATAAGAAGGCAAGGATTTTTTAGACGAAGAAAAGGAAGAAGAAACAGGATTCGGTCACAGCCTGGGTGTTGGAGGAGGAGAAGGATGGGGCTGAATCTTAGATCATTTTCCCCAGGCTAAAGGCCTTAATGACAAGGAAGGAGGTATTGTTATCC
This sequence comes from Natator depressus, assembly GCF_965152275.1. Taxonomy (NCBI): domain Eukaryota; kingdom Metazoa; phylum Chordata; order Testudines; family Cheloniidae; genus Natator; species Natator depressus. Next base: position 62,424,135 of record NC_134235.1, read on the forward strand.
AGAACAGAGAAGTGAGCCACAAGAGTTGGCCTGGAAATAAAAAAAATAAGCTTGAGTCAGGCCATGTTGATCTTGAGATGACAGCAAGCAAGACAATGAGAGATGCAAGACTGCACTACCGAGGTAGGTCCCAGTCTTGCTGTCATGAACATTTTGTGGTACAGTATTCAGCTTCAGTTTTCCCTCTTTTAATTTCTAACCATTACTCCTGCTTAAAGCCACATGTACCATCCAAAATATATCCTTCAGGCTTTGTAGACTACTAAATATTTGTAGACCTATGTCTCATCAGAGTTGATGCTCAGACAAATTTAAATAATTTACTCTTTTTTCATAAGTCAGTCCTCGTAGACCATTCCAGTCCATAACGAAGCTGCTAAAATGATCTTAGTCACCTATAGAGTGAAGACATGGGAATTTTTCCATTGCTTTCAGTGGAGCCAGACTTTCACCCCTAGTAATCTAAGTATATCACTTCCTTCTTTGAGTTCCTCTACTGGCTTCCCTTTTCCCACTGTAGAAGACAAAGACAAACAAACTTACAAGGCTCTGTGCACCTCCACCTCAGCCTTCAAAACAAGGTTGCAGCATTGTGTGTCAGTGGCATGTTTCATACATGCTGGTGAAATAAGCGGAATGTCACACCCATACTTTTTGGCTGTGACACTTAAGTTGCACTATGCCATGAACAAGCAGGTGTTAGGGAACAGTCAAGGTGACTTATAACATTGGACAAGCAATATTTTCTTTAAAAAAGTGTATTCAGACGCAAGACAGCTGCCAGTGCCATAATGGTGGTAGAAAATAAAGTGCCCGCTTTATAGAATGTTTCCTCCCAATCAAGAGTCATATTCCCTGATGGTGTAAATGGGCAGTTTCCTTTCAAGTCAACGCAGCTGAGCCCATGTACACTATCAGAAAATGTGGCCCTAAGATGGTAATACTGTACGTCATTTCAGGGGGAAAAACTCCGGACAATCAAAAGCTAGCAGTGGGAGAAGCACATTTTAAAAACGAACAATGGACCCTGCCAGTTTTTCTGAATACCTAAGGCAGTACTTATCTAATTAGACTTTCTGCAACAACACTCTAAATGCGTATTCGGCCGCATTAGTATCACTGTCATTTATAACTGTAGTGTAATAATTAAACGTTTTAAAACCTGCTGAGACTGAGGTTTATTGTTGCTCATTAGGATCATAATGAAATAAACAGTATTGTGTTTTGCAGCACCATTCACTGCACTGAGCTGCTTGAGAAAATATGGAGTGGAGCAAGAAATACCTTATGGACAATTCTTACCTCCCATTTAGAGTAGTGAATCTTGTCTGTTGAACAGAGCCTACTTTATCTTGCTTTAAATTTTGAAGCAAATTTTACAAAAGCATTTCCTAAATATCTGCATTTAAAATTGGTTGAGATTTTTAACATTTCAAATAAATCAGAAAAAACATTTTGCTGCTTGAAGAATCGTCTTCACAAACAGCTCAAAATGCCACAACTGGCACCGTGTTCCCTTCAGCACATTTGGTTATTTAAGCTGTTATTATATTAAGTTTGTTTACTGTAAGCCCCTTTGGCTAGAGCCTTACTTGCATTGAGCCTTTTAGTGGGAAGACAAAAATGGCCTTATCCCTCTGCTAATCCTTGGCTTCATGCTAATTTAGAGCAGACTAAGGACCGCTCTAAATTGCTTCAGCTAGAATGGTCCCCAAAAGACGACTCCATCAGCAGAGACTCAGTCACAGTGCTAAGTGCTCCAGCATTGTTACTCTTCGCACTCTCACTGAAGTGGGGGAGCTGGTGATGTAACTACAGGATACAGGGTTCTCTTACACTGAGCAAATCCTCAACTGCCTAATTAAGGTAGTTTTAAATGCACTTTGTGCAGCTGGAGTGGCACAAAGGGCTCTTAGTGAGGGCTGAGGAACTGGCTCCTTCTATTCATCTGAAGTAACTGAAGACATGATTTTAAATAAAGAACATTTTCTTCTTAATATTTCAGAATCAGCTAATTACTTTAAAGGGAAGGCTGTGTGTTGGAACTATGGCATGCCAGTTGTTCCAGGCACAGAACAGATGCTATATGTATTAACAAGAATCTTTTCTAGGATGTTGTGAATGCTGGAGGCTACGTCATCATGAACATCTTCTCCTTCTCAGTTTAGTCATGCTTTTCCCTTGGGGCATCAGTGGAAGAGAAATTGGTGAGACAGTTACAGACAAGCAGAGTACACCACTGCAACCATCAGCCATAAAATCTATTCTTGCTTCTGCATCAGTTTTGAGGTCGAAAGGGCAACGTTCGGACCTTTATCTGCCTCCCAGAGTGTGGCTGTTCACACAAACTCAAGCTGCTGCTGTATCAGCAGAAGAATTTCACTAGAATAAAATTGCTTATAGCTGTTAAGGAAGACCACTAGTGTATTGCACACCAGTGTTTGGCTGTGTTTTTGGTCTGACTTCCCCACCATCCAGTGTACACATCTTTAGTGTTGCTGGTGGCAGTTTGAGAGGAAAGAAAGTGTACATAGAGTGGCTAATGCTGAGAACCTCATGTTTTTTAATGATTGCTCTGGAAAACTTCCCAGATTACACATCTGCCCTAGTATAGTAGCCGACACTTCAGAAAACAAGGGAGACAGTGAAAACAGCTGCAGTGGGTGGAGGACTTTCCCTCTCATTCTCTGAGATAGAACTGTATGTTACTCTTCATTTGGAAAATCTGGCTGGTTAGTGCTAGCAAACATATATTTGGATTATTTCTTTGTAAACCAGTCAATTTCACATGGGTACTTCTACAGCTTCCATGTATATGCAGCCATTTCACTTCTGGATGACCTCTGTCTTTACTATGATATACGGATGTTACAAAGTATTTTAAAAATATTTTTTGAAAGTAAAAAATGGTAGCTAAATAAATTATCTTGTCACACAGCTTCATGGGATGTTATGTAACCATTGTGTTTATTCTCAGGACATATGACGTTCCACCAATCAAAAAGGGGCACCACATCATGTTTGGAAGAGGTTGATGAAACTAGAAAACAGGGATTCATCTACTATGTTGTCCCAGCAGTTCAACAAACTTGTAATGTCTATTCTATGGAATGAGTAACTATAATTTGGCCACATTCTAAAAGTAAATTGCATAGGGATGAAATGGAAAGTATTGCTAGATCAGATACCTTCCAGGTGCCCCCCTTCTATCCACCAGTCCGTTCTTTTCCAAACACAACTCTTCACTTCTGTTTCCCCTCATCTCATCCCTTATGGACATAAAAAAATAAAACCAGTTCGTGGAGGAGGGGGGGGAGAGTGGAATAGTTGCTCAAGAGAAACTTGTATTTGCTATTAAAATAAAAAATAAGTTTAAGGAGTTAAGTGATGAGTCTATTTCATTAGAAAAGTCTATGATTTGAAGATGGGCATGTGGAATATCACGTGATGCATAAACTAGCTTACATTAATTGGGCAAGAAAATTATAGCAAAAATGGGTGTGGAGATTTTGGAACTCTGAATAAAAATGTCCAGGCACCATGATTAACACCAAACTGTGCGTAATCTTAATCTAACGGACACAAATTTTGTTGTCTCTCAACTTTTAATATGACCTGTAAAGTACCATGGGAATATATTCTATTATATCTAGTCAAAAATTAATCACAGTGCTTGACTATTTTGATAAATGCATTTGAGTACGACACTTATTTACACTCTTGCCAAAAATAATACAAAGATCTAAGGCATTTCTATGTTTCCATCCCTGTAACATCTAGGAGCCAGTAGGACTGTTGTCCTCTGTGGGCTTAGCAGTGGAGGGCAATAAAAATACACCCAAGTCATTCTGTTACATACTCTATTCTGTTAGAGCTCATTCCAAGTGCTTGCAGTTCAGTAATTTTACTATGTGCGTCACCAATTATTACAACCTCACATTCTGCTCTTATATAAATGATGTCATAATCTGAAGGGAGAAGCTCCAGGATCGTTGGTTCAGAACCACAAGCCACTAAAGATGCTTTTAAATTAAAATGTGAGGGCCTTTCTCCCACCTCCTGACCATTAGTCCTACTCATACTAATGGGAATCATATTCCTGCATTGAAGGAAGACCTGATGTGCAGTAGTGTATATGTAGAGCACCTTTTATATCGTTATTGAAGCACTTTGGTATCAAATTGACAACTCTAGGCCATCTTTAGGAATCTGGATGCTCTCAGCAAGGTTATGAAGGAGTGTCTCTATACACTCAGTCTTCTTTTGTACCAAAGATAAAGTTCAACTAATGGAGCCCCAAACAATGTGCTGCTGTGTTCACATTCCCTCATTAAGTTTGGGACCCTCTTCCACAGTGGGTTTTGTAGGCCCCAGAAGTCAGCTCAGCTCTGCTATTTTGCATAAATTCCACTATCATTTTAATTAAAACCCACAGAAGGTATTTGAACATCATTGTGACCATAAATACAAATAAAATCTATTTAAGCTAGGGAGAAAAAAAGCTTCCATTAATTCAAAGGCTATGAAAAAAAATGTACCTTAACTCACTTGTGTTAAAAGGAAAATGTAAGACCTGGTGATCTATGTTGGGAAAGAATCACTGTTATTTATTAACTGCCAAAAGAAATCGGATTATAGTGGTGGGTCTGCAGAAAAGAATTACAGCTTATTAAAGCTGTTTCACTTAGTTGTGAGGATTGGAAAGATAATGATACTGAATAAAACAGAAGGTGCTATTCAAGTCAGTGACCTGGGAATAAGGACTCTGCTATTTCTAATGCCGCCTGTCACAAAAATAATCAGCTGGTATAATAAGTTAGCCTACTCTAACTGGAAGGTCCCTCCAGAGTATCACACTTACTGACAGCAGGGAAGTGATTTCTGGTTTTACTTTTTAACAATCCAATAGAAACTCTGATTCTCCAATTATCATATGTCAAACAAATAGCCACTTTTCACTGAGCCTAATTAATATTTAAGTGGGAAAAGGTGAACAGATAGAGTTTTTCAATACGGTCTTTTGAAAGTAACATATAATTGTTTTCAGAGTAAGTAACATGAAAGGGGGCTTACCCAGATTATGATCATTTCTCTCTGAGCCAATTAGTTGAGAGACACAAAGTGAGAATCTCTGGTATCAGTAATAAAATGGAGAGTTATCACAGTTTATCAGTTAATTATTTAAGACTTATGTGTCATTTTACTGATTCATACATCTCATTAAATGAATCTAATGTATAGAACCATGTGGTCAATTATTTAATATGTAAGTGAAGTATTTTAGTGGCATACAACAGTGATTCTCTTGTGGAGTTTAAGATATTAATACTCTGAAGTGATAATGACGACTAATACGCTAATAGCCAGCAAGTACTAAAGAAAACTAGGTTCATTGTTGCTGTGGGACTGAGGTTGGAAAGTCTCTGGGCAACAGAGGAAAGATCAGCAACCCATGAATTATGAATGTAAACACTCTTTTCAAGACAACATGGGCAAAGTTAATGCAACTACTTAGCAGAAATAAGGCACCTCTTATTTGAGGGTCTCAAAGTGTTTGGGAAACTTAACATGCTTCACAAACAAGAGCCCTGTGCGGTTACATTTTTTAATGAATTGCATTATTTTCTTTATCTGTGAAACGGTAATAATAATACTGATGATCTAAGTCAGGGGTTCTCAAGGTTTTTCCTTCTGAGCCCTTCCTCCCCGGCCCTCCCAACATGCTATAAAAATTCCATGGCCCACTTCTGCCACAACTGTTTTTTTCAGTAAATTAATAGCCAGAGCCAGTATTAGAGGGTAGCAAGCAGAGCAATTGCCCAGGGCATCACGCTACAAGGGGGCCGTGAAGCATAGTTACTTAGATTTCAGCTTCAGCCCAGAGCAGCGGGGCTTGGGATTCAGCTTTCTGCTCTGGGCCCCAGTGAGTCTCACGCTAGCTGCTCTCTGGTTTATTTTAGTGGACCCCCGAAACCTGCTCACAGTCTCCCAGGGGTCCCCGGAGCCTGGTTGAGAACTCCTGATCTAAATTATAGGGATTATGTGAGGACAAATTCACTCATGATTATAAGGTTGAAATCCTTGGATGGAAGATGATAAATAAATATAAAATATTATAAATATCACATGGATAGATTAAAATATGGTAATCTAATAGAAAACAGACTTTTTTTAACCTAAGTATGGCAAATTAAGTAAGCAATATTCTTATTATCACTGCCCAGTGAATTATTATTTTGTCAAAAAATGCTGGTTCTTCAAACCTAAAATGTCTCACAAAAGTGAGGCAGGTTTTGACAAACTTTCATTGAATAAGAGGCATGGGAGTCCATCGGAAACCTGCCTCATTTCCTGACAGTTCCCTTGGGGACCCCAGAGCTTCCAAGGTCCACGGCTCTGGAGCAGCCTCATGCAATTCAGATTGCCCAGAACCCTTGATTTCCAGGGTCTACATCTCCCAGGGCAGTGCTAACATGTGGCTCCCTGCCACGCACGCAGGAGTTTGGAAGCCCTGCAGGCTTCTCAGAAACTGGGAACCTGGAAGCTGTGAGAACCCCAACTTGAACCAGGGCTCACCGATCTTCTAGGTTCCCTGCCATGAAATTGCAAGCCAGGAGGTCCTGGGACAGATTTTCAGGGTTTGTGGCTCTGGGACAATACCATGATGTAGAGTACCTCGAGCTGGGGATTGAGAGCTTCTACACTCCCAGGCCAGCTGGCTCCCTGACTGCTGCAGCCAGCCGGATGAGCCAGCTGCCCTGAAAGTTGGGCGGCCCAAGGAGACAGCGACCAGAGATGCTTGAAGCCCTATGGTCCTCACCCAAAGGCAGTCCATATGGTAGGGCTGTTCTGGAGCCTTAGATCCTGGAATGCCTGGTGGCTGCAACAGTAAAACTGATGAAAATGTCAATTTCAGTCAGCAGCTGCCAGTCATGAGGAGCATATTTTGTTTTGGAAACACCATGTGTCAGTATTTCTGAACTGAGTTTAAGAGATTTCCAGTTTGCAAGAAATTTTGAACATTTAGTTTTGGTATGATTGGGAATGAAATCAAAATTTGAAATCTTGAAATTTCTCATGAAACATCCTGAGTTTCAGCCAGCTCTAGTCATCAGTGCTTATTAAGTGTAAGATTCTACACACAGTACTACCCATTTTGTCTGAACAAAATTCTCAATTTTAGGACTCTTCCTTTAGTTTTCACCATGAGAATCAATCTAGTTTCCAGTTACAATACAATTCTGGGCACCTCAGTAACTGAATATTGTTGACAAATAGGAGGTAACACAGAAGAGAGACAAAAATCATTAAGGAACTGGAAAGGCTGATTTATGGGGCAAGGTTAACAGAATTAATTATTTTTACATCAGCCAGATGATGACTAAAGGGAATATATTATAGCCATCTACAAGTGTATTGAAAGATGTTAACATCAGTGAGAAAACAAACTGTCTGGAGAATAACTAGGAGTAGTAGATTAAACTGGGGAAAGGAAAAAGGTGAGAGAAAGAAACAACTTCTGAACAATGAGGCCCATTAAAATTGTGCAATAATTTCTCAAGGAAATAGTACAAACCCCTTTGCTTAAGTGAATTAGAAATAGACTGGACAAAGTGCTGGAAACATACTGCAATTTTCTCCCCTTAATGGGGTTACTAGGGTGTTGTGGTATATCAAACTTTCTCAGTGTTAGATACTGCAAATCAAAGGTAAATGCTGAAGACACTTCAACTGATAAGTCCTATAGCCTCTAGAGTCTCTTGAGTTTCCAGGAAGCTCTCACATCATGTTTCCAACTGAAGGATTATTTACTAGGACCAGGCAGCAAATAAAGGCTGCAGATACTCTAGAGACAATAACCTGAACAGTTACAATACAGATAACCATGTTCTTAATTCAGCTCCAGTAGAGGAGAGTACTGGAGTTGTGAGGCACTCTGTTTAGTCCACCCTTCTCCAAAAAGGGCAATTAAGTACTTGTCTGTAGTACTGTGCAGAGCTCAGTCCTATAGAATGTGGCATTGTTGCATAGTTCTCCTGCTGTAGAGATGCAGATGAGCGTCAACTCCTGCTTGCTCCCACCTTATCTTGCTGCTGCTGGCCCTCTGCCAGCCACATCCTTCACCCCAAAGGCTGCTTTTGCTCCCAGAACAAGCCTCACACTGCTCCTCCACACTCAGACACAGGTGGTTCTCTCTCTTCGCTTGTTCCTTTTCTTGGAAAACACTAACAAGCATTGTAGAACCCTCTACGTGGCTATGTGGGGGAACTCATTGCAGCATTTCCAACTAATTCCAATATAGGTGTGACTCTTGATTAGATGAAAACTCACAATGAAAAGTCTTATCTTCACTAGGAAATTAATTGCTAAGAAATGAACCTCAGCAGGGGTCATCCTAGTACCAAAACTACTTTAAGTGATGACAAGTCTTGGCTACGTTAGGAAAAATAGGACCTGTAATTCCCACCAGGGCAGCAGTGGTGGAAGATGTAGTGTAGATTTGACCATAAATTTGAATGAAAATATATGATCTGTTTTGTGATGTACTTGGTTGGATCCTTTAGATGTCAAAAAAGTTGTACAAACTTGCTGGATGAAGAACATTTTTCAGAGTGAAGGTTTCATGAACTGGTATACATGTAAGCTTAGAAACACTGATCACTACAGGTGTGTTGTCCTAAGTTATCAATAGCTACTTGATAATTGGTTAATAAGCCCATCCTGTAGCTCAAAACAGTAAAATTGTTAAATTCAAAATAATTTGCACACACAAACCTGTCAAGAGCTTAAGGAGATAGTTTGGGGATGACTTAGCATCTTGTAACTATTAACTAACACTCCATTTATCAGACTGAAAAGATCCTTTGGGGTCTATAACTCTTGCTGCTGCTTGAATTATAATGAAATAGGTCTAACTCTGTCCTTCACTTCCATGTAAAATTATTCAGACCTGTTCCATGTAGGGTCAAGCCATAGCTGCAAACATATCGCTTTCAGGTTTTCTACTGAAAAGCTCCTTTCCAACTTTTAAAAGTTATTTCCCACACTTCCTTCTTGTTATGTTTCCATTCACAAAAAGCAAACGATTAATTTTCAATTTGTTTTTAGACTAAGAAAAGCAACAGCAATAAACAAAGCTAAAGTCTCCATCACAGAATACAGTGTGTGTGTCTCCTTTGTTATAGCTTCAGGTTCTCTGAGAATGACTGCTGAACTGTGCACACAGAAACAGCTCTGAGAAACATGTGAAAAGGTGCAATGCACAGAAAACAAAGGGCATCCTACAGTAAACTTTGTATCTCAGATGTAATCATCATAGGTGACAGATTAGATAAAAGACCAATGAAAAAATGCCATATGCTAGATATGTCCTCATGAATTAGAGGTCCATAAGCTGAACAAACAAAAAATTGACACTTCAGAATAGAGCTGGGTGACCAGTACAATATATTATTCACAAATATTCACTCCAACTTAAAAGTGAAATTCAATATGACAATATTCACTGCAACAGCTGGGCAACTAATGAAACATATTTCTTGAATATTCCATTTTTAAAATATGACATAATTGAATCAATGAGTCAATTAATTTGCTCACTAATGATTCACTCCTGTTCTATTTTGATATTTCCAAGCTCAAACCCCTTTCAAAGTTGTCAGCAATTGTAATCCACACACCTCCTGAGTGTGGTGCTCTTTCCCCCTCTAGTGGCACTGAGATCACTTAGAGCAGGGGTGGGCAAACTACGGCCCGGGGGCCACATCCAGCCCATCAGACCATTTAATCCAGCCCTCAGCTCCTGCCTGGGAGCGGAGTCGGGGGGTTGCCCCGCTCCAGCCCGGGACCTGGGTCGGGGGCTTGTCCCGCTCTACGCGGCTCCCAGAAAGCAGCCTGCATGATTCCCCCTCCAGCTTGACCCCCCCTTCAGGTCCTACATAGTATGCGGAGGCATGGCCAAGTGGCTCTGCGCGCTGTCCCATCCACAGGCGCTGCTCCTGCAGCTCCCATTGGTTGCAGTTCCCAGCCAATGGGAGCTGCAGGGGTGGCGCCTGAGGATGGGGCAGTGCGCAGAGCCGCCTGGCACGCTTCGGAGCCAGAGGGGGAATATGCTTGCAGGAGCTGCTTGCAATAAGGACCGCCTACAGCCTGTACCCCTGATCCACCCGGCACCCCAATCCCCTGCCACAACCCTGATCCCCCTCCAGCCCTCCGAACCCATAGATCCGAGCCCAGAGTCCACTCTTGTACCCCAAACCCCTCATCCCTGGCCCCACCCCAGAGCCCACACCCCCAGCTGGAGCCCTGCCACCCTCCCCTGTACCCCAACACCCTGCCCCAGCCCTGATCTCCCTCCTACCCTCTGAACCCCTTGGTCCCAGCCTGGAGCCCCCTCCTGCACCCCAAATGCCTCATCCCCAACCCACCCCAGAGCCCTCACCCCCCCACCCCGGAGTCCCATCCCGCACCCTGAACTCCTCATTTCTGGCCTCACCCCAGAGCCCTCACCCTCTCCCACACCCCAACCCCCAATTTTGTGAGCATTTGTGGCCCGCCATACAATTTCCATACCTCAATGTGGCCCTCAGGCCAAAACATTTGCCCACCCCTGACTTAGAGATTAATGAGTCTGCTCTACAGACTTAGCTAAGGGCCATGTGGCTTTTAGCTCATGCATTTAGCCCTAGAGGTCCCAGGTTCGATCCCACCTGCCGACAACCGGGGTCTGTCAGTGTTACACAATGGGTATGCTTCCTAGTGGGCTTAATTAGGGACAAACCATTGTGACCATATATCCCCGTCTATGATAAAAAACTGAACTGTTGCTGACAACTGCTCAGCAATGGGTCCTCCAAACTGATATGGAAGGACAGACTGGACAAAACCTGTTCCTGAAGGGTGCATTTTGGGATTTCCCTTGGAAAAAAGTCCCAGTGGGGATGTCTACATAACGCTTTACTCCTTAAAACTTCCCACTATTACTCCAGCAGTTTGTCATCACTGACTGAAGCAAATGAGGGAGTGCTAGTGCTCACTGGCTGCTTGGTGTTTGAATCATAGCACCATCTAACCCTCAGAATCTGTCTATATGGCATTGTGGTTAAAACACCAGCAGGCATGGACATCTTCTCTTCCTTAGTGACGCAGCCATTGTTACCATTAGTATAGCACCCCCTGGTAACAGTTATGGGAACATTTGGGGGGGGGGAAGCCTCATAATCATAGAATATCAGGGTTGGAAGGGACCTCAGGAGGTCATCTAGTCCAACCCCCTGCTCAAAGCAGGACCAATCCCCAACTAAATCATCCCAGCCAGGGCTTTGTCAAGCCTGACCTTGAATGACAAGGTCAGTCTACTCTCTGAATCAGCATTGAAAAAATGTTTTTGTCTAGTCTACTTTTCTAATGCTTAAAACCTGGGACAATTCGGACCCATAATTCCCCACCAGTGATGGCAAAAGTGGAAGATGCAGTGTGATGATTAGACATTTCCACCACTATCGTCTAACTCTTCTTGGAGTGGGGGTTAGACAATACTCTAGCAGAAATGCCTTCAGCAGACTGGAAGCCAATGCACGCTGATTTTACAGAGACGGGGACGTTAAAGTGACATGCTCTGCCACATCACAGCATTTTTAAGATGCTCTTAAAAACAGGCTTTAAATTACACGTTTCAATGTGTTCATGCCCGACAGACTCCGGAAAGTGACTAAAATTACATGAAAAAAAACAGATTTTTTAAAAAAAAAAAAAATCTGAGTGCAAGCAAACAACTGCCTAGATCCCCTGCCCCCAAATGATATTTCACAAGCTAAGCATGAAGGTAGACAGGCAACAGAAACAGCTTTCCATTGAAATATTTCAAAGTTGTACATACAGGGATATCAAACAGTTTAGGGATAGATCCTCAGCCAGTGTAAATCCATGAAGCTCCATTGAAGGTAAGGGAGCTATGCCAATTTATACTAGCTAAGCATCAAATCTAGAGAGACAAGGTGGGTGAGGTAATATCTTCTATTGGACCAACTTCTGTTGGGGAAAGAGACAAGCTTTTGATCTTACTCAACTGTTCAGCCTCTAGGAGCTTCATTTAAAAGTTCAAACATCAAGCACAGCAACTTTGGACTTTATCCCAATCACACTGGGCAAGTCTGACCTGGCATGGGTTTTCCCTTCTAACCTTATTCTCTCCTGGGGGAAGAAAAGAATTGCAGATAGGCAAGGAAAATCCCAATGCCTGGGGGAAAAAGAGATGGTAGTAGAGGGAGCGCCTCTCAAAGAGTGAGGAGGGGAAGGTGGAGAAGAAGAGGAGCTTCTTAGAGCCACAGCAGAGAGCTTTCTTCTATTTCAAATTGAGTCCAAAGCTGATTACTGAGTTATGGTGTGTACCAGCAAAAACTGTTTCAGGTCCCTCGAGAGAGGAGACGTTCCACTCAAACTAAATTTGCACCCTACCAAATTCACGGCCATGAAAAACACGGCACAGACCCTGAAATCTGGTCTCGTGTGTGCTTTTACCCTATAGTATACAGATTTCACCGGGCAGACCAGCATTTCTCAAATTGGGGGTCCTGACCCAAAAGGGAGTTGTAGGGAGGTCACGAGGTTATTTTAGGGGGGTTGCAATATTGCCACCCTCACTTCTGCACTGCCTTCAGAGCTGGGTGGCCGGAGAGCGGCAGCTGTTGACTGGGTGCCCAGCTTTGAAGGCAGTGTCCCCACCAAAAGCAGACGCAGAAGTAAGGGTAGCAATGCTATACCATGCCATCCTTACTTCTGCACTGCTGCTGGCAGTGGCGCTGCCTTCAGAGCTGGGCTCCTGGCCTGCAGCCGCTGCTCTCCAGCTGCCCAGCTCTGAAGGCAGTGCTGTTACCAGCAGCAGCACAGAAGTAAGGGTAGCAGTACCATATCCTCCCCTACAATAACCTTGCAACCCTCCACAATTCCTTTTTGGGTCAGGACCCTTACACTTACAATGTGAAATTGCAGATTCAAATAGCTGAAATCATGAAATTTACAATTTAAAAAAATCCTATGACCGTGAAATTGACTCAAATGAACGGTGAATTTGGTAGGGCCCTACTCATAAATACTGTGGAAATCCTGCTCTTCCAGCTCTACAACCTCTCCCACATACACACAATTGCAGGGAAAAAGTTAAAACAGCAACACAACAGATATGAACTTATAAAAGTTAATTTACTGGGGGTGGGGGCAAATAATGCATTTGATTTCAACACTGAATGTGAGAGTTTCAGTCCTGCCTCAGGACACATATGGAATTGAGTTTAGTGGACTCCTCCTAACATTCATTTATACACATCAAAACATCACCCAGTTTAGAATAGATGTTTTTCACACACAAAAAAAGAGCCCCTGGACTACAGTCGCAGAAATGTAACAGGTCAGGGTGATGGCACATTGACAGATCTTTGAGGAGGAATGCATGGTGTTCTCCTCAAATTAGGCTTGGGAAGAGATCCAGCTAATTAGTCCTTCATATCACTAAATTCTCACACATTTTTAAATAAAGAAAACAGAATGAAATCCTTTGTGTTTTAAGTGTATTTATACATTGTCTCTTTCTTGACTGGCAGCAGTCTATAAAAAAACAAAACAGAAAATCTTTGATCTACTTGAGGGAGAACCTGATAGAGCTTTTAACAAGATTTGGTATGATCAGAAGTGGTCACTGGAACATTTGCTAGTGGCCAGTAGAGAGTTGGCTAGTCACACAGTGCTGGCTCCTCTTCCTTTTATTCCAGAAGCTAAATTGCATTAAGAAACCCTCTTACATTAATAAGTCCCTAATATTTTTCCATATCCACAATTATGTAGTTATTTCAGGGATGTTATTCAATTCTGAATGGGAAGGGAGTCAGTCTGCATGTTTGTAACTGGGAAGGGAGGTGGTCCTCGAGGCAGCCTTTGTATGTGGTCCACTCCATCAAAAAGTTCTGGAGACTGTTCACAAATATCTGACATTTCCCATCTGACATTTCCCATCGTTTCATTCTTTTTGAATAATTCAGAATGAACAAGAACTCTTTACCTCATTGATGAAACAGAGAGAGGATTGTTAATCAGAAAATGAGGAACATCTCTTGTAACAAGTGCTTTTTGTACATCTGCCCCAGCAGCAGAAATTTCCATGTAGGGGAAAAAATGTCTGACATCAAATCTCTACTGTCATTTCCTTGGCCCATCTAGGAGTAATGGTCTGTAGTCTTTTGAATTTTACAGCCTTGCAAGTCTGCAAGATAATGTGTAATATTTTGGCAGCACATCTGACGTTTCTAGATCCATAAATGTGACATGACAGGGGATGCCACGTTCAAGCATGAAGACAGTTTTATCTGCTAGTTAACAGTTATGTGTGTGGTATAGCCAAGAGAAAATGTCACTGGCGTCACATGAGTTTTTTAAATGTGCAGTTAGAGAAAGTAACAGGCTGCATTCTCAGACGGATTATGGCAAATAATTTATGTACTTGCAGGCACCTTCTGACCTTTTTTATCTTTCTGGGAATGCATAGCCATAAAACTAAGTCTTTAGTAATTATAAGACAAAATACCATACACATACATGGTCATTAACTGTTCCACTTGTTAATTACGCTTGAAGGTTACCCAGTTTTTCAATGATTAATTACCATGTAACCTACAGGTTTTAGATCTCATCACAATGCTGACTTTAGAAGACGGGGGAAATAATTATCCACTGCTAGGGTACTGTGACATCAGTTTTTACAATATAATTACTAAGATGTTACATTATTACACTGAAGAAATCAGACTTGACATACAGTTAGTCTCTATGCAATTAGAGCACTCCTCAGGTAGTGAAGTATGATACAAGACCAAAGAGTGAATCATCTCATCACCCAGGAAAAGCATTAATCCCCTAGGACTGCACTCCTGAAGCATTTTATTGCTATTATGAAATGGAGTTTATAAATAACAATAAGGAAAAGAGATATGGGTATTATTAGCAGTGGTATAATATTGACAGTGAACAGAAAACCCTATCTGGAGTTTCAGTTATTCCATAATTTCCAGTAAAAGAAATCTCCTTACTCAGTGATTTTTCTTCTCATTCTTTGTATTCCACATGTTCTTCCCCTTCTATTTACAAACTAAGTTCAGATGCTGCTTGGTTCACATATTGGAACATTAACATGATTTTAAATGAAATGAAACAGACATCACTTTAAGTCACTCAAATGGCCTCCTCCCTCCCTCAGTTTATTCCACTTTAAAGAAGTAACCATAACCTGATACTCCAAGGAAATGTCCCAACCAACTGCTTGTATAACAATCAGAACACCAATTCGCAGAAAAACCCTTCTTTGTTTAAGTTAAAGGTTACTTAAGATACCAACACAGTCACAGAAGGCTAGTATATCTGCTCCATGTTAGTCCTTATTTCAAGGGTAGCTAAACGAAGACCACAAAGCTCTACACTGCAGTCCGTTCTCCCCCTCCATTCAGGTTATTGTGAGCCCATTACCGTGTTATCAGAGCATCTTCCTATAGTGCAATAAATGACATGACTAGCATCTGTAAAGTGCGCTTCCTTCCTTCCACTTCTGGGGTGGGGATGGGGGCAGGAAATTGCAGGTGTACTATAAAATGATGTGCTGGGTTTATATTAGTGAAGGCAAAGTCCAAAAAGTGCACTCTGCCATGCCTCTCATCTTAAATACAAAGGTGCAGATGACGGAGCAGAGGCTATGAATCCCAGCATGCAAATGCTCCATCTTGACCTGAGAGGACAGAGGACTGTACGTCCCTATAAGGTTGCCAGCAAAAATTAATTTTATTTTGTATATCATGCTATTATGGTGTGCCAGTTGGGAGCCTGGCAAGCTGCCAATATGTACTTCAGTTGGCCAAAATGTGGGCATTCTTGCTTCACCTCATGTATCTATCTGTATACCTACCCAATGGCATAGTCACGTATTTGTCCCAGCCATCCCTATGTCACTAACCCATGTTAAAATGTCACTCTCAGTAAGCCTGTAGGAAGTAAGGAAGGTTTCCCTAGAACTTCCACCTCCCAGCCACTCACCATTGCTGTAGGGTTGCTGATCAAGTAGCCAAAGCTTGGAATCGTTCCTTTTCTAAATATGGGCAACTATCCATGGACCCCATCACAAAGAGCTCCATTTCTTCCACAGCAAGAGGCTGGTGATAGCATGAACATATCCCAATTCCATTTTCATACCAAACTATTCTGATAATTTTGGGGTTACTCAAAAGAACCCTCTCTCTGACCTTCCTGAATATCCTCAGGTCAACCCTGTGCATAGCAATGTGGCCATAGTAGACAGGTGTCACTTATATTTTGGGGGCAAATGGGAGCAAACATTTTCACAGGGCCAACCGAGAAGACTAGGCTGTTCTAACAGTGCAACTAAATGGATGATAATGTGGAGAAGACAAGATGGAGAAAGCTGGGAGTAGACAACCAGTGATGTTTACCTCCCCTCTTTCGCCTGCACATTTTCTGGCTCTGTGCAGACAACCCAGCGGGGGAGGAAGCAACAAGGAGAAAAGCATATAGTACAGGAAGACAGGACTGGAGAATCGTCACAAGTGGGGGAGAAAAGGACTGAAAGAGAACAATGAGAGTGAGGAGAGAAAAAGAGCCAATATAGTGTGAGCAAGAAGAGAAAAGGGGAGATAAAGAAACAATAGTGGAGGTGGGAGGTAGATTAGGACAGAAAGAGGTGAAAAGAGGACAGAGAACACTGAAGATAAAAATAGATACAGGGAAAGAGGCCAAATCACAAAAAGTTCGCTCACTTCCCATGCTCGTTTCTGTGAAAAATGTCACACATGAAGCTATGAAGACCTTGGCAGCTATACATCTTGCCACAGAAGCTCTCTCTATATTCTTTGTAACACGGTCACCTTTTTAAAAAATTGCATTTCTTAATTCAGGGATGAGCAGAAAGGTACTAAAAATTCATTGTCCAGCACATTACTTTTTATCACCTCTGTTCTTTAAAACGAGAGCCTGAATATCAGTCTCCTTTTCCCTCAAGTTACTGCACTGCAGACTATTTTATGAAATGGTATAGAGATGTATGTGTTACTGTCAGACATATACAACCTTTGGCTTTCAAAATTAGCTTATTTGTTTTAGCCTTGTGTATGATTTAATGATTAATTCTATGTATTTTTTTCTTTATTTTTCTCTATTTTCTGAAGTTCTAAACTAGAATCTAAAGCATGCAGTGAGGTCCAGAAAACACACAAAATCATCTCTCCTGCCATACATGTCTGATGTACTCTACCTGTCTATTATTATACTACATTCATAAATTAGGTGGGAAAGGGAGTTAGCAATACATTTCATAGACTATGCTAAATTCAAAGGATTGCAAATACCTGTGAAGGAACTAGACAAAGTATAAAGGGAGTTGCACTCTGATTCAAGAAAGTGTCCCTTTTCAGGACAGAATTTAAGCACCTGTTTCACTGAAAGTCAATGGAAATTAAGCACATGGTTAAAACGGAGTATGTGTTTAAGTGCTTTCTCAAATCAGCGCCCTGAAGACAGGAGCATGAAATAACAAAATGAGCAAGGATGGAGTGGCAAGCTCAGGCAAAGCATTCTGAGCAGCCCTCAATAATCTGCATGAATGAATTACTTGAAAGATACGGTGTGTGTGAGCACATATATAGGCGTGCATTATAGGCAGAGATGGTGGCGCTGCCTGTTAAGGTTGCCCCACAGTTCCCATTATATAATCCTGTTTTCTGGTGCTTATTATTTTGCAAAACTTTAACCCATTGGGCCGAAATTTTCCATTTCAATAGTCTGCCTCAGGCTGACCTGTTGTGGAAAATTTCAGCCAACAAAATGTAGCTGAATGATGTTTGGAAAAAAAAGGTAGCAACTTTTACTTTGAAGAGCTCTAATGTCCCAGTGCTTTGAAGCAGAGACTTGAAATTTGGCAGGGCTGGGGAGGGCGGCCTTTGTCTCACGGATGTGCCATTTGCCATTCCCGTGAAAATCTCCCCAAATTTAACCAAGTTATAAGCCTTTGAAAAATTGCAGTTTGCACATGCTTAATACAGATTTCTTAGAATGTAACAGCTAAAATCTCAGAAGATTCTGTCTATACTAGACATGTTCCAGCCTAGAGCTGAGCAGGTCTTCCCTTGCAATTGTGGATCTCAACTGCTGCAGCCCAGCCTGGGCCTGGATCCAGGCATCCTAATTGAGACACTGTCTCTCCTGTGCTTGCAGTGCCACCCTCCCGTCCCAGACCAGCTGGACCCACCAGGCAGCAAGGAGGAGGAAGCCATCCAATATGAATGCAGAGGGGACAGGAGACAGAGTTATGGGGCTGGGGACATTGGGACTATCTGGGTAAAGAGAAGGAGTGGGAAGGGAACTGGGGTGGGGAGAGAGGGAAGAAAGACACACCTGATGAGCCAAGGTGTGGAGAGAGAACTGGGACAGGTGGAAACAGCCAAGTCATTGGTGGTCTGACCTATTGTTTCGAGCAAGAGTCTGGCTTACCAGTTAACGCTCAATTCAGAAGAGGCAAGCCTGAGTCAGAAGCCAAAGCCAAAGCCAATGGGTTAACTGAAGTCACAGTCAGGAGGTCTGGCTGCGGGTCAGAGCCAGGAGACCAAAATCAGGACACAGTTGGGGCAGATACAGGTATGGGCAGGAGCAGGGGAAGCAGGGACAGTACAAAGTGCAGCAGCAAGCAAGGAGCACACTGAGCAGCTGTCGCTCTGCAGTGCTTATAAACCAGGCTGCTGGCCCTGCAGTCAATCAGGTGCTGTAATTAAATAGGCAGTTCCAGGGCAGTGCAGCAGCTGGACCAATTAGTTGCCTAGCAGCAAAGTTAGCATGTAAGCAGACAAGTAGCTGGTCCTAGCTGGCCTGACCCCTAGCAATACCTACCCCCCTTTTCAGGGGCACCTTCCAGGAGCTCTAGGGCTGGGTTTTTTGGAGTACATGCAGAGAAAGGCACACAAGAGGTCCAGTGCATGGACAGTTAAAAGGATTCCCTTGATCATTTGTCTAAGCTGTATCCTTCCCAATTGGGAAGGTCCTCAAAGAATCTACAGGTCCTCAAAGAATCAATCCTGAAGCACTTACATGAGAGGAAAGTGATCAGGAACAGTCAGCATGGATTCACCAAGGGTAGGTCATGCCTGACTAATCTAATCGCCTTCTATGATGAGATTACTGGTTCTGTGGATGAAGGGAAAGCAGTGGATGTATTGTTTCTTGACTTTAGCAAAGCTTTTGACACGGTCTCCCACAGTATTCTTGTCAACAAGTTAAAGAAGTATGGGCTGGATGAATGCACTATAAGGTGGGTAGAAAGTTGGCTAGATTGTCGGGCTCAACGGGTAGTGATCAATGGCTCCATGTCTAGTTGGCAGCCGGTGTCAAGTGGAGTGCCCCAGGGGTCGGTCCTGGGGCCGGTTTTGTTCAATATCTTCATAAATGATCTGGAGGATGGTGTGGATTGCACTCTCAGCAAATTTGCAGATGATACTAAACTGGGAGGAGTGGTAGATACGCTGAAGGGCAGGGATAGGATACAGAGGGACCTAGACAAATTGGAGGATTGGGCCAAAAGAAATCTGATGAGGTTCAATAAGGATAAGTGCAGGGTCCTGCACTTAGGACGGAAGAACCCAATGCACAGCTACAGACTAGGGACCAAATGGCTAGGCAGCAGTTCTGCGAAAAAGGACCTAGGGGTGACAGTGGACGAGAAGCTGGATATGAGTCAGCAGTGTGCCCTTGTTGCCAAGAAGGCCAATGGCATTTTGGGATGTATAAGTAGGGGCATAGCGAGCAGATCGAGGGACGTGATCGTTCCCCTCTATTCGACACTGGTGAGGCCTCATCTGGAGTACTGTGTCCAGTTTTGGGCCCCACACTACAAGAAGAATGTGGATAAATTGGAGACAGTCCAGCGAAGGGCAACAAAAATGATTAGGGGTC
Source organism: Natator depressus (assembly GCF_965152275.1). NCBI lineage: Eukaryota > Metazoa > Chordata > Testudines > Cheloniidae > Natator > Natator depressus. The sequence continues at coordinate 62,444,124 of NC_134235.1, forward strand.
TGGAACACATGACTTATGAGGAGAGGCTGAGGGAACTGGGATTGTTTAGTCTGCAGAAGAGAAGAAAGAGGGGGGATTTGATAGCTGCTTTCAACTACCTGAGAGGTGGTTCCAGAGAGGATGGTTCTAGACTATTCTCAGTGGTAGAAGAGGACAGGACAAGGAGTAATGGTCTCAAGTTGCAGTGGGGGAGGTTTAGGTTGGATATTAGGAAAAACTTTTTCACTAGGAGGGTGGTGAAACACTGGAATGAGTTACCTAGGGAGGTGGTGGAATCTCCTTCCTTAGAAGTTTTTAAGGTCAGGCTTGACAAAGCCCTGGCTGGGATGATTTAATTGGGGATTGGTCCTGCTTTGAGCAGGGGGTTGGACTAGATGACCTCCTGAGGTCCCTTCCAACCCTGATATTCTATGATTCTATGATTCTATTAAATGTTGTAGCTTTCCCCAGACTCTGCAGGAGTCCAGAATTTGCCAGACCATGTATTTCTCTTGCTCCCAAATGGTTATTGGCGGGGAATGTGGGGGGAGGAGGGATTGGGTGGGGGGGAGGAATATTGCAATGTGGTAAAGTATTCTCAACATCCAGTTTTTAAAAGAAGATATGAAACATGGGGTGAACCTTAAGAGATTCTGGTAACTGCAACCTGTATGCAGGGTTAATCTGTTCTGTCATCTGGAAGGGCCCCAAATACTGGCGGCCCAGTTTCACAGATAGACCACTTGATTTAAAGTTTTGGGCAGACAAGCAGACTTTATCCCCTACTGTGAAGCTGGGGCCCAGCTGATGATGCCGCTCAGCATACCATTTGGATGCTGCCTTAATTTCCTCTAACTTCCTTTCTGAGCTTGTGATGCATCTGGTGGTTCTGAGTGGTGAGGTCAGCAATGGTAGGTACTGGTGATTTGGTGGAGGTCTCAGGGTGAAAGTGACGGCAGAGCCCGTAGTTGAAAAAAAAAAGGTCTGTTTGGTGGAGGCGTAGATGGTGGTTGTCAAGGGTCCTTCCCCAGTCTGAACTCTAGGGTACAGATGTGGGGACCCGCATGAAAGACCCCCATTATTCTTATTCTTATTCTTACCAGCTTAGGTTAAAAACTTCCCCAAGGTACAAACTTTGCCTTGTCCTTGAACTGTATGCTGCCACCACCAAGCATTTTAAACAAAGAACAGGGAAAGAGCCCACTTAGAGACATCTTCCCCCAAAATATCCCCCCCAAGCCCTACACACCACCTTTCCTGGGGAAGGCTTGATAAGAATCCTCACCAATTTGTACAGGTGAACACAGACCCAAACCCTTGGATCTTAAGAACAATGAAAAACAATCAGGTTCTTAAAAGAAGAATTTTAATGAAAGAAAAGATAAAAGAATCACCTCTGTAAAATCAGGATGGTAAATACCTTACGGGGTAATCAGATTCAAAACATAGAGAATCCCTCTAGGCAAAACCTTAAGTTGCAAAAAGACACAAAAACAGGAATATACATTCCATCCAGCACAGCTTATTTTACCACCCATTAAACAAAAGGAAATCTAATGCATTTCTAGCTAGATTACTTACTAATTTAACAGGAGTTGTAAGTCTGCATTCCTGATCTGTTCCCGGCAAAAGCATCACACAGACAGACTAACCCTTTGTTTCCCCCCACCTCCAGATTTGAAAGTATCTTGTCCTCTCATTGGTCATTTTGGGTCAGGTGCCAACTAGGTTACCTTCGCTTCTTAACCCTTTACAGGTAACAGGATGTTGCCTCTGGCCAGGAGGGATTTTATAGCACAGTATATAGAAAGGTGGTTACCCTTCCCTTTATATTTTTGACAGTGGTGTTGTAAGCAAACTCAGGATAGGGGTTCAGGGACAGCCAATTGTCTTGGTGATAGTTGAGGAAGCAGCAGAGATACTGTTCAAGGACCTCTGCACAGATACTGTTCAACCATTCTGCTTTACCATTGGTGTTTGGATGATACTCAGTTGGGACCAAATCATCGATACCCAGGAGACATAGAAGCCAGACACAAAATGGGACCCACAGTCATTGGTACCCCATGGAGGCAGAAGAGGATATTATCAACAAAAAGGCAGGCTGTTTCTCATGTAGTGGGGGAGTGTGACATGGGATAAAATGTGCCATCTTTATTAGAAGATCAATCGTGACAAGAATCATAGTGTGCACCTGGGAGGGTGGCAGTTCCACGATAAAGTCCACAGAGATGGTGGACCAAGGCAAAGGTGGAGTAGGCAAGGGCTGGAGGAGGCTGAGCTGTCTCATATAGGCATGGGTTTTGGTCCAAGCACAGAGATCACAGGACTTTACATAAATCACTATGGAAGCATGTAGGGCCAGCCACCAAAAGCTCTTAGGATACAAGGTCTTGCGTGGTCAAAATGCCCAGCAAGAGGAGCGTCATGACAGAGTTTTAGGACTTGAAGCCTCAGTGGGCCTTCAGGCATGCAGATGTACTCTTTGCAGAACGGAATTCTGTCTTGGAACATGAATGTTGAGGTAGTTGGGTTGTTGGCACTGGCGAAGGTTTGAATGGCAAAGGGATCATTGAGCAGCAAGGAATGGATGGAGGGGATCAGGTTAGGTACTGCAGTGCCAAAAATAAAGTTTGAGGGTTTGAGGATTGTAGCTTGAGCCTCATTGCCAGGTTCACAGTACTCATCCTTTCTAGAAAAGGCATCAGCCTTCCTGTTCATTGTCCCTGGGTGGCAGGTGATCACAAAATCAAATTGTGTAAAAAGGAGGGACCAATGTGCTTGTTGCTGGTTCAGGTTCCTGGATTTCTTTATGTTCTGCAAGTTCTTATGGCCAGTGAGAACTTGGATTGGGGACTAGCCTCCTCGAAGAGACTGCTTTTCTTCAAAGGTCACTAGCTCTTTATCCAAGATGTCATAATTCTGCTCCAGTAGGGTCAGTTTGCATGAATAGAAAGCATGATGGTGAAGCTTACTATCAGAGTCAGATGGCTGGGAGAGACTGCTCCCAATGCAAAATTTGAGGCATCTGCCTCTACTGTAAATGGTCTGGATGGATCAAGATGGGGGGTCACGACAAATCTGTTTTAAATGACTGAAGGCAGCCTGCATTTCCAGGGACCAGACAGAAGGGGCTCACTTCCTCAGAAGGGCAGTGAGAGGAGTGACCAAACTGGAGAATCCCTCAATAAACCACCTGTAGAAATTGGTGAAGCCCAAGAAGCTGTCTACCCTGCAGACAGCCTTCTGTGTCACTCAGTCTGTGATGGCCAGTCCCTTAGGGGAGATGATAGAACCAAGAACTTCCATTGTGTCTTGGTCAAATTCACATTTCTTCAGCTTGGCATACGGGTGGTTCTGGTGAAGTCTTTCAAGGACACTACATACTTGCTGGCTGTGAAGTGCTTGTTCCTCTGAAAAAATAAGAATGTCATCCAGGGAACCATTAATGAATTGGTCTAGCATGTCCTGGAAGATGTCATTAATAAGGTACCAGAAAGTTGCTGTGACATTGCATAGACCAAATGGCAAGACCAGATAATCAAAGTGACCATAAGGGGTGTAGAAAGCAGCCTCTCTCTCATCTGCCTCTCATACACATACCATATTCTAAGTCTAGTTTCATGAAAATATGAGCAAAGTGCAGCCAATCAAAGAATTCATGGATGAGAGGGAGCAGAGAGTGGTTCTGAATAGTCATCTTGTGGAGTGCCCAACAATCAGCACAGGGCCTCAAGGAGCCATCCTTCTTCTTAACAAAGGGTATGACTAGGAGAATGGGTTTGGGACATAGAACCAGGCATGGGGAAGAGACAGGACTCTGACAGGTACAGGTTGGAGGGGAGGGGACAGGACACAAAGGATCAAATTTGGAGGGAACAGGTGGAAGGGTCCCACCAGAGCACACTCCCCTCCTGATCCTTGAATGAAAATCAAGATTCCTGAGTCTCACCATTCCTCTGAGGTCACCAAATATCTGTAAAACCCACAGGCAAAGTGTCTCATTCCCTTTCTAGTGCTAATCCACATAATGGATGACAACCTACTACTGTTTACAGTTATTCTATTAGCTAGAAGAACAGAGGTCCGTGTGGTGGATCTAAAGGTTCCAATCCTGCTAGTAAATCACGTGAGTGTCAATATAATGCCATATGAGAGAATTTGGTTTTTTCAGTTTGCTTTTCTAAAAACTAGGAAATTATATATATACACACGCACACAACTATGTTAAGGAACACGAAGATTGCAAAGTAAAGCACTCAACAGTAGAGGTGGGCAGGAAACAAAACAATTTCTGCCTGCAGGAAATTCCAACATTTTGAAATTTTTTCATCCTGAATCAGAACAAAAAGTTGAAATTCTGAAATTTACAGAAAAACTAAATTTCAGAAATATGAAACTTCAGAAACATCAAAACACCATTTAAATGTTTCATTTTGATTATAAGTTGAGAGTTTCTTTCCGACATTATTGTTCTGACTTTTATGTTTGTTACATTATATAACCTAAAAGTTGAAACAATAAAATTGAAGTGAAATATTTTGATAATTTCCCAATGAAAACTTTAAAGAAATAGATACATTTCCACAAAACATCTTGATTTTGTCAAATCAACATTTTCTGATGGAAAACGGTTGTCAGAAAATTTTCAAACATCTCTGCTTAAAAGTTAGGAAATGGAGGTGTGATCTTAATTCAGCTCCCTTCTTCACATACATTATGATATACACTTTAATTGATGTGACTACATACAATTTTTCCACAAGATATCTGTCTCATTCAGTGTACAGGATAGACCTGCTCTGCAAATGAATCAGAGTTGTGTAGGGAAGGAGACTATTGTCTGTAGGACTCCTGCCACATTTGTTGCAGAAGCTGGAAGGTGTGTAGTGTATGAGGAAGGCGGTTTCAGGAAGAGAAAAGATGTTCTCTCAATCAATGCAGTTGAAAGCTGTCCTGGAGAAATGGATTAAATCCCTGTCTCTGCCACAGAGTTTGTGTGTGATCCTGGGCAAGTCACTTAAACTAAACTTTTCAGACCTGGTGTTCCTCATTTTCTTGGTACCCAACTTGAGATCCTGGGGTCTGAGTTGCAGAAGTGCTGAGCACTCTTGAGTGGCAACTAAAATCAACAGGAACTGTTTTTTTAACATATAAAATGCTAGGTACCTGTACTCTGAATAATCACGCACTAGGTATCTCAAATTAGTACTCCTTTTCTTTTTTCTTTTTACAAAAAATTAGTGGATATTTGCATCAGTTCCCCATCTGCAAAATGGGAATAATAATACTCCATCTCACAGAGGTGTTGTGAAAATAAATTCATTAATGTTTATGAAGCACAAAGATACTATAGTGATGAGCACCATAGAAAAGCCAATATGGAATTTAATAATTTTGTCTGCAGAGCAGGCTTTGTATAGTGTGCAGTAAATAAGGTCTGAGGCCATGCACTGAACAATGAAAAGAAAACAAAATATTGAGTGGTTGCTCATTCAGTGTACATTCAATGAGGCAGTGGAAAAAAGCTGTATGTAATCATGTAATTAAAGCTTGTAAGATAATGCATATCCACAAGAGGGCAAATTAAGGGTGTATCTGTAACCTGCATTTCCGAACTTTTGAATGCTTGTTTTACACACACTCACTCAGATTTATGGCCACATTTCACTACGTCAAGTCCCTTGCTGGGAGTATCTATGGAATGAGGATGTCCCCAGGTGGCATAGTGCTGACAGAAATGGATCACGTGCCTCCCTCCCTTCAGCACCTGGCAGGAGGAGAGGGAGTGAATAGAAGTGGGAAAGGTGAGCAGCTGGAGCACATCAGGTTGTACAGTCTTCAAGGGACCAGAGCCAGCCAGCACAGTTTAGAATAGCCCCCAGGCTGTTCTGACTTGTGCCCAGAGCTGGGGCAAGGAGAGAACCAGGTACCCAGCTACACTTCCTGGACAGCACTGCCTCCTAAAATATGCTGGATGCGGTAGAGTGTCTTTCAAATACAGGGCTGCTTTGCCATTCATGAGTAGTGCCAAGAACCCAATCTCAAGTTGATAAAACTATTATACCACATTACACCATCATGTAATATAATTAATAAGTAATAATAATAGACTTACTACCAAATCATCTATCTTTTTCACCATCCCAATCCCACACAGACGTCTATTCACAACTTAAAAAATAAATGTACTTTGTTTTTAATCCTTCACACTGGCTTCACACAGAGCTAGGCATCATTTAGCAGCGGGTGTGGGGGGGTGGGGTGGGCATGTACACCCCCCCCATCTGTTCAGCCTGACAGGGTACACCTATTGCTCTTCCTCCCTGTCGACTGAGGCCTCTGTACCCCTAAGTCTCCCATTTCCCATTGATTCCATGCTTCAGACAGCAGCCCCTCCACCTTGTGATATGAAGAGTCCATATCACCAAGCAGGAATGCAAGCACCTTTCTCCCCCCATTGCTATCATGGTCTCACTGTACTCTGATGGAAGTCCAATGGTAGGACCTTTCCTTCAGGCTCTGCATGTGTGAGCAGGAATGGAGAACATACTCTGGCATCTCTCCAGCTGTGCAAGACCTTGTACAAGGGGAGAGAAGAGTTTTGGTGCAACCATCCCTGAAGGCATTGATGGAAAGAAATTAAAGGGAAAGGAAGTGAGAGTCGGGAGGGAAATAATGAGAAGGAGAACACATGCAGAAAATATGAGGGAAGGAGTAGGAGACTAAGCCCAGGGAAACAAACAGGAATGGGAAAGAGGTGGGCAAAGGCTTAACATCAAAGGGAGACATTTGACAAAGATGAGAGAAAAGAAATACAGAGCTAAACACAGTGCCAAATAGGAAAGAGAAAATCTTCAAGGGGAATATCTAAGAAGTTGAGAGAGGCAAGATGAGAAAAGAAGAATTGCTCCTTGAAGAGAAAGGAGACAAAAGAAGATACTGGATTTTTAAACATGGAAAAAAATAACATTGCAGTAAGAAAAACCCTGGAAAACAACGAGGAAAAGATAAGCCATGATATAATGGGAGTAAAGATGGGGGTATGGAATGAAACAAGAGAATCTTGAAAGAGAAGGAAGAACAAAGAAGAGACAGACATAATAAGGTTTATTATTTTATATAAACTTTGAAGCAAAAACCTAGTCTTGCCAAGCTACGTGTCCCTCCTCTTCCATTCACCAGCCTGAACCACTGTGTACAGCTTGGTTAAATACTAAATAAGAGGTATATAGTAAGCATTTATAAATAGCTGAAGATCTTAAACACTTCGGATTTAGAAAAAATATTTTGGGTGAGTCAGAGGAGTTTAAATAGATGGAATGGAATGGAATCAAGGAAAATCAGGTTGAATATCTAGTAAAAAGTCTCATTAGTGAGACATAAGACTTCAGAACAGATTCTCAAGAGACATGTTGGAAACCCTACCTCTTATAATAGTTAATACAAAGTTGTACAAAGCACTGGCAAATATATTATAGAGAACAATACTGCAATGGGAAGGGAATCAAACTAGCTCTGCTAATAAATTCCTCCCCTCCATCTATAATTTCCATGATTCCATGCTCCTGCTGTTTTGGGTGCACAATCTGTGTACAGAAAAAGCAGCATTTTCAGGTGGCAATTGCATGTTAACATTTGGAAGGAAGAAATGTAACTACTTGATTTGCATGCACATATCTGCCTGCAAACATGAGCTTGTGTGTGTGTGTAAATAATGGTCATGAATATCTGTGGGCCCTAATAGAGAGGCTGAGTCTCCTTTGCAAATGAGGATCTGACTTTTTGAAATCTCTGTTTGCTGTGAAATTGCAGTAGTTTCTACTTTTCATAATTCCATGGACAGTGTGGAAGTAGATAAAGGGAATTTGGATGCAGGCCTCTGAAATGAGCAGGCGTCTAGCTTTAATAACGCGAGATTTGTAGAAGCGGGGATAGTGCAAAGCGAGTGGAAAACAACCGTGAAAGCGGATGTTGTGACCTTGTATTAGATAAGAATAGAATGCAGACTACAAGAGAAATGGTAAGAAAAATAAGATATCATGAAGGAATATGTATAAACAATATGCAGTTGTTGCTTATTATTGTCTGTAATAAAGGTATATATACTTGCTCAAATTGTTTATCTGAGAGAGACCTGCCTAGGTGGACTCTCTCCCTCTGTGCAATTGCTTGAGATAATAAACTGTATCTGACTTGCTGCACCCAACCTGAGAGTGAGAACGGTGTTTTTCTCCGACAACAGGAATCCCTTATTACTTCCATACTGAACAGAAACACCAGAAGGGCACATCAGTCATGGACAAAGGAGCAAAGAGTTTAAATCAGATGACTAAAGGCTGAGGGAATAGGGGAGATTGATTGGTTAGCAACAGATTGCTGCTTTAAATTCCACAGAAATCAAAACGGAAAGAAAACAGAACTCTACTGGTAGCTTTACAATTTCTCCTCAGTTTCTTCTGGGAATGATGTGCCTCCAATTAAACTCCATTAAAATAATAATACTAATAATTCTGCTGTAAATCATATTGGAAAGCATTGTGGCTCTATTCTTAGGGCTCAGTTCTGACTAAATGAGAGAATCAGTAAAAAGAACAGAAGGCTACAGCTGGAGCTGTGTTCTGCATGGAATTAGCAGCACCACAATGTAATTTGCTGCTGTCACACTCGCAATTGTTTCAGAGTCCCAACTTTTGCTTCCCACACTGTGTTGATAAATTATGTAGTCAATTGCTCAACCACACTTTGGTTCGCTATTTCATTATGAAATATACTCGAGACCAAATAACCAGTGTCAGCCAGGCTTAATAATATGGTGCAGGACAAAGGTTGTATACGATACCAGTCTGTGCAGTGATGTTACATTCACCGTATGCAGAAGGTGTGCTCCCCAAGTTAGCTGGTATTATTTATATGATTTTAGAAGTTATATATTTCTTTATAGGTCACTAAAGTACAACCCATCAGTCTGTTCCAGTTCCCTAACTTGTTATTCTGTTTCTTCCTTATCTTTGTTTTGGACACTAGCATTCCAGGTACTGATCCGTGAAGGTACTTCCCTAGCTTGTACTAAGATATAAAACAAATATATGTTGATTTTGACAAGTTTCCTATCTGCTTCTAACAAATGCTTACTGCAGCAAATGCAAGGTATTATGAAATACTTAGCATAGGTGAACAGGATAGGCCAGTTTAGTTGTTATAATATTTATACTTAATATTACTGGTGCTTAATACATATATAGAGAGAGTGTATGTAGGGCAGTTTAGCCAGCATATATTAGTCGACAACTGTGTACAGGGATGGATTGATTTCAAGGGAAATAAGATCCCCTTTTAAAGCTGAGTTTCAGAGTACAAGCAAGTACAACTTCAAACAAAATATTATCTACAATGCATTAATTATATGTAATGCACTGCTTAATTTGTATCACTCTTGATTTTGATGGATATACATAATACATCATTTAATAGGGAGGTAATTAATAGTTTAAGCATTTATGGTCATGTTTTTAAATAGGCACATTTTAAAATAAAATATTCATAGGCACTTGTGTAACCCACACACCTCCTCGGTGTGGTGTTCTGTCCCATCTAGTGGCACTGAGAGAGAGAGAGAGAGAGAGAGAGAGAGAGAGAGAGAGAGAGAGAGAGAGAGAGAGAGAGAGAGAGATGAGTCTGCTCTACAGCCTTAATTAAGAGCCAGTTGGCTTTTAGCTCATGCAGTAGAGGCTCATGCACAAAGCTCCAGAGATGCCTGGTTCAATCCTGCCCGCCGATAACCGGGGTCTGTCAGCGTTACACTTGCATGTAGGTATTTTACACATGCAAATTGCATATTTGCATACACACATTGATACTTGTGTGAGCAAACGTTACTTGAGTATGCAAAACGTACAGGTATGAACTTATATGGGCAAATGTTGCAGCTAAAACTTAGACAACTCTGAAATTTTGGCCATTAAAAACTATACTTCACATCTGGAATGACATATACCGAGGCTTGGAAGGATTGATTTTTATCGGTAAATGTCAGTAAATGTCAATGTAAATACACAAACTGACAAAAAATATTTCCATCAATAATAATCAAAACTTACAGCTAGGGAAAGAAAGAAAAATGCCATTTGAGAACTTTTGAGAGTTTGATTTAAGGATATTTACTTTGTATATTTTGACATGTGATGTTAACAATCTGTGTTTCAACAATTATAAAGCCTTAGCTTTTTGAATCTGTGTTTACTGTGATTAAATAATTGTTTGATTCCCCCATAATTTCCCATAAATGTGAAAATTTTAATTGATTAAAATTGGAAAAATATTAAGACATAATTTTGCTTGTGTGAAAATGTAAATAGATAAAAATCTTTTAAAATGCTTAAAAATAAACATTGATATTATCTGTCAAAATTATTTAAAAAAAATCAGATTCTGCCAAGCCCAACTATACCCATCCTTCAAGATTTATTCACAGGAGAGGTAGGGCTTCATAAAGTCATCTTTACCCTGGGAATCCAGGAAACTGGTGTCCAGCCAGATTCCATTTAGCAAAATCCTATCAGTCTTTGTTGAGTAAAGTACATGCTGATTAGATACAAGATAGTTGGCAATGTTTTCAGTGATTATGGTGATTGAGTCATGTGGTAGTTATAATCCAAACAAGATGACATTGAGTTTAACATAAATCGTCTCAGCTACAAATAAGAGTTTTCTTCTTTGGGCAAAGCTTAAAGAAAGAATCCCTGAAGATTTAACTTGTTTTTGGAGTTTCTTGAGTTTTCTGCTAATCCTTCTTCCAATGGTGTTTCCATTGTCCAGGCAGTGTAGTTTAAGACAATCTCGTGGGGCAGTGGATACAGGTATATTTCAATGGAGTGTGATAGCATCAATGAATGAGCAGAACAGTGTGCTGGTAGTGCTGGAGAATCCTTAGTCTCAATTCTTTCTGCCAGCAATAGCCCTCAGCGAAATCCACCTAGGCCAGTTTTACAGCATACAGCATTCAAAATGCATGCCAGGAAGTGACATCATCTCCTTCATCTGGCCCTCTCCTCTTCACTGCAATGGACCCCACAGAAGAAAGACAGGTCAAGATAGAGTTTCCCTAGCCTAATTAGGGTCTCATTCAAAGCCCACTAAAGTCAATGGGACTCCTTCCATTCATTTCAATGGGTTCTAAATAAAGCCTTTATTATTGTTCCGTGTTTATCTTGTTGGTACAAACTGACTCCAGACAGAGGCTGAGAGGATGTAACATTCTGTGGAAACCAAAGTTACAATAAAAGATGAGGTCACAAGATCGTTTTCTTGAGCACTTGACATTGTATATCTGTAGGGGCCACATGGTTCCATTGCACTCCAGTGATTTCAAAGGAATTTGAAAAACAAATATGGGGTGCACATCAAATACACATTAGTCTTGTGGTTAAGACATAGGTCTGGGAATCTGTTCCATTCCCAGTTGTGATACAAACTACTGCGTGACCTTGCACAAGTAACTTACACCAAAACCGGGGGCATGAAAGTTGGGCAGTGTTAGCCAATACATGTATGTTAGGCAGAGTATTGTTATAAGTGTTGGGAAGTGATGCTAACTGAATGTATTATACTCACCCCCCAATTCTGTTCACCCATGTCAAGTATCCCTTAACACTTTGCATTAGCTGTAGTAAGCTGACATAAGTAGATAGGAAAACTGCCAGGAGAAGGATATATGGGTGTTTTACCATAGCAACAAGCAGGGAGTTAGTCTCAAAGACCAGTACTGGGATGTCCCAAAGGAAAAGGACAAGATATAGGATTGTTGTACACTGGTACAAACCTAAGAGGTGCCTTCACATCCTTTGGTACCTAGAATGTATGTGTTCAGAACAAAGAGAAGGGACACACCATGTATCAGAAAATCAAGGTAGAAAGCAGTTGACTATACAATTGATCAACAACATAAAGTCCACTGAAATCAGTGTGAACAGTGGGTTCTCAGCACCTCTGAAAATCAGACTACTTATTTAGGCACCTAAATATTGATTTAGGTGTCTCACTTTGGACACCCAAGCTTAAGGTGTTGATCTGAATCTCTCTGTATACATTTTCCCCATCAATAAAATAGAGATAATAATCTTGCCACCCTCACTGGGGACTTGTGAAGCTAAACGTGTTCCTGTCTGCAAAGATTATCAGAAGGAAGGTGCTAAGGAAATGCAAGGTATTGTTATTATTTTCTATTGTCCACTAATTAGTTAAAATGTACCTACTAATCCACAATTTCGGTCATAAAAGTTCAGAATCCGCCCAGAAGCAAGTAGGCAACTGATGTGAACCTCTCCAAGGAAACTGATTCCTAAAAATTCATCCACAGGAAAATCCCACTGTTCCTCTAATTATGAAAGAAAAATCTCAAGGCATGTCAAATGAAGATAAAAATGTTTCATTCAACAGCTATAGAGAATATGCAAGTGAAGTCTTCACGGAATACAGAAACAAGAAAAGATAAGAAAGGAGTTCTGTAAAGGTAAAACACTAGTATTTTAATTTAAATTGTCAAGGTGAAATGATTTAGGGAAAAGAATTAATAGAACCTGTAAAATAAAAAAATATATTATTCATTTGTACTTTTATGACATTATTTTTCCACTCTGTTAAAGTATGGATAATCTTCAGGCTATGTTTCAAGATTCTATCCTTTAAATCTGTGTTACTCTCTAGGACACAGCTTTGATCTGTGTCTAAGTTAGAAGGGCACTGTACATTCGTAATGGAAATCTCTGAGAACAGGATCTTTGAGAAATCTTGGGTCTGTTGCCATTTAGCCTCTACAACAGCAAATAATAGACCATCACATACTTTATAAGTTTGTACAGACTTTTCTGCTATGCTGCCTAAGCTTAAAAATGTCAGAGGACAGGAGAGGTGAGAACAACCATTGCATCCTGTAGTGCACCTGTTTGTAAATGTAATGCATTGGTGCAATATCTAAATACTCAGTAGGATTCAAGACAGTTCCATCCGTCACAGTACAGCTCACTCCATGCTACTGTACCAGATGGATGGATACAAAATGACAGTTGTTCTAACTAGGCAAATGGAAGGAGACTGTGAGAACATACTGTAAAATCTCCAGACTTTCTTACATTTTTCTTTCTGCTTCTCCTCAAACAATTCTTTATTCTTATTTTTAAGCTTTATTTTTCTCTTAAGCAGAGATATTAAAGCAGAAGTCTCTGGGCAAATTATGTTTTTCTGTCATGCAAACTGAAATTAAAATAAGATTGATAAGGTAAAAACAGGAGTGATAGCAAACAAGATGAATACAAAGGGGCTAGATGTGGTCCTTGAAGTGGTCTCCAGTCCAACAGCATTGTGCTGTAGAAATGGCATGTTGGGGTTGAGAGAGGCGGGCTGGGGTGTGCTGGAAACAGACCAGAGTGCACAATGTTTTACCTGATCCCCTTAGGAACCATTGGAGCTGACATAATTTAGATTGCTGTAAGATATACCAGGGGAAAATGGCCACCACCCTGCTCTAGATTTAGATCAAGAGAGAGTAAAGATGGTTAGAGCCACTTTTCCCTCACCCCTATCCTCAGCTGAAGCGAGGTTCATTGGGGGATGGAGCCCAAGAGATTCTTATGGGTCTGTTCATTTCCTACACCCTAAAGTTAAACTTTGCTAAAAAAAGAAAAGCAGGAACTTATACTTTAAACCAAGGTGGAAATAGGTGATTTGTAAACCTGAATGAAATATGAACTCTTGTTTATTTAAAGGTTTCTTTGGAGGAGAAAGGGATGCAATGGGAATTATTAGAGGAACCGATGAATTGCTCTGACCCTTTGAAATGTTGTTAAAGAAGGAAAAGTTCATAACAGAAGAAGACTATGAAAAATTCAATATGGCCAAGTTTTAGCTCATTTATCTGAGATAACTTTTATGGAGTGAACAATTTTGGTGCTGAAAAATGCAGAGATGAGACACGATAGCTTAACATTCCATAGAAAATTTCTCCCAGAAAACAAATAATTTTGAGCCGCAATGATTAAGTGATAGGAAGGATTTCTCTAGGAAGGACAAGGAAATTGACCAGAACAGCTATTGTGGAGTAAGCTATTGTGTTTTGAATTCACATCCTATCTTATTCCAGAACAACTTCCCTGTGTAGAGAAGCCCTAAAGCGGAGTCTCTGACCATTTGTGATCTCATAGACCTTTGCATAAAAGTAGAAGTGTTATTCTGGCCAAATTCCAATAATTTCCTCTAGCAATCAGTTACAGTCAAGTGCTTGGTCAAACTCAGTAGAGCAGGCCAAAAGGAATCTCTTGTAGGTTAAAATCTCCCACAGAAAATCACAACAGAAAGATTTGACAGCTGTTGCCTCCTTGTAGCTACTGACCTATGGTGCCACAGCTTGGTGCTCTATGCTGGGTGTAACATATTATACATAAAAAACTATGTTAAAAGAAGATTAAGGTTGCAAGGTCCATGAATGAGGCAGGGAATTGCAGGAATAGAAAGTATATCTTGGGTTCCATTGCAGGCTTTGGAGGTGAACGCTCTCCAGTGAGCACAGACCCTTTGGCACTTGCTTCCCTTAATCCTGATCCCTTCTGCCCACATCCCCTCTAGCGTGTCCCTGTGCCAATAATGTCTCTTTCCCTTGAGCTCTCAGTTCAATCTTCCCGCACCTCTTTCGCTCTTCATCCCGCTCCCCGTCTCCTTGCCTAGCCACTTCCAGTCTCCCCCTCTAGGCTTCTTCTGTACATCCCAACCTTCCCCTCAAGTAGCTCCCAGTCCCAGTTTTGCCACCAGACTCCTTTCCCAGCCAATCCCAGTCTCTTCCACTCTCCTTGGGTCTCCTTGCCCAGCCAATCTCATTCAACCTTTTCCCAGGTTCCTTGTCCAATCTATTTTCACACACCCCCAACACTGGATACCATCCGAGTTTCCTCCTCTGGCTTCCCCCAAGTTAGTGTCCTTGCCCAACCATTCCCAGTATTCCCCTTGGACTCCACCTCAGTTCCAGTCTTCCCTCATGGCTCCTTGATCCAATGTACTCTTTCCACTCCTCATAATTCCATCCCCTAACCCCAGCTCCTCACCCCTCTGTATTTCAGTCAGATAGCCTCCTCCTCCATGCTGCCTGAGCACCAGCAAGGGAGGCATTGAAAGCACAGGAGAGACAGTCTCCCCTCTTTCAGTTCCTTTGTCTGGTACCACAAGAGAGAAGCAACAGTAGATAAAATCTTGCTCAGTCCATGCAGCCCTGGGATGGAGCATGTCCAATACAGACCAAATGTTTGGCAGAATTAGCTACCAAACTAACAAGTGTCTGCTGAGCATGTGCACATTACAATTTTTCAAAGGCTTATAACTTGGACAAATTTTGGACAAATTTTCACAGAGACAGCAAAAGACACAAAGGCAAATTCCAAGCACTTGTTTCAAAACATGGTGATGCTAGAACTTCTCAAATAACTAGCTCTAAGGTTGTTGTTTTTTAACATAGACAAAAAATGTATTTTTCCTAACCTCATTCTCGGAAACATCGGAACCATTTTAACTGAAACTTTCTACAAAAGAAAGAAACAAAGACAGAAAGATAAATTCAACCTGAGGCAGACTCCTGGCATTGAAAATTTCAGCCCAAACAGTTAAACTTTGTCAAAGTTTGAAGCTGTTGAAAACAAGGTCTTATAACAGGAAGAATATGGCATCCTTAATGATAAGTGGCACTACCATCTCTGCCTATAATAAATGCATATCTCTTGTTTGGTCTATCCCTCCCTGACGTGTCTCTACAAGACAAAATTGCCAGGATGTCTGCCATAGTATTTGGATGAGTAATTCTGAATGGACCAAACCACTTCCAGCTGTGTATGTGTTGTATGATTTCCCAGCACTTTAGTATTTCAGCACCAAGATGTGGTTCCTACAAGCCAATCTGTGAAAACATATTCGTACCTTGAACTTTCATGAAAACAATCTTCAGAATGATACGGAATTAATGGAACCTTTTGCAGCCTTACTATGAAACATGTAACTCTCCACCAGGAGCTCAAGTCTTCCCCAGGCATCCAGAGATCTCATTCTATATATATATCCACCACAGTGTTCACCCCCTTTTTGTATATAATAGATTAAGGACACAAGCCTGCTGGATTCCATCTAGCAGGACAAGCATGTGCTTAGCTTTAAGCACATGAGTAAAGTGCTTTGGCCAGAATGCTCAGTATCTTGCTGGATCAAGCTATAAATCTGTGAACGAATTACACTTACCGAGGCTGTCATACAACTGCTATTTTCAATCTTTAAAAAAACCTCCATGCTAGCTTCTGTTTTAAGCCCTCGCTTCTGAAGCGGACATCTCCCAGATCACATTGCATGCACAGGTAAGGAGGACTTTTTGCGCTCACTTTTGTCACTCTATGAACGTTCAAAAAACTCTTGCTCAAATCGACCTAAGCATAAAAAACTTCACTTCAACAGCTTATTCAACCAGACAGAATTCTACCTGCTACATGACAAAATGTGTTGCTAAATCTTGATCAGAAAATACTAACCACTGAGTAAATAATGTATAGTGACATTCAAAGGGCACTGTTCGTCATTCTGTCCAATGGACCATGCTCAAACATGGCTTTCATATCATGAAGCCTTATATAACTGATACTAAAGAAATCTGTGCTGCAAAGCATTTAATCAAATTAACCCAATCAGCCACCTATTAAGTGAACAAAATGAGGGAAAACTTGGCCCTCAGCAAGTCCCTGTGACTAACATCAGAAGGGGATGGTTACACAGTGCTGGCAATTTCTTAATATCATCAAACATTCATTTCCTTTTGCTCCCTGCAGTGTATTGAGCCTCTGAAGCGTCAACATATTTAATAAGGATGGCTGAAAATTTTCTGTTTCTCAGCAGAAAATTGGGTTTTCAACTGAACAATTTGTGTGTGTGTGCGCGAAAAAATGTCTGTTTTTTGTGGACTTTTTGATTTTTTGTTGAACACCCAATCACCCCAAAAATTTATGAGAATTGTAGCTTGGTTGCCTTGTGTCCCCATTCTCCTCTGTGGATGGGGCTCCCTAGCCAGACTACCTCTGAAGCACCACCACCAGTGGTTCCTGTGATGCACTGACTTCTCTCATGACCAGCTGTATTATTTAGGCCCTGGAGCATGGGTTTTCAACCTACAAGTCACAATCCTAATGGATGTCAGGGGTTGAGACCAACCTGCTGTTCCCATATGTCAAACAGCAACATAGGAATTGCCATACTGGATCAGACACGAGGCCCATCTAGTCCAATATCCTGTCTGACAGTGACCTACACCAGATGCTTCAAAGGAAGGTGCAAGAAACCCCACAGCAGGCAGATGTGGGATAATCTGCCCCCAGGAGGATCTCATCCTAATTCCTAATAGTTAGACCTGAATAATGAGCATTTATCTCCTTTCTAAACTTCTTGTTAGCAGCCACTACTCTAACTCTGGCTATTCCTGTTATTCATATAGATGTCCAATCCCTCTTTGAATCTGGCTACATTGTAGGCTTCAGAAACGTCTGATAGCAATGAATTACACAGTCTAATTATGCATTATGGGAAAAAGTATTTCCTATTAAATGGGAAGGAGGCCGTGGCTAGATTTCAGCTAGATGGAAGGAAGGTCCTGGTGGGGGATCCAGCAATGGATAAGGTTAAGAACTCCTTTCCTACAATTAGTTAGAACTAAATGGTCTACATATCGAGGCTGTAAGGCTCATCTGAACCTAATCAAGTATTTTATCCTTTTAAAGTTCTCCATTGTTGTTTAAGGTGCCGTTGAGAGTACTTCTAAGCTTCAGACAGACACCAGGAAAACAAAACAGTTACAGAGGATATAGCTTTCAGTGTTCCTGGCAGTGAAACAGTGCATATTTTAAAATGGCAAAAACCAAAAAAAGGTATTTTTGATTGAACTTATAGTCCTACTGAAGGAGGAGAAAAACAATAAGCAGAACAATAATCTGGAAGTAGGTACATATCAGGGATGCATTTTAGTCCTAAACAATTGCAACACACTAATTGTTTCTAATCAGAAGATTTGTTCCTGTACTTCTCTTATCCAATCTGTGGACAGCTTTGGTTCTATGTTTAAATGTACCTGAATAAATAAAGATTAAAAACAAACAAATCTTTAACAATAACAAAAAAGATATTGGTAGATTCACGATGGAAAATGTTGTGTTGGGGTTTCTATCCCATATCAGGTTTTTTCCTCACTCTGATCAAGCTTTCCATCATTTAATAGTCCTCTTCAGCAGCCCCTGAATTTGAAACAAACACACACACACACACACTATAAATATGCAGAATATCCTGACACTTTAAAATATATACCTAATGATGACGACAAGTTAGAAGAATTATAATAAGCCACCAACCAGAAGGAACAGAATGCTTCACTGCTCAAATCAAAAAAACAAACAGGAAAACAGGAATCTAAAATGCAGACAGGATAAAAATCATTAAGAAAAAAAGTAGTATACAGTTATTAAATATATTCTATGAAAAATAACAAATACAAAAACCCAGTTCTACCGGAGGTAAATCATGCCACAGAGAAGAAAATGTAGGTGGTAAGTAAGTATTTATCTAAATTTAAAAACACATTACATATATTTTCAAAGTATGGAGTTTAAGTGAGCGAATGAGCTCTCTATATAATGGATGTGCAATCTATTGTGTGGCAAAATCTATTTCTATAATCTTACAAAAGTGATTGATTTTCATGCTATTTAAATATGAAACTTATTGAAAAGAGAGGGCAAGATCCTCAGGCCAAACTAAGTCCCTTTAGCACCAGTTTCAGTGTCAGAAAAGGAGGGATTGATGATCCCCCAGTGACACAGAGACAGCAGCTGGGATGGCCTGATGGTCATCAAGAACAAACAAGCAAAGGACATGACTAGAAGCACAACACTCCTTCTAAAAATTCAGCCCACTCACAAAAATAGTAGCAGTTGATGGCAATCAGGACCACCACTTTTGACTCTGACCCATGGCCTTCTTGAATGGTGATAAAGAGGAAAGAAAACTTGGGAAACCATTAACAAAGACTGACAACACCTGTTGATGCTAGAGATGTCATATACTACCACACAGTGTTCATTCTCCCTTTCCTAAGCAAGCTAATCAAGACACGGAAAAGTAGCCTACATCACCACCTGTTACATTCTAGTATCCTTGATCCCTCTCAGTCATGTTTCACGCCAAACCCTGCTCTGTTGGATGGTGTCCTCCAGTTCATGGCCAAGGGAACTACAGTCATATTCATTCCTCAGGGAATTCCTCTATGACACCTGATAGTGATGATCACCAAATATGACTGTCCTGCCTTGAAGAAGCTGTGGGGCAAATGGAAACACATTGGAATGTTCAGGTCCTTTTTCGCAGACCAAACCCATAATGGACAACTGTTTCTTCACCTCAAAAGCCCTCAACTGCAGAGACCCACAAGGTTCATTCTCTCCCTCACATTATTCAACACCTGTATCAAGTCATTGGGATTTGAAGACTTGCCTCCTCTATAACATCCCTCATTACAGTGGGGAATAAATCCACAGTTGGTGTGCTGCACTGGGGTCCTTTTGGTTTCCTCAGTGCTTTTGCATATCCAAATAGCCATGATGGCTAAAAAAAACAAACCAAAACAAAACAAAACAAAAAAATCCACTTCCATCTGAAACTGGAGAAGAGATTTCACCCCATGCTATCAGACACAGAGCCGACTACCAAGATCCTTCCATTCATTTTTTATTATTTCACCTCATCATATCTAGAACAGAAGCCACATGAACTGCAAAAGCTCCTTTTGATATAAAATACAGCAGTTTGTCCCCTGAGTAACTCAGGTGATCATGAGCCCACTGCTCCAGTGCTTTGCTCTCTGACATGTCTCCCACTCCCCAAATCAAAGTCTCTGTTCTGATATTTAAAGCCCTCCATGGGATTTGGCTCTAGCTACCAGAGCTCCCTGAGATTGTTACTTCTCATGACAACTCTGTGTTAATTTGGAATAATGAAATTTTTCACAGGGCAAGACTTACCTACACAGGAGACAGAACTTTAACAGGAGCTGGACCAAGACTGTGAAATTCAGTCTCACAGGTGGTAAACATGATGAAGGAACTAACCACTTTCACAACTTTCCCTGAATAATTTCTTCACACAAACCTACTCACCCAAAGCTACTAACCAGAAGCAAATAAAATACCTATGAACTAATCAAGCTATTTGTCCTGGGAAGGGGGAAAAAATAGAAATAACAATTTCTCTTTTACAAGTAGTTATGAGGCACTCAGGTACCATAATGTCTTATATACTATAAGTACCAAGACCGATAGACAGGATACAAATTAAACTATCATCCCCAAATGTATCTTTCATACTAGTAATTATATTCAATACAAATGTTACAATAATAAATTAAAATAGTGTTCATTAAAGAACCACTGGAAAGGAAATAAGCCCCTTAATAAAATAATGTAGATATGAGATGTCCCTCACTATTGGAGACTATTTCCTTTCAGAGCTTTTTTCTTCAGAGTTTCACAATCATCTCAGCCGCAGGATGGAGAGTGTGAAAGTAGTTTTCAAATAGGATGCTACACAGTCTAAACGCTTGCTTGGGTTTGGAGAAAAATCATTGAGGATACCTTTACCTTTGAAGGTCAAAAATTCCATCACTGAGGTGATTCCATTAAAAAAAATACAGAATCAAATTAGAATATTGCCATGAAAGTAGCAAGGCAATATTCCCTGTGCACCTTAACCAAGGAAGTCAGTAGGTTGCCACCATCAGCTAAAGGATGGTGAATTTTAGAGGATTACGTAAATTGCTCAGAAGAGAGCGTTTTAAAAAAATTTATTCCTGTTTTGCTCTTTGGGCTTCTTATGAACAATTTAGACTTTCAAGAAGGGCCCTTTTTAAAAAGGTGTTGCATCTTTTATCATGCAAATATGAACGCAAAACTCTGAATAAAAATTAAACCACAGGTTACACAAAGAAGAAAGGAAAAACATATCAAAGTTGCTCCTGAAAGCCTGCTTCTCCCCAGGGAAATTAAACTTGCAAATATATTCTCTCTTTTCATATAGGGTTTGTTTTTTTTTGCAGGTGCTGTTGGGAACTCAAAAGGTATTCAAATGTAGATTCATTTTTAAAATATACATCTTATCAGAGACTATATTTTTGTGAGCTTTTAATGCAGTTCAAAGGCTCAATTAAGACCGCAAGAGAAGACAAAGGAGCAGCTCTCTCAGTAGAAACCTTTTCCTCCCACAGAGGATGAAGAATGTTAATTTAAAAGGAAGGTCTAATACAGTCTATTCCATCCCTGTAACAGAGCCACAAAAGTCTTCATTTTCAAACACGCTTACATTAATGAGGTGGACACCAAAAAGAATTGCTAACCAGGTTTTAGTCATACACCTGCCACCAAATATTTCTTAAATGGACCACAAACCCATTCGTTCACTGCCACTGGACAAATGAAATCAATGCAATTACGGAACAAAGCAACGACAGGCATTAGTGACTATTGGAACAAATCAGTCTGTCGGATATTAGGTTGTTTTTCTCCATACACAATGAGAAACAGATGCTTTCATTCAGAATGTTTGTTGCTCAGATACCAAGGTGGTGCGCATGGTATAAAAACAATTTTCTAGCAAGAGAACACCAGAATATGAAAGAATAAAAATAAAGTCTCTGCTAGAGGAGACACAGTAAGCATGATTCTCCTTTCACATTAGTTTTACTTTGGTGTCAGCCCACTGCTCTTGATTCTGATCTCATTTACTCTTGCATAAATAAAGAATAAAAACTGAAACAATTAAGGCTTCTAAATGAGATGAGAATTGAGGCCATTGGCTTCAGTGAAATTGCTCCTTATTTACACAGATGTAACTTCCCTGACTTAAACATAATCATTGCTGAGCTACACTGGAGTAAATGAAAGGAAAATCAGGCTCAATATGCCCCCCTTCTCCTGTAGCAGGCTGCATTTGACATACAAAAAGGCTGCTGGTCTCTCCGGGAAGAGCGTCCCTAGAGAATTAAAAGGGCAATATACAGAAACCAAAGGCACAACCGATTTCTAGCTCAATACACCATATAGACCCTTAATTTGAAGTGTTAGCCAAAGAGTATTTGCTCATTACCCTATGTGTTGTAACATACAGCCACCAGCAAAATCTTAAATCTGATTTCTCACCCAGAAATATAAAGCCTTATGAAAATACCAATTATATTTTATAAGTGCTACTGAAACTATTGGTTTAAATAGCCAAGATAGAATCAGTATAAATGCTAAGGTAAATTACAAAGAGGAATGGTATTCATTACCTGCTGCTACATGCAAAGGACAAGAATTAATGTCATTAGCATGAGACTGGGGTGCAACTGGTTGGTTTTGGTTTTTGCTGCAGGTACACTGAATTTGAGCAGTTCAGAGATAGCTCATGGGTGATGAAATTCAGAAAAGTGTCCAATCTATGCCTCTGTCTCTGCAAACAGTTGTTTAATAGCTACTCTGTAAGCATCCTATGTGATTGTGTTTTAAAACCTTTACAGAAAGTGAATGTTAACAAAATATATCAGTTGTTGGTTAAGGAGAGTAAGACCAGAACCACAGGTGATGACACTGAGGGCTCCATTATGTTTGTAGGCTTTCCTTGTTTTTTCTTTTATTGCACTGTACATAGGGACCTGATCTTTCAGTATGACCAAAAGGCCAGAGTTCAAGAGAGTGGTGTCAACATGACCTAATGTTTACTGTTTACTCCTCTGAGCCTCCTGCTATGCTATCTAGCCTGGGGTCCCTGGATCTTATTAGAACAGCCATTAAGTTACTCTAATACAAACCCACTGCAATGGCCACATGGGGTCAAAAATGCAATTTAGGATCAGTGTGGCACAGGGACTTCCTGACCACACCTCTTATTCAACAGCTATGCACACTTTTCCCTCCTACACAAGCAGAAGGAAGAGTGAGTGGCATAAAAGCCCTACACTAGATATAATTTTCTGAAAGATCACTACACTGGTGTGATCCTGTTTGCCAGAAGCTGGGAATGGGTGACGGGGTGTATCACCCTAACCTGTTCTGTTCATTCCCTCTGAAGCATCTGGCACTGGCCACTGTTTGAAGACAGGATATTGAGCGAGATGGACCTTTGGTCTGACCCAGTATGGCCGTCCTTATGATCCATGCTGAGTCAGTTATTCTTGCTTTATAGCTAGATTATGCCAGATTAGTACGTAGAAGGATCTGGTCCACAGTATTTAAACAAGTGCAGGTTTAAAAGCTCAGGTCTCGTTCTCATTTACACTAAAGTCACTTCATATCACTCTGGTAGCATAAACAGGCCTTAAGATAAATGTCTCCCAATTTACACACTTTAAAGTCCTTTTAAACTGCTAAAGAAATATAGAGGGCCCAGAGGGTATGTCTACACGGCAGCTGAGAGCGAAGCTCCCAGCCCAGGGAGACAGGTGCACACCAGTGGGGCTCAAGCTAGTGCTAAAAATAGCAGCGTGAATGTTGTGGTTCTGGCAGAGATCTGTGCTGGCCAGCTGAGCTCAAGCCCACCCCATTCCCTCAGCTTAAGCTCAGGAGTTTAGTCCGAGTCTCCAAGGGAGTCACAACGTCCACACTGCTATTTTTAGCAGGCTAGCTCAAGCCCGTCTGCCTGGGCTGGGCGGCTTGCTCCCAGATGCAACACAGACATACCTCCAGTGTAAATGAGAATTGGGCCCAATAGGTGCTGTACGCTTTTTCTTTAACACTGAATGTATAACTAGGGAGCATGTTATAGGATGCTTAAAGTGATTTATTCTGGGGAATGAATGATAAGAATGATGTATTTATATTTTTACTTGTGTTTCATTTACGTACATTACATTGTTGTGTTCTGCCTATTGCTGTACTTAAACCATTTGTTTTTAGGACTGTTTTTTCCTACCATAGATTGTTTTTATATTAGTGTCACTGTTTGTTTGTGCCATCCTAAGATCTGCTTGATGTGCTGTTTGTGTGGGCACTACAACAGATTAATTGGGAAACACGGATTTCTTTCCATTCAGCCACATTTGTTATTCTGTCTCCAGTTTTATTGTTTATTAAATAAAAGCTGATTATTATTTTTAACTGATTTAGATTCTCTGATCTTGAATTTGTTGTGGCTGATTTGGAGTAGGAAGAATTGAAGGGACACAATCACAATACTATCCTTCTCTCTACAATACAGCCCCTGACCTGATTATTTCTGAGAGCAGTAGAAATAGCCTGTGAAGGCTGTGTATACTGAGCAGTACCTAATGTGAATGACTCGCATATACCCACAAATATGTAGACCATGCCTCTTAAATGCTACTCAACCCTAGAATGCCCCTCTGGAGCTCCCATCTAACTGAGTATGTCTATAGTACCCATCACGGTAGTATCTAATCTTCTGTTAAGGATAGCCTTCAGGATTGGCTTAGCCATTGGTTTTAAAGGTAGATGGAACTGGAGCAGACATTTTCCTCCTCTTGTTTTCATTCTGTCCATACATTTTATGGCACATGCTAATGCACACAGAACAATCAGAATGTGGTCCTATCATGTATATTACCCAAATGCTATGATGATGGCATAAGTAAACTGCAAAGCAGAGCAAGTGTGTTGCAAATAAGCACGAGTACTTGTGAGAAACAAACACACAGTGACTGCCTTGCTTGGAACTTGTTGGGAAATGGATTAGCATGAATACTGGAGTGAGATTGGATACATACTTTTTTCCCTTGCTACCTTTGAGGGTTTTATAAGTCTACGGTTACCTACCTTGTTATATGATTCATGGATTTCAAATCATTAACTTGGGTACCTGCAACTGATCAACTATTATTTTTACTATTTGTTCCTGTTAGCACCCACACTGTGCTAGGTGCTTCTCAAACACAAAAAAGGCACATATCTTACACTTACCCTCTTGAGCCCTAACCCTGCAGTATATCTTATTGTGGGCTAATTACTGAACATATCTAGAACGTGTGTAGAACATCCATCATTGTAGTATTTAGGTCCACATTTAAAACACGTATGGCATATCATTGCCCTGTATTTTTTTAATATGTAAATTAAATAGACTCGAATTGTTTGGACTCTGAATGATAAGATACATCTCTACATAGCTACCCTGGGGGAAAGGCTATAAAAACAGATTGTCTGAATGTGTTTCACCAGCACCCTACACTGGTTTTTAAACCAGGGAGGAAGAATTGTATTGGTCTTAATTGCTCAAGTCTAGCTTTAATGTAAACTGGCTGGGCTCAACTGTATCCTTCATGACTCTGAGGCCTCTTAAAATGGTGGAACAATGGGAGGTAATAATTAACATTTCTATTAGAACAGAGGGAGAGAAACAATCTCAGTGACCTTGACACCACGTGGACTGCACTCTCATATATAAGCCTGTGTACGCTCGAACGA
This sequence comes from Natator depressus, assembly GCF_965152275.1. Classification (NCBI taxonomy): domain Eukaryota; kingdom Metazoa; phylum Chordata; order Testudines; family Cheloniidae; genus Natator; species Natator depressus. Next base: position 62,469,611 of record NC_134235.1, read on the forward strand.
AAGAGTGTTTTTATTACTAAGCCCTAAAGCCTTGTGCAGAATACAAAAATTGCCTACAGCTGACAGCAGGTGTCAGCAGCAGGTATAGGTGGCCTGATGATGAACACAATTTACCTACAAGCATAGACATGGATGAACTGGGTTCAGCATCTTTTCAGAACCTAGTAACTTCACACTGTTTGCCCTTGTTTACACTTTCAGTAAAATCATATTCAGCATTGGCTTAGTTGCAGCTGTAATTTTTGTAGGGTAGATAAGTCTTTAGAATATAAATTCCTTGGGTCAAGTACCTTATCTTATTATTATTTGTTTGTAAAATGTTTAGCACCCTTTGGTGCTGAGGCTGCAGTTCAGCAAGGTACTTAAGAAATTGCCTGACTTAAAGGGGACAACTAAAAGTCAAGTACATACTTAAGTGCCTTGCCGAATCAGGATCTATACAAATAATCATATTTTCACTCACATCTATTTTCTGACCTATTTACATTCAACATACAATGTACACTACATGTTGTGACGAAGTAGTTTTAAAAAATAAAAAATAAAAAAAAAAGAGTTCTCCATGAATACTGTGCGGGTCTCAGTTTCCTGTGTGATGTGTGGGTAACAAGGTGTTGGGAGAGGGTTTGTTGTTACAGAGGACCAGGTGTGACCTTGCCTAGCAGCTGGGACCCTGTACAACTGCCTAGTGACCTGGTTACCAGGAGGCCCACCCCAGCCTGGCAATCAGCCAGTTCTGGCCAGTGAGGACAAAGGGCTGAGGAGAGAGGACGCCGGGGACCTGACCAGCCAGTTCCAGCCAGTGGAAACAAAAGGACAGAAGAGAGGGGGACCAGGCGACCTGTTTAGCTGGGACCGAAGACAAAGGACAGGGAAGGAGCAGTTCAGGGAGATGATCTAGGATGATCGGCTGGAAGGAGGGGGCTTCTGGACTGGAGAGAGAGAGAGAGAGCAGCCAGAGCCCCCCGGATGCAGGAAAGACCTAGATGTATTGTGCTGAGGGTTGTTAGGCCTGAAGGCTGGAGAGTTTCCTGTGCTGGGTTCAGATGCTCAATAAACCCTGCTGTTTTATGCTGGCTGAGAGTTGCTCTAGTCTAGAGAGCAGGGTGGCATTATTCCTTCTGGGAGTGGAGGTCCAGGGGCTCCAGAGCGAGTGGAGTCCGTGAAGGGGCCCACAGTGAGAGACAGGCATACTGAAGGTTCAAGAGAGGTGCAGTTCCAGGAGTGGAGGGGCCTACGTCTTAATCCCCCAAGAGAGAGTGGACCCTGAGAAGGGCTGTCGCACTGAAGGGGGTTCCTCCTAGCGACCGTATGGAGCCGAGAGAGCACATGGGTCCTGTGACTCCGGGACACATGTACCATTAACACTGCGGTGATAGTTCAATATTTTAAACCAATAGTAATAAAGGTTTAGTTTCAGCTCACATTAGACAAGACATTAATGATCTGATTTTTAAAAGAGAGGCTCACTTGTGCACCTGTTTTTGCATAATTACCACATGATTGCAGACAAGGCCTCCCTCACAAACATGGCCAAACTTTGTCCTTCACCCACCACAATGCAGCCTACATGGCATGTAATATCACCAACGGTCCAGCTGTTACAGCTCTTCTTTGTGGGACTCTTACTAATTTCTATGGGCATCCGATATTTGGAATGCAAACACAATAGGACTTTACCTAGATAAATAAATAAGCTATATGACCCGAGCCAAAGGGGATGCATTTCTCTTTTGATGCTCCTGGTGTTTTACATAATTTGTGAATAAATGGCTTAGAAATTTACTTTGAAAAATGAAAAAGTAAAAATTAAAATAAAATTTGCATGAATAAATTAATGCAAATACCTAAAAATAGGTGCTTAGATTGGAAAGGACGATAAATTCTCAATTCCAAGCAGGTGCTACAGCAATGGTGATACTACAGTAGTGTAATCCACTGGTGAATGCTTGGTGTGTGTTGTATAAGCTCCTACCCTTATTCACAAATCAACCAGTTACAAAAAATAAATAAGTAAATAAATAAAACCTCAGTTTTAGCTTCAAGTGCTTTGGCTCTATGCCCACTATGGGCATCCGTTGCTCTTAGTAGGTGTTCAGCGTTAATGATTCCACATAGCACCACTTCACCCAAGGTTATAGTAACTCACACAAACAGAGCATTTTCTGCATCTTCACACCTACTACAGCTGCAGTCTGTCATACTGATATGACATTTCATTTCTGCCCAAACCTCAAAAGGGAGCTTAAAAGAGAACTAGATAATTAACAAAACAAGTTAGACAGCAGAATTCAAAGAAAGCCCATTTATTAGTTCACACCATCACCAAAGGAAACAAACATGGATGTTTTACCCTTCTACTGCAACACTTTAGTCCCTTGAAGGCTAGTAGGAACAAAGGATTTGACATAGTAGATCAGAGTATTGGTTGATCAGTTCCAGTATCTTGCCTTCAATAGTGGTCAATATTTGCTGCCTTAGAGGGGGGGGGAAATCCCAAAATGCACCTATAATATTGTGCAGTATTGTACAAGAGGCGTATGGGTGGGAAATTCCCTCCTGTCCCCTACAGCTTAGGCCCTGAAGCATGATTTTTGTTATCTTAGTTAGCACAGGCTATCGTTCATCTTAGTAGTGAATATAGAGATAAATGGTCTCTGAACTATTTCTTCAACAGCCTTTTCAACTTGGTTCACAACTAGTCTGTTAAACAAAAGAAGGAAAAGATAAATGTTTCCTGAAACAAGAGCCCCAAAAGCATTAACAATGTCTCACATCACAGGCATCTTATTTGATTCCAGAGGATGGCGGTGCAAATACCACAGAGAATGTAGAAAGGAAAAGCATAACAGTGGAATACATATCCCCAAGTGAACGCCAAAGAGCAGGGTGATTGAACGCAAACTGTGCAGACACTCATACTGCATTTATTCAACTAGATGCCTCCCAAAAAATTCACCTACCCAGGATCAGACAAAGTGATATATTATACACCTAAAGCCTTGCTAAAAAGCAAAATGGTCAGAGAAAATGTGAGGAACTTGGTGCCATTAATATAAGGATTAGCCCAAACTTATAAATGACTTGAAATCTGTTTTAGGACTATAAACAGCCAGACTTGCTGCCAGTCTGTGTGCTTGTTTTATTTCAAATGCTGAATGAGACAAAGCAGGCAATGAGTGCTTTTCCTGTTAATTTGTTTAATAAAGGATTTTTAATCAAAATACAGCAAGAGGTATTTCTCATTTTTAAGAGCTCTCATGAATAACAGGTAAAGCATCAGTACCCTTGGACAAGAAGCATTATAAAAATAACTATGTCCTTAAATTTCCATGGCCTTGGGTGTGTAAGTTGCTGTTCTTCTAGAGGACTACAGAGCACAAACTAGAGATAAGGGAGAAGCATGTTTATATCCTCATTCCCATTTGGGTTTGCCTTAGAATACTGGTAGAGGGCTCAAAAGGACACAAGTCACACACACACACACCCGAGAAGCTGTGATCATATTACACCAGCATTGCTTTATTGACTCTTACTGCCTACAAAATGGCGAACTGACTAAAAGATTGTTCTATTGTTCATTTTAAAGTCCTTAATGGTAACATGACTGTATTTGAGACCTTAACATTACACTTCCTTTGGCAACCATCCAGATTTTAGGAGTGTGGACAGAAGTGCTCTGAAATAGCTCAGGTCCTTTGTCTCAGACAAAACCAAGGGTTGGTTACAGGCAACACCCTCAACGCCTTCACCTCCACATGTTATTCAACATCTACATAAACCATTGGGAGAACTGGTGGGACAACACAGGATGAAGTGCCAGCAGTTATATACAATGCCCAGCTCTGCATCTCTTTTGCATAGAACATGAACAGCATCATCTTCCAGCTTCCACAATACTTATCGGAGCTCTGCATTTGTATAATGAGCACCTGGCTAAAGCTAAACCCAGGTAGCACTAAGGTGATGTTGGTAGGAAAAGGGAAGCACTATGATAAGATTGCCTCCTCTATAATCCTTTCCACTTTTACAGGCATCTGTTCAAAGACTGTTCAGTTGTTCTGCAGACAAGGCCCCCTGTGCTCTTGTTAGTTTTCAAATAACGAGGCTAGCAAAAATGCCTGCTGCTCCCTGTTCGGAAGATTACACCCCATCCTTTCAAACACAGACCTGGCCTCAGTTCCACTGGTGTCGTCAACACTCATGATGTTATTGCAAGGCTTATGATATATGTTTTTATCTTAAAGCTTCAGTTCCCACAGTTGTGTTATTATGGGAGACGCTTTCCTTTTAAAAAATGTTTCTAGCTGCCCAGAATAACTTGAAAACAAGACCACAGAAGGCTAAAAAAAAATCAAACGGCAAATAAAAACAACCCAACATTTATTACTCTATTGTTTAAAAATCTCACAATTTTAAGATATTGGTTGGTTTTTGTAGCCTAGCTCATGCTTCTTGATTGCTTGTGGTGGCCAGTAGTGATGAAGCTGTCAGCCAACAGCAGGAAGCTATTGACAGCAGGAGAAAGAACTTTCTCAGGAGCTGATAAGAGACTATAAAACTTGTGAGTGCAAGAGGGAAAAGTGATCACGGATCCCACAGCTTTTCAGAACTCAGTGCAAAACTCATTTCTTTGACTTACATCATTTCTTAACACAGAGATACACAACATCCCACTCTCACACACACACACACAAATAAAAACTGATAAAGTAACCAAGCTATTACGCCTAAAGGCTGGGAAGAGTGAGTGTGTGACAGATGGTCAAAAACTAATAGGAAAAAATAATAGAGAAGAAAGTTTTAAGAGGGCAGTTATTACAATTTCAATCCACTTAAAGGTGAATTAGCAAGATTTGGAAGTGAGAACTAGACATTTCTAATGTGAAAACAAGTAGGAAAATGCTTTTTGGGAGGAACTCCATCCCCCCAAAATCTTTGAGGCCCTCTTCAGACCTCACAAAGGACCAAGAAATGGGGTCATTTCCTCCTACTATTAATTCATCTTTGAAGAGTTCACTATGTTCCCTTTGACTGTATTGATACCCAAGATCTAAGAGTCAAAAAAGAAACTTTTATTTAATTGCTAGCAGATAAAACTCAAACCACCCCAGAATTCTTTACCAGGAGTCTCAAGATTTAACACTCTCAAGGATTAAAAAAATGTGTCTTCTAAAATCCAGTATTCAAATGTACTTATTGCACAAGTTAATGATCCTTTCCCTCTCGTTACCACAAACTACAAACTTTGTAACAATTGCTTTGCCAACCTGATGACATTTCTCATCTGTTAACATGGGAAGACCGTTTCATTTGCAATAGCCAGGCAGCCTGTTCGCGTAATAGATTTTGGCATTGACAAAGGCGGCTCTTTGCAGCTGGATGATTTCATGCAGAATTCATGGATAACATGAATGTTTGCATATTGTTAAATGTAGTGATGTGCTACAAATCACCAAAGCCTTTGTAATTTTCTTTGAGCTTTCTGTGGAGCCAAATACGTGTGCTATTTGATCTGTAACATTTCCCTGGCAATCTGTCTCTGTCAAGAGTCTGATGTAGACAGATCTTCACTGACAAGTCAAAAAAATGAAAAATTGTCTCAACCACCCTGGGGCTGAACATGGTCAGGATATAATTAGCCTCAGTTTCTTTTTCCCCCTCCTTCCTCTGAAGCGTCAGTCCTGGGGCCGGTTTTGTTCAATATCTTCATAAATGATCTGGAGGATGGTGTGGATTGCACTCTCAGCAAATTTGCAGATGATACTAAACTGGGAGGAGTGGTAGATACGCTGGAGGGGAGGGATAGGATACAGAAGGACCTAGACAAATTGGAGGATTGGGCCAAAAGAAATCTGATGAGGTTCAATAAGGATAAGAGCAGGGTCCTGCACTTAGGATGGAAGAATCCAATGCACCGCTACAGACTAGGGACCGAATGGCTAGGCAGCAGTTCTGCGGAAAAGGACCTAGGGGTGACAGTGGACGAGAAGCTGGATATGAGTCAACAGTGTGCCCTTGTTGCCAAGAAGGCCAATGGCATTTTGGGATGTATAAGTAGGGGCATAGCGAGCAGATCGAGGGATGTGATCGTTCCCCTCTATTCGACACTGGTGAGGCCTCATCTGGAGTACTGTGTCCAGTTTTGGGCCCCACACTACAAGAAGGATGTGGATAAATTGGAGAGAGTCCAGCGAAGGGCAACAAAAATGATTAGGGGTCTAGAGCACATGACTTATGAAGAGAGGCTGAGGGAGCTGGGATTGTTTAGTCTGCAGAAGAGAAGAATGAGGGGGGATTTGATAGCTGCTTTCAACTACCTGAAAGGGGGTTCCAAAGAGGATGGCTCTAGACTGTTCTCAATGGTAGCAGATGACAGAACGAGGAGTAATGGTCTCAAGTTGCAATGGGGGAGGTTTAGATTGGATATTAGGAAAAACTTTTTCACTAAGAGGGTGGTGAAACACTGGAATGCGTTACCTAGGGAGGTGGTAGAATCTCCTTCCTTAGAGGTTTTTAAGGTCAGGCTTGACAAAGCCCTGGCTGGGATGATTTAACTGGGAATTGGTCCTGCTTCGAGCAGGGGGTTGGACTAGATGACCTTCTGGGGTCCCTTCCAACCCTGATATTCTATGATTCTATGATTCTATGGCCACAGCTGAAGATGGGACATTGGACAGGGTAGGCCAGTGCTCTGTGCAGCAATGAGCATTCTCTCTCTCACGTGCTTAGATGGCTGGTTCTTGCTCACATGCTCTGGGTCTAACTGATTGCAGTATGTAGGGTCAGGAGCAAATTTCTCCCCAGGTCAAACTGACAGAGACCTTGGGTTTTTTTGACTTCCTGTGCAGTGTGGGTTGTGGGTAACTTGCCAGGATCATCTGGGTATATCTCACTGAATCAATTTCCCGCCATTGCAGGGTCCTGGGGTACTGGTGCACCTCAGTCCCTCCTATTCGTTGCCTGTGGCACTATAGTTTAGTCTTCTGAAATGTGTAATACCTTGGTCTAATTTCAGTTGTTGGGTTTGGGGTGCAGATGTTGGGGGTATTGGTAGCCTGTCAGACTAGATGACCTGGTGGTCCCTTCTGGCCTTATATTCTTTAAACTCTATGACTGTATCTGTTTTTTTGTCCCAGCTTCTGTTGATTTCCCTAGGTTGTAACTCAATGTTACCACCTCATGTTATTTTATTGTGAGTTTCATGATGTTTGAGGTTTTTACTCAGGGCCCCAGCTCTTGCAGCAAATGGTTATATGAGACCCTCAACTTTCATTGATAAAAACTGAGGTTTCTAGCCCTCGTTGTGGAGAAAATCTTGAAAATATGACTCAAGTGCACCTTAAAGGCTCAGAAACTGAAAGGTAAATAATGAGAAATGATTTTTTTAAATGATTTTTTGGGCCTAACTCATGATTTTTGAATGTGCTGGGTTGGCAATACTGGAACTTAGTGGTTATTTGGGGGGAATGGAGGGCTCTGTTCCATTCAAAACAATGAGAAAATAAAGTAAAAATTGTCTATAAAGTAAAAAAGCTCTATTGTCCATTGTTTCTTAAAATCAAGATGTGAGATTGAAGCAGGACTAAAAAGTCTCCATTGTCTACGGCTACTGTGGCTATGACCCAACTTTCCAGATTACACAATGACAAGATCTGTGACAAGACTGACCTACTTGGCAGCTGTTCCTCTCACAGACTCCACTGGCTGCTAGCAATGGGAACTGCCATAAAGGAGCAGCACCCAACCACATCTAATCACTGTGCACAAAGCCACCAACCCCCTCTGGTGAGTGCTTCCTTGAAGCATGAACACATTATTTCAGATCCATTTACACAAGGTTAGTCTCTCAGTGCCAAAGAAAAAAGAAACATTTTAAGTGTAATAATCGGTGCCGCTAATAAAGACAGACTTACTCTGGCTTTTGGCCAGAGGAACAGGGCTATGAGAGAGGGCACAAAGAGACTTGCCCAGCCTGCACCCTTTGTGTAAAGGCCAGGCTTTGGCAGAACCCAAAGAGTCTTCCCTCTGTGCACAATCAGTAGTGTAAATTTCCCCAAAGGGATTGTGGAAGTGTGGACCGTCGCCTCAACTACTCCCCATCATCCATATTGACCAAGAGGAGAAGGCGGGTGGTGGTGATCGGGGACTCTCTCCTCCGGGGGACTGAGTCATCTATCTGCCGCCCTGACCGGGAAAACCGAGAAGTCTGCTGCTTGCCAGGGGCTAAGATTCGCGATGTGACGGAGAGACTGCCGAGACTCATCAAGCCCTCGGATCGCTACCCCTTCCTGCTTCTCCACGTGGGCACCAATGATACTGCCAAGAATGACCTTGAGCGGATCGCTGCAGACTACGTGGCTCTGGGAAGAAGGATAAAGGAGTTGGAGGCGCAAGTGGTGTTCTCGTCCATCCTCCCCGTGGAAGGAAAAGGCCTGGGTAGGGACCGTCGAATCGTGGAAGTCAACGAATGGCTATGCAGGTGGTGTCGGAGAGAAGGCTTTGGATTCTTTGACCATGGGATGGTGTTCCATGAAGGAGGAGTGCTGGGCAGAGACGGGCTCCATCTTACGAAGAGAGGGAAGAGCATCTTTGCCAGCAGGCTGGCTAACCTAGTGAGGAGGGCTTTAAACTAGGTTCACCGGGGGAAGGAGACCAAACCCCTGAGGTAAGTGGGAAAGCGGGATACCGGGAGGAAGCACAGGCAGGAATGTCTGTGAGGGGAGGGCTCCTGCCTCATACTGGGAATGAGGGGCGATCAACAGGTTATCTCAAGTGCTTATATACGAATGCACAAAGCCTTGGAAACAAGCAGGGAGAACTGGAGGTCCTGGTGATGTCAAGGAACTATGACGTGATTGGAATAACAGAGACTTGGTGGGATAACTCACATGACTGGAGTACAGTCATGGATGGTTATAAACTGTTCAGGAAGGACAGGCAGGGCAGAAAAGGTGGGGGAGTAGCACTGTATGTAAGGGAGCAGTATGACTGCTCAGAGCTCCGGTACGAAACTGTGGAAAAACCTGAGTGTCTCTGGATTAAGTTTAGAAGTGTGTACAACAAGAGTGATGTAGTGGTGGGAGTCTGCTATAGACCACCGGACCAGGGGGATGAGGTGGATGAGGCTTTCTTCCGGCAACTCACGGAAGCTACTAGATCGCATGCCCTGATTCTCATGGGTGACTTTAATTTTCCTGATATCTGCTGGGAGAGCAATACAGTGGTGCATAGACAATCCAGGAAGTTTTTGGAAAGCGTAGGGGACAATTTCCTGGCGCAAGTGCTAGGGGAGCCAACTAGGGGGGGCGCTTTTCTTGACCTGCTGCTCACAAACCGGGTAGAATTAGTGGGGGAAGCAAAAGTGGATGGGAATCTGGGAGGCAGTGACCATGAGTTGGTTGAGTTCAGGATCCTGACGCAGGGAAGAAAGGTAAGCAGCAGGATACGGACCCTGGACTTCAGGAAAGCAGACTTTGACTCCCTCAGGGAACAGATGGCCAGGATCCCCTGGGGGACTAACATGAAGGGGAAGGGAGTCCAGGAGAGCTGGCTGTATTTCAAGGAATCCCTGTTGAGGTTACAGGGACAAACCATCCCGATGAGTCGAAAGAATAGTAAACATGGCAGGCGACCAGCTTGGCTTAATGGTGAAATCCTAGCGGATCTTAAACATAAAAAAGAAGCTTACAAGAAGTGGAAGGTTGGACATATGACCAGGGAAGAGTATAAAAATATTGCTCGGGCATGTAGGAAAGATATCAGGAGGGCCAAATCGCACCTGGAGCTGCAGCTAGCAAGAGATGTCAAGAGTAACAAAAAGGGTTTCTTCAGGTATGTTGGCAACAAGAAGAAAGCCAAGGAAAGTGTGGGCCCCTTACTGAATGAGGGAGGCAACCTAGTGACAGACGATGTGGAAAAAGCTAATGTACTCAATGCTTTTTTTGCCTCTGTTTTCACTAACAAGGTCAGCTCCCAGACTGCTGCGCTGGGCATCACAAAATGGGGAAGAGATGGCCAGCCCTCTGTGGAGATAGAGGTGGTTAGGGACTATTTAGAAAAGCTGGACGTGCACAAGTCCATGGGGCCGGACGAGTTGCATCCGAGAGTGCTGAAGGAATTGGCGGCTGTGATTGCAGAGCCCTTGGCCATTATCTTTGAAAACTCGTGGCGAACGGGGGAAGTCCCGGATGACTGGAAAAAGGCTAATGTAGTGCCAATCTTTAAAAAAGGGAAGAAGGAGGATCCTGGGAACTACAGGCCAGTCAGCCTCACCTCAGTCCCTGGAAAAATCATGGAGCAGGTCCTCAAAGAATCAATCCTGAAGCACTTACATGAGAGGAAAGTGATCAGGAACAGTCAGCATGGATTCACCAAGGGAAGGTCATGCCTGACTAATCTAATCGCCTTTTATGATGAGATTACTGGTTCTGTGGATGAAGGGAAAGCAGTGGATGTATTGTTTCTTGACTTTAGCAAAGCTTTTGACACGGTCTCCCACAGTATTCTTGTCAGCAAGTTAAGGAAGTATTGGCTGGATGAATGCACTATAAGGTGGGTAGAAAGCTGGCTAGATTGTCGGGCTCAACGGGTAGTGATCAATGGCTCCATGTCTAGTTGGCAGCCGGTGTCAAGTGGAGTGCCCCAGGGGTCGGTCCTGGGGCCGGTTTTGTTCAATATCTTTATAAATGATCTGGAGGATGGTGTGGATTGCACTCTCAGCAAATTTGCGGATGATACTAAACTGGGAGGAGTGGTAGATACACTGGAGGGGAGGGATAGGATACAGAAGGACCTAGACAGATTGGAGGATTGGGCCAAAAGAAATCTGATGAGGTTCAATAAGGATAAGTGCAGGGTCCTACACTTAGGACAGAAGAATCCAATGCACCGCTACAGACTAGGGACCGAATGGCTAGGCAGCAGTTCTGCGGAAAAAGACCTAGGGGTGACAGTGGACGAGAAGCTGGATATGAGTCAGCAGTGTGCCCTTGTTGCCAAGAAGGCCAATGGCATTTTGGGATGTATAAGTAGGGGCATAGCGAGCAGATCGAGGGACATGATCATTCCCCTCTATTCGACACTGGTGAGGCCTCATCTGGAGTACTGTGTCCAGTTTTGGGCCCCACACTACAAGAAGAATGTGGATAAATTGGAGAGAGTCCAGCGAAGGGCAACAAAAATGATTAGGGGTCTAGAGCACATGACTTATGAAGAGAGGCTGAGGGAGCTGGGATTGTTTAGTCTGCAGAAGAGAAGAATGAGGGGGGATTTGATAGCTGCTTTCAACTACCTGAAAGGGGGTTCCAAAGAGGATGGCTCTAGACTGTTCTCAATGGTAGCAGATGACAGAACGAGGAGTAATGGTCTCAAGTTGCAATGGGGGAGGTTTAGATTGGATATTAGGAAAAACTTTTTCACTAAGAGGGTGGTAAAACACTGGAATGCGTTACCTAGGGAGGTGGTAGAATCTCCTTCCTTAGAGGTTTTTAAGGTCAGGCTTGACAAAGCCCTGGCTGGGATGATTTAACTGGGAATTGGTCCTGCTTCGAGCAGCTGGTTGGACTAGATGACCTTCTGGGGTCCCTTCCAACCCTGATATTCTATGATTCTATGATTCTATGACCCGAGCAGCTGGCTGGCTATAGAGGAGGGAGAACATTACCACATCCTAAGGGCACAGTCCCCCCACAAATTCCCCAGAAAAATTGCAGATCCATACAATCTGTCCCTAAACACAGCTTAGCTTGCAGTGCTTTGCAATTAACTCTCCGGAACAATCTTAGACCTGGCCTACACTGGCAAGCTTCTGTGCAGTAAAGCAACTTTCTGCGCTGTAACTCCCGAGGCGTACACACTGCCTAGCCGCTTAGGGCGCAGAAACAGCGCAGTTGCAGTGCTATAAAACAAACAAACAAAACGCCAGCCAACGAGAGGCGTACAGCTTTCTGCGCCAGTGCTACAGCACCATGGTGCCAGTGTAGACACCCTGGTTGATTACAGCCCTGCGATTGGCCTCCGGGAAGTGTCCCACAATGCCTGTTCTCACCTCTCCGGTCATCAGTCTGAACTCTACTGCCTGGCCCTCAGGTGACCAACTGTGAGCCCCACCCCTTAAATTCCTTGGGAATTTTGAAAGTCCCCTTCCTGTTTGCTTGGTGATGCCTGAAGTGGTCTTAGCGCATCTTTCCAGGTGGCCACGCCTGCTCTATGCACGAGGCGATCCCCTGCTTGGAGTAATGCCGAGCTGCTGGACATCAGCAGCATTTGGGGAGAGGAGGCTGTACAGTCCCAGCTGCGCTCCAGCTGTAGGAATTATGATACCTACAGACAGATTTCACGATGCATGACAGATACATGACCGGGACACATTGCAGTGCAGGGTCAAAGTGAAGGAGCTGTGGAATGCCTACCACAGCTGCTGGTTCTACAAAGAGCTGGAGGGGATACTCAGTGGCAACCCCACCGCCACTTCAAAGGCCACTGTGGATACTTCGGTAGCTCACATGCCAGTTGAGAATGGACCGAGCCAAGAGGAGGAAATCATGGACAAGGATGTGGAGGGGGACTCAGAGGCAGAGGATGACTCAGAGGTCAGAGATGTATGCAGCCAGGAGATCTTCTCTACACCGGAGGAGGCTAGCCAGTCACAGCTGTCTGAGCTTGGCGAAGTGCAAACAGGAAAGGAGGCCCCTGGTAAGTGGCTTTGATTTTTGGAATCGCTGAAGCGAGTTGTTGGGGGCAGGAGGGTTGCAGAAAGCAGGCTTGTCTGTATGATGTGCGTACCACCACATGTCTAGTATGAGTGGTGGAACAGAGTGTTGATTGACTCCCTCACTTCATGGGAATCTGCCTCAGATCTCCACGAAACTCTCATGAAGATACTGGGCAATCTGCTGCTGCAGGTTCTTTGGCAGAGCGGCTTTGTTTCTTGCCCAATTAAGGGTAAATTTCCCGTGCCACTCTGCCTTCACTGGGCCGGGGGGGAAGAGGACTGTTAACAGGGGGCGCTACTACCCCTGAAATGGATTTTTACTGGCCTTCAGTGGAGCAGATTACTGTTAGACCAGTGAAAAAGGTTTACAGTAATTATTTTTACTACACAGCAGTTTATTGAGAAGGAATTACACAAGCGGTAAAGGGTTATATTAAGCACATAACTTTTATGTTAGACATTAAGAGCTATACATTTTTTAAACAAGTTTTTTTTTTTTTAATAACCATACATGAACAGGCCCTGTACTAGCCTCACGTAGTTTCTGCTTGGCAAACAGGGAAGGCAGTTACCAATTTTATAGACTGCTTTTTTCCCCCTTGTCTGTTTTTTTTTAGCCCTTCAGTCTGTCTTGGATTTCCCTGAAGCAAGGCCTTGGTTCACAGTTCTGGTTCACAGTTCTACTCAAGCCCATGGAGCAGAGTTTTGGCTACTTTGTCTAGCAGCGTTGCTTTTTAAGCATTAATTAAGGAATTTTAACAGTAATTTAATTTGCTTGATTTTTATACTTTTTTTTTCCTCAAAGGAGTTACATGTTTTAAAAGCATGCCCAGTGGGCATGTGGTTGCTAAATTTTTACCTGGTTAGTATTTTAGAAAGGGCTGGGGGGATGGTGGTACCGAACGAAGATCACCCCACTTTTACTTACTTATTAATTATTTACTCTGGCTCTTTGCAGGACATTCATGCTGTACGGTCACTACAACCAGGTTCACCTGTGCTCCATGCTGGAACTTTATACATGTGATATATGGGCCCATGCAAAAGTAAATTTGCCAACCAATGGGTTTAATATTGATCGTACAGGCAGACTTTGCCAGTTCTTTATTAAATTTGCTTCTGCTTAAAGGGAAACTGCTTTCAGGATTCTCTGCAGCCATTTAGCCATATTTAAGTCATGTCAAGTTATGCTTTTACCATTTATTTAGTATTGCCACACCAATATGGCACCATCTCAACAGGGACGATTGCTGCACATAGGTGAGCTGCATAAGGGCCAGGGCAGAAGCCGCAGTCTTGAAAAAGACCCTCCCTTGATTCCCTGGTCACCCTCAGCAGTGAGATATCTTCCATAATGAAGACAGCCTGTGGAAAATGTGGGGACAGGAATGATTATAAGGCCCTCTCTACAGTGCTGGCTCTCCCCAAGAGCCATGTGCTCAGTGTACAGTTTGGTCCTGGAACACTGATTTCCCCTGCCCCTGCGGTTACTCACTCACATTCTGGGGTCTTGTGACTCACGTGTGCTTGCCTGGGGTCAGGCAGTTAGTGACAGATGTGTGAGTACTGGCTGTGTTTTGAATAACTGAATCAGTGGTTTGTGTATTGCAGACAGTATTCTGTAAAATGCTGCATTTTGGCTTCACAGATATGATTTCGGAAGCCCAGCCTCCCTCTTTGTTATCGCCGGCTGAAAGACTGCGCACAATCAGGAAGTGGCCACGAAGAACTAAAGAGGACTTTCTCTGCGATGTAATGATGCACTCCATGGCCGAAAAACAAGAATTGAAGGAGTAGCGTGACAGTGAGAAGAGGGACCGAAAGGAGAATGCGGTGCGCCAGAACGAAGCCACGGAGCGTCTCTTAAACATTATGGAGCACCAAGCAGACATGCTCCAGGTGCTACTAGCACTGCAAACCGAGCAGCTCCACACCCTCCCTCCCCTGCAGCCGCTGTCACAAAACTTTCCCATGAGCCCCCCACACACCGCCAACACACTCTTATTAACCTCCCGGCTCCAGCCTATACCCTTGGCTTTCCACTCTACCCCCCTCACAGTCCAGCACTGCGGATTCCTAGTACCCACTGAACTCAACATCCATCCCTCTGCAGTCAGGCCCTGCTGAAGTACAGTACCCTCTGCACTGTACTCCAAAGGACAAGGTTGCATATGATACCTGGACATACACAATTCTTTAACAGTCCTAGGACCCAACCTCCTCCTGGGACCCTCCCTTCCTCCATCCCCCACAGTGCTGATCTGTTAGGGGTTTTTTGGCTCTCTCCTCCAGTTGTTGTTTAATAAAAGAATTGTGTTGGTTTGAAAGCAATCTTTATTCCATTAATTGAGAACAGAGCACTGCAAAGCAATAGGCAATTTTCTTAAACCTTCATAGTGCATTGTCTGCACCAATCACAATCACCTCCTAGCATTACAAGCACTGCACTCCCGAGCATAGCAACAAATATTAGTGGCTTTCAGCTTCCAATTGCTGCCTCAAGGCATCCCTGACCTTTATGGCCCTGCGCTGTCTAATAGCCCTGGTCTCTGGCTGTTCAAATTCAGCTTCCAGGAGCTGAGCCTCAGTGGTCCAGCCCTGAGTGAAGCCATCACCTTTCCCTTCACAAATATTATGGAGCGTACAACATGCAGCTATAAACATAGGAATATTGTCATCAGCCAAGTCCAGCCTCCCATATAGGCAGCACCAGCAGGCCTCTAAATGGCCAAAAGCACACTCAACAGTCATTCTGCACTTGCTCAGCCTGTTGAACTGGTCCTTGCTGAGGGGCAGGCAGGGTCTCCCAGAATCACAATGGGCATTTCGACTTCCCCTATGGTGATCTTCTGGTCCGGGAAGAAAGTCCCTGCTTGCACCTTTCCAGACAAGCCTGTGTTCATGTCCATGAAATGCCCGTGGTGATCCAAAAGTGCCTGGAGAACCATAGAGAAATATCCCTTGTGATGAATGTACTCGGTGACTAGATGGTCTGTTCCCAGAATTGGAATATGTGTGCCATCTATCGCCCCTCCACAGTTAGGGAAGCCAATTTGTGCAACGCCATCCACAATGTCACGCACAGAGTCACGTTGCCCAGAGTCGCGGTCTTTCAGAACAGGATGCGATTAATGGCCTTGCACACTGTCAACACAAGTCCAACGGTCGACTTTCCCACTCTGAAATGGTTAGCAACCGATTGGTAGCAGTCTGGAATAGCCACCTTCCACAGTACAATCACCATGCGCTTCTCCAGCAGCAGGGCAGCTCTCATTCTTGTGTCCTTGTGCCGCAGGGCTGGGGCGAGCTCACGCAGTCCCATGAATGTGGCTTTCCTCATGTGAAAGTTCTGCAGCCACTGCTCGTCATCCCAGACGTGCATCACAATGTGATCCCACCAATCAGTGCTTGTTTCCCGAGCCCAAAAGCAGTGTTCCACTGTGGTCAGCACCTCCGTGAATGCCACAAGCAATCTCATGTCATAGCTACTGTGCGTGGTGAGATCAATGTCGAACTCCTCTTGTCTTTGTAGTTTAAGGAATAACTCCACTGCCACTCGTGACTTTTAAGTCAGAGCGAGCAGCATATTGGTCAACAGTGTGGAATCCATTACTGCCTCTTCGGTCTGCAGAGCGTGCAGTACACAAACCATTGAAAGATGGCGCCAAATGCGGATGGAAGCACAGGGATTGCTGGGATGCGAAGCAATACATCATGGGGTATTGGGACAGGACCCAGGATGCCTCATGACCCCCTTTGCTTTCCCACAAGTCTTAGCGGTGGAAGAAAAAGAGGTGCTCTGTGGGATAGCTGCCCAGAGTGCACCGCTCCAGCTACTGCTGCAAGTGCCGCAAGTGTGAACACGCTATTGCGCAGGCAGCTGACAGTGTGAACACACAACAGCGGTTTCCCTTCAGTGCTCTCTGAGCGGTGCGGTAACTGCCGGCGATGTAACTCTGCCAGTGTGGACACACCCTTAGCTGCACAATGAATCACTCCCCTGCCCTGATCCCCTCAAAAGAACACACAGAAAAATAATGATATTTTGCGGCCATTTTAATGCCACTAAATACCAATGTACCATATTTTTGCTCTCCTGCTTTAAAAAGCATTTCCAAATTAATTCAAGCACCAAAAATTATGACTAGATAGCAAACACAGTGCCACCAATGTGGCATGGCTGGTGCTATACCTACTGACATTGCTGTTGATTGGTATGATAATAATTAATTTCAACAAAGTTATGCAAATGACAGCACCTAACAACTTGTCTTTATTCTAATGCTTCTCAAGAGCCTAAATAGAAGTAAACTCATCACAGACACTTTAAACTAAAATCCTAGAAGCTGTGTAAAGCTTGGGAAAATGTCCCAAACAAACAATTGCTGTATGAATTTTCCTGTTCCTAATGGAAGTATCTACCTACGCATCTCCTGCATATAGGATCACTTCATTGCTTTACCAATTCCATAATAAGATCAGGAGCCTAGAGAAATGACTTGGTTTCAGGATTCTAACCAAAGCTGTGCAGTGTGGATGCAGTTTTGTGATGCAACAGTGAGCATGGTTATGACTTCTGTTTTTCTCTTCAGTACCAGAAATAGATTGAAGATGGTGCCTGTGGCTGGGAAAGCTGAGTTTCCAATTCCATTAATAATTAACTTTATCACCAGCAGCCATTTCCCACTCTGTGACAAGGCAGTCTGTAAAATGTCATTCTTTATCATCGCCACATGACAAATGTTCCCTGCATCCAAGAAAAAACGATGCAAGGTTCCCATTTTTCAAAATTTCAGCAGGCTACAGAAACAGGCCAGCTTGCAAAGAGAAACGCACATGCAAACACAGTTGCAATAAGATTCGTACAGCAAATTACAGTACTGTCCTCCCCTTCTGCAACACCTCTGCTGTTGTTTATTCACAACCTTTCAAGATGGAGATGAGAGCAATTCCCCCTCCTTTCCCCCTTAGAAAACTAAATTTACTGTGGCAAATAGCGTATAAAAATAAATCAGTGTGCAATGTTGCAATTGATCATTCATAGCCCGATACCATACCAAGAAAACAGGTCACTTCCTGCACGCTAAATCTTCCTGCTTGAAGGTTAATCATGTATTTGTGTATATGCAAATCATATCTACATGACAGAATTTCAGTAGATTCTCTTTCATAACTGTTTTGGCAGTGACTGATGCTTCCAGTCCAAGTCAAGCCCTTAGCTAGTGTACCAAATGTGACTTTCAAAACACGGTCATGCTCTACTAGTCTGTTTAGAAATTTTCCATGCTATTTTTCAGATAAGGAAAAATTGTATAATCTACATGGGATCTTATTACTGAGTATAGACATTCCAATTAAACTTAAATGTTCCAATTAATCTTAATATTAATTGGAACATTTACATCATAATTAATCTTAACGTGCGTATGTATTATGATAGTCCTTAATGACATGATCACATACTGTTTTTTCAACAGGACCCCTGCCTCATTCATGAATGGGTAGTTAATTATTTGATATTTCTTTTTGTCTTCCTCGTTCAACATGTGGCCTCAGACCCTATTTAACGCATACCTTACAAACGGCACTGTACATAGAATTATGTATTTCTTCATGGGTGTCTCTGCTGAGTGCTTCACAAACATTAATGTATTAATTTTCACAACACTCCTCTGAGATTAAAGTGGTATTATTATCCTAATTTTACAGACAGGGAATTGAGGCAGAAAGATTAAGGCCAAAATTAGTAAAAAAGTGTCCATTAATCTAGTGCCAAATCTGTGACTCCTAAGACCTGATTTTTCAGCGCATTTGGCATTATTATAATATTTTATATGTTCAAAGCACAGCTCCCGTTTTCTTCAGATGTAGTTATAAGCATCGAACACTTCTGCAAATCTAGCTCCAGATTTCTCACAGTACCCCGAAAACCAGGAACCCACAATTTGTGGCCAACCGTGAACATTTTGTTTAAGTGACTTTGTTGGAGAATCAGAATATTGAGTCAGGGTCACATTTTTTTGGAGAATCATAACCTGGCCAAAACAGGTCAAATTTTCCACAGGAATTTCAAAAAAATATATCCGTAACAGCAGGGTGACTCCTACCCTCTACCAAATTTCAAGATGATAGAGATTCTTAATGAAATGGTTATACAATTTTTAATATGGTACAATTCTGTATTTTTCCTTCATCTCATTCTGAGAAATAGCCATTCTTGGTGAAAATTTTAAAATAAATAAATACATAAATACATACTGTCTGAGGCAGACACCTGGCAGACACCCAACATGTAAAATTTCAGCCCTAATGCTTAAAGTTTTGCAAAGTTATAAGCACCTGAAAACAGGATCTTATAATGAAGTGTCAGGTAATCTTAATAAGTGGTGCTACTATGACATTTTACTCAACTTCTATGTGCAATAGTTTTCATCTTGCAAGATTATGAGCAGCTGGAGATATTTAACACCTACCAGTAAGTTCTCAACACTTAGCAAAATTGGGCCCAACGTTTGAATCGAAACTGAAAATCTCAATAATGGAGGGTCAGCACTAGAAATGAAGATTTCTTTATTACATTTTTTCCCCCTTTGTCTATGATTCAGAGGCTTTCAATGTTGCACAGCAGCAAAGATATTGCTGGTGCTCATTAAGTCACAGAGCTGGTCAAAATGTGTTCTGGGTTGAATTTTTGATGAAATTTTTAATTGAAAATTTGATTTTTTTTTAAGGTCAAATTTTTTGAAGTATGAAAAAGTGAGCCAAAATTTTGAAATCATCATTTTTTAAAATAAAAACAGGGTTTTTTTTAAATTGCAAATTGACTAGCTCTAATTAATAAAAATATACACCAGTACACCCAGACAGGTGATTACAGCGCCAAACTATGGAGAAAGTCACAGCAGACTAGAAAGTCAAGAAGAGCTCACATAAATGAATTTTCCTCTCATGAGGCAGATTCTCCAGTCCACTGTGGCCACTAACATCTTTTGGGTTTACACCATTGTTTGAACACTCCAGACTGAATCTAGTAGAGCCAAGGCTTGAGTCCTCACAAGGTCTAGTATTACAATTGGGCAGCAGGGAACTGAAGAGGAGGAGGAAGAGGAGGAATTCTCTGAGCACTTTCAAGTCTGCCAGCCCCCCTTCCTCCAAAGTCATTCACAACCCCTTAATTGTCAACCAATGTTGGAAGAGCCACTGAGAGAAATGGTACCTCTAACACTCAAGCTGGAGGTGTCGTTTCCAGCTTGGAGTAGATATATGCATGCTAGCTTTGATGGAGCTAGTGCACTAAAAGGAGAAGTGTAGTCATGGTGATGCAAGTGCTGGAACGGATTAGCCCCTCCGAGTATTATCCTGCCAGGGAAAATATGTACTTACTTGAGTCGGCTAGACCGTCCTGCCACCACACCCCCATGGCCACACTGCCATTTTTAGTGCACTAGCTCAGTCAAAGCCAGGCATATATATTCACCTTGGCTGGAAACCACACCTTCAGCTCTAATGTAGGCACATCCAGAGACTTCAGAAGCAGGAATTCAGCAGCACCTCTTTTTCTCTAAAGACCTTAATGGTTATTATTGTTCAAGCTTGATTGCTACAGTGCAAAGCTAAAGTCTAAGAAAGGATTGAGAAAGAGGATTCTTTAATGACAACTGATTTGTAAACCCAGCATTGGAGAATACAGACTGCACTATCCTCTTTAGTATATCTTTGCAGGTAAGAGATTAGGTGTAAACCGCCTAATCACAACAACAAAAAGCCATCAGAAATCCAGTAGTGCCTAGTAACACATGTGCTTCTTTGTTGGATTGTAGTAAGTGGTTCATTGGGTAACTGATATTCAAGAAAACTGCACTGAGGCTTCATGTTATTTAATAGTTCAGTCAGGAGACTGAGTCCTTAAACACAGAGAAACGTTTCTTGAGAGCTAATGCAACTGTTTAGCAAAAGTTTAGAGGAATTCACTGAGAAGTTTAGGCCAGGTCTACATTTGTGCCAGTATAGCGACCAGTATACATTAGTTAAGGTGTATGAGTCTTACATTTTTAAACTGGCAAAAGCCTTAGTGTAGACACAGCTCTGTTGGGGGGGAAAGTGCCTTCACCAGTGTATCTGATTCCTTTGGGGAAACTGGCATAAACTATGCCAGCAAAATAACTCCCTTGCTAGTATAAGCTGCATCCACATCAGGAGGGTTTGCTGGCATAGCTATCTCTGTATAGCTTGGCAATTGTTTTCCACTGTGGACTAGGCCTTAGATGCTAGCCCGAGGTCGGTTGTCTGAGTGATTACATTACACAGCCATGCCCAGTGATCAGTTGGCTGAACAATGCAGGGTTTATTATTATTATGAAAATATTTAAGCACATGCAGTTAAAAATCTTGCTATGCTTCTCTTTTCAAATCTTGTCTGAGAACATATCTATTCTCCCTTGCCTAAGCCTCTTCTTAATTCTTTTTTCCCTCTGATAGTGTTCATGATTAACTCCATAAGTGTATTGTTTAACACTGCAAACCATTTGGGGATAAAGTTTGTATGAAAGATGCTGTAGAAAACAAAGCTGTACTGTGCTGACAGCATCTTAATTTAGACGGGATTACCGTGGCATCTCAACATTTCATCTAGCCCTGTGATGGGGGTTGTGTGTTCCAAGTGCCCTGTTCCCCCTTCATAAGTCCTCAGATCAAGACAGATGGTAGTCTAGGTAGGAATTATGGGACTCGTTGCTCTCCATCAGGGTTGCCCATTTCTCCCTGTAGAATATATCTTTTGTTTCTTCCGACATCCCAGACACTGTTACTTAGTTGCCAAATAATAGCTTGGAAGCTGCTGAGTCTTGATGCACAGCCAGCGATGGCAGACACCATATTCAGCAGCTACAAGTGGTTCCTATAGATAGGGGGTGGTAGCAAGATGCCAAACCTTCATTAACATTACAAGCACTTATACAATATCCCATCTTCCTCTACCTTGAGGTAGAGGGCACCCAGGGTCATTCTCAAGTCAAGGAGACAGACCCTCAGCTGGTGCAAACTACCACACCTCCAGCCACAGAGCTATGACAATTCACACCTGCTGAGCATCTGCTCCAAACTATGCTATATGGTAGTATGTAGCACTAACAAGTGAGTCCCTATTACAGGGCTGCAAAGTGCTTATATGTATGGTCATTTGTGTATATTATATATACACACACATACAAAAGATCCTAGTTTAATTAGAAAACAGAAGAGAGAATTCAAGTAAGTTTTTCAATCTTGGAACCTTACAGAGATAACTTAAAATAAACTTCAAGCCACTAACTCCACCCCCGATTTTTAATAGGAGAACACCTAGAATTAATTTTCCCTAAGGTGGAGAAGTGTTGAGCACAGTTCCTTTAACCCAGTCCACCCTTTTCAGGCCAAAGTGGAGATTAAACATTTTCCCCAAGGTTGTTGAAACTTCAGGAGATATCTGTTTAATTAAACTCTAGTGAAATCTCCATCCAGCATTAGCTTTTCTTTAACCCACAAACTGGGCATTTCGGCCCTCTTTACTAGAATGAAAATTTAGCTCCTGACTACTAACTGTGTAAACTAAATGACCTGTGAGGTAACACCCAGCCATTAAAGATGATGTGTTTAAGTTCATGGCCTTCTTGGCTTGCCTTTCCCCTCCTTTCTAAAACATTCTGAGCTATTAGTTTGATTATTTGGTAGAACTCTGATTTACTGGAAGGGAAAGCTGCTAATCACAGGAGCTGTCAAGGATAAAAGGTTCTTTTGTGACTGGATCTTTCTAGTCAACAGTGCATCTTCTACAGACAAAGCTGCACTGTACCAAGTTCAGCAATCTTCCTTCTGTCTGCTGACACGCTGATTGCTTTCTGCTTTTATTATTCATTCATCCCATTATCTGGAAATAAGGATAAAGCAGAGAATCATTCTGTCTCTTTCTTTGATTTGCTCCCCTTAGAAATGAGGCAGTAAATGTAATGAATATCTTTTGCTGCTATAAAAGATTGCAATACAACAGGTAAATATGGAAGCAGTTGCTGGACTAAGCTCGGGAGGGAGGCACGTGGGGCATCTGCCCAGGAGCAGGACACAGCGTTTTCCCCAGGAATTGAAATTACGGGAGCGGGGGTATTTGAATATATAGGGCGTGTGAGGGCCAATAAGGATTGAGACCGTAAGGGCAAAGGTGGGCTGTATGGCACCATAGTAAGAACTGAAAAATGTTTCATGACTATCTTATTAGATTTAACTCATATTTTAAAATAACAGAAATTAAAGAAGGCTACTCAAGCCTACTATGAAGCACTACATCTACATCCTTCTTGTTTTCTTGTTGTAATTTTGCACAACTCTGGTGTCTTCTTGTGTGTCTGTTACTTCCAGTCCTTCATGATATGCTCCTGATCAGGCAGAAGGCAACTTCTTGAATAGAATTTTGTGTTCTGAAGGGAGGAAAAAGAATGCCCAACTGCAGCTGTTGGGACTGGGAGTAGCAAGAGATGAATTCCTACTTCTTTCATCCCTGGAAACATAGCACAAAGATTGAGTCAAAGCACTAGTGATGATAAAGAAGTTGAAGTTAAATCTTTATTCGTTTGTCGTATGATATTCCACTCTGTTCAAAATTCTCTACTCTCTCCCGATCACGTAGCAGCCCCATTGCTGGTAGCACCTCACTCCACTCAACTGTAGGTGTTTTATAAGACTGTAAAAGCTACGTAGAGGTTGAGTAGAATCCAGAAATCGCTACTGTAGGTTTGTATGAGGGGGGAGGGTTGTGAAAATTCACAGGAGGGGGGTGTAAGCAAATCCTTGAGTGACAATGCTGTCATTCTTTTCCTCCTCACCTACCACCACAATAGCACTTTCTCTACAGCAAGGGTGAAAGATGTAATCTCGTATCCTACAATCTCCTCATTCCCCCAATTTTCCTATCAGTGGGAGGAGTTGAAATATCGTGTGTTAGTCATCCACACTCCCTCAGAGAGAGAGCCTACTGTCTGAGTAATGCACATTAAATCCTCCTCAACTTATGGTACAAGCATGCCACAACATAATTGTGACAGTATACACCTGGCCCACTCTGGACAGGAAGAGGTTAACCTCATATTGTGGGGCATGCTCCAAATGGAACCACAGTATAAGAGGGAGCAACTCAGCTGAGTCAGGACTAACCATGGAAGAGGAAGGACATGCATTGCAGGCTCCTGCCCGGAAGCTGTCAGGGCACCAGACCAGAGGCCAGGTACCCAGAGACACAGCTGAATACCTGGTTGCCCGTGGAACCCTCTGAGTGGAAGGAGTCATCGGACGCTCTGCCTGTCGATTATGGGGGGAAAACCAGAGAACCTGCAGACTATGGAGCAGGAAGACTGGGTAGGAAGTAGTCCAGGGGACCCAGACATTGATCTGGTTGTGGAACCAGGAACTGAGTCAGCGTGTTTCAGAGGGATTCCCACTGACCCAGTGGCAAATACATTCACCACTGATAGGGCCCTGGGCTTGGATCCAGGGGAGATGGGAGGGCCCAGGTCCCCTTACCCTAGCTACCAACCTATCCGTGAGTGATGGCCCATGGCCTTTTTGGTCACTAGGCCACACTGCCCTGCACAGAATGGCATCCTCATTGATTCAGCCACTGGGCCATGCGGTCCTGCACCTAAGGGCAGCCCTATTGACTTTAGGCACTGAGACATGCTGCTGTACACAGAAGGGCAGCCCTCTTGATGCCAGTCATTAGGCCATACCACTCTGGACTGAAGGGTGGTGCTATTGATTCTGACCATTAGGCAATACGGTCCTGAATCTAAGGACAGCCCCAACCCTCCACCCCAGACTCTGGACAGTGGGCCACACTGCCCTGACCTACAGAGCTACCTCACTGACATGGGCCACAAGGTTGTGCTGCCCTGAATCTAAGGAAAGTCCTACCGTCTGACCATTGGGCTTCCCAACCCTGAGAAGAAGACTTTTATTTGGACTTTGCCACAGTGCCGTAGCATTCAAAGGGGTGACTGTTTACCTACCATGTAACAGTAATACACAATTGCCATATCACTAAAATGGCCATTCTTGTAATAACTGGGCCTACAAATGTACCTTAATTGTTATCTCGGCTGTAAGTAGTGAGTGAACATTCATAAAATGTAACAAAAACCTGTAAAAATAAATGTTGATGGGAAAAGTTGCAAAAGGGAGACAGAGTGAATTAGTCCAAATACAAAGCCCACTGATATAATTCAATGACAGTGTTAAGATCATGCTTGGTAAACAAGAGATGTGGGGGACCAGAAATCAGTGAACCAAAATTGATGTGTCAGAAATTAGGCCTAACTGGCGGACAAAATCATGGGGGAAATGGGCTATTCTGTGCATCACTCACTTTTGGGGTTCTCAAAAACAGATCCTGGGGGAAAAGGTGACTATTTGAACACTGGCTGACTGAAAGAGGAGAAGAAAGAGTGGACTTCACCATCATGGCTGCCACACCCAGTGTCTCCTGGGACTGAGGACCATCTTTACCAGATGACATTGCCACCGTTACCAGCTCCAGCTAAATCTCAACCATCTAGGCTGTGAGACCTTGTCACACATGCACAACCTCAGTGTGTCTGATGTCTCAGGGTGCAATCCAGTTCTGCACCCCCATCAGGTGTCTCATAGTGCTTCTCTGCTGTAATTCCCATGTGGGCTGCTCACTAACAGACTTCCAGCATGCAGGTAACACCCTGCATGCCTGTATATACCTGCAGCCCATCAGCACACTCCAGTCACAGTCTGGCTTCTACCAGCCTTGCCTACCACTTGCAGGGTTAGTCCAACACACTCCCAGCCCTGGATTTCCCCCAAAAAACATGTGTTCTGCACTATCCAACCCTCTCCTGGACAGCCCAGCTACATTAGGTCCATTGCCTCTCTAAGGGGTTTAATATACAAGAGTTTGCTACCCCAAATGGAGTTCACACAGTTCATACCTGTGGATTAGTTTTGATTAAAGAATAAAACAAGTTTATTTAATTACAAAGACACAGGTTTTAAGTGAGTACAGGCATAAGGCATTAAAGTCAGAAATGGTTACAAGAGAAATAAAGATAAATGCTTTCTAAACTTAAGTTCATGAAATAGACTGGATTCAAAGTGAAGTCCCTTACCACATATTTTCAGTATATTGCTGACCAAAAATATCAGGCCAGGATTTACTTCCAAAGTCCAATGGCTGTTTCTTTTGTCTTCTTAGGTGAAAAGAGAGCGGTGAATATTGAGAGATCAGCTGGGGTGTTTTTGCCTCTCGCTTTTATAGTTTAGTCACTGTTTGAAATGCATTTTCCTGAACCTTGTTAAGGTTCATTCAAACAATAAAAAAAGGTGACATGGTGACTGGTGGTAAAAAGAGGTTGCATGCAGTTTTTTCTGAAATGCAGTTTTTCCTAGTCTGCTGTCTTCCTCCTTTCACTGTCTCAATTTATATGTAAACTGAAGTAAACACACATTTCTTTAACACCTGCTCAAACAGTCATGCCTAATTGGGGCTACATGGATTTGATCATGTGGTACCAACATCATTTATAGGGAATTCATAACTTTACTTATAAAGTTGCTACATACATATCAAGATATTGACCAGTGAGTTATTAATTTTCAAAATTATACAAATTTTCAAATTGTACAAAGAGTACAATAGTATGTAGGGTGTGAATACAGGGGTGCATTCAACCACAGTATGCTTTTCCTTCCCCACCTTATTTCTTCCTATCCCTCTCCTTTTGCCTGTCTAATAAGAATCTGTCTTAGCCAGATAAGACAGTAAATTTTGCAATGCTGCTGTAAGCCCATGACCAGAAAGGGGCAACTAAAAGCAATGCTTTAAACAGCCTGACACTGGTACAATTGTGTCAGGTCTCAGAGTCCTAATAAAACTGCTTGCTGTGTGCTGGTGCTTTCCAACAGTGAGACAGAGTCAACACCAGAGTCAGAAGATGCATTTTGTATCTTTGCTATTCTTTCCTCTCCTCTTGCGTGTTCATCTTGTTTTGTCTTCTAGAAAAGAGGAAGAGACTTCAACAGCAATAAATGCTCCAGCTTCTTTCAACTAACTTCCTCCCGCTCCACCCCCCCCCAAAAAAACAGTTATCTGTAATAGAATCTAAAAGATTGTCAGATGGGAGAAGAGAAGATGTACCTTCTAAAAACTCTACACCTAAAAGTAGGATGAACAAGGGATGTTGCTAAAATGAAAGCCGTACGTAATACTTGACATTTCAAATGTTTTACTCCCTGTTCTTTTCTGTATATTTAATAAAAGCTTAACAAGATTTTTAATAATATATTTGCCATGGTACTAAGCAGACTTGGGTCTCTGTATACCAAATCCCAAACGTTGTTTCAGACTGTTTAATGTTGGACAGTGGCAGGTCATGTTAACACCTTTGACTGTTTGGGCCCATTTATTCCTTCTAAATACAACACCACACAATTGTCCAAACCAACTGACATTTAATATATCCACTTCAAAGTACACTAAAGCATATAATTTAGTGAGGCATGGATTCTTTGTTCAGAGATGCTGTATACATATTTCTGCTTACTTCTGGGAAGATGGGATCTTCATTTTAAGGTTATTAAATAATATTTGCATACGTCAAAGTGTTAAAGTTTTCTTTTTGTGAGTGGGTGTAAATTCTTAATAAACCAATGTAACAACAATCGTTTGGATTTCTATGCTGCTTTATACATCTGTGATCTCAAAGAACTTTATAACTATTAATTAATTGAAATACCCCTGCAAAGTAGTTAAAATACCTATAGCAGGGGTTCCCAAACTGAGTTATAAGTACCACCGGTGGCACATGAGCTTGCTGGAACCAGTCTGCTGTAAACAGGGTGATCTGTCCCTTTTAAGGGCCTACTGGGACCTGAGGCCAGTCTACCAGTTTCAGGAAATGGACCCTTTAAGGAAACATGGGAACAGCAGATTTGCTGGGAATTGGGGCCAGTTGTTAATCATCTATCTCCTTACCATGATAAAACCCAAGCATTAGGGGACTCCCGGGAGGGAAGATAGCCTGAAGAGGAGAATTATAGGCAAGATTCAAGACCTGAGAAACCTTTCCCAATACATTTCAAGAAAACTGGTAGGTTCCTTCAAAAATTCAATTTTGGCAAATTGGCATTTGCCAACAGAATGCTTCTTTGAAAAATTGCCCAACAGCTCTAAAGCTCATGTCCTCTAACCCTCCCACCCAGACTGCTCAAGCTAAATTCCCTTCTCTTCTAATTTTCCCCATGCAGATCCCTACCAGCCAGATTCAAAATATATTTTACTAGGAGTCCATAAAATTCTTAAGTTAAGCCTAGTAAAGCCTACAATATATGGGCACAAAAGGAGAAATGTGCATGAGGTACAACACACCAATTTTTAAGAAGGTGGTACATGAACCAATCAAATTAGGGAACCACAGATTTATAGATATTTCATTAACCTGTGGGGTGCAATACAGCAGCTCTATGCAAGTCTAAGAGAGCAAATTAAGAATATCCAACTAAAACTATGGGGACGGGGTAGAGGATTTGGGAATTTAGCTAGTGCACTGTGGGCATCACTTCTACTTAAACAAAAGATGCCAGGATATTTTTAATGAATATAAATAGTCAGAAGTCTGAATTTAGGTCCTATCTGAAAGATGGCTACTCTAGCAACACCGTGCCTCCTGACATCATGGTGAAGTATTGCTTCAATCCTGACTTCCAGGCAAAATGGCAGGTTGGTGCTTATCTACATGATAGGATAATGTGCGCTATGGGGGTGTGATTTCTAAAGCACACTAACTGTGTTGCACTCTAACTGGTCCAGATAGATACTGCTGGCACAAACTAAAAGTTCCCTAGTGCATATTAATGTAGCGATGTTTGAAACAGCACTAACTTAAAAGTGCACTAGGGAACTCTTAGTGTGCACCACAGGGTGTACACAGACCAATTAATGTGCAACACGTTAGTGTGCTTTAGAAAGTATACCCTCACAGTGTGCACTATCCCACTGTGTAGACACACCCTTATTGATTACCTCACTTGGGTGTCTGCTAGTGGGCTCCATCCCAAATACTGATCAACCTCAAGCCTGTTTAGTTTGAGTTAAGTGACTGGATCACAACCAGAGATGGTATGATTACAAATTATACTGGCAACACTTGCTTAATTTAAAAACAAGTGCACACAAACAACTTTGATTCTAATAGCTGTTCTTGTGCTTCAGTTTTGTATATAGCACCTATCTACTAGAAAAAAAAATCACAAAAATTTAGAGCTATGTTTGTGTCCAAACATTGGTAAGCTGTTTGGAGTAGATTTAGGGCTGATTACAAGATACCATTAGGTTTCCATTAATAACAGCTGTCTAATTGCAACATCCATTAAATGTCTATAAACAGCTAAAATATGGAAATACTGATGAGTTTTATTAGCATTTTCTTGACAATGAGAAGCTATGTATTTAAATGGGGTCTTGATTGACAATCTTCCATTAAGAGAAAATTAAAAATACAAAAAATTCTTTTCATTTCATGCAGCAAAATTAATCTTCAGAAGAGCTCCGACTAAAGGATGAGACAGGATAACACCCTACTGAGAAGTCCTGTGTAATGGGCTAAACTTAGATTGTAAGCCCTTCGACACAGGGACTGTCTTTTTGTTCTGTGTTTGTACAGCAGCTAACACCATGGGACCTGTTCCATGACCAGGACTCCTAGATGCTGCCATTATACAAATAATTAATAAATAATAAAACAAAATGTTGTGGCTTTAAATCATTCCCCAGATTGGAGGATGTTCCCAGAGGTACTGGGCACAGACGCATGGGAGCTCAATTGTGTTCCCTCCTGATATATGGTGTAAACAACCAAAGAGATTTAGTTAGGCTTGGCAGAATTCAATTTTTTTATATATAAATAAATTGATAAGAATTGAAAAAAGGCTTTATACACGCACACACACACGTTAGGGATGTTGATTAATCATGGTTAACTGACACAATTAACTCAAAAATTAATAGCGCTTAATAGCAGTTTAACAATAGAATACCGATTGAAATTAAATATTTTGGATGTTTTCCTACATTTTCAAATATATTGATTTCCATTACAACACAAAATACAAAGTGTACAGTGCTCACTGTATATTATTTTTATTACAAATATTTGCACTGTAAAATGATGAAATAGTATTTTTCAATTCGCCTCATAGAAGTATCACAGTGCAATCTCTTTATCATGAAAGTGCAACTTACAAATGTAGATTTGTTACATAACTACATTAAAAACCAAACAATGTAAAACTGTAGAGACTAAAAATCTACTCACTCAGTCCTACTTCTTGTGCAGCCAGTTCCAAAGAGCAAACAAGTTTGTTTACAATTACAAAAAGAAAAGGAGGACTTGTGGCACCTTACAAGTCCTGCTTTTCTTTTTGCGGATATAGGCTAACAGGGCTGCTACTCTGAAACCTTTACAATTACAGGAGATAATGCTGCCTGCTTCTTATCTACAATGTCACCTGAAAGTGAGAACAGATGTTTGCATAGCACTTTTTGTAGCCAGTATTGCAAGGTATTTATGTGCCAGATATTCTAAACATTTTTAAGACCCTTCATGCTTTGGCCACCATTTCAGAGGGCATGTGACTGAATTCCTTGGGGGAGAATTGTAGGCCTCCTGCTCTGTTTTACCTGCATTCTGCCATATATTTCAGGTTATAGTAGTCTCTGATGATGACCCAGCACATGTTCGTTTTAAGAACACTTTCACTGCAGATTTGACAAAAACACAAAGAAGGTACCAAGGTGAGATTTCTAAAGATAGCAACAGCACTCGACCCAAGGTTTAAGAATCTGAAGTGCCTTCCAAAATCTGAGAGAGACTAGGTGAAGAGCATGCTTTCAGAAGTCTTAAAACAGCAACACTGATGCAGAAACTAAAGAATCCAAACCACCAAAAAAAGAAAAATCAGCCTTCTGCTGGTGACATCTGACTCAGATGCAAATAAACATGCATTGGTCTGCACTGCTTTGGATAGTTATCAAGCAGAACCTGTCATCAGCATGGACGCATATCCTCTGGGATGGTGGCTGAAGCATGAAGGGACATATTTACGTGCCCTAAGATTCATATCTTGCACTAAGATTCATATCTTGCAACACCAGCTAAAACAGTGCCATGCAAATGCCTTTTCTCACTTTCAGGCGACATTGTAAACAAGAAATGGGCAGCATTATCTCCTGTAAATGTAAACAAACTTTTTTGTCTGAGTGATTGGGTCAAAAAGAAGTAGGACTGAGTAGACTTGTAGGCTCTGAAGTTTTACATTGTTTTATTTTTGAGTGCAGTTATTTTTTTGTATATAATTTTACATTTGTAAGTTCATCTTTCACGATAAAGAGATTGCACTACAGTACTTGTATTAGGTGAATAGAAAAATACTATTATACTTATTATAAATACTTGCAAAGTGAGCACTGTACATTTTGTATTCTATGTTGTAATTGAAAATATATTTGAAAATGTGGAAAACATCCAAAAATATGTATATAAATGGTATTCTATTATTGTTTAACAGCGTGATAAATCACAATTAATTTTTTAAATCACTTGACAGCCCTAATATATTTTAATTCTTATCAGTTTTCACAGTTGTGGGAATTATGGACAGATTACTTAGTTACTGTAGATACTGAGATTTAAAAAAAGTTCAAGTTACCTCAATGGCACCCTGCACCAGCATTACACCACATTTGATACACATTAAGATGGTGAATCCAATAAATTCTCAAGGAGCATTTTTCTTACTTTGCCTACCTGTACATTTTGATTATTGCTGGAAATATTTTTGTTGGTTTATGTGTACAGTGAAATTTAAGTTTACTGACATTTTCTGATAAAAATCTTATCCTGCCAAGTCAAGGTATAATTATGAAACTACCACAATAGCCACTAAATAGGAGCCTGACTAATCCTTGATACGTTCAGTTAGAATGTAGCATGGGCTCCTCTCTGTGCCAGGCCCAGCTCAACTAGCTAGTGTAAAGGTGGATGCAATGCCTATCTCACACCACTTAGCACACTTCAAACCTTGCACAATGGGAACAGAAGGACAGGAAAAGCTTTTTCCTGGTGGTGGGAAGGAGTCTTTGTACTCCTCACTGCATTTTGCATCTACACAAGATAAGTACTAATTAACCCTTAACCCTCCTTCTACTCCACATAATAGTAATAAAAAAGCAAAATGCTTCTACTTCTGTCGTATGGGGCACTCTCTCTCTCCCCATGTGAGTGTGTGTGTTTAAAGAAATCTTTCTTCTGTCAGCACCGGGAATAGAGCCAGCGACTGCATCATAAGAAGGAAATTTTAAAATGCAATTCTTCTTGGCCCCAGGTGGAAATGACTTCTTAATGGCTGGGCTATGTTCCACTATTGATGATGCTCTGTACCTAGTTTTACCTCAATAGGCTGGCTAATAAGGAAAAGGGTGCTGTCTGATATAGCTTAGGCAGACTGTTAACTGTTTCAACTGTTTATGTAACAGTATAAACATATCAAGTTTGGGCAGCCTAGACCCAGCTGTTGGACTTGTCAAAAATTTTCCATTTCAGCCTTTTTTTGGTGGAAAATTAGCTTTCAGTTATGTGATATTATGTAAGTGTCTGCTTTCTATGGAAAATATGGAATTTGTCAAAAAATCCAAATACCTGAAATGCCACTTTTCACCAAACAATCTTGATTTGGAAATGGCACCACAGTGCCTCATGGGACTTGTATTTCAGCCTCCTCCTAAGCTCCATGGACCAGATTTTTCAGATAGACTAAATCTCCCATAGGCTCCCATGATGCTACTAGAACTTTGTGAATAATCAACTTCTTGGTTATCTAGCTGAAATGAAAAACTGAAAAAAGAAACGGTTTCAAATTTACTCAAAATGAACAAAAATGTTTCAAGTCAAATTAAATGTTCCATTTGAGCAGAAACAAAACCTTTCATTTTGGGGCATTTTAAACCACTTTTTAATTAAAAGCAAAGAAAATTTGAAAACTACATTCACAAAAGTAGTAGCAGTTGCAGCTCCCTTTTGCCCCAAATCCCAGGGGTCAGAGCACTCATTCAGCGTGTGAAACCCAGGTAAGTCACCCATGTGTATGATTCAGCTGAGGAGCTTGAGTCTCCCACTTCTTAAGTGAGTGCCATCATGTGTCAGCAATGCCCCTCTGCCATGTACATTGGCCAAACTGGACAGTCTCTCTATAGAAGAACCAATGGACACAAATCAGACGTCAAGAATTATAACATTCAAAAACCAGTCGAAGAAAACTTCAATCTCTTTGGTCACTCGATTACACACCTAAAAGTGGCAATTCTTCAACAAAAGAACTTCAAAAACAGACTCCAACGAGAGACTGCTGAATTGGAATTAATTTGCAAACTGGACACCA
This sequence comes from Natator depressus, assembly GCF_965152275.1. Classification (NCBI taxonomy): domain Eukaryota; kingdom Metazoa; phylum Chordata; order Testudines; family Cheloniidae; genus Natator; species Natator depressus. The sequence continues at coordinate 62,502,807 of NC_134235.1, forward strand.
TTAACTTAAGCTTGAATAAAGACTGGGAGTGGATGTGTCATTACACAAAGTAAGACTATTTCCCCATGTTTATTCCCCGCCACACACTGTTCCTCAGACATTCTTGTCAACTGCTGGAAATGGCCCACCTTGATTATCACTACAAAAGGTTTTTTTCCCCCCTCTCCTGCTGGCAATAGCTGACCTTACCTGATCACTCTTGTTACAGTGTATATGGTAACACCCATTGTTTCATGTTCTCTGTGTATATAAAAATCTCCCCACTGTATTTTCCACTGCATGCATCCGATGAAGTGAGCTGTAGCTCACGAAAGCTTATACTCAAATAAATTTGTTAGTCTCTAAGGTGCCACAAGTATTCCTTTTCTTTTTGCGGATACAGACTAACAGGGCTGCTACTCTGAAACTCTTCATGTTATCTTTGTTTGGTTCCCTGAAAAATGTGTTCTCAACCTGGGTAAGGGATGGCCATAATGACTTTGGCCCTTTCCATAATGCTAAATGGGCGAAATGGTAGTGGTGGTAGTGTGTGTGTCCTGGCTAGATTTTTTGGGGGTGGGGGTGGGGGCGAAGGCGGGGAAGGAGGATCACACTGTGAAAATCAAGGTTGTGGGATGAAAAACACTGGGAGCCACTGTACTGAAAACACATGAAGACGTAGATGAAGGGTTCTCTTAAGATATAAATTAGTAAAAACATTTAGGGTCAAGTTTCATTACCCAATGAAACTTGCCTCCACAGTCTTAGAATACCAAAATCTACCCACATTTTGCCATGTAAATCCAAAAAATGAAGTTACCCGGAATGGAATGTAGCCTTAGAAACTAGTTGCTCCTGGATCTCTTTTGTTTTGTGAGTTTTATTTCAACTGACTGTCTTGTGTGGGAGTGGACATAGTTGATTGACCTGTTTTGTTTATGCAATAGCTCTATCAAAATACAGTGAATTTGAAAAAAAATTGGTAAAACATGGGGAAAAACAGCAAATCAAGCAAAGTAACTGACAGCTGTCAAGGTTTATTAAAAATGCCAAGAGAAATGCCAGAGATGAAACTTTCAATTAACAAAGCTGTTATGGGAGCCAAGTACAAGAAGGTAAGATTCTTCTAGTTCTATTTGATTCCAAGCGATACAAAAGTTGTAAAGCACATAAATGGTCATCACTATATTCAAAGATGTTGTTCAATTTCTATTATAACACATTTTTCCATTACCCATACCTCCCAGAAATTTCTTTGGGGATGAAATTTTCCCTATTTGGTCTGTGCCATGAGGCAATTTTGGGGAAAGTTCCAGCAAAATCAGTTTGAGGTGTGTGTGTTAAATTAAAAAAACAAACAATATTTTTCCTAAATATTCTAATCAGAATTTACATTCACATACAACAATGGCTGAAATGGTTTTATTTTAGCTTGGCTTGATATTGGAAGAACAATTTGAGCATAAACGGTTTGGTAGTTCTGAATTTATGGGTATAGAAAGATTTTTCACATATAAACAGTAAGATTTCCTATTAGGTGTCTTTGTTCTGTCTGGTTTAGGCAGGTGGAGATATACAGGTAGAGTAAACTGATGTTAGAATCCATTACCATTTACCCCCTGCAGTTATTACATTACATGGTAAATGTTCATTTTAAAGGTGCTTTGTGTAGAAGTACATAATCTGATCTACACTTATATTACCACACCACAGCCTCATCTCCTCAGAATACCTCCCTACAGTAAAGATGTTGATAAAGTAAAAAAATGCTAAGTTGGGCAATCAAATGATAAAAAGTTTGCAAGGTTACATAGTGAGCTTGTGAAAATGCAGTGTGGACAATAATGCAGATTTTGGTGCATCATGTTTAATTAACAGAATGAGGCAATCACAAGCAATTAGAAAACTAAACAAAAGTAAAAAGAATAAAAGGGGAAAACATAATTTAGACCAAATTTACATATCATATTGATTGTGTTCTTAATCAGTATCAATAATAAGTTAAAAGTAATTTTCTATGCAACACATTTCCCTGAGTCCCTCTTGATTTTTGTGGTTTTCCACATTTTCTTGTTTTGTAAAAAATAAATAAATAATCTCTACCGCCGCTGTGGAAAGACCCACAATCAAAAGAGGAATCCTAGAATATCAGGGTTGGAAGGGACCTCAGGAGGTCATCTAGTCCAACCCCCTGCTCAAAGCAGGACCAATCCCCAACTAAATCATCCCGCCAGGGCTTTGTCAAGCCTGACCTTAAAAACCTCTAAGGAAGGAGATTCCACCACTTCCCTAGGTAACCCATTCCAGCGCTTCACCACCCTCCTAGTGAAAAAGTTTTTCCTAATATCCAACCTAAACCTCCCCCACTGCAATCTGAGACCATTACTCCTTATTCTGTCATCTGGTACCACTGAGAACAGTCTAGATCCATCCTCTTTGGAACCCCCTTTCAGGTAGTTGAAAGCAGCTATCAAATCCCCTCTCATTCTTCTCTTCTGCAGACTAAATAATCCCAGTTCCCTCAGCCTCTCCTCATAAATCATGTGCTCCAGCCCCCTAATCAGTTTGTGACTATACACAGGAAAGCTGAACCTCACTACACACAAAATGCTGTCTAATGTTCATATGAAAGGAAACATTCCTCCCTAATTTCCTTCAGTTATAGTTAGTGCCCTACCAAATTCAAGGTCCATTTTGGTCAATTTCACAGTCAGAGGATTTTAAAAATAGTAAGTGTCATGATTTCAGCTATTTAAACCTGAAATTTGACAGTGTTGTAATTGTAGGGGTCCTGACCCAAAAAGGAGTTGGGGTCACAAGGTTATTGTAGGGGGGGGGTTGCGGTACTGCGACCCTTACTTCTGCGCTGCTGCTGTCAGCAGTGCTGCCTTCAGAGGTGGGTGGCCAGAGATCAGCGGCTGCTGACCAGGAGCCCAGCTCTGAAGGCAGAGCCATCGCCAGCAGCAGTGCAGAAGGAAGGATGGCATGGTATGGTTTTGTCACCCTTACTTCTGTGCTGCTGCCTGCAGAGCTGGGCCCTCAGACAGCAGCCGCTACTCTCCAGCCACCCAGCTCTGAAGGCAGCAATGCAGAAGTACAGGTGGCATGGTATAGTATTGCCCCCATTACTTCTGCACTGCTGTTGGTGGGGTGCTACCTTCAGAGCTGGGCACCCGGCCACCAGTTGCTACTCTCTGGCCACCCACCTCTGAAGGCAGTGCAGAAATAAGGGTGGCAATACCACGATCCTCCTAAAATAACTTTGTGACCCTCTGCAACTCCCTTTTGGGTCAGGATCCCCAGTTTGTGAAACTCTGGTGTCCCCCGTGGAATTGGTAGAGTATAGGGTAAAAGCACACAAAAGATCGGGGGGGGGGGGGGACAACCAGATTTCACAGTACGTGACATTTTTCATGGCCACGAATTTGGTAGGGCCCTAGTTATAGTATCTTAAGTGTAATTTGTAAGACTTGCAGTAAAAAAAATCCAGACAGAATTGTGATTTTAAATTGATGTTTTTCCCTTAAGTCAAATGATAAATGGTTCCTGAGCTGAGAACATGTTTATTTCTAATGTAAGTGCAACAATTTAAATGCTAATTGACTTTGCAAAGGAAAAACAGATAGTCTTAACTGTACTTGTGATAACAGTACTGGAGGGAAAAAAAAAGATCTGATATCAAACCTTACCACTGAATATAGTTTAATTGACAGGCTAGCTCTGCTACCACAAGCCTTCAAATCAGCACTATTAATTAAGCATACGAAGGAAGAGTAAATGGCCTTCAAAGAGGCTTATCTGCTTTCTGGCCCACAAATGAGTACTTGCGATCTCTTCTTAATCAATACCAGGAAACTAATTGGAATTAATGCCAAACCTCACAGTACGCTGTGCCAGTCCTACTTTCTCCTTTAATTTACCTCACCTTTCAGGTTTTGATGTATTTTGTGGTTCTGGAACGACTAACTGGCACCTTTCATTACTTTCATCATTGACCAAAAATGTCTAAAAATGGCAGCATTTCCAAGACCATTGTTTGATACATTACAGGACTATTAACATCCTTCCTTATTACCCAATGGTGTCAGTGGTTTGAAGGCTGGGAAATTAACAAGCTTCACAAGTTCTCAGATACAAATGGAGACAATTAAAATGATATTTTTCAATCTCTTCCTGCTTTAGTGGTAATATGGCTGATGCCCAATATGTTTCTAGGAAGGACTTGAGGTGTTCTGTAGACCATTGTATGGTTTAAGGCCAGGTGTAACAGGTCTGAAGAATGCAGCCAGCAATAAAGCCATAGATTAAATGCAGATGTATGGATAATGAAAGTAATATTTAAAGCTTTATTATTTAAAAAATAGAATCACCAATTTGAATCAGAAATTAGAATGTTAAAATATTTCCTCACCAACGGGGTGATTTTAAGTACTCTGAGAATTCTATGCATTTCATTATATGAAAAAAATTTCCAGACATCTTTGAATGACACAAAAATGAAAGGTTTGTAAGAAAACCTCTGCAAATCACAGCACCAGTTTAAGCCCAGTCCTGCAATGAGCTGCGTGCAGGCACAGAGGTCCTCCATACAGAAAGCATTGTAGGATCAGAGTCTAAAAAGCAAGAGACCAATGCCACAGTTACTATATATTAATTTAACATTAAAGTTTAGCTTTGGATTTGGATAAAATAAGAACTGACTCAAATATTCTCCCAAAACTGGAACTAAAACTAAACCAAAAATGTTTTTAGGCTTGAAAACCTCTATTTCAAACCTTTGTGCTTTCAGTGTTTTCCTTTCGTGCTTCGCTGCACTTCTAGTATTAGAAGAAATAAGAATCAAAATAACTGAAGTACTAAAAGAAAGGTTGGTTTTTTTAGACTTCCAACCAAATTTCTAGACCAAAATGGTTCCGATACTTTGGGGTTAACCTTCAAATAAGTAAAACTGTTGGATGCTTACATCAACCTACTTATATCCATATAGTCTATTTTCATATGCCAAATCCCAGGAAATTCTCATGGTCACTCTGTGCTGTTGTGACAGTCATTATGGGCTCTTTGCAAGTTCCACTGAAATTATGGAAAGATTCCCATTGATTTCAATGTACTTTTGATCAAACTTTAAAACAAGATTTTAGATATGACCACATAACACTGAGCACATTCTATTTGGTAAATAGTTTACAGATGTGGGTTATGGGTAAATTTTCAAACCTGGGTGTTTAAAGTTAAGCACTGAAATAAAAGAGGTCTAATTTTCTGAGGTTTGGAGCACCATCAATTCCTACCAATGTCTACAGGGACTGTGAACAACCTGCAAAATCAAGCCACTATATATATTTTTTTAAGTTTCTTAAATATGGGATTAGATGTCTAACTTTCAGCACCCAAATTTGAATATTTTGACATATTTTACTATTTTATGAGCATTAAATTCCTTAATACAAAACTTCCACAGTATTTTCTAGTAATCTCCCCGAACACTGAACTAGCTTTCTTGCACAATGCAATGATTGATTTCTTGCACAGTGTGATGTTATTTTCGCTGTGGAGGGAAAATAAAGTGCAGGAATGGCTGTGGTAACAAATGGTAAAAAGCCATGCTATGAGGTGGAAAGGGGCTCCAGAGAGCAGTGCAAAGAGGCAGCCTCCTTACAGGGTTGGCTGTTTTGCTGGGATTCATGGGGTGCAGTGATCATTGGTCCTAGCTCTTCTATGACTCCACAGGCCATCCCTCACTGAGAGAAGCATTCATCAGGAACTCTGCTACTATGTCTTTTGACTTTTCCTGGGCCTTCTCTCCCCTCCAGAATTACACTATGACCCTTGATATTGACTTGGGCATGTCACCTACGGTAATTGTTTTGGTTTTGTTTCTTTCTTGGAAAACTTTAACATTAATTGTATGAATTTATTGTTGAATACATAAATTTATCTAGTAAACAAATATTTTAATATGATGTATTTGTAATGATACTGTATTACAATACTTACCTCTTTCTGTGGACTCCCTTGTATCATATAGTGTACAAAGGACGTTGAAGGCACAGGAAGGTTTTGATCAAGGTGATTAACACAGTAAGTCAAAAATCACAGCATCACATCCAATCCTCAAGTGTACACAATCAATCATTACATCCTCCCCAATCCTCAAGTGCACACAACCACCACATCCTACCCAATCTTCAAGTGCACACAACCCTTACCTGCTATCCAATCCTCGAGCACATACAATCTCCACCTTCTAGCCTATACTTATAGTAAAAATCCACAGGTCCTCCTACCACTCTCATCTTCATCTCAACATGAAACCACCAGCCCAGTGCTGTCCAGCCCATGACAATTTATGATGCTACTTCAGCAATTTTCCATAAAAGATTGGAAATTCCAAACCTGTGATATTAGGAATATGCCTTTATTGTTCATCAAAAACTTGTTTTCATTTTGAACCAATCCCAATGACCTATGCCTGCCAGAAGCTCATAATCAGTAGATGTCAAAAGTGACTTAAGATTTTCAAATCAGTTAATTGGTGATTGTGTGCTTTCCACAATACACCTAACACAAATCCATACATAGCAGAAAGGTGTTTACAAAGCAGGGTTTTCTGTTGAATCCCTTGTCCCATTACCTCTTTTCATGGGAACAGACAGAATTTTATTCTCCTCACATTTACTAGGAGCCAAAAATATATCGACCAAGGAAACAGAAAAGTATGACAAAAATACACCAATGATCTGTAGCTGAATACTTTAAATATGACAAATATGCCTTGACACACACAACAGCCACAAGTGACACTTGATTTATTGATTACATTCCACCATATTATGGCCCTCTGCAAGTTATTACAAATTATTATTGGATTCTCATTTCCAGGTTTATTGTTATATTTGAATTAAAAATTGGATGAAATATTTGAATAGCAAAATAAGCTTGTGTTTCAGGAAACTTTTTATTTTTAAATGAATTAACTTGTGGAGGTGAGAGGGTTGAGTTTTTTGAGGCAGATGATAAATGTATATAGAAGGTGATAATTTCTCCCCAAGAGCTAATACAGTACAAAATATACATTTATAACCTGAATGAGTTTAAATGAATCAGTTGCATCACTGAGGCACGTTTTGTCGTGATGCTTCCATCAAAGTCTACACTAAGTTTTAAACAATATATTTACATCTAAAGCGTAGGGAGTGGGCAGTGTGTGTGTGTGTGGGGGGGGTGAGCGTGGGCATCAGCAGGGCTTACATGGTTTCTTTGTTTTTGTTGCAGTGGCTTTGGGAGCTCAGTGTCCCTTTCAAGGCCTTTTGTTTTTAAGATGTCAGGCAACCAAGATGGGAACTCTGAGGTATTCACCTTGTGTTAGGGCAATTGGCTGTCAGCAAACAGCCCAGAAATTACTGCAGTTGGAAGAATTGTTAAAATAGGATATGTCTGCATATGTTGGGAGGATAAAAACTTTAATGCTAAATTTGAAACTTTAATTTGGAGGTATAAATTGTCTTTTACAGGTTCAACCTTCAAAATAGAGCTGTTATTACTGCTACTACTACCTTGCATATACATAGTGCCTTTCATCCAAGGATTTTTGACACTTTGGAAACATTAGTACATGAAACCTTCCATATGCGAGGCTTGGAAAAATGCCTTCACTTTGATTATGGCCATCAAAAATCCTTGATTCTGGAATGCAATATAGATAATGAAACATGGCATTACTCAGAGTATTTTCATAGATCAAGGATGTTGTACATATGATAGCAAAGAAAGAATTATATATGTGACAAATTCTGTGCTGATTTACACTCTGTGCAATGCCATTGAAGTCCATTTGATTTGACAAAAGAAGTTTATAACAGAGTTCATCAAAAGAGCTTGGGGCTTGTATTTAGGAGCCTTTTCTCCGAGATGAGAGGAAACCTTTTAAAGAAGGGATTGAGAGAAAGAGAGAGAGAAGGCAATGTATTGCCTCCTCAAATTTCATAGCAGTGCTCTTGTTATCAGGTCAGTAGCATATGGGCTTGTCAATAATGTACTGCCCAATCTCTTTCATGCTGTAGGTCTGCCTGGTAAAATAATTATTGCTGACCCAATTTAGAGCTGACTTTGACACTTCTGAAAAATCAAAAGCAGAGAAAAGATTTCACAGACCATTTGGAACTAGCTTGTGTATTATTGATTTTCTTATTTATGAAATAACCTAGGTAATACCAGACTAATGGATTAATATTAATCTCTATTCACTGACTTCTTCAGTTTGACTTCTGTGATGAAGTTATAGTATTTTCAGTTTGAGTCCCTGAAACTTAAGAGGGGAGATAAAAATAGTAATTTATGAAAGAGCCACCATTCCTCTCCCTTTTGAGAAAAAATAGGGGTTGAAGGAGATAAAAACAAACCATCAAAAATGAAAGCAGAGACTGGCCTGAAACAGACTGATTTAAAACATAAAGTCAATCCTGGAGCAGCTTTGGGTTAGAGTTTACCCTTGCTTTGCTTATGTCAGTGCTTAACCACAAAACAACATATATGTAGACATATTGCAGCCATGTTGGGATTCTTGGAAGATTGAATAACTCAAATTAGCACACAGCTGGGTGGCGCCATTTAGTTTCATTCCACCCACGAGATCTCATGACAGGAATTTTGTGCATTGTAATTAAAATGATGGCTTGTGACACATCAAGTTGTTGTGTGATCTTGTGGAGGCTGTTTCACCAAGGTACAGTAGTTAGAGAATACTGGTTTGACAATAAATCCATGTGTAAAGAAACTTAAGTGACAGCATTTAGTAAAGCATGACAAATGGTAGCCTTCTGTGTGTAGCTGTCTGAAAGATCTTTGTGGTAGATATTTAGATCTGATATCTTGATGACTGGAATTCGTTCACAAACCAAAGATCCACATTAAAGTAAAGAATGTGAGCAAAAAACCCCAAAGCACCACTGAGCCCAATGCCGCAGGAGAGAAAGGAAAATTATAGATAGATAGATAGATAGATAGATACACACACACACACACACACTATTCCCTTTGAAGCATACTGGCCTAGATGGACCATTGGTTTGACCTATTGGTATGACCGTTCATATGTTTTAAGCATCAGCTACAAGGACTGGATGAATGATGAAGCTAATGCATATTGAGACAGCCATCTGAAGCATTTATAATCAGAATTTCTGACATCTCTCATAAGAATGACATCTCTCAGACATATATTACTATGTTTATGAGATGTAAAATATCACCACAATACCTCTGCAACACATGAATGTCGACAAAGATCATGTAAAATTTCCCTTGAAAATGCTCATTTGAATGCATACATATTTTAGTTCCAGTAAGAGGTTTACATGCTGTGCTCTCCCAGCGCAGAAATATAGCTCTAACTCAGTTAAAAGGAGTCCTTCACTAAATTTTATAACCTCATTCCAAACTCTAGTTGTCAGGTAACAGCTTTTCAGAATAACAGTTTAAATCAAGAAAATGTTATGTGTTTAGTAACAGGTCTAATCTTTCCCGTAGATTGCTGCCTGTGGTTTTCAAAGACACAGTAAATTGCTGGCAATTGCCAATGTGCCTCACTGCAAGGATAACTTGAATTTTGCACATTTAACTAAACAGTCTTAAATTATTCATGCATATTGCTCAATGTTTAGGCAATTTTGCAAGTCATTGGTTTCAGGGTAGTCTGTAGTCTGCCTTTTATATTAGACTAAAATTTCTTCTCAAATGTAGGATTGATACTATATCCAGTAAGCAAAGATCTATAACACACTGAAGGATTCACTCATCATTCTTAAGATGCCAATTTTACTACAGAACCAGCAATTACAAGCAACAGCATAGGTTGGCTTTTGTTTAAAAGAAAAGTATTTTGACATTTAAGGAAACTTTAGGTACCAGGTATAATACCTCAGGGCCCTATCCAACAGCGTGGATACTTGGTCTTCGAGGGCACTCTAGCACCAATGACCTAATTTAAAACACTGAAATTGATGGAAAAAACTTTGACTTCAATAAGGATCAGGATCTAAGAGGCCAAAAATTGTAGCAGATAGACAAATACAGACAAAGTAAGCTACACAGCGCAGGCACAAAGAGAAGGACAGGCCCTGGTTCAGCTGAAGGGCATTGATTTGTGCATAAAAGATAAAATATCCAGACGTTGAGGACAACAGGGTGGAGCATCTCCCATCCTGTTCACTGATTGGGATTGTATGGTGGGGTCCATCCTTCACTAGAGGTTGGAGATTCTACCCATTTCATTGTTCTGTATGTGGAAGGATAGAGTGGGAGAGGTCTCCTGAATGATGAGAGGATTCTCTCTTCCCCCTCCATCTACCACTTCCTTTGGGAGTGGCGGGGGAGGGACAAGGAGTGGGGTGAGACTCTACAGAAAAATTGCCTCTTCCTTTGGTTCCTATCCTATTCTGAGCTCCCCTTCAGAGCCATAAATGGGAGAGTTCCATTTCAGCCTATGAGGGCCCTTTAAGACAATTCTGGATGAAAATTCTGTACAGTTCCCTGTGCAGCGCAAGACAGTATAATTTTGGAGGTGTGCAGTTGAATAACCGGGCAGTTCCTTAGCTGAGCCTTCCTATGTAAAGCTGATCTTGGCATCTGTGTGACGCTGCAGCTGGGTGTGTCCCTACCTGTATGTGTGCTTGAGGGGGCTTGAGAGCCTGTCACAGCAGTACAGTGTAAAGGCAGCCCAACCTGGTGGGTCAGGCAGGCTCAGTAGTACTCCAGTTCCAGGCGGCACCCCGAAGGGGGAGAAATCTGTCACAGGGTTTGAACCCCACACAGGCCCTGAAGGGGTTAATGTGGGCCTGAGAGGCCAATTAATGTATCTAGCAGTGAGTGAACCAGAGAGAGAGAGAGAGGCTTAACTGATGATGATGCAGCCCAGCTGAAGATGGGCAGGGTGGTGATCATAAAGCCAGGAAGTTTGTAGCAGAAAGAGGCTCGAAGGAAAAAAAAATCTTCTGTTATTCTCTAGGGGAATAGAAGGAGTAGGAAGCAGTCCAGGAAGGCAGCAAGGGGTCTGAAGGAGTAGATCTTGGCTGCTAGCTACAGGGACCCTGTGCTGGAAACCAGAGTAGAGGATGGACCTGGATTCCCCTATCAGAAACTAAGGAAAGTGGGGTGAAACCCCCTGAGGTAAGGGGTGTAAGGACCATAGAGCCCAAAGAAAGACAGAAGACCTGTTGTAATGTCATTGGACTATAGTTTGATTGGATTCTGTTCCGCCAGAAGGGATGGAGACTACCACAGCAATTAAGTGACCATCAGCAGGGAGCATGGCATGGGAAGAAAGCCTCTACACCATTCCTGGCCATGAAAAGGTGCTGCTGCATGAATCCACCTCTTTTACAACATGTCTAACTTTAAACATGTTAATAGCCCCATAACCACACGAGTAGTTCTGGTTAGATTAATGGGCCTACTCACATTTAAAGTTAGCCCTGTATCTTGCTGATGTGCAGCTATAGAGAAATGTAGGAGAAGTCTGTACTAGGACACAGTTAGGTAAAACGGATAATGTTAAAAATATTTTCCTTTAGTTTCAATCCAAAAACATTACACTGAAAATTATAAAAGGGCTCAGAAAGTTCTCAAAAGGCTTTCTTTCTTTTTAAGAGGGGAGCAGGTTTATTGTTTTTCCTGTTAACTTAAAACATCTCATCACTATGGCATTGATTGTTTAACATATTTAACAAAAGTTTATAACAATGTTTTCATATATCACTCTTGTTATGGCATATTCTGTTAATGTGTGTCTACTATATATATTTTGATTGTGACCCTAGTGGCTAGACCCTTCTCAACAGTTGTTAGAATTATAGAGTCCCTTTGGTGCATGTAACTAACTCTCAATGTTTTTCTACAGTAGTCATTACGAAAATGGTGGTGCAAATTAAGAACAAAGGAAATGCCCTGTTGGATCAGATCAGTGATCCATTGAGTATAATATCCTGCCCTTGACTATAGCCAGTGTCAGTAATAATGGAATAACCTTCTCACAGAGAAAGACTCTTCCTAATCTCGCCAGTTGGAGGTTGGTTTATGCCCTGAAGAATGTGGGTTTGTATCTCTCACAAAACTCTTGGGGTGAAATCTTCAGTGGTGTATTCAATGGGGTCAGGATTTCACTCGAGTGTGTGTGTGTTTATATCCTTAGGAATATAAATCTGTTACAGACCAGTCAATCAAACTAGAAAACAGGAAAAGTTACTCTTTAAGCACCTGTCTGTAATGCGTGGAACAAAAAACTTTGATGTTATGAGGGACTTAGTTTGGGAGACATATGTTGGATGGCTTCTGCAGCCAGTAGTAAAATATCATTAGAAAATCATCATCTGTAATTTTTAGAAACTCTAACACAAAAAGAGGTAATTCTATTTGGACCTCATTGTGATAGATAAAGATGAATTATTCACTGAACTGGAAGTTAGTGGTTAGCTACAAACCAACGATCATGACCTGATTACTTTCAATATGAGAGAGAGAGAGAGTACAGTCCTAACCAATAATGTATATAGTTGGTTCTTCAAAATTTTAGAAAATTAGCTATTTTGGGGAATTATGAGAAAAATTGACTTGGGGGGGGAAATTTAGAAAGAAAAATATAAATGAAAACTAGAAGCTCTTTATGAAGAGGTCATCATATAACCAAAAAGCCATGATTCAACAATAAAGAGAGAATGATTTTGGCTAAAACCCCTCCTGGTTCAGTGGTAAAGCAAAGGCATTTTTAAAGGAAATTTGTCACAAAATAAATTTTAGATATGGTATAGGCCAATTACTAGATGGAGATGATTAAATTGTTGATGATGATGCAGAAAAGGCAGAAGTGTTCAATAAATATTTCTGTTCTGTATCTGGAAAGAAACAGGATGATATACTTGTACTTTTCAGTCCCTTAGTAACTAAGGAGAATGTTAAACAACATTTGCTAGGGATTAACATTTTTAAACCCTCAGACCTGAGTAACTTGCACCCAAGAGTCCTAAAAGAGTTGGCTGAGGAGATCCCTGACCTGTTAATTTTTAATAATTTTGGACTAGTAGGAAAATTCCAGTGGATTGGAAGAGTGCTAGTGTGGTGCAACTATTCATAAAGGGTAAGTGGGCCAGTCTGACATCAAGCCAACACAAAATAATGGGAAAGCTGATACAGGATTCAGCCAATAAAGAAGTAAAGGATGAGAATATAATTAATGACGGTCAACATGGTTTTATGGAAAATAGGTCTTGTTAAAAAAACTGATTTCATTTTTGATGGGATCATAAAATTTGATTAAGGATAACTGGGTATATGCAATAGACCTTTGTAAGTCTTATTCCCACACAGAATTCTGATTAAAAATTAGCACTATACAATATCGATAAACCATACACTAAATAGATTGTGAACTGACAGATCCCAAAAATTAATAATCAATCAAGAGTCGTCATCATCAAATGAGTGTTTCTAGTGTGGTTCTGCAAGGATCAGTACCAGACCCGAAGCTGTCCAACATTTTCATCAAGGACCTGGAAGTATGTGTAGAGTCACTGCCGATAAACTTTGTGGATGACTCAAAGATTGGCAAAGAGGTAAATAATAGTGAGGACAAGGGAGTCATGCAGAGCAATCTGGATCACTTGGTAAATTGATGCCAATTAAACAAAATGTGTTTTTAATGCAACCAAATGCAGTGTTCTACATATGGGATCAAGGAATGCAGGCTATACCTAAAAAGGGGACGGGGGAACTGTATCCTTGAAAGCTGACTCTGAAAAGTATTTAGGTATCATAGCGGACAAGCAACTCAACAGGAGATCCTAATAAAATACTATGGCAAAAAGGGTTAGTGCAATCCTTAGAGTTACAAACAAGGGAGTAGTGAGGTGATTTCATCTGTACATACAGCATTTGTGAGACTGATACTGGGTGCAGTTGTAGTGACCGCATTTTTAAAGGATATTGAAAAACTTGATTAGGGTACAGAAAACATCCATAAAAATGATTTGCGGTCTGGAGAAAATGCCTTACAGTGAGACACTTAAAAAGCTCAGTCTGTTTAATTTATCAAATAGAAGATTGAGGAGACTTGATTACAGTTTAAGTACCTCCACAGGGAGAAAATACCAGATACTAAAGGGCTCTTTAATCTAGCAGAAAAAGTCATAACAAGAACCAATGGCGAGAAGCTAAAGCCTGACAAATTCAAATTAGAAATAAGGCACAAATTTGAACAGTGAGGGCCACTGGAACAAATTACAAAAGGAAGTGGTGAATTCTCCATCTCTTGATTTCTTCAAATTAAGACTGGATGGCTTTCTGCAGATATGGTTTAGCCAAACAAGCTATTGGGCTAAATACAGGGGTAAATGGGTGAAATTTAATGGCTGTGATACACAGGTGGTCAGACCTGATGATCTAATGGTTCTGTAATAGCCCTAAATTCTATGAATCTATAACTCTGGATGTTCTCCTTATCCATATAAATGTCCACTTTTTGAATCCTGCCAAGCTCTTAATCTCAGTGATACCATGTGACAGTGAGTTCTGATGGTGGTTTCAGTAAGAGTCTGTAGAATCCAACAAGATGAGACTTTCCTACCTCCTTCCTTTGCTACACAATTTGGGATTTTTTTTTAGGACCATTTAAATTATTCAAATACTATACAATTCTTGAACATTTCTGCCAAAAGCCGAAGGTAATGGTCATGTACACCAACAAATATCAGAACAGCTTAAAAATTTACATTAGCAAATCTATCCATGTGACCAGCTTTTTAAACTGTACTTGTCACAGTGGTATCTGAGAATCTGGCTAGCCAAATGAAGATGGGTCATATGGGATGTCAGTTTTAAAATTAAAAATCAAGGTGTTATAAAAGAAAATGAATTCTCTTTAAAGCAATATTGCAAAACTTAATGGCTTTAACTGTATGTAATCCTATGAGCCACTGTAAATGTCAGCTGAAAAAATATTAAATTCTGTTTTTTGCACCATCTGGAATTTATTCCCAATTAAGATCCTCAGCACTATGATTGTATCCGCTAAACACACCAATTAACATCAAAACGACATCTTCTGCAGTCTGAGTGGCATTTACTGGTGTTCTGTTTGTTCCACGTGATGTTTTTCAGAATGACCTTATGTTCAACTTGTACCACCAAAGGTTCAGCTAGTTGCAGGATTAACTCTCTTTCCAAGATTGAACAAATATTTCATAACTTAAATGGCACTGTAGTTTTATTGAAGTTCTGCAAAGTGGATCATCACAGATCAGACAGTAGGTATAGTTGAGTAGTTGTCTGATTATGCTACTTAACATCTAAAACACCAAAATAAAACCAAAAGACAGCTGCTTCTTCTGAAATAAAAGTGTATGGGCCTTGTGCTACTTGAATTTTACAATGATGTAACTCCATAGACATCAATGCAGTTACACTGGTGTAAAGCTAGAGCATATTCCTAGAAGATTAGAATTCTTCTATTCTATAATTACCTGTAATTTTTAAGAGTGCATGAGTTAAGTATTTCCTGCACAGGTAACAATGATTTCAGTGCATTTTAAAGTTAGTAGTATGAATTGTATTTATTCTCTTTTTGTGTTGAATAATGTAAACTACATATTAAAAAGACAATATACTTTTGCACAGCTACACAATTACAAACACACGATCCTTTGAACATGCGTCTAATTTTTTGCAGTAACAGTTACTGTACAGTAATCATAAAGCAATGCATGCAGCTTCTGTTGATGCATATACTACTGATGTTAACCGAACATTAGAAATTACTGTTTAACTACCACTGCAGGGCATACCATCATTGCACAGAATTTTTGATTAACGGTCCCTACTACCACCCAAGGCCAGACTCATTATTTTGAAGCTCTGAAATGTTTCTGCATGACATTCCTAACATAACTTAGCAGTAAATTGGATTCCAGGTTTATTGCCAAAGTAGTTAAAAAAATTCAAAAGGTTGGTGTTTGAAAAGAACATTAGGGAAAAATACTACATACAATTCACTTAGCATATTATTTCCCTTTATTGCGTAGCAGCAGCAGCAGGGGAAGAAGGGGACAATCTTCATAAAGAAGGGCATGCCAGAACTTTATTTTCTGGGAAAAATACAGTGTTAGACCTCTGCTGTAGGAAACGGTACAGCTATTATTAAGTATGTGGAATAAAAATAGACAACTGCCTTTAAATTTTTCACTTTTTTCCTTACTAAAGATGACTGAAATGAGAGAAAGAACTGCATCAGACAATGGATGAAAGTAAGGACTGGGCTTGACTCTAATCTCATTTATGATAGTATAGCTTCATTGAGTTCAGTGGTGTTACTCCTGATATACAAGTAAAGGAAGGCCCATTACTTGTAATAAAACAAACAATTCAGAAGCACATTTATCACTTTTGGAGTAATAAAGAGTGTAAGGTGGAAAAGGTTCTAAAGTTCCCAAGAACAAGAAAGTGAAAAGTACTCCTTTTATCCCATCCAATCCATGCAAATTGTGGTTTCATAGGGGTAGATTAGGAAGAGCCAATATTTACCTAATGCTGCAAACATACATTACTTTATGACTCACAGAAACCCCCAAAACAGGCTAGTGCTTGTAACCAAACCAATCAGCTTAGACCTGTGAGATCTGTGTTGCGTATAACACAGGAGATATTGGCAACTGATGGCATCAACTGAAGCAGATAGATAGTGGAAACGTAGAAGATGAGTAAATAGTGGGTATGCAGTTCCAGTCCCAGGAGAGATCCTAACCAAAAGCAACTGATATGAATCAGAGGTATATGGGAAGAAATGCTCAGCAGACTTGGCCATGAATGTATGTACCATGTCTAATAGCAAACACTATTATCACTATTATCACTATCAGCTCTGAAATGATGTTCTCACTGGTAGATGCGTTGTAAATTGGAATGATTATATTCAATTAAAAATACATCAGAGTAAAAAGAACAAATCATATCCATACCCAATGTATTACCCATTCAAGACTGAATTGTAACAGCAACAGTGCCCCACACCTAAGTGCATACATCTGAACACCAAATGGAATCCATCTTCATGCATACCTGATCCACGGTTGGTTGCCTGTGTTATATCAATACGAAATCCATATTACAAACGAGCCTTATATTGCATTAATCAAGTGTATTCCACTGGTGTCCACCATGCAGCCCATATTGGCACCAGTGTCCGCTATGGCCCCATGTGCATAGCAAAGGTGTAAGCTAAAGCTGCTGTGAGCTCCTTGGGTGAAATCTTGGCCCCACAGAAGTTAAAGGGAGTTTTGCTATTGACTTCAAAAGGGCCAGGATTCCACCTCTTTAACTGCTGCCATTTTAGGAGAGGGGGTAGGTTTTATTTTAATTCACTATTCTTGGATGTCGTCTCGGAATTTCACTCTGACCACAGATTAATTTTTTTATCAAAGACAGAAGACATTAGCACTACAATAGGCCTTTATAATAATTTCTCATTGTAAAATAGCACCTTTTTGTAAAACGTGCTCCCTTTTGGAGATTATTAGATATAATTTGCACCATTATAAAATGTGTGTCATGCACCAGATGGAATAACTGGGCTCCAGATGTAGTTTGGTTTTCATCAGGAGTGATCAGTCCATATTCCAATTCACACTGTTTTGTTTAGGAAATAACTTTAAAGCCCCATCCTTGTAGCTTTTGAAGTAAGTATTACATTAGTTCTCCTTTGGGAATTTAATTTCTATAGAGTCTTTAGCTCTTGTGGCACAGAGTACTATTTATTATAAAGGCCAGATCCTCAGCTGGTATAAACAATATAGTTCTATTGAAATCAATGTAGCTATGTCTTTATACACCAGCTGAGGATCTAGCCCATGAATGCATCTATAACTTTGTCTCTAACCTTCCACATAGCCACAGAACTGTCTGCAAATTTGGAAAGCTTTGATTGTTTTATCATTCTTTTTAGCATATGTGCAATGTGCCTCAGGTGGCACGTGACCAGGATTCATCACCGAATTTGGTCTGCTGGTTGAATCAGTAGCTTCCCCGGCCCAGGGCAGGTACTGACAGGGAGTGTGCCATGAGTGCTGAGCTCACTGGAGAATATGAATTCCCTCACTATATTAATTTACTGTATTGCAAACTTGGAGCCAGATATTGCTCGCATTGAAGTCCACTGTGAAACCCCAACTGACTGTAATAGGGAAAATATGTTCCACATCTCTTTGTTCTAAAACAACTTCTGAAATTCTAATAGTTCTAGACCATGATGTAAGAATTCTAACAGACATAGAAAGTTAGCCTAAGTAGCAAGAATTTAAAATAATATTTTTTTAAATCCTTTGAGTAGTAAAATTGTGATATTATTCCACTACACTGTGATTTATCATACACTGTTAGTAAGACCACCCAAAATTGGAGTACAATGGTGAAACTGAATGGCTAATGTTTTTAATTCACATATGCTGTTTTTAACACAGCCATCACTAAGGACCTGATCAAAAGGTCACTGAAGTCAATGGAAAGACTACTATTGATTTTGAGGAGCTAAGGATCAGACTTTAGAGTATTAAAATTCTTCGTAATATACTTTTGTTTTCTAGGCAATTGGTAAAAAGTAGCAGCGAAGGTCATCACACAACTGATATAAAAATAAACTTTTCTTAACTTGTGGTCACTTTAATGCTAAAGTCTAAGTAGTAAAGAAAAATTATATTGGTGATTTATTACCAGTCTATCATTCTTGTGGGATATTATGTGTGATGTCTATATTCATTTCATAGATTCATGGATTTTAAAGGATCAGTATCAACATCTAGTCTGACCTTTTGCATAGCATCAGCCCAGTAATTCGTGCATCAACCCCGAAACTCCTGGTTGAGCTGCAGCATCTCTTTTAGAAAGAAAGCATATTTGCAGATGGGAGAAGAATAGCTACAGCTTCTAATTTAAAAGTTTAATCAACAAACAAAGAGAAGCCCATCGCTGGATATACTGAAGCAAATTTTCAATGGATATCTTACTGCGTGATTAAATTACGTTTTCTTTGTTATAAAATGGACTTCACCAGATCTTTTGTTTGACAAATACTATGATGACTTTTCCTGATTAATAATAAAGGATCTAAACCACAAATGATCTCATGTTAGCCAGTTGAAGTTTGTACTTTTATAAGATAATAGTATGAATTCACAGCCATGTACTTAATATTGCCAAGTCTGAGAATGTTAGTAGCCACACTAATTCTAAGAATGTTTTTCCTTTGTGTTAATGGGTTACAGCATGAAAAAGTGTTCTAGATCATGTTCATATGAATATGGCAAATAAATTGATTTTGTTGAGTTTGTTATGCTAGGATGAAAATCAGAGGATGTTGTACAGAAGTCACTGTGGATACAATGTGGTTAACTATAAACCATATCAACATAAGTGCTACATGGTATGAAAGTAATATGTACATTGATGCTTCCAGCAAACACTTCTGCTCTAATCAGGACTTTGAAAAAGGACTCAGCAAACTAAAATACTGAGTACACAGTAAAGGGAAGCTTGACTCATATGTGCAAAAACGTCATCTTTTCTTGTGCAATTTTGTTTTACTGAATTAGAATTTTTACACTGAGACCAATTTGCTCAACAAGTTGTCGCATTAACCTTGTTAATCAATGTCTTTATCTGCTTCCAAACCAGCCCCAGAACATTCAGGACCATATTTCATGTACTAATTCAAAGCATCTGCTAAAGAGATATTGTATGTTTTTTTAACAAAATAACCGTCAACCTGATAAAGTGGATTCAGCAGCAAGCTTTACTTTAGAGAGACACAGATGTTCAGTTTACTTACATTTACTTATTTCCAACCTATGAATATTTACTACTACAGACAAGTTGATATACTGGAGTTCTAGCTAGAAAAAAAACAACCTTTGAAGCTCTGATTACATGTAAAAAGAGCACACTAATTTTTCTCCTGGATCTAGTAATTTAGAACACTCTAGCATTGTTGCTATCAAAGTACAATCATTTGCTCCCCCACAACCCTCAAGAATTATAAGGGACCTACCTTAGAAAGCCCGCCTACTTCCAAATAGAAGCAGATAATGAAAACATTCCAGGTGACCCAGAGGGCAGTCCACACCGTGTACTAGACAAAAAGTCAGATGACAGCAAAAAAGAAAGAAAAATAAAATGTGAAGATGGAAAGGCTTTATACTGAGCAGCTCAATACTTTTTTTTAGAAAATATATCAATAAATATAGTTATTCTAAGAACCAACAAACAGGGAGAGTCCAGAAACAGAGTTCTCCTGGCTCAAGTCCCCTAAGAACCATAACAAATTATAAATCCAATATTCTCTCCTGCTCTAAATACATACCAATAAAAATCAGATTTATGTTTATGATGTTAGACTAGCCTACTGATACCAGTTAATTCCAGAATGCTGACTTGATCACTGTTTTTTATGCATTTTTGACTCATGTGTATATCATTATTCAGCTCTGTTGCTGGAAATCCCAGAACTGTACAAAAAGAACAGGAGTACTTGTGGCACCTTAGAGACTAACAAATTTATTTGAGCATAAGCTTTCGTGGGCTAAAACCCACTTCATCAGATGCATGCAGTGGAAAATACAGTAGGAAGATATATATATATATATATACACACACACACATAGAGAACATGAAACAATGGGTGTTATACACACTATAACAAGAGTGATCAGTTAAGGTGAGCTATTACCAGCAGGAGAGAAAAAAACCTTTTGTAGTGATAATCAAGCTGGGTCATTTCCAGCAGTTTCCAAGAACGTGTGAGGAACAGTAGGTGGGAAAAACAAACATGGGGAAATAGTTTTACTTTGTGTAATGACACATCCACTCCCAGTCTTTATTCAAGCCTAATTTAATGGTGTCCAGTTTGTAAATTAATTCCAATTCAGCAGTCTCTCGTTGGAGTCTGTTTTTCAAGTGCTATACCCTGCTAAATGTTAAAAGGAAAGAAGTAGGAAAAAACCCACAAACAAACAAGAAGCCCCATTAGTCTGATGCATGGATTTGCAGTGTTTTTGAAGCCATGTTGGTCCCAGGATATTAGAGAGACAAGATAGGTGAGTTTGTATCTTTTATTGGAGCAACTTATATTGGAGAAAGGGACAAGCTTACCAGTCCCCAGACCTGAAGAAAAGCTCTGTGAAGCTCACAAACTTGTCCCTTCCACCAACAGAAATTGCTCCAATGAAAGATATGACCTTATCTATTGAGTTTCTCTGATATTTGGATGTCATTTGAAATCATCAGGCAGGTGAAATTAAAGCTGAGCTTACTCTCCATGAACTTTCTTCCAGTAAAAGGTATCTTAACAAGATGCTATGGTATATTTTCAACTGACCATGACAGACCAGTTTGTTTTTTGTTTTTTTCCTCATATTTGCTAAGCAGTAGACAGCAGAACAAATTCAGCACTGGCATGAACGGGTATAATTCCACTGAAATCAGTGGCACTGCACCAACTTACACCACAGTTCAATTTGGCATTGTGAATTTAAAGGTAGCAAGAAACTTAGGCGATGACCCTACAATGAGCTCTGGGGAGATGGACTTCTGAGGCTACATGGATCTCCTCTGGGGTCCCTGGCACTCCATGCTGGTGCAGGGATCTGCTCACACA
The DNA here is from genome assembly GCF_965152275.1 of Natator depressus. Lineage (NCBI taxonomy): Eukaryota > Metazoa > Chordata > Testudines > Cheloniidae > Natator > Natator depressus. The sequence continues at coordinate 62,524,471 of NC_134235.1, forward strand.
GAGCACACTGCATGACTGGGAAATCAATTTGTTCATCCTAAGTATTTTTATTACTATCCAGATGCTGTTTACAATGGGAATGCACAATTTCCCTATGTGGTATTGTGAAACTTTGCACAATTAGCTATCCAAATGTTAGAACCATTTATGTATGAAGAGTTAATTGCACAAGAAGCAATGCTGGAGCTCCACCCAACTAAACTGTGTAATGAGACGCTGCAATGGCACTGCCACTTTACATTTAAAACTTTACAATGGAGAATTGCACTTAGGAGCTTTGAGAGTCTAATTTGCTGTGACCTGCTCAGGATAACATGCTTGTTTTGCCTCAATATACTCTCTAAAACCCAATACCCTAATCTCGAATATGCCAGATTCTTTTTCTATTCCAATGGTACAGCTAGTTTGACTTTGTTGTACAATTTTCATTATGTTTCCTTCTTCCTCTTCCTCCCTGAGATCTATAATGAAAAGATTCATATGAACGGGGTTGATCTTTTTCATAGACCCTGTACTTCCGTGGCTTCTATACACAAAACAGGTTAGTTCGTTAAATTTAATTTGTTATAATGTACAGTACACATGTGTCTGTAGGATAACTATTACATAAATGGAACAGAATTACTGTACAAAGTAAGAGTAACAGACCTGGCCAATCTCCTGTATGTTACAGAGAAGATCAGTGTACTACCTGAGGCCTGCTTTTAACCTTTTATTTAAACAGCAATAAAACTGTTAAAATTACTGTAGTCTATCTGCAGTAAAGGTTTTGGCTTTTTATCATCATTATTTACTTAAATGGGATATTGTCATTATCATCACTATAGACTCTATATCAAAGGCAATAACTGATGTATATGTATGCAGTCACCAAGTTGTGATGTGATGGGTACTTCGGTGCACAGAGCAGCTAATACCAATGTGCCAGCATCTTACTCAGGTTTAGCCATAATGGTTCACAAAAGCAGATTTCAAAATAGGCAGGGGAAATCCATTTTTTAAAACCATATTAGAGAACTGCACGTGTCTACATTAACATGTCACCTGATATTTAGTAGTAATGGGACAGCTGCTTCATACTTCCTACCAGGACAAATCCTGCAAGATCTGAGCCTGTTCCCCCAACTTCATTTCCAGAAATGTGTTGCTTGAAATTTCCCAAATAAATTCAGCCTGAGGTGGACACCCATCACAGACAATTTCAGCCCAAATAGTTAACATCTGGAAAAGTTATAAGCAACTGCAAATAGGATCGTATAATGGGAAACCTCGGGCAACCTTACTAATAGGCCACTAGCTCTGTGTGAAATATTTCATGAGGGAGACTTGCTTGTTTAAATTTGTTTCTTTTTCTCTTTTGAAATTCTGCTATTATATACATATCAATTCTGTCTCAGACCTATATCTATAAATATGTACAAACGAATATAATAATAAGGGCACATTTATATAGCTCCTTTCATTCTGAGGGTTCTCAAAGCATTTTGCATATTTAAACTGATACAGAAATTACATTTAATCCCCCAGTGAATTGCAGCCATTTTTGGAGTAAAACATAGCAACCGTTTAACAATGTACAGTGCCACTAAGGAGTTTAGGACAAAAAGCGTGCAACCGAAAGGTAGGACATTCCAGCGTTCGTATTTGGCTAGGATACTGAGATTAATACTTTAGTTTTTATGAAAAATGGCCATAGATAGCCATTCAATTTTATATCTCATCTGAAATGCAGTACCTCCGGTAACACAGTGTCCCTGACTCTAGAACAGCATATTGGCTCAGTGCTAATTCAAGGGAAGAGAGACAACTACAGAGTCGTACATCTAGGTGTGCCCTGGAGGTATCAAAAGTATTGATAGAGCCCAACTCAATTTATGAGAGATGAGCGGGAATCATAGAACAAGGCAATATGATAGAACATGAATACTGTCAGTGCAGGATTTACCAAAGTATTATATTCACACAGCAGCTTTGAATACCTAAATATTTTGAAGCTGTAAGGTTCTGTGTGGAATTTACTTTTCCTTGATCAATGTATATGGAATTTCTATATGTCCTAATTCCTTTCTGTTTTAAATCTAACTCTCTCTAGGTGTTTATACTGCACACATCACCAAGCTATAACAGCACCTCATGTATCATATTATTTAATAGAGTAAATTAAGTGAATTAGATCCACTCTCAGTTTAGGTTAAAGTGTTTTATTTTCACATCTCATTGTACAATAATACATTTATGCTGAGCTGGGCCAGGTTTGCACCGTCTTAACCATATGACTCATCATTTTGAGTGTTTTTCAATTTCATCACAGTGCTAGAAAAAAAAAACTTTAACAAGTATTCCGTTAGCATTATTAATTGATTCTAACGGCTTAGAAATATTGCTAGCTATGGGGAGTTCTGTGAAGAAAGGAAAAGAATGTACAGAGAAATGGACCATGGTGTAACATCACAGCTGTGTGATTAGTATATTACATTGTGGGTTAGAATTCAAATTTAGTTCTTCTTTGTTCTTTGCAAATTAATATTTGTAAAAATTTTCAAATGAGCTAATATAAGAAAATTATGAACCAGTTTTTCATTTTGATGCCCACCGGGAACTTTGGCCAGATTAATCTCATCCACAAAGTTTTCAAGTGTCATAAATGTTATATCTGCTAAATGACACGGTGGATTGTTTTCTGAGATGTATTTAAATTAGAAGTTAATACCAAAAAAGAGGTAAAATAATGGAACTTTTTGACTTAAGGTGAGCAAAATATTCAGAGTTAAGGCTGTCATTCCATTCCATCTTTCTCTCACCATCGGTTGGCTAGGTTGCACTAAGGGTCTCAGACCTTTGCAGAACATTACACAGAAGTGATGGCTGGACATGACTTCTTCCATCCTGGAAGCCCATGGGATTGTGCCTTTTCTTGCAGGTGCAGCGCTGGCCACATGATCCTTGCTTTCATCATGTTAAGGCAGTGTTTCCCAAGCCTTCTTATGGCGTGATCCCCTTTGCACTCACCTCTGTTAATGCGACCCCCGATACTTAGTATTCAGGTTGCCTTTGCACAAATGAACACCCCATTTTAATAGTCTACTTTGAAAACTACGGATGGGTAGCCAGGCCCAGATTAACTAATGTGCATTCAGTGCACTTGCACTGGGCCCCCATTTGAGAGGCTCCCCTGACCACCAAACCAAAGAAAAAAAAAAGGAATGGTGAACTAGTGGCCTGGGGACCACATCCAGCCCACTAGATCATTTTATTTGGCCTGCCACCTCACGTGCCTGCCACCCCACTTTCTGATCTCACCACATTGGCTCCTGCATCCTCCACATGGAGCCAGTGACCAGAGAAGGCATGTTGCCACAGATGCTGTGAGAGTGCTCTGTTGTTTCAGTTGCAGTTAATGCTGCTTCACTGTCCCTAACACTGTTTGCTTAGAAGCTTTCTCACATTTTCTTTCCCCCCTCATCTTGTGACCCTCCTAATACCCTTTTGCAAAAACTGCTGCCTTAAAGGCAATAGTGCATCTACCGCAACATGTGTCAGCTGGGCCAATTGTGAAGGGCACCCAGAAGCAGCATGTAGCAACCTCTTTGCCAAATTGGGCAAAGAAACAAGAACATGCCACAATTATTAATAAACTTAACACTACGTTGGGGGCCAGTTGAATTCAAGGTCCATTTCAGGATATTGGTCCTCATGATCAAGGACCTGAAAGACCTGTGACCTGGATACTGTTGTAATAACTGGGCCTACAAATTTACCCTAATTGTGAGCTCAGCAGTGAAAAGTGAGTGTAAGTTCATAAGACGACACAATAACCTATAACAACAAATGTTAATGGGAAAAGATGCAAAAGTGAAACAAAAAGACTGAATTAATCAAAACAAAAAGACCTGCTGAAATAACTCAAAGGTTATGTTAAGATCGTGCTTGGTAAGCAAGAAAAGTGTGAAACTGAAAAATCTATAAACCAAAACTGGTGTTTCAGAAAATGGATACATTTGGTGGACAAATAATGAGGGGATGGGCTATTTTGCCAACCACTCCCATTTTTCAGTCTTTAAAGAAAGAAACTTTGCAGAGAAAAAATGGCTACTGGAGTGAATTTCACCATCATGGCTGCCACCTTACCATCTCCTGGGACCCCAGACCTTTGTCATCTTGATCTTGAGAGATGTCCTGATCAAAATGGGCCAGTCCGAGGACCCAGATGACATCACCACCTCTAGTAGCTCCATCTAAATCCTGAATACCGACTGGGATGTTAATACTTTGTCTCTCCCCTCCACATCCATGTGTCCTTTCCGTGCCCCCCCCTTATTTCTTCTCTTTCTATCACTCTCCTTATGCTTTCTGTCTAATAAAAGCCTGGCTTAGATGGCCAAGACTGTATATTTTGCAGCATTACTGTAAGCTTGTGACCAGAAAGATCCAACTAAAAGCAAAGCCCTGAACATCCTGATGCTGGTGTTTGCCAGATCTCAGAGTGGTTGATGAGACTGTGTATTGTGCCTGTGTTTTTCCAGCTGGCAGGTTGCAAGTGAAAGTCAGCAGCATGGACCAGAGCTGCATTTTCTATCTTTGCTGTTCTTCTCTCCCCATTTTTGCGCGTGTTCATCTTTTAGGAAACGCTAACAGCAGCAGCAACAAGGACAGCACATCTCAACTGACTTACTCTCTTTTTCTCAAAAAGGGCAGTTATTATCATCTTTGATACCATCTAAAAGATTGTCCAACAAGGGGTTTTCTCCTAAAAACTCTCGCCAGCTAACGGGAAAGGGAACAAAAAGGGCAGTGAAAATGAAAGCCTGATTTAATAGTTTACATTTCAAACGCTTTAGCTATTTTCCCCTCTTTTCTGTGTCTTTAGTAAGAATTTTAATGTTGTGTTTGCCATCGTACTAAGCAGGCTGAGGCCTCTGTATACCAAACCCCGAACCTTGTTTGAAACTGTTTAAGTTTGAAGCATGACTGGGTTATGTTAACACCTCTGACATTTTGGGCCCATTTATTCCATCTAAATTAAATACCACAGCACCTTAGATAATAGCTCTTTCCCTGACCTGGTAGAACAATTGCAATCAGCAGAGATGCTTCAAGTGTCAGTCAGCAGGGTGGAGGTCTGAGAGACAGGGCCAGGGTTTTCTCAGAGGAAGGGTCTCAGCAGGAATTAGCTCTTGCTGGAGATCAGTCTCAGCCCAAGTTTTACAACCTTCAGAGTATGAGGCAAGCCACATTTTCCTGTTTGGTCCTTTCCTTGACTAAGTTAAGTACTAATCTGGCACTCTCTGAAGCTAAACTTATTTAGGAGGCATTTCTGAGATAGAAGAAGAGAAGAATTACTCATGTAATAACAACAATTTATGTGCAGTCATACTCAGACTTGAGAGTTTTAAAAGATGCAGTGTCAGCCTTCACTCTGATTTACCTTGCTTTTGTTAAGTCAAACATTTAACACATGTATTCATTTCTTTCACAATTCTGCAATACGGTAAATGTAAAATTTGTGTGTGAAGAGCATTACAGAGGGAGCAGGGTGGGAACTTCACTGTAAATGATCTAGGCACAGAAAAAGCACTAGTCACAGCCTCCCTTACACACAAAGGCTTGATCTATTAAAGGTCTCATGCTGAGGACAAAGCAGGTCCTTCAAAGCCTCTGGAAAACATATTATACAATAATATTACAAATAAAATCTACACACATACATATATATATATACACACACATACTATGGATCGGTGTCTATTAGGAATTGATATGAAATTCTAAATACTTTACATTCTTTCCTTAGATAGGATCAGGTAGACATAGAGGGCAAATTAATTGCAGTGAAAATCATCAGGGAACACAATATACACTACTACATTTTTTTCCTGAAATATTTGGTTGCTTTTCCAGTTAGACTGGATCTGATTAAGTCAGCTCCTGGATTTGAGTCAATAAGAGAAGATGACTCCGAAAGCCTGATTCAATATATTTCCTCTGCTAAGTCAGTTGAGTTGAGTCCTTGTTCTAATGTGTAATATCTGTCACTAAGGGACTTAGGGACAGATTTTCAAAAGCATTAAAGTGCCTAAAGATGCAGTTAAATTCCTAGTGGGATTTTCAGAAGTCCCTAAGTGAGTTAGGTGGTTAAATCCCTTTAGAAAATCCCACTAGGTCTTTAGCTATATCTTTAAGCACCTAGCTATCTTTGAAAATCAGGCCCTTATTATATATTTGTAATAACCAGATTTTGGGTTGCCAATAACCAGTCTGATTGTCAGCAAACTCCATTTTTACCCCTATGGCCCTGAATTGTGATATAATCAGATCTTAGAATCTGACAGGCAAACCTCATCCCTTGGGCTGGACTCCTTCACTGTCTCTTGCTTAGCTCACAGTGGAACATATCACAAGTTAATATAACCCAGAGCTGTATGAACAAGCATGCTTCCATACTGTGGATCCCTTTGAGGAATCTGGGGACAGCTGCAAACGGCAAAGCCCCAGGAAGCACAGCTTCTGAAGGAGCATGGACTTTTGTGGGGGAGGCTATGTAGGATTTAAGGATCTGAGCCTGTCACTTCACTGGTAGTTTTGTCTGAGTAAAGACTGAGTAAATAAAGTAAGTAATACCACAGTGCACACAGACAATGACAGTCCAAGCAAACTGCTTTATGGGTAGAGCTGGGCAGGAATTTTTTGTCAAAACAGCTTTTTGTCAAAAATGCTGATTCATCAAAACAGAAAATATTCACTGAAATGTATCCATTTTGACTACACTTTTGTTGGGTATGTTTCTCAGGTTTAGAATGGAATTTCCAGTCAAAACCAAAGAGAGAGAGAACAACTCAAACCAGCACAGCCAATCATTCATCTAGCATATGGGAGACATTAGTCCAAGACCTTGCTGTGTACCAGGGACTTGAACCTGTACCAGTCACATCCCAGGTAAATATCATATCATCAGGCTATAGAATCAGTTTCTTGCTAGCCTACTGAATATTTAATTATTGCACCAAGTGGACCAGCTCCAACAAAGGAGAGTAAGAGAGCCCCACTAGCCAATAGCCCAGTGCTCTGCTGGCTTGTCGGGGGATGGATAGCTCAGTGGTTTGCGCATTGGCCTGCTAACCCCAAGCTTGTGAGTTCAATCCTTGAAGGGGCCGTTTGGGATCTGGGGCAAAAATTGGGGATTGGTCCTGCTTTGAGCAGGGGGTTGGACTAGATGGCCTCCTGACATCCCTTCCAACCCTGATATTCTAGGATTCTATGAAACCCAGGTTCAAGACCTTGATATGAATCAGACAGAGCAAGGATGCAAACCTTTTTATTTATGGAGTTTTGCATCTCTAGTTATAAAACAACTTTTTATAAATGTTGCCTTTAAAATGTACTTTTATACTAAAAATAATATAAAGAAACAGTTGGTTAATGTGCTGCATTTCATCTTTTATGCTGAACAAAAAGAAAGAGTTTTAACAGGGGAAGATGCATGGTTAGTGCTGGGACTGGGGGCTCAGGAGATTATTTCTGCCTCTGCCCCCAGACCTGTTGTGTAACTTTGAGCAAGACACTACGGGTATGTCTACACTTAGGGCTGCGGGTGTGATTCCCAGCTCGAGGAGACATACTCGCTCTAGCTCAAGCCAGCACGCTAAAAATAGTAGTGTAGTCTCAGAAGCATTGGCAGTGGTGAGTGGCAAAAGGGGCTAGCTCAGCTGCCTTGAGTACAGACCTGTCTGGAGCCCATGGGCATGTATTTGCGTGGCTAGCCGGAGCCACTGCCCATGCTACTGTGGGTATACTACTACTCTTAGCTCTCTAGCTCTCACTGAGCCAGTATAAGTGTCTCCTCGAGCTGGGAATCACGCCCCCCCCGCCCCAGCTCCATGTGTAGATATACCCTTAATCTTTCTGTGCCTCAGTTTTCTCACATCTAAATGGGCAAAATAATGGGAGAATAATACATTCATGTCTGTAAAGCACCATTCTCCAAAGGAAGTGTTAGATAAAAGTGCAAAATAATACTTTTATCACTCCCTTCTAAATTCTTTATAAATGTTCATGAAGTTTAACAAAAGTGAGTATAAAAAACCTCAATGTTACACTCAGACCACTTTTTTCTCAGGGGAGGCCCCCCCCCCCTTTTTTTTTTTTAGAAATAACAAAAAGTTACAGGAATCAACACTGGAATTTTTGATTCCTGGCTGGATTGAGATTGTATGTTTCTCAGAGGTAATATATCTTACTTCAAGTTACACACATCAGGGGCAGGTCCTTGGTGACAATTTATACCAGTTTAGGATCAGACCCATAATATACAACAGCTATTGGCAAAGTTAGAGACAACTGGAAGAAAGTCATCTCAGGAGTCAGTGTTCTGTGTGATTATAGGAATGCAGGAACTGGCATAGTGCATCATGCTAGAGGTGCATCTAGTCTAATATCTTGGATCCAAGAGTCGCCAGTACCAGTTGTTTAACAGAAAGGTGAAACTATATATTGGATAGTTTTGAAATAACTAGCCCATAAATAATTTTTTCGCCAATTCCTGTCAGCTACAGGCTATCTTATGGCTAAAAATATGACAATTGATAGCCCTCAGGTTTTTTTTTCAGTCTAGTCTAACTCTGGATATTCTCATTATCCATATAAATGTTTAATCCCTTTTTTGAATCCTATGAAGATGTTGGCCTTAATTGTGTTTAGGCATGGAAGGATTAGATTTTTTATTAGTGAATGTCAGTAACCGTCGATTTCACCACACACGCACAGAGTGATGAAAAAATACGTCCAACAATAATAATCAAAATTTACAGGTAGACAAAGAAAGAAAAGTGCTGTCTGAGACCTTATTAGAGTTTGATTTAAGGATATTTCCTTTGTATAGTTTGACATGTGATGTTGACAATTTGTCACAAGTTTTAATGGCTATAATGCTTTACCTTTTTTAATCTCAACGTCTACTGTCATTAAATAATTGTTGTCTCATTCCCCCATAGTCTGCCCATGCATAATTTCCTGTAACTGCAAAAAATTAAATAAATGCTTAAACCCCATAATTTTGCATTTGTGAACATTTTAATCAATATAAAACCAAAGTGCTTAAAAATAAACATAGATATTATCCTTTGAAATTATAAAAAGGTAAGAATTGAATTCTGCCAAGCCTAATTATATTTGTGGCAGTGAGTTCTACAGGTTAACTACCCTGGATAGTTTTCTATACCTCAAAACCAGATCTCATTTACTGGGCCATAAGTTTCAAAATGATGGATAACTGGAGACCTCAAAAGATAATGCAGAAAGGATCATTCATATGTTTTCAAGCATAAAATATATATTTTGTAATTTAAGAGGTTTTAAAGCCTACTATGAACACAAAGTCAATAAGAGAGACTTACCACAACTATGTATCGAGGCCTAAACTGGATGGTTCCAAACAAACCCAATATGACAATTATTATATGTAGAAAATTGCCAAGAATAGGAGCCCACTGGAAGCCAAGAAAGTCAAAGATCTGCCTCTCTAATGCAGCCAGCTGTAAGGAAACACATAACAAGACATTAACAGTTTAATTTGGGGTTATTCAGAATATTTGTTATTTTTATGTCATTGCATGAGACTCTACCAGATTGACTTGGATTGGAGTTCTGTGGAGGTTGGAATTCTGAGAGCTGGACTGATAACTGAACATGTTTGCTTAACTCGCATACCGATTATTTTAACGATAGAGCACTTAAAAATATTTCTAGTTACATTGCCCCCTGGCTGATTTCAGTATTTTCTCACAGCTTAGCAGATAACCAAAGACTGGTAAATTCTCATCCAGAATTAACTTGTCCTGGTCTGCTGGGAGCAATGTTTGCTGATATTTATTTATTTAAATACAAAAATTGTTTCAAACAGCTATCAATATAGATAATGCCATCACGTTTCCCTCACTGTTATCATCATCCTTCCTCCCCTATTCCCTTCATTTTGTTGCATCTAGTCTTAATTATATTGTAAGATGTTTGGTCTCTCGCTATGGGTGAGATTCTCACCCACTCTTTGGCCTATTTACACTGGGTAAAAAGGTCAGAGCAGCGCAGAGTGGCTCTAAAAGCCCCAGATCCAGCTAGGGGAGAATTTCCCTGGCTGTCCTCCAAAGACCTCGTCTCAAGCCCTGGCATAGGGACAGGGACAGGAAGCTGTGGTAACGGCAGGGCCACAGCATGTAGAGACTGTGGGCAGCACTGTTGCCCAGAGGCGGCTGGGAACAAATTGATGGAACACTGTTAGCCGCTCAGGGCCGTGTAAGTTATGCCAGGGGCCACTTCAGCATACTACCTTATTCCCCCTCCTCCCAGGCTGAAAGTTCTGTGCTGTGCCTCTTACGGGAGCAGTATAGAATCTCACCCTATATTTTTGTAGACCCCAATGGCATCCATATCAAGACTGGGCCATCCAGGTGCTACTATAAATTTAAAACCATGATCATTTCTAGCAAAAAGTCTGGACTAGAAACCTCTCCCCTGCTCACCTCCTTTGCAAATACAGGTTTTTAAACATCTTTGCATCAATGTTACTATTTTGATTCTCCAGCACTCACTCTTGACGGTCCAAAAATTGCTGTAAAGATACTAAAATCAGCTTTTCTGGCAATGCACTTGTTGAGTGTTAAATCTGGTTCAATATTTTTCCAGATGTAGCAAAACATTTTTGAGCTGCTAAACAAAATCCCATGACTGAACTTCTATGCATGCCAGAGTTTGTTACACTTGATTTTACTTATATTGTTACGTACCCTAAAAATTACCAAAATATGCACTTAAAATATTGATACTTAGGCAGATGGAGAATGTACAGTCCAATGAATACCAACCAAATCAATATCATATGTGGGTATATCATTTAGTTCAAACATTTATTTTACACATAATGGACCATACTCATTTATAGGCTTGGAACATGTTTAGCTGAGAGTGAATCTGGCCCGTTCTCTTTAAAACTCAGCCAGTTGGGAAGAGCTCATTTTTCTGGCCTGGATCCACAAAGGAACTTAGGTACTGCCACACTGAGCATAACTTTTAGGTATCTAGAAAATCACAGGAACAACACTGCAATCCATAAAGCCGCAGTTAGGTGTCTAGGTTCTCTATGCAATGAATGGGGTAGAGAGGGACCTAAGAATGCAATCCACAAAAGCTAGCACACTAGTTTGGGAACTGCCTAAACTAGCCACTGGGACATCATGGAGTTAGGCACCTAAGTCCGGGCTGAAGAGAGGCACCTATCTCTGCTAGAGATCCCCAACCAGGAATCCTTCTCCTGGAGTCAGGCAGCTTAGGTGCATAAGCCATTTCTTGTGAGAAAGTTAGGTGCCTGCCTCACTCTGCACAAAATGACTGGAAGAGGAGGTGATCACTTTAACTTTTAGCCCTCCGGTCAGAGCACTCAAACAGGATACGAGACACCCAAGTTCAATTTTCCCCCCACCCCCCAGCTCAGAGAGAGAAAAATCTGAACAGGCATCTCCCACAACTCTCAGGAGAGCACTCTAACCACTGAGCTATGGGACAATCTGATGTGGAGGCTTCCGCATTCTTACCTGTAGAAGTTGTTTAATTTTGGATAAATAATGGAGAAATAATGACTCTATAGTCTGATGATTAGGTGGAAGACCCAGAGTCCAATCGCTCTGCTCCAATGACTAAGTATTTCTCCAAAGTGAAACAGTTTCAGTAAGAGATTGAGGGAGGCCCCACATCAAAACATTTCATAGCTTGTTAGTTAGAGCACGCTCCTTAGAGGTATAGGAAATCCCTGTTCAAATCCTCTCTCGCCAAGAAGCAGAAGGGGGAATTGAAAGCTGGTCTCCTACATCCCACATGAGTCCTCCAACCCATGGACTATTCATTATAAGATGGACACCACCACCACTCCTTCTCTGATCAGATTTTGAATGGGACCTGAGCCAGCAGACAGCCTCTGAAAGCACCTACTGGATTGGGCCCTGTGGATGACATAGGTGCTCCTCCCCCTATCTTTCCCTGGTTCATGGAAGCATTGGGAGTTAAGCAGGAGATAGGCATCCAGATGCCTAGAGTAAGGCAGCAGTGCACTTGCTCATAGGTAGAAAAGTTAGGTGCCTAGGAAACTTTTTCAGTGAAAATTTAGGTGCCAAGTGACTTTAGGCACCTACAGGTTAGGCAGCAGCTGAGCAGAGGTTTGTGGATTGCAATGGTGCCTAGAACTTGGACTTAGACACCTAAGCACCTTTGTGGATCTGGGCCTCTATATACAGCTTGGTTAATATGATTAAATAATTAAATGATTAAAGGTTGGATCCTTAGCTGGTGTAATTGTTGTGCTCCTTTAAAGTCAATAGAGCCACATGGGACTTACATCCACTCAGCACCTGGCTCAATATGAAGAGGTGACAATTATCACACACAATAGACTGGTAATAACAGCTGGACTTGAGTGGTGGCCCCTTCCCAACAGGAATAACTTCTTTCTCCCTGAACACATAGGCATGGGCTAAAGTAAGAGGGAGCAGGAAGGGCATGTAGAATCCCCTTTTCTAGAAAGGCAGATGGAGAACTGCCACTCATCTCCTTAGCTTGGCATGTGGGGAGCAACTGACTCCCATAACTCCCCCTCCTGCATGGCTGGTGTGGTGTGAGCTCTTCCTGCTTCTATCTGCTTTAAATTCTGTAATCTATTCTCCTCACTTAGTTGCCTCGTATTAGCCATAGAAGTGTTAAGGCCAAATTACTGAACATAGCAGATCACCTGACCCTCATTTGTTGGGCTGTTTTCTCCTATTCATTAAATTATTTGTTACTATCCCCAAAACTCACAGAATGCATTACTGGTGAAGATCTACAGAAATCTTGAGAGGAAAGGGATGGGTAGTACTATTGTGCTGTTTCAAAAATCTACCCTCTTCTAGGTTATAAAACCTTATTTGTACATTTGGAAAGTAAAGCATTACCTAAAACAAATAACTAATAACAATAACAACACTAATGGTAACAGAAGGACAGCATTTCTAGTTCAAGTGCACCAAATGCACTAAAAAAATACAACAGCTATTATTATTATTTCTATTGTGGTAGCACCTAAAAGTAACTCTCAAACAGAGATTAAGGCCACCCACCTTTAAACACCTGTGATAGGGTCGGGCCAGATGGCTACAGGAGAGTAATAGAAGGCAGATATATTAGCCCCAGGTTAAGTAGGTCCCTTTTCCCTGGGTAAGGTAACAGGGAAGGTACCAGAACAATCAGGAACCTTCTGGAGACAATTAAGACAGGCTGATTAGAACACCTGCAGCCAATCAAGAAGCTGCTAGAATTAATTAAGGCAGGTTAATCAGGGCACCTGGGTTTTAAAAAGGAACTCACTTCAGTTTGTGGTGTGCGTGTGAGGAGCTGGGAGCAAGAGGCACTAGGAGCTGAGAGTGAGAACACGGACTGTTGGAGGACTGAGGTGTACAAGCATTATCAGACACCAGGAGGAAGGTCCTATGGTGAGGATAAAGAAGGTGTTGGTTGGGAGGAGGCCATAGGGAAGTAGCCCAGGGAGTTGTAGCTGTCGCACAGCTGTTCCAGGAGGCACTCTAGACAGCTGCATTCCACAGGGCCCTGGGCTGGAACCCAGAGTAGAGGGCGGGCCCAGGTTCCTTCCAAATCCTCCCAACTCCTGGTCAGACACAGGAGGAGTCGACCTGGACTGTGGGTTCAGAAAAACGGCCAAGCTGAGGGCTGCCGTGAAGCTCCAAGGCAAGCAAATCCGCCAATAAGCGCAAGACCCACCAAGGTAGAGCAGGAACTTTGTCACACACCTTACAAGTAACTAACCCAGACAATCCCGGCTCCAGAAAGCTCACAGCTTGAATTTAAACAATAAGTTACAATAAGCAGATAAATAAGAAGATAAATGAGGGGGGTGGGAAGCAAGTGCATAGATATGGTAACAGTAGGTACAAGTGGGTTTGCATAAGTAGTAGTTTCAGTAGTCACAGGTGACTATCAACCTAATCCATGCCGGGTAGTAAGGACTGATAGGTAAAGAAAAGTTATAAGGAGGAATTTGGAGCCATATGCTTATAAGCTGGTTGACAAGTCACCAAAATATTTTTGCTGAGAAATGCCCTTTTGCTAAAAAGAAATGTTCAAAAGAAAATTTCTGCTTTCATCTGCAATTACAAAACCCTGATTTTTTTCAGTTTTTGGCAATCAAAAACAAAAACTTTGTGGTTTTCAGTTTTTGAAAACCAAAATTTTTCAGTTCTCAGTTAATGAAAACCTGAAAAAAAGTTTGTGAAAAACGTTGATGAAAACTTAAAATAAACTTTCTTCAGAAATTTACAGAAGATAAACTACATTTCCCACCAGCTCTCTTTGTGGCTGACTATGCAAATCTTGGTGTTCATTAGCTACCAGCGTTCCATTACAGTAGTTCTAAGGATGGAAGATCCACTCCTATGATGAAAAGGGCACTACTCCAGTGAGTGGAGATATCAGAGTCTAGCAGCAGGACACTATAGTGGGATTATACAAAATCTCTTAATAAGAATGAGTCAGATTTTTGACTGGATTTTCTTCTATGTTTCATTAAGTCAGTCTTACCTTTTCCTCTGTCCTTCTTCCTACAAAGTGCACTGAAAGGGTACTGCAATGATATTGCTGTGCTGCAATGATATTGCTCAATAGTGCTCAGTCATTTTCCTCTGGCCTCTGCCAAACCCTTTCAATTTTCTGTGTTGAAAACCAGAAAGAGATTGGGTTCATCTTAATTCATAGTCCTGCTTGGTTTGATGAGATGAACCACCTCAGATTAACCTTACTTCACTTGCAATGTGAGTGGGGAGGAATTTTCGGTACCAGATATCCTGTTTATGATGATGCAGACACAGAATAAGGGGTCAGACAGCAGGAAGGAAGCCTGTATGAGAACTACAAAAAGTAATCAGACCACATGCCTGACTGCAAGCACCAACAGCTAGCCCCATATGGAGCACAGTCCTCCAATAATTGTTCAGTCCTATTATGCTTTCCAAGTACAAATCAGAGCTTGTCTGGGTGGTGAGCCACCACAGCAGACTTAGGAAGTCAACTTTTCAAAAATGAGTGTGAAAATTCAATTTCCTTTTCTGTCATCAACATCAGGGATAACACTCAATTTTACATTATAAAGAGAAGACCCATATTATAAAGGGCACACTAGTTTGAGACCAGTTATTACAAATTCTACACCCTTCAGAGTGGAAAGTGCCAAATTGAAAGATTTTGCATTGAAAGAAGGATGCTTCATAAAGCCTTACAATAAAATGTTTATTTTCATAAAACCAAACTAAAATGGCAGTACTTAAAAACATCTGTGGCCCTGATGTATTCTACATTGTTGGGTTTATAATACTGGAAATGTATTATCTTTTCTGTATTTGAAATTACAAAACCACTTAGAAGTTATGTAGAAACAATGCATAATAATATTTAATGATGTATACATTTTATTTCTAAGATGCTTGCTTTCAGCATCAATCTATGCACCCTACTCAAAATCTACCAAGAAAAAGTGAAGTTAATTAATTACAACTACATCAAAGTGTGGTGTCAAAAGCTTTTTTGAAATAAAAATAGTAAAACTCTATTAAAATATTCCAAATCTATGGCTTTTCTCAACTATGTTTCATGGTTCCCCAGTCTTAAAAAAAAACATAACAAAACAAAATAAAAAAGCGTGATAAAAACAAATGAACAGCCTTCCCCAGTGAAACTACAGCTAGAGAAGAAAAGGAGTACTTGTGGCACCTTAGAGACTAACCAATTTATTTGAGCATAAGCTTTCGTGAGCTACAGCTCACTTCATCGGATGCATACTGTGGAAACTGCAGAAGACATTATATACACAGAGACCATGAAACAATACCTCCTCCCACCCCACTCTCCTCTTGTTTCATGGTCTCTGTGTATATAATGTCTTCTGCAGTTTCCACAGTATGCATCTGATGAAGTGAGCTGTAGCTCACGAAAGCTTATGCTCAAATAAATTGGTTAGTCTCTAAGGTGCCACAAGTACTCCTTTTCTTTTTGCGAATACAGACTAACACGGCTGTTACTCTGAAACCTACAGCTAGAGAGTTTAAATTCCAGGTACAATTCTGGAACTTGTCTAAAACAATAGAATGGAGAGAATTTTGGGGGGAGGGATAGCTCAGTGGTTTGAGCATTGGCCTGCTAAACCCAGGGTTGTGAGTTCAATCCTTGAGGGGGCCATTTAGGGATCTGGGGCAAAAAATGGGGATTGGTCCTGCTTTGAGCAGGGGATTGGACTAGGTGATCTCCTGAGGTCCCTTCCAACCCTGAAATTCTATGATTCTATGAATGAGAATCAGTATTGGATGAGGATGATTAATAATTATTAGTAATCTGGGTTTTTCTAAGGCACTACTCATTGTAATACTTGAATGCCAGTGGTTGTAAAAAAACAGGTTTCTTCAGAAACAGCAACAAAACTATCTGCTTCCCGTTCTCCCTCTAGATTTACTCTGTCGTTCAAGAACTACCAGATCCTTCCACAAAGGCTGATGCTGACAACTTGTTATCACACATGGCTCACTAGAAAAAGGGAGTCTTAGGGTATGTCTACACTACGGAATAAGGTCGAATTTATAGAAGTCGGTTTTTTAGAAATCGGTTTTATATATTCGAGTGTGTCTGTCCCCACAGAAGTGCATTATGTGCATTAACTCGGCGGAGTGCTTCCACAGTACCGAGGCTAGAGTCGACTTCCGGAGTGTTGCACTGTGGGTAGCTATCCCACAGTTCCCGCAGTCTCCGCTGCCCATTGGAATTCTGGGTTGAGATCCCAATGCCTGATGGGGCTGAAACATTGTCGCGGGTGGTTCTGGGTACATATCGTCAGTCCCCCCCTTCCCTCCCTCCCTCCATGAAAGCAAGGGCAGACAATTGTTTCGCGCCTTTTTTCCTGAGTTACCTGTGCGGACGCCATACCACCGCAAGCATGGAGCCCGCTCAGGTAACCGTCACCGTATGTCTCCTGGGTGCTGGCAGACGCGGTACGGCATTGCTACACAGTAGCAGCAACCCATTGCCTTGTGGCAGCAGACGGTACAATACGACTGGTAGCCGTCCTCGTCATTTCCGAGGTACTCCTGGTTGCCTGTGTGAGGTTGATCAGGAGCGCCTGGGCAGACATGGGCGCAGGGACTAAATTTTTAGTGACTTGACCAGGTCATTCTCTTTAGTCCGGCAGTCAGTCCTATTGAACCGTCTTATGGTGAGCAGGCAGGCAATATGTCCTTCTGCACCGTCTGCTGCCAGCCAAAGATGTAAAAGATAGATGGAGTGGATCAAAACAAGAAATAGACCAGATTTGTTTTGTACTCATTTGCCTCCTCCCCTGTCTAGGGGACTCATTCCTCTAGGTCACACTGCAGTCACTCACAGAGAAGGTGCTGCGAGGTAGATCTAGCCATGTATCAATCAGAGGCCAGGCTAACCTCCTTGTTCCAATAAGAACAATAACTTAGGTGCACCATTTCTTATTGGAACCCTCCGTGAAGTCAACCCTGTAAGCCGTGTCCTCAGTCGCCCCTCCCTGCGTCAGAGCAACGGCAAACAATCGTGCATCTGAGTTGAGAGTGCTGTCCAGAGCAGTCACAATGGAGCACTCTGATTGGGCTAAAACATTGTCGCGGGTGGTTCTGGGTACATATTGTCCGGCCCCCGTTCCCTCCCTCCCTCCGTGAAGGCAAGGGCAGACAATCGTTTCGCGCCTTTTTTCCTGAGTTACCTGTGCGGACGCCATACCACCGCAAGCATGGAGCCCGCTCAGGTAACCGTCACCGTATGTCTCCTGGGTGCTGGCAGACACAGTACGGCATTGCTACACAGTAGCAGCAACCCATTGCCTTCTGGCAGCAGACGGTACAGTACGACTGGTAGCCGTCCTCGTCATGTCCGAGGTCTTCCTGGTCGCCTGCGTGAGGTCGATCAGGAGCGCCTGGGCAGACATGGGCGCAGGGACTAAATTTTTAGTGACTTGACCAGGTCATTTTTTTTAGTCCGGCAGTCAGTCCTATTGAACCGTCTTATGGTGAGCAGGCAGGCAATATGGATTGTTAGCAGTCCTATTGCACCGTCTTCTGCCGAGCAGCCATGAGATGTGGATGGCATGCAGTCCTTCTGCACCGTCTGCTGCCAGCCAAAGATGTAAAAGATAGATGGAGTGGATCAAAACAAGAAATAGACCAGATTTGTTTTGTACTCATTTGCCTTCTCCCCTGTCTAGGGGACTCATTCCTCTAGGTCACACTGCAGTCACGCACAGAGAAGGTGCAGCGAGGTAGATCTAGCCATGTATCAATCAGAGGCCAGACTAACCTCCTTGTTCCAATAAGAACAATAACTTAGGTGCACCATTTCTTATTGGAACCCTCCATGAAGTCAACCCTGTAAGCTGTGTCCTCAGTCGCCCCTCCCTGCGTCAGAGCAACGGCAAACAATCGTGCATCTGAGTTGAGAGTGCTGTCCAGAGCAGCCCAATGGAGCACTCTGATTGGGCTAAAACATTGTCGCGGGTGGTTCTGGGTACATATTGTCCGGCCCCCGTTCCCTCCCTCCCTCTGTGAAGGCAAGGGCAGACAATCGTTTCGCGCCTTTTTTCCTGAGTTACCTGTGCGGACGCCATACCACCGCAAGCATGGAGCCCGCTCAGGTAACCATCACCGTATGTCTCCTGGGTGCTGGCAGACGCGGTACGGCATTGCTACACAGTTGCAGCAACCCATTGCCTTCTGGCAGCAGACGGTGCAGTATGACTGATAGCCGTCCTCGTCATGTCCGAGGTGCTCCTGGCCACGTCGGCTGGGAGCGCCTGGGCAGACATGGGCGCAGGGACTAAATTTTTGGTGACTTGACCAGGTCATTCTCTTTAGTCCTGCAGTCAGTCGTATTGAACCGTCTAATGGTGAGCAGGCAGGCAATACGGATTGCTAGCAGTCGTATTGTACCATCTTCTGCCGGGCAGGCAAGAGATGACGATGGCTAGCAATCGTATTGTACCATCTTCTGCCGGGCAGGCAAGAGATGACGATGGCTAGCAATCGTACTGTGCCATCTTCTGCCAGGCAGGCAAGAGATGAGAATGGCTAGCAGTCGTACTGTACCATCTTCTGCCGAGCAGCCATGAGATGTGGATGGCTTGCAGTCCTTCTGCACCGTCTGCTGCCAGCCAAAGATGTAAAAGATAGATGGAGTGGATCAAAACAAGAAATAGACCAGATTTGTTTTGTACTCATTTGCCTCCTCCCCTGTCTAGGGGACTCATTCCTCTAGGTCACACTGCAGTCACTCACAGAGAAGGTGCTGCGAGGTAGATCTAGCCATGTATCAGAGGCCAGGCTAACCTCCTTGTTCCAATAAGAACAATAACTTAGGTGCACCATTTCTTATTGGAACCCTCCGTGAAGTCCTGCCTGAACTACTCCTTGATGTAAAGCCACCCCCTTTGTGGATTTTAGCCTCCTGAAGCCAACCCTGTAAGCCGTGTCGTCAGTCGCCCCTCCCTCCGTCAGAGCAACGGCAGACAATCATTCCGCGCCTTTTTTCTGTGCGGACGCCATACCAAGGCAAGCATGGAGTCTGCTCAGCTCACTTTGGCAATTAGGAGCACATTAAACACCACACGCATTATCCAGCAGTATATGCAGCACCAGAACCTGGCAAAGCGCTACCGGGCGAGGAGGCGACGTCAGCGCGGTCACGTGAGTGATCAGGACATGGACACAGATTTCTCTGAAAGCATGGGCCCTGCCAATGCATGCATAATGGTGCTAATGGGGCAGGTTCATGCTGTGGAACGCCGATTCTGGGCTCGGGAAACAAGTACAGACTGGTGGGACCGCATAGTGTTGCAGGTCTGGGACGATTCCCAGTGGCTGCAAAACTTTCGCATGCGTAAGGGCACTTTCATGGAACTTTGTGACTTGCTTTCCCCTGCCCTGAAGCGCATGAATACCAAGATGAGAGCAGCCCTCACAGTTGAGAAGCGAGTGGCGATAGCCCTGTGGAAGCTTGCAACGCCAGACAGCTACCGGTCAGTTGGGAATCAATTTGGAGTGGGCAAATCTACTGTGGGGGCTGCTGTGATGCAAGTAGCCCACGCAATCAAAGATCTGCTGATATCAAGGGTAGTGACCCTGGGAAATGTGCAGGTCATAGTGGATGGCTTTGCTGCAATGGGATTCCCTAACTGTGGTGAGGCCATAGACGGAACCCATATCCCTATCTTGGCACCGGAGCACCAAGCCGGCGAGTACATAAACCGCAGGGGGTACTTTTCAATAGTGCTGCAAGCTCTGGTGGATCACAAGGGACGTTTCACCAACATCAACGTGGGATGGCCGGGAAAGGTACATGACGCTCGCATCTTCAGGAACTCTGGTCTGTTTCAAAAGCTTCAAGAAGGGACTTTATTCCCAGACCAGAAAATAACTGTTGGTGATGTTGAAATGCCTATATGTATCCTTGGGGACCCAGCCTACCCCTTAATGCCATGGCTCATGAAGCCGTACACAGGCAGCCTGGACAGCAGTCAGGAGCTGTTCAACTACAGGCTGAGCAAGTGCAGAATGGTGGTAGAATGTGCATTTGGACGTTTAAAGGCGCGCTGGCGCAGTTTACTGACTCGCTTAGACCTCAGCGAAACCAATATTCCCACTGTTATTACTGCTTGCTGTGTGCTCCACAATATCTGTGAGAGTAAGGGGGAGACGTTTATGGCGGGGTGGGAGGTTGAGGCAAATCGCCTGGCTGCTGGTTACGCGCAGCCAGACACCAGGGTGGTTAGAAGAGCACAGGAGGGTGCGGTACGCATCAGAGAGGCTTTGAAAACCAGTTTCATGACTGGCCAGGCTACGGTGTGAAAGTTCTGTTTGTTTCTCCTTGATGAAACCCCCTGCCCCTTGGTTCACTCTACTTCCTTGTAAGCTAACCACCCTCCCCTCCTCCCTTTGATCACCTCTTGCAGAGGCAATAAAGTCATTGTTGCTTCACATTCATGCATTCTTTATTCATTCATCACACAAATAGGGGGATGACTACCAAGGTAGCCCAGGAGGGGTGGTGGAGGAGGGAAGGAAAATGCCACACAGCACTTTAAAAGTTTACAACTTTAAAATTTATTGAATGACAGCCTTCTTTTTTTTGGGCAATCCTCTGTGGTGGAGTGGCTGGTTGGCCGGTGGCCACCCCACCGCGTTCTTGGGCGTCTGGGTGTGGAGGCTATGGAACTTGGGGAGGAGGGCGGTTGGTTACACAGGGGCTGTAGTGGCAGTCTGTGCTCCAGCTGCCTTTGCTGCAGCTCAACCATACACTGGAGCATACTGGTTTGGTCCTCCAGCAGCCTCAGCATTGAATCCTGCCTCCTCTCATCACGCTGCCGCCGCATTCGAGCTTCAGCCCTCTCTTCAGCCCGCCACCTCTCCTCCTGGTCATTTTGTGCTTTCCTGCAGTCTGACATTATTTGCCTCCACGCATTCGTCTGTGCTCTGTCAGTGTGGGAGGACAGCATGAGCTCGGAGAACATTTCATCTCGAGTGCGTTTTTTTTTCTTTCTAATCTTCACTAGCCTCTGGGAAGGAGAAGATCCTGTGATCATTGAAACACATGCAGCTGGTGGAGAAAAGAAAAGGGACAGCGGTATTTAAAAAGACACATTTTATAAAACACTGGCTACACTCTTTCAGGGTAAACCTTGCTGTTAACATTACATACATAGCACATGTGCTGTCGTTACAAGGTCGCATTTTGCCTCCCCCCACCGCGTGGCTACCCCCTCAACCCTCCCCCCTCCCTGTGGCTAACAGCGGGGAACATTTCTGTTCAGCCGCAGGCAAACAGCCCAGCAGGAATGGGCTCCTCTGAGTGTCCCCTGAAGAAAAGCACCCTATTTCAACCAGGTGACCATGGATTATATCTCACTCTCCTGAGGATAACACACGAATGGATGTTGCTTGAACGCCAGCAAACATACACTGCAATGCTTTGTTGTACAATGATTCCCGAGTACGTGTTACTGGCCTGGAGTGGTAAAGTGTCCTACCATGAAGGACGCAATAAGTCTGCCCTCCCCAGAAACCTTTTGCAAAGGCTTTGGGAGTATATCCAGGAGAGCCGCGAATGCCAGGGCAAAGTAATCCTTTCACATGCTTGCTTTTAAACCATGTATAGTATTTTAAAAGGTACACTCACCGGAGGTCCCTTCTCCGCCTGCTGGGTCCAGGAGGCAGCCTTGGGTGGGTTCAGGGGGTACTGGCTCCAGGTCCAGGGTGAGAAACAGTTCCTGGCTGTCGGGAAAACCGGTTTCTCCGCTTGCTTGCTGTGAGCTATCTACAACCTCATCATCATCATCATCTTCTTCGTCCCCAAAACCTGCTTCTGTATTGTCTCCATCTCCATTGAAGGAGTCAAACAACACGGCTGGGGTAGTGGTGGCTGAACCCCCTAAAATGGCATGCAGCTCATCATAGAAGCGGCATGTTTGGGGCTCTGACCCGGAGCGGCCGTTCGCCTCTCTGGTTTTCTGGTAGGCTTGCCTCAGCTCCTTCAGTTTCACGCGGCACTGCTTCGGGTCCCTGTTATGGCCTCTGTCCTTCATGCCCTGGGAGATCTTGACAAAGGTTTTGGCATTTCGAAAACTGTAACGGAGTTCTGATAGCACGGATTCCTCTCCCCATACAGAGATCAGATCCCGTACCTCCCGTTCGGTCCATGCTGGAGCTCTTTTGCGATTCTGAGACTCCATCATGGTCACCTCTGCTGATGAGCTCTGCATGGTCACCTGCAGCTTGCCACGCTGGCCAAACAGGAAATGAGATTCAAAAGTTCGCGGTTCTTTTCCTGTCTACCTGGCCAGTGCATCTGAGTTGAGAGTGCTGTCCAGAGCGGTCAAAATGGAGCACTCTGGGATAGCTCCCGGAGGCCAATACCGTCGAATTGTGTCCACAGTACCCCAAATTCGACCCGGCAAGGCCGATTTAAGCGCTAATCCACTTGTCAGGGGTGGAATAAGGAAATCGATTTTAAGAGCCCTTTAAGTCGAAATAAAGGGCTTCATCGTGTGGATGGGTGCAGGTTTACATCGATTTAATGCTGCTAAATTCGACCTAAAGTCCTAGTGTAGACCAGGGCTTACAAGATTCATGCTCATCCCGATTTTTGGCAGTACTGTATCCCACAGCCCTCAGAGCTAAAATAAAATCCCATGCAGTTCACCTGGCCCCCTTGTAATTCAAACCTGAGTTCCACCATGGCAGACCAATTTGGTAATAAGGCCATTGACAAAGGGGAAACATATGATATGTACTCCATGTTATTCATTTCCTGTGATTGCTGGGTTGCAGACACTGATGGAAGATCCCATCTACTTTCTATGTTAGCCTTTTGCCTCTCAGAACCACAGAGCATTCACAACAGTGTTTGCTCTGCTGCTTCCCCCTCTGTGCTAGTGCATTAGTGACGCTAGGTGCCAGAGCCACCTTTTTATTGTTTAAACCCGCTGTAACAGACTAAAAAATGGGTTTCAGAGTAGCAGCCGTGTTAGTCTGTATTCGCAAAAAGAACAGGAGTACTTGTGGCACCTTAGAGACTAACCAATTTATTTGAGCATAAGCTTTCGTGAGCTACAGCTCACTTCATTTTTCCACTGAATGCATTTGTCCCTTAAATAGCATCTCTTCCTCTCTGGTGTTTATCCCTCTGATGTATTGTTTCAGTGGGAGTGGATGTGTCATTACACAAAGTAAAACTATTTCCCCATGTTTATTCCCCCACACACACACTGTTCCTCACACGTTCTTGTCAACTGCTGGAAATGGCCCACCTTGATTATCACTACAAAAGGCTTTTTTCTCTCCTGCTGGTAATAGCTCAGCTTACCTGATCACTCTCGTTACAGTGTGTATGGTAACACCCATTGTTTCATGTTCTCTGTGTATATAAAATCTCCCCACTGTATTTTCCACTGCATGCATCCGACGAAGTGAGCTGTAGCTCACGAAAGCTCATGCTCAAATAAATCTGTTAATCTCTAAGGTGCCACAAGTACTCCTTTTCTTTTTAGAGTAAAAAATATTTGGCCTATCCGATATTTAAAATTCAGAATCCTTAAGATGCTGTGCAAACAACCAAAGCCAGAGATACAACAAAATTTAGTTGAGTCAGAGACTGAGCAATGTCAAAGGAAGTGCAAAACACGTTTTGAGTACGTATTCCATTCTCCTACTTCACCTTTAGAATGTTACTAGTGTGCTTGACTTTGATGAGACTCACAGCACACAGGGCAATGTGGAGTATAGATGGAGCAAAGAACATTTGGATCCAAAGTATGAGAAACTCCAATAGGATATTCAGTGGTAGTTGAGTGGTCTGACTGCTGAACTAGCTTGTCCAAGTGAAGTATTAGCTTCTGGGTGATTTTGAAAAGGTCTGTCCCTTATAATAACCAACTAAACAAAATAATTAAATAATGTGGCATGAAGGTTATTGAGATTCAGAGAGCATTATGTGGTTCTAACTAAATCACTAGTGTTTGCAGTAAGTTCAGCTGCACTGGACAAAAGAGAAATCACTAGTCTTCGGACAAATTATTGTCAAAGAAAAGGAAACTGGTAGTATCATATCAAAAGTGACTTTGCACTGCCAGTCAAATGCGTAATTGGCTGTCACTTGAGTGGGTGTAAGGGACTATGGGTAAGATATAATACAAAAGAAATACATGACATTCTTGCTGAAAGAACTTGGTACAAAGAGCAATGACAAAGGTTAGTGGAGGACTAACAGTGAACACAGAAACAGTGAAAGAGAAAGGCAGATATAATATATTAGTTTTTTAAAAAGAGATTCTGTGACTCTAATGTGATACCTTTTGCTCATAGCTCAACTAGCAAAGCTCTCTTAGGGGAAATCTCAGGAACTGGGCAACGGTCCATCGTCCAACCTCTTCTCTGAAATAATTGTTGAAGGACATAGGTACAGCCTTAATGTTACAGTATATACTATATGTGTGCTAAAGATGTCACAAATATTGTATTTATGGTGAAATTAATATGGACCTCATTAGGAAGACATGGAAAATTAGCTTACCGCAGCTCATCATTACCTCACAAACAATGTTTGTTATTTAGGTTATTTTGTTCACAAACAATTATTTGAGAACATAATAACCTAAGTAATATGCACTGAGAGCTTAAATATTCTGCTATTTAAAAAACCCCACAACACTGTATCAAGCCTTGTCTACAGAAAATTACATTCATGCCAACATCTAACCAGGCACTTATTTACAGTATTGCCCAGGTTCTTTTAATAAACAGATCTTTTAAAGGAGAGATATTTCTGCATATACTATAGCAGAGCAAGTTTCAGCAAATACACTACGTTTTCTTTCTCTGTGGCTACCAGGATGCTTTGTGAATCATTTATCTTATGATACTAGGCATTTCATGCTTTTGTGTACTGATAACACTCTTAATTCATAACCTGCTGCAAATACAAACTAATGAAAAATCCTTAAGAGACATAATTTCAAAGACCTCAACACCCACAATTGGGGCCAGATGTTGAAAAGAGCTCAGCTCTTTTCAAAACCTGGCATAAATGTCATAATGGGAGCTTCTGGGTGTCAATCTGGCCTTATTGGGCTGTCTAAACAGGAGTTGAGCTCTTTTGAAAGTTTGGCTTTGCAAGAACAATTATATGAGACTGAAAGGAACCTAATTCTTAACATGTATTTTTCATTATATTTTGATAAATACTCATTTGTTTTTATAGCACTACTTTACATACTATTAAGCAAACACACAATAAAGTGCCATATATTCTAAAATATTGATCTTTCTATAAGGCTGTTCTTAGAGGCATGACATTTTCTGAATTACGTGAACTTCACAAAGTTTGCAGCTACCTTGGTGATGTCAGTGTAGCCCTGTAATGATGACTTTTATAAAGGAAAAATTCTGTACGTTCAACATATTGGGCCTGATCTTTCAATCTTAGCTCAGACAAAACTCCCATTGAAATCCCTGAGAACTTTGATTGAGTCAGGACTTTAGGCCTAGGCCCAGAAAGTTGATAGTAAATTATTTAAGAATCACACCCAGCAGAGCAGAAGAGAGAATCTGTTACTATTTGTTTCCTAATGCCCCTTGATCTCAATGACATGAGAGCTGCTTCAAATGATGTTGCATCCTAGAACACTGCATGTGCCAGTATAATATACCACAGCCTGACAACTACAGCTGTACCAAATAGACACTATAAAAATGCAGTTACAGTCCATGAGTAGCCCGGACAAGGAACAAGCCAACTATTGTAATAAAAACCCAAACTGCCAATTCGTCACAGAACAGTGATTTAAGATTGAATTTCAACCCTCCAATGAAGCCGAAACTGATCCCAAAACACTAAGATTAAGCCTCTTGGCTGGTTGACCTATACAGTCCCACAAATAGCTGGAATGAATGTGCCTGTAATGGAATTTAAGACTCCCTCGGTTGTTTTATTTAAATGCCAACACATGCACAGCAAAGGAAGACAAAAGAGATAGGTTTTGGGTTAAAGGATCTAAAAGTTCCCTATCTTTTTATGTACAATAGCGTTCATGTGAAAAGATGATGATAAAGGAGAAAACCTATTAAAGTATGTTTTATATGTAATAATAATTTACATGTTACATGACCTGAATCCAAAACCCAGTGTACATCTGTTCATTACATTGTATCCACTCATTTAGTTATATTCTAAAGTCTCCTAGGTAGTAGATGTTTTGTTTTTTTAATTAGCATATTTTGCACGTTATAAGGAACCCAATACAGTCATTGAGCTTTATAAACACGAAGAAATTGTGCTTTAGAGTATACGCATAACTTGCCACCAAAATGAATACCCATACTGAGTGCAGGGAGGGCAGCTAGCCAGTGCACTGTTCTTTGCATAATAGGGGCCTAATCCAAGTCCCACTGAAGTCAATGGGAATCTTTCTATTGATTTCACCATGCTCTGAATCAGACCATAGTATAGGGGGTAGAAAACATGGCCAAACCTCTAGCCTTATGAACTATGCCAAGGAATCTCTAATGTCTATTCAAAAGATTGTTTTTAATGTATCCTCTGAAAGGCTCAGGGTAAACGGCATAGTGCCTGAAGAGGATGCAGGGTGGAGACCAACCCAGCTGGGAAGTAAGCTTGTGGATCCAGCGGGTCGAGGTTTGCTAAACCTGAATCTTAGATCAATAAGCTCTCTCCTAGGTATCAAATGAAACATTGAACATTTTATAATAAAAATGATGCACGTTGTGTCACCCTCCATATTAGCACCCACATCAGTGGGGAGCTGCCTCTGCAGCATGATTCCCTCTTCTTTTACATTCCACAGAAACCTCTCTACCTGCCCTCTGTAGAGATCCTGCTTTATGGAACAGGAGAAAGTATGGAGGGGAGTCACTTGGTTTCCCCAAACCCATGGGGGAAAGCAGAGCAGGGACCCAGTGGGAGAGCGATATTTCTGGAAACAAATGTGATGGGAAAGGCCCTGAAAGCATGTGAGCACCCCCTCACCTTCCCCATGCCTGTAACAGAGCAAGCTTCCTCTCTTCTTGTGAAGGGCAGAATGGGATCCCACTAACTGCACTGCAGTTCACCCACATTTGCTGCTGCCATCAGAACTCAGACATATCCCAACAATTAACCTGACCACCTCAGCTTCTCATTCCATCTGGCTGAAAGGAAAAACTTGTCTGACATTTAATCACTAGATATTTCTCCATAAAACCAACAACTTCCAAGTGCTTCCTGTTTACAGTAAAGTAACACCATCCCTCGGCTTTCAGTCTCATGGTTTATTTAGCCTAGGATATGAGGGGCAGAAAGGTCAGCGGATGCCCTCTGGGCCTCCTTCCCCGTGTAAATGAAAGCATTGCTACAACATTCTGGCAGCACTGCTGCAGCCCTTTGATTTGAGGCCAAGCCAGCTGTGGAGTAGTAAATTTCTAACTTCAACCTTCCTCATCTCCCATTCTCCCTCTCTGCCTCCCTGCAGCTCTTCCTCCCTCTCCACAGACAGCCAGGCTTGTCCCTTCTGAGGCAGTTCAGGAGGGCAGGGGAGAAACTGTTGGCACTCCCACCTCCCAGCAGGAAGAAAGAGAGAATCCCCCTCTAGAGCAATCTGCTGCAGCAAGTCAAGTGAGGTTGTCTATTATGTTATAATTGAACTCTTCAATTTCCATTGTTAAGAACGTAAGCTGAACCTACGCAACCTAAGGCAGCATAATTTAGTGCATCATCATTGGGAAAAACAATTCAAAACTTCCTTTGTTCATCAGCATAATAAAGAATACCGAATGTTTCCAACAGGTTAGCCTGCTGACTGGGGTTACCCCGTAAATTCTCATAAGCATAACTGAAGATCTGGATCCACTGCCACCAGCAGGTATCCCCTGATTTTTATGGACATAGGTAAGCTCTTTGGAGGCTGCAAACGATTATCTCTGGCATGTTCTTTGCACTATATCTTTTTCATCTGTTGTTTACAAGTACCAAAATTTTGTATCAAATATCTAATCCTGCAGCTTTGACACACACATAGCATCCCATGAGCTGTCCTGCAAGACACTATCAACCAAAAGTAGGGCAACTGGTCTTTTTTACCCCCCCCCCCTTTTTTTTTTTTGCTGAGTACAAAAGGATGAGATTGAACAACAGCTCAACAAATTATTTTGACCCAGTGTTATCAGAAGTAATTCACCAACTGTGTCTATCTTACGAATAAGTTACTGTTGAAAACTGCACTCTGTAACACTTGCTCCAGAAGACTTTCAGAAAGACTTCTCAGAAATGGGGAGGGTGGGAATGAGAACTAAATTCCAAGAAATATGAGTTATAGGCTTATTACATAACTGGCAAGAGAAAGGTACCATGTTAATACACAGATTAGTGTCAATGTGCTGACATTTTAATCCTGTTACTTTGGAACTTTAGATATACGGGTTGTAAAGAGCATTCTTATACTGACTGTAATAAGAAGGATTTTACAAAATCTGGCTATAAAGGTGCTATTCTGTATTCTAGCACAGTATACTCATAGGGCAAAGAAGTAAACTTAATCACCTATGAACAGTTCCTCATTCTCCCAAATAGGGAATGTGCGGGAGGGAGGGCAGGAGGGACGTAAGGAGGGAGAGAGAAGCTAAAAGGGCATTTATATCTCATTTGAATGTATAAGAACATCCTGGTAACCTGTTAAAAATAATGGGAATTCTTAGGCAGAGGGTATCCTTGGACAAATACAGAAGCACACAGCTAGAGAAAGAGGTTCAACAAGTAGAAAAACAATGCCCCAGCTTAAGTCCTTCTCTTTTGCATGTGCCAGATCAGACCTTAATAATACTTGTTGAAACCAATGACAAAACTCTCGTTGACTTCCAAAGTGCATGATAAAGTCTTTATTGAGCTGTATATGGAAGATTCAGCTCTGCAAGGTACTGAGTGCTTCCTAGAAAGTTGTCAATAGAAGCAAATGCCATTCCATGCTCAGCACCTTTCGGAACTGAGCTAATGAGACGTACATTAGCAT
Organism: Natator depressus; assembly: GCF_965152275.1. Taxonomy (NCBI): domain Eukaryota; kingdom Metazoa; phylum Chordata; order Testudines; family Cheloniidae; genus Natator; species Natator depressus. The sequence goes on from NC_134235.1 coordinate 62,554,106, forward strand.
TCTTTAACAAAATTGATACTCTGCTTTGAGAGGAAGATGAACAGTGAAGTCAATCCCTTTGCTGTTTCACTATTGACCTAATCTGGAAAATGGTCTGATATTGCTTGAGATATGAAATAGTGTCTATCAAGCCTCAGGGTATTTTTACTAGCAGTCTAAATCTGATCAGAGATGATGAACTAGTGCATAATCAGCACCATAAAACCAAGTATTTAGGAATAAGGAAATGACATTTTGTAAAGACACTTTGATAAATCAAGAAGTACGTTCAATCATCCTACACTACATATTTGCCACTTTTATACATTTTAATCACAAATGTATATAAATGGTTAACATTATCCCACATATTTTAATTTCTACATAATTTATGTTATGATGAATTATTTCCATTAGTTTTGCTACTTCTCCCCTCGCACAACCCTTCACCATCTGGCTTCTCTCCCTACAGTGACCTCTTCGGCAACCTCTATCGATTTAGCAGTGTGCCTGTGGTGTTACTACAGACTTTATCTATCCCTCTCCTTACCATCCCTGGATCTAGTTATTATCTGCCTTTATCTTCACATTTCCAGCCACCCTCCAATGAGCTGTGTTGCTGCCTTTTAGCATGCAGTATATAGAGAAGATAGGTTGTGTTATGCAGTAGAACTCTCCATTTATTCAGCCGTGTTCTCCCCATTCATCTCAGATCTTCTCTGGAAGCTCTTTTGTTCATTTCTAAGTTCAGCTGCCAACCCAAAGTACCCATACAGTAGAACATCAGAGTTACATATACCTCGGGAATGGAGGTTGTCCGTAACTCTGAAACGTTCGTAATGCTGAACAAAGCGCAGTTTGGGCTCCAGATCCAGCAGCTGACACTCCAGGCTAGGCTTCACCAGCAGCTGAGCTGCCTATTAAGTGCAGGCATGAGTTTGCAAGCTTGCCCCACTCCTGGCATGTGTGTGCATGTAAACAGCATGTCCCCCCCAGCAGCGGGTGGGGGCAGGGGTGAAAGAGGCACAAATGCCAGCACGGCTCCTGCTCTGCTGGCTTCAGCTGTCTTGGGCTGGCAGCCCCTGCATCTTGCTGTAAGTGGCTGCCCCGTGTGTGGGAGTGGAGGTGGGGGTGGGGTGGGGACAGGTATCCCAGACGTGCCTACTTTTAAGATACAATATAGGCACAGTACAGTATTTGCTGCTTTTTTTTTGTCTCTGCTGCTGCCTAATTGGTTACTTCCAGTTGGTGTCCGGTTGACTGGTCAGTCCATAACTCTGGTGTTCATATCTTTGAAGTTCTACTGTACTTGACAATTGTCTCAAACAAAGATTTGGATATCATAAGAAACTGAGGGAAGCAAAGGGCCTTGCATCATTCCATAAGATACAATATGGGTTTGAATTGATATGGTACCTCTCAGAAGGATTTGGATAAAGTTTCTGGACTTGACTTTCAAAGGTACTCAGCACTTCCAATTCTTAGCCAAGTCAATGGAAGCTGCAGCTGAGAAAACAATCAGCCCTTGAATTCTCAAATAAATTTGTGATTGCTTAAATTAACATCCCCCCCCCCACACACACAACATACAGTTTGCTGAGCCTAAATATACTCTCATGCTTAGGCCTGACCCAAAATCAGTGTGTTAGGAGGCACAATGAAGTTTGGAAGTCATGCAGTACAACAGATATCCAGGGCACAGGAATTACCAAAATCCCCTCAGTATTTACTTGTGTGTCACTGGAGGTATGTGTGTGTGCCCATACTAATTTCTGAGCTCATCTGTAAGTAGGCTTGGAAGGAATAGATTTTTGTTGGTAAATGTCAATTTCACCATACACACACAAACCAATGAAAAAATATTTCCATTGATAATAATTGAAATTTACAGATAGGAAATGTTAGAAAAATGCTGCTTGAGAACTGATTAGAGTCAAAATCCAGTGACCTAGACTTTTGAAATAGGCTTGTTGCAAATGGACTAGCAAAATTATCTTTGAAAATTTGTGGCGATCGGGGGAGGTCCTGGATGATTGGAAAAAGGCAAATATAGTGCCCACATTTTAAAAAGGGAAGAAAGAGAACCTGGGGAACTGCAGACCGATCAGCCTCACTTCAGTCCCGGTAAAATCATGGAGCAGGTCCTCAAGGAATCCATTTTGAAGCACTTGGAGGAGAGGAAGGTGATCAGGAACAGTCAACATGGATTCACCAAGGGCAAGTCATTCCTGACCAACCTGATCACCTTCTTTGATGAGATAACTGGCTCTGTGAATATGGGGAAAGCGGTGGATGTGACATATCTTGACTTTAGCAAAGCTTTTGATACGGTCTCCCACAGTATTCTTGCCTGCAAGTTAAAGAAGTATGGATTGGATGAATGGACTGTAAGGTGGATAGAAAGCTGGCTAGATTGTTGGGCTCAAGGGGTTGTGATCAATGGCTCGATGTCTAGTTGGTGGCCGGTATCAAGTGGAGTGTCCCTGGGGTCGGTCCTGGGGCCAGTTTTGTTCAACATCTTTATTAATGATCTGGACGATGGGATGAATTGCACCCTCAGCAAGTTCTCAGATGGTACTAAGCTGGGGGGAGAGGTAGACATGCTAGAGCATAGGGATAGGGTCCAGAGTGACCTAGACAAATTGGAGGATTGGGCCAAAAGAAATCTGATGAGGCTCAACAAGGTAAAGTGCAGAGTCCTGCACTTAGGAAGGATGAATCCCATGCACCACTACAGTCTGGGGACCGACTGGCTAAGCAGCAGTTCTTCAGATTTTGGAGATTACAGTGGACGAGAATCTGGATATGAGTCAACAGTGTGCCCTTGTTGCCAAGAAGGCCAATGACATATTGGGCTGTATTAGTAGGAGCATTGCCAGCAGATTGAGGGAAGTGATTATTCTCCTCTATTCAACGCTGGTGAGGCCACACCTGGAATATTGTGTCCAGTTATGGTCCCCCCACTACAGAAGGGATGTGGACAAATTGGAGAGAGTCCAGCGGAGGGCAATGAAAATGATTAGGGGGCTGGGGCACATGACTTACGAGGAGAGGCTGAGGGAACTGAGGTTATTTAGAAGAGAAGAGTGAGGGGGGATTTGATAGCAGCCTTCAACTACCTGAAGGGGGGGTTCCAAAGAGGATGGAGTTCGGCTGTTCTCAGTGGTGGCAGATGACAGAACAAGAAGCAATGGTCTCAAGTTGCTGTGGGGGCGGTCTAGGTTGGATGTTAGGAAACACTATTTCACTAGGAGGGTGGTGAAGCACTGGAATGGGTTACTTAGTGGGGTGGGTGGAATCTCCATCCTTAGAGGTTTTTAAGGCCAGGCTTGACAAAGCCCTGGCTGGGATGATTTATTTGGTGTTGGTCCTGCTTTGAGCAGGGGATTGGACTAGATGACCTCCTGACATCTCTTCCAACCCTAATATTCTATGATTCTATGAAATGCATAGTGAAAACAGGTATGATTTGATTTAAGGATATTTACTTTGCATATTTTGATGTGTGATTGTGACAAGGTAGACTGGGTCTACCTCTGCTGGCCCTGTCTGACCCCACTCCAGAAAAGAGTAGAGGAGAAGTCCTCCAGGCGGCCTAGAGTGGCTGCAGGGGAAGCAGCCAATCAGAGGGGCTGCTGGAGTGGCAAATCAAGGGCCAGGAGGGCCATATAAAAAGAAGCAGCAGAGCCAGAGTAGTCAGTTGCTGCCTGAAGCTGGAAGAGAGAGGACCAGGTTTCTTGCTGGGAGGAAGAGAAGCAGGACCATGGACAGCTCTGTGCAGGCAGGGCTGAGCCCAGGGCGGGCTGCTGAAGACTGGGGGAGGAGGGAGAGCAAAGAAGGAGCTCTTAGCTGACTGTAGGGATCAAGCAAGGACTGAGCCCAGAACCTAGCCAGACCAAGGGGGAGTACTGCGATAGGCCCTGTTGATCTGGTTAAAGACTGAGCCTGTGGGGTGAGGTTGCCGAAAAGGATACACCAATGGAGAGTACTGAGATGGGCCCTGTTGTCTTGTTATAGAGGACAAGAAGGAAGCTTTGGCACAAGGTAAAGACTATATACCTCATAAGCGGTTTGTTCATTCTGTTCCACCTAAATACAGTGTGTGTGATTCGACAGGAGGGCTGAGTCACTGAAGACCTGCTGAAGAAACCATTGGCTGGGGTAGGAGAGCATTCATGAGCGGCGGATACCACCCTGTTCCAAGAACTAAGAATCAGCAGGCTCACACTCAACCGGGAGGGTTCGCAAGAGGCAGGTGCTGACCCTGTTAGTGATGTTGACGGTTTGTGTTTTAATGGCTTATAAAGCTTTACCTTTTTATACCTCCGTGTTTACTTTCATTAAATAATTGTCTGAGACCTCCTTCCCCCATTACTTTCCACAACTGTGGAAAAATTAAATTGATAAAAATTGAAAAAAACAAACATCAACATTATCAGTCAAAATTATAAAATAAAAATCAAGTTCTGCCAAGTGGATGAGAGCATAAGAATGGGTCAGACCTATGGTCGATCTAGCCCAGTATCCCGTCTTCCAACTTTGGCCAATTCCTGGTGCTTTAGGGGGAATGAACAGAATGGTAATTATTGAGTGATCCATCCCCTGTTCTCCACTGTCAGCATCTCAGAGTCAGAGACTCAGGGATATCTAGAGCATGGAATTGCCTACCTAAAAGTGAGATAGGATTGCAAAGTACACAGCTATATATTCAAATAGCTACAAAATAACTGAGTTCTGTGCAGCATCTTCTTTAGGTCAGAGTGAGATACTATATGGTACAGCCCATTTGCAGATATCACACGGTACTAGAACTGACACAGTGTGAAAAAAGGTTCCACACAGTCAGTTTGCAGCTTGTGACAGGTGCCACACAGATACCGCTCAGATATCATCCAAGATTGTAAAAGCTGCCACACAGAGTCAACTCTCAGAGATTAGACAGGCTTACAAAAAACTAAGATCAAAACACAGTTATCACTGGAGAACTGGCCTACAATTTCAAATGGGCATGTGAAAAAATGCACAAGCAAGTCTTCTGATGTGTGTGGGCAAGTTGATTTTCTCTCACACACACACACACACACACACTTTTTTGCATCCGTGCAGAACTGATTTGGTAGCTTCAAAGATTTGATCATTTAGGGCTCCATCCTGTTAGGTGCTGAACATGGGTTGTGGCTGTAGCCATGGCAGAGGGATAGCTGCCCAGCTACTTTGTACCAATGCACCAGGCCAAGAGGTATTTTTCTTTCACCTCAACTTATTATTATTTATTGTGTTGTGCTGTCAAGGTTTTGGTGGATGGGGAGACATTTATGTTCCATGATCCTCTGGAATTCCCAAAGGGTTGCAGCATCGCGGTGAATGGATGGAACATGAAAGTCTTCCCACTCACCAGGACCTTAACAACATCCCTCACCACCGCTTGAAGTCACTTAAGCCCTTTTGGACCCAGGCATTTAGCCTTCAACAATGCAACTACAACCCTGATGAAGCTTGGAAAGCTGAATGAACTTCACAAGAAGCCACAAATAGACACCTCATGAAAGACCCGCCACGGAAGATCCCTGGCTTTCATCTCCCATGAAGCTCATGGGCAACCCAAACCACGTCCACTCAAACCATGGCAGATGCAGATACTTGCAGCACAAATGGAAAATAAAAGACTCTCCAATGCAACTGTGGTCAGCCAGAACAGACCATGGAACACACAACTCAATGCCCGATTCACAAATACAGATGAGGCATCACAGTGATACACTCTGCTACTCTAGACACAATTATCTGGCTTAACCATCTAAAAGTAAATTTATAGTTGTTGCTCTACATTTACATCAGCCTTATGAAGAAGATTTGTGTTGATAGGCCCAAATCAGGATCACAGCCCCATTGTGCTACAACTTAGAGCTGGTCAAAAAAGCTCTTTTATCCCCATGAGAAATATTCACATACAAATTTTTTGTTAGAATTTTTAAGTTTTCACCAGAAAATTTCAAAACAAAGTATCATGAAAATTTTATTTCATTCTAATTTGAATTGAATTTTTTACTTTGATTTGGTTTTGAAAAGTTACAGAATGGAAAAGGAGAAGAGAGAGAGTGTGTGTGTGTGTCGGGGGGAAATCTTTACAATGATTATTTTATTGCTCTCAGTGGAAAAAAGGGAAAAGGGGTGGAATTAAATTTATGATCTCAAAAATTCAAAATTTTGAAATGTCATTTTTCAAGAAACAAAATGAAAATTTCAGTTCAACACATTTTCCAGCCTATGTTCAATATAAATCTGTTTTTCTATGGGTTAGAATTTGATAATTTGCTCTTAAATGCACTTTCCATCCAAGGATCTCAGAGCACTTAACAAGCATTAATGAATTTATTCTCACATCTCTAGGAGGTAGGCAAAGATCATTCACCAGAGTAAGCATCTTATCTTAACTAGAAGTCTGTGGCAGAGCCAGGAATAGAATATAATTCTCCTGACACTTAGTTGTCTAGTTTAGCCACAAGACCATTCCTTAACCATAAAACTATGGCTTTGCTACTTTGGGCTGTACAGTAATGAGCCTATTTAAAATAGGTCCACTCAGTTACACCCATAAAATTGCACATGCTCGATTTAAGTACTTAGATAACCAGATATGAATGTAAATCAGGTACACCTCCCAGAACTATTTTTGTGACTGCATTTAAGGCTTGATTTTCAAAAATGCTGATTTTTCAAAAATGCTGAGCACCCACAACTCCAAGTTAAAACCAGATGAGCTGCTGGGGTTTAGTACTAAAGATTATATATAGTCTGGGGGCATAATATAGTAAAAGCACATTCTGTGGGCAAGTTAGTGCCAGAAAAGTAAGGGAGGTGTCATTTGAGTTGTAAAAATCTACAGAATCATAATTTCAATGGTGTCACCCTCTGCAGGATGGCAGGGGGGACTTGATGGCCCCCACCATCGCAACTCCAAGCTCCAGGACCTCCAATTGGTGGAAATTTTGATAGTACAGAGTTGTTGGAAATTGGTCGAGTGGGGTATCATCTGAAAGCCCTTTCTCCCATGAACACAATGGTACCAAATGTGACACACCTAAAACAATCATGTTGATATATATTTGAGAAAATGTATAAAAATCAACATTTTTTAAAATTATATGTTAACCCAGGGATGCATTGCTCACATAAAATACACTGATCTTTGGTAATGCTAGAAAAGGTATCCTTGACATGTAGGACTGAAAACATTTATTCATCAAAGTCATCATCAGTGTCAACTCCAACTAGGGTTCTACTGCTAGACACATTGTCACACTGGTCCTAATCTGCTCTGCACTTGCATATTTCCAAACGAGGCAGGCTGCTGGCCAAACATTTGTAGGGTGGTAAGCTTCTGGTATTTGCACATGAGCATTTGATTATCTGAAGGATTGATTCAGGAGTGCATGGTATTTCACACAACTGGTGTGATCAGTCCTTCCTCCCAGATCCATTGATTCTTGGTAGAAGAGGGTAGTTTTGGATGCGCTCACAGAGCCATCCCACTGCTTGATGATTTGCCCTCTTGATAGCAGGTATAAATGCACCCCTTATTGGTATTAATTGTTCCGAGTGAACTGAGTTATCAGTGGGGCTAGCAGGTATGACTGGCAGTATGCATACATGGGTCATTCAGTCTGGTATTTCATGTAGTGCCAAGTTAAAGGCTGACCATGTTGGAATGTACATTTACCCTGAAATCATGTGGTATGGTATGTCCTGGGGGGTCCAGATCACTTAAGGATATGTCTTCTCGTTCTTCATCTGAAGCCATACTCATGGAGTTTTGCCTCTGGAATGCATCCCACCATAACTAAGTGAGGTCAAGATTAGTGAATGTAGAAAGCTCTACTATAGTAGATTTAACTGGTGCTTCATTGAAAACTGGACTTTTTGGCTTCGGAATTTCTGGCCATTGGTAGGAAAGTAGGAGTCAGGAAGCTCCTTCAAGGAATGGTTATTGCTCGTCCAGACCACACTTGAGACTGGGACTGCTCCTCATTAATATGCTTCTGATAGCAGACAATAACAGTAGCATGCTGTGTCTTGAAGGAAATCTAAGTTATTGGGAGCACAAAATATAAACCTACCTTTGATTAGGTCTGGGGGAAGATAAAACTCTTCTTTCAGTTTGATGCAGTGAAGAACCTCATAGCAACTGCAGTTTCCAAGTGGAGTACTTTGTTGTAGTCAATGGAGGAGTGGCCGACGCGCGTAAGCTACATGAGGAATTTGCTATGGGTTTTGGAATGAATTGTTAAACCAACATCCACTGGTAGTGATAGATCACACGTATGTCACACAGTTGTTGTGTAGGTGTTGGAAACCTGTCTTTCACTCAAGCCCTTATACACCGAGGCTTTGCAATAAAATGGCAGCCTGGTGCTCCACTTGCTTACTGTCAGATTTGCTGCTGCTGAAGTCACTGAGCACAGATACACCTCTTAAAGAAGTAGAACAGATCACATGGAGTTATTTTTTTCAGGTTTGGCATTAGCTATGGATGCCTGAAACTCCCATGTGTTCTGGGAGTTTCTGGGAAAATCCTTTTCCATAAAAATTTAGCAGCTGCACACAGTGTCTACAATTTATTGTTGATATCAGCACTTTCTTCTGGTTTTTATAGCGCCATGTCTTTTGCAGCTTTTAAGGATATGTGCTGAGATTCATTTCTGTGGATAGGACTGATACAAATTATGTCCCTATCCCACAGTTAATCTTCAATAAATGTTGTAAGAGCCTTTCTGCTAAGCATTTGTTCCTCTTCAATCCCTTTCAAAGCACATATTTTTCTGTACTTATCCTCTGCATCAGCCATCACCACCACTTTCCCAATCATTAGAGCCTCTGCGAGGCAATTTATGAACTCCAGATGAGTTGCACAGTTTGCAGTAGTAAAATCAGTAATTGTTTCTGTTGCTTTTACCTTTTGATGCATTGCATTCTTGGAGTGGGGCTTGATGTGGTATGCAATGGCCTATACCTGGGTGTCTTTTGGGTCAATGTACCCACTTTACTTTCTTGCAATATTTTTAATAGTGACTGAGATCATGTATTGAAACTGTGCTTAATGGATACCTTCAGGCTTCCAGCTTACCACAGAAGAAGCAGGTGTTCTTCTCAAAATGCATGCCATGGGACCTAGTATAGGTCAAGTCTCCACAGCTGGCACTTTTCCTGGCCCATTCACCTTCTTCCTAATGCTCAATGTACTTCATTTCCAACCTTGCCAAATTCAGTTTATGGGTGTACTTCTTATAGCACAGGGATCGGCAACCTTTGGCATGAGGCCTGCAAGGGTAAGCCCCCTGGCGGGCCGGGCCGGTTTGTTTATCTGCCAAGTCCACAGGTTTGGCCAATCGCAGCTCCCACTGGCCGCAGTTCACCGCTCCAGGCCAATGGGGGCTGTGGGAAGCGGCGGCCAGCACATCCCTTGGCCCATGCCACTCCCCGCAGCCCCCATTGGCCTGGAGTGGTGAACCGCAGCCAGTGGGAGCTGCGATCGGCCAAACCTGCGGACGCGGCAGGTAAACAAACCAGCCTGGCCCGCCAGGGGCTTACCCTGGCGGGCTGCATGCCAAAGGTTGCCGATCCCTGTTATAGCATGTAAGATGACACAGAGGATTGCGTTTAACCAAGTCCTCCAGAGTATTTTCCAAAGATTCATCTACTAGTTGGTACTATTCATCTACTAGTTGGTACTCCCCATTGATGCCGAAAAATGATCAAGACCAAAGTAAAAACAAGGCTTTTGTAATAAATTACTTTGAGATTGTAATTAATTTTATGTAACTATATGCATACCATTTGTGGATGGATTCCAGCAGTTTCTGGCTGGATGCTGGCATCGTAACCAGTGCCTCATAATTCTTTTGGCATAGTAAACAAATCTGATGATCAATACCATTGAACTGCTTTTTTCTTTTGCTGATAATGGCAAACAACTTGATTTATAGTAGTCTGTAACGTTAAAAAAATTAATCAGGTATCTTGTTCTGAGCATTAACTGACCACACAGTACTATCACAATTTAACTTTGTGAGGGTTACATGTTTGACATGCCTGTCTTAAAGTATAATTTAAACATTTTCTCAAATACATATCTGTATAATTGTTCTAGGTTAGTTACGTTTTGGTACCATTGTGTTCATAGGAGAAAGGGCTTTTGAATGATACTCGATGCAACCCATTATCAAAATTCCCAATGACTCGAGGATTCGGAGTTGGAGGTGGAAGGAAGTGAGCCCCTCCTGCCACAATACAGAGGGTAGCATCATTGAAATTATGATTCTGTAGATAACTACTAATCAAATGACACTTCCCTTACCTTTCTATCACTAACTTGCTCATAGAATTACATGCTGTCCCAGACAATTTGGAATCAAAACTATTAATTTCCCTATCCTAGTGTATTTTTTCTAAGTGAATCCCACTTTGTCAGCTGCCAATATTCATAATATTTCTAGTTCCCACTGTGTTAATTTTTTATCTTAATTGTTCACAGTTCCTCCCAATTTAACTAATTATCTGTCAGTTTCATTAGTATGCTGGGTCTCTTTTTTTCCCTAGACCATTAGTGAAAATATTAACTAAGAGGAGACATAAGAGTCTGAGGCATAACTAGACAGCTTCTTGGAACTCAAAACTCCACTGTTTAACATTACCTTTTGTTAGTAGGTCTTCAGCTAATTTTCAGTCTATCTGACAGTGTTCAAATACAAGATTATTGGAACGGTTTGAATATTTTCTGTGCAAGCAGGTATTAACTGAACCAGTATAAATCATAAGAGGCTAATTATTGAACAATGGAAATCCTAGTAATGTTATTTCTGTAATGGTACCAATACAATGGAATCCTAATAATGAAAGCATTATCATGAAAGCAGTGTAAGTTAAAAAGTGAAAAATCCGAAAGCCCTTACTCAGGGGACACTGCTGGCTACAAGGAAGTTTTGCATGAGTGACGTCTGATGTGTTACATGCAGTAGCACCACAAGCAATATTCCAAACCACTCAACTCTTAAACCATGGCTGACCTACTCCACATCCACAGCACAGAACTGAGTCACCAGCTATGAAAGCCTTATTCCTGTGGAGAGTGATCCTCTGCCCATTGGAATCAATAGCAAAGCTTCCATTGACTTCAGTGGGCCCAGCTTCATGCTCATGGCTTTCATCTCTCATGCTGCAGTGTTTAGTATTCTCTCCCCGCACCCAGTCCAAAGACTTTTTCTCAAACAACCCCCTTTCTGGTGTTTCAGAGGAACCTTCCTTCTCTTTAGCTGTTGATTCAACCTAATAACTGCCGTTAGCAAGAAAAGTAAATAAACTCATTGGTAACATGAAAATCATTGGTCATAACTGCAGCCTTTATATATGCCCCTTTGAAATGTATGTCATCAAGGATCTCAAGCCAGAGATTTGTATTGTTGCACTGGTTTCTTATTGTTCAGGTAACATGCAGACAGCATCAATTTCTCATTCAACATTATCCTGTGAAGAGCTGTATAAATCTTGAAGGTAACAAAAAAAGTTATACAACCACCACAAAACACTCTGATCATTTTAAAGTTAAGGAGAACTTGTGGCACCTTAGAGACTAACCAATTTATTTGAGCATAAGCTTTCGTGAGCTACAGCTCACTTCATCGGATGCATACTGTGGAAAGTGTAGAAGATCTTTTTATATACACACAAAGCATGAAAAAATACCTCCTCCCACCCCACTCTCCTGCTGGTAATAGCTTATCTAAAGTGATCACTCTCCTTACAATGTGTATGATAATCAAGTTGGGCCATTTCCAGCACAAATCCAGGTTTTCTCACCCCCCCCCCCGCCCCAAACACACACAAACCCACTCTCCTGCTGGTAATAGCTCATCTAAAGTGACCACTACACCAACACTCCACACAAAGCCGTCAAGAACACTATCCCCGATAATGTCACGGCTAACCTGGTGGCTGAACTTTGTGACTTTGTCCTTACCCATAACTATTTTACATTTGGGGACAACGTATACCTTCAGATCAGCGGCACTGCTATGGGTACCCGCATGGCCCCACAGTATGCCAACATTTTTATGGCTGACTTAGAACAACGCTTCCTCAGCTCTCGTCCCCTAACGCCCCTACTTGCGCTATATTGATGACATCTTCATCATCTGGACCCATGGAAAAGAAGCCCTTGAGGAATTCCACCATGATTTCAACAATTTCCATCCCACCATCAACCTCAGCCTCGTCCAGTCCACACAAGAGATCCACTTCCTGGACACTACAGTGCTAATAAACGATGGTCACATAAACACCACCCTATACCGGAAACCTACTGACCACTATACTTACATACATGCCTCCAGCTTTCACCCTGACCACACCACACGATTCATCGTCTACAGCCAAGCTCTGCTATACAACCGCATTTGCTCCAACCCCTCAGACAGAGACAAACACCTACAAGATCTCTATCAAGCATTCTTACAACTACAATACCCACCTGCGGAAGTGAAGAAACAGATTGATAGAGCCAGAAGAGTTCCCAGAAGTCACCTACTACAGGCGAGGCCTAACAAAGAAAATAACAGAACGCCACTAGCCGTCACCTTCAGCCCCCAACTAAAACCCCTCCAACGCATTATTAAGGATCTACAACCTATCCTGAAGGATGACCCAACACTCTCACAAATCTTGGGAGACAGGCCAGTCCTTGCCTACAGACAGCCCCCCAACCTGAAGCAAATACTCACCAGCAACCACATACCACACAACAGAACCACTAACCCAGGAACCTATCCTTGCAACAAAGCCCGTTGCCAACTGTGCCCACATATCTATTCAGGGGACACCATCACAGGGCCTAATAACATCAGCCACACCATCAGAGGCTCGTTCACCTGCACATCCACCAATGTGATATATGCCATCATGTGCCAGCAATGCCCCTCTGCCATGTACATTGGTCAAACTGCACAGTCTCTACGTAAAAGAATAAATGGACACAAATCAGATGTCAAGAATTATAACATTCATAAACCAGTCGGAGAACACTTCAATCTCTCTGGTCACGCGATTACAGACATGAAAGTTGCTATATTACAACAAAAAAACTTCAAATCCAGACTCCAGTGAGAAACTGTTGAATTGGAATTCATTTGCAAATTGGATACAATTAACTTAGGCTTGAATAGAGACTGGGAGTGGCTAAGTCATTATGCAAGGTAACCTATTTCCCCTTGTTTTTTCCTACCCCCCCCCAGACGTTCTTGTTAAACCCTGGATTTGTGCTGGAAATGGCCCACCTTGATTATCATACACACTGTAAGGAGAGTGGTCACTATAGATAAGCTATTACCAGCAGGAGAGTGGGTTTGGGGGGGGGGGGGAGGGGGGGGGAGAAAACCTGGATTTGTGCTGGAAATGGCCCAACTTGATTATCATTCACACTGTAAGGAGAGTGATCACTTTAGATAAGCTATTACCAGCAGGAGAGTGGGGTGGGAGGAGATATTTTGTCATGCTTTGTGTGTATATAAAAAGATCTTCTACACTTTCCACAGTATGCATCCGATGAAGTGAGCTGTAGCTCACGAAAGCTTATGCTCAGATAAATTGGTCAGTCTCTAAGGTGCCACAAGTACTCCTTTTCTTTTTGCGAATACAGACTAACACGGCTGTTACTCTGAAACCTGTCATTTTAAAGTTGAATTCTCACATAATTGTATTCTGACCAGAAAACACTATTGAGTTTATTCTCACTGTAAAATCAATAATTGCTTCAGTGTTAAATGCATAAAATTATGCCATTTGTTTTCCCCTTTTCTGAAAAAAATGTATTTCTGCTTATCTTCTCCCAATGAATAGACTGTTTTGCTAAAATTTTACACACTTGATTAGGACTATAATAATATTAATAACAATGATCATATTATAAAGTATTTAACTGTGAAATTAGTTACACTTCTGTGAATCTTGGAATCCCTTTGGATTTAGATCAATATAACTGCAATAAAAATGGAGCCTAAAATATTTAATATGAACCTTGGGCTGAGACCACTATTTGTTGTATCATATGGGACAGATTCACATTCATTTTGGCCTAAATAAGCCTTGCAATTCTAGCTCTGGTTTATCTTGAAAACAACAGAATAATCTGGCAAAAATAAACATTGTAAAAGTTCACAGAGAAACTAGGTATTGGAGATCACCATGTTCATTGATACCTGTGATCTAGGAGCAATGTCAATCTCAGTGTCCATAAAGAAGTGGACAGAACAGCCATCTGCTCTGTCAGCTTTCACTCTGTGCCTTTAATTTCTTCAATTATACATTACCATCTGTATTACTATTGCAAGCTCTTTGGGCCAGGGATTGTGTTTTTTATTACATTTGTTTTAAGTGCATAGCATATGGGGGGGCTTGACTCCTGATGATCCTCTAAGTCTTACTCATAGGCTCACATACTTTAGGGCCAGAAATGACCATCATGATCATCTAGTCTGACCTCCTGCACATTGCAGGCCACAGAATCTCTTCCACCCACACCTACAATAGGACAATAAACTCTGGCTCAGTTACTGAAGTCTTCAGATCTTGATTTAAAGACTTCCAGTTACAGAGAATCCACCATTTACTCCAGTTCAAGTGCCCCAAGCTGCAGAGGAAGGCAAAAAAACCCCAGGATCTCTGCCAGTCTGACCTGGGGGAAAATTCCTTCCTGACACCAAATATGGCAGTCAATTAGACCCTGAGCATGTGGGTGAGACCCACCAGCCAGATACCTGGGAAATAATTCTCTTTACTAACTCAGAGTCCTCCCCTTCCAGTGTACCACATCCAACCATTGGAGATATTTGCTAATAGCAGACACAGATGGGCAATATGCCATTGTAGGCAATCTCATCATATCCTCCCCTCCATAAACTTATCAGGCTCAGTTTTACAACAAGTAACAACTTTTGCCCTCACTACGCCGCTTGGAAGGTTGATTCAAACTACACTCCTCTGATGGTTAGAAACCTTCATCTAATTTCAAGCCTAAACTTATTGATGGGCAGTTTATATGCATTTGTCCCTTAAATAACATCTCTTCCTCCCTGGTGTTTATCCCTCTGATGTATTGTTTCAGTTGGAATGGATGTGTCATTACACAAAATAAAACTATTTCCCCATATTTATTCCCCCCCCCCCCCCGCCCACTGTTCCTCACATGTTCTTGTCAACTGCTGGAAATGGCCCACCTTGATTATCACTACAAAAGGTTCCCCCCACCCGCCCCTGCTCTCCTGCTGGTAATAGCTCACCTTACCTGATCACGCTTGTTACAGGGTGTATGGTAACACCCATTTTTCACATTCTCTGTGTATATAAAATCTCCCTACTGTATTTTCCACTGAATGCATCCGATGAAGTGAGCTGTAGCTCAGGAAAGCTTATGCTCAAATAAATTTGTTAGTCTCTAAGGTGCCACAAGTACTCCTTTTCCCTCTGATGTAGTTATAGAAATCAATCATATCTTCCCTCATCCTTTGTTCTGTTGGGCTGAACAAGTCAAGCTCCTTAAGTCTTCTCTCACAAGGTTGGTTCTTCATTCCTTTGATCATCCTAATAGCCCTTCTCTGCACCTGTTCCAGGTTGAATTGATTTTTCTTAAACTTGGGAGACAAGAACTGCACACAATATTCAAGATGAGGTCTCACCAATGCCTTGTACAATGGTAATATTTTCCTATCTCTTCTGGAAATACCTCAACTGATGCATCCTAGGATTGCATTAGCTTTTTTCATGGTATTGCAGCTTATAGTCATCCTGAGATTGACCAATGCACCCATGTCTTTCTCCTCTTCTGTCACTTCCAACTGATATGTCGCCAGCTCATAGGAAAAACTCTTCTGGTTAGTCCCTAAGTGCATGACCTTGTACTTTGCACTATTTTAATTCCATTTCTATTACTCCAGTTGTCAAGGATGTCAAAAAATTTTTGTATGATATTCTGGTCCTCCTCTGTATTGGCAATACCTCCCAACATTGTGTCCGCAGCAAATTTTATTAACACACTCCCACTTTTTGTACCAAGGTAATTCATGAAAATGTTAAATAAGATTGGTCCTAAGACTGATCCTTGAGGAACTCCACTAGTAACCACCCTCCAGCCTGACAGTTCACCTTTTAGCATGACCTGTTGTAGTCTCCCCTTTAACCAGTTCCATACCCAACTTTCAATTCTTGCATTAATCCCCATATTCTCTAATTTAACTAATAATTTCCCATGTAGAACTGTATCAAATGCTTTACTGAAATCCAGGTAGATTAGATTAGATCTCCTCTAATGAAAATATTAATACAAACTTTCCCCCCCTTTTTCCATTGGAAATTAACTACACATGAAATGTTGGGACTTAACACATTAGAAGTCCTCTGTTTACCAATAGAGCTGGGAGCGGCACAATCAGCTGCAGTGCAAGCTCCCACATACTGTCAGGAAGTAGGAAGACACTTATTAGCTGAAATAATTCATTAACTTGACTTTGTCCCAGAATTGTCAACAAAGGTACTAATTATTATGATGGATTTTGTGATAGGGCTGTCTAGCCACAGGGGAATGAATTAAAATTGCTGTCTCATTTCATAAATATCACCATACAGATGTCATATTGCCAACATTTTAATTCACTAAACACTTGACCTAGATTTGAATTTAGGGATTAACATTTCTGTACCCTAGCACCAATTCCCAGTTACCAAACAGCAAAAAACTTTCTGAGAAGTCAGGTACAAGAAATTGTCTATGGAATGGAAAATCCACCCTTAAATGTCCACCATCCCTGTAGATCAAGGTTGCATCACTGAAGCCATAGCAAGTCTATTTATCTTATAGTTCTGGGGATGTAAAATTGCTAGCTATAAATTAGAATAGCCAAGAATTAATGGGTGTACATTAATGCCTAGAAATCATCTTTTTTTTAAACACAATTCCCTAGGTACCTGCTAACTTTCTAGCCTCAGTATTTATTATTTAACTTCCATATGCAAATTTTTTATTATCAGATTGTACAAGATAGTCACTGGCTCATCTTTGGGGTGGTACGATGGTTTACCACCACAGAAGGAGCAGTGAATCCAGAACCTGGAATTAGCAATATATGTAATTTAAGAATTTTGTAGAAGTCTATAATGATAATGTATATCCCTCTTGAGAAGGAGAAGGTTGTGTTTTATGTAATTAATGTAGGATTCAGCACTACCTGCTCTGGGTACAATAGAGAAGCCAGGTAATATTATAGAAGACTCTATGAGATGTGGTCCATTTATTTACTTTGTTAAGGAAATATTGACCTAGCTGTGAAGTTCTTTGGACTTTTCAGACCCTACAATATTCTGAGAACAAAGGGCAATTGCTATAAGCTGCCCTGTAACTTGTCCCCAAAGATGTTTTATTTGAATGACTAAACCACTAAAATTAACCTCATGTTACAAAGTAAAGTTCATCTTGGCCAAAAGGATGCCAGACATAATAAGTCAAAGTCCTTTTGTCCCCACACACAATTTACCCTTTCAAAATTTACTGCAATAAAGTTTCTTGTTTTCTTACTAGATGTGTCAAAGTCCTGTCTCACATTCAAATTACAAAAATATCTGATGTAATAACTATAGAATTACAAATAACTATTTAAGATTTTATTTTTTTTAAAAGAAGCATTGAATCTCAATGATCCCGTGTCTTCAAATTAATTTTAATCATGTCACTCAGTGGTGACACAGTCTAGCACTGCCAATTACCATTTTCTCTGGACCCGGAAGGCAAATCATTCTCTTTGACAGCACATCACAGTGTTCTAGTGAAAATAAACTGATCAGAAGCTTTGCTTTTGTGATGCCTTGTTACTGTTTCCCTCTGAATCATCTCATCAGTGGGTTCAGTGTAAAAGATAAAAGGTCTCTTGATGCCAATTTCTTGCACACAGTGCTGTGATTTTTAAGAAAGTCAAAGGTACTTTGTCATAGAATGCTACTAGCAAGATATCCCAGGATTAATAAGAGAATAAGAATGAGGATAATATAATGCATTATGGATGGTTTTTCACCATAACTGAGATAGAACTGTAGTCTTTGTTCTGTCTATAATGGGAAGGGGAATATGGTCTGTGGGCCGTATGGTGAGTAGGGATTTGTCACTAGAGCTGAGTGGCGAACTTTTTCCAGAAAATAGTTTATTGGTTGAAAAATGCAGTTTTGTGTAAACCAAAACTATTCATGATTCAGACACACATTTGACAAATATTTTTGGCCAAGTATTTTTAGATCATAGACTCATAGAAGATTAGGTGGAAGAGACCTCAGGTCTCAGGTCTCAACCCTACATGATTTAGGTGCTATTCATGAATTAGCCAGAAGAGGTAGAGAAGGTGATGATGGTGAATGACTATGAAGTACTAATATGAATGACCGTTAATATTCATTGCGCCAGAAAGAGAACAAGAACAAAAAGGACCATATAGCCTGGTAGATAGGGCACTCACTTAAGATGCAAAAGACTTACATTCAGGTCCCTGCTTAAATGATGACAATTTATAGTAAGTGGAACAACTTCAACAGGAGAAAGTGACAAAGCCCCACACAAAAGTGTCCCATAGCTAGCACACTCTCCTACAATATTGGTAACCCCTGCTCAAATCCCTTCTCCACATCAGGCAGAGGAGAGAAATGAACCTGGGACTCCCACCTCTGATCCCTAACCATCGGGCTAAGTATTATAAGGAGGGAACTACCCTCGTCTCCAGCTAGTTTGTGAATCTAGCCCCTTTAAAAATGGCCCAAAACTCCATTTTGAGTTGAAGAAAACCTGTTTCATTTGGCCCAAAATTGATCTTTTTTCCAGTTCATGCAAATGTTTGTAATTTTTCAATTCAGTTTGACCTGAACTGAATTTTTTAATTTTATTTTTTGGAAATATCAGCAAACTGAAAAAAATCCATTATTCACCCAGCTCTATTTGTAATCCATATTTAAAATATATATATATACAGTGAATGCTGGGTGAGGAAAAGAGAGCTTCTGGCCTATAATGTTAAGGCTGACATCTGGGATAAACTTTTAAGTGGTTTCTGGAATGGATAATATATTTTACTTACATCTGTTTAAAGAAGCCAATAGAAGCTGTAAGAATATTTTTTAATCTATCTTTTTTCAATTACATAATTCTAAATGTACTTAAAAAATTCTAGCATTACTTGTTAAATATTTATGTTCAATTTTTGATAATTTAAAAACAACCATATTAGGGTTTTCTCTGTTGTTTTTTCTGTTGTCCCCTCGTCGCTAAGCAGATCACACCTGCTTTCAAGAGCTGACATGTTTGAATATAGGACATACACTGGGATGTAGTCTAAATCAGTGGTTCCCACAGCCCCCATTGGCCTGGAGCGGCGAACCGTGGCCAGTGGGAGCCGTGATCTGCCGAACCTGCGGACGCGGCAGGTAAACAAACCGGTTCGGCGCGCCGGGGCTTTCCCTGAACAAGCGGCGGACCGGCTTTGAGAACCATTGGTCTAAATCACAGTAAGTGTTATAATGATGTCATGTGGGTCTCTCTTTATAAGACTCCCTTTCATCATACTACCATGGAAACAAACTTAATATAGCAACTTAAAAAAAAATTATTCCTAGGCACTTGGTCTTGTCCAGTGTATTTACTCTTTGAGCTTAGCTCTTCAACATCTTTACGGAAATAACAAATACTCCCAGAGATTTTTTTTTTTTTTTTTTTTTTTGCTTTCTGAAAGTGTCATACCGTAAAATTTTACAAACTTGACCCAGGAGCAATAAAGCACAGCATTTACAAAGTTACCATGCTCTGATCTTTTTTCACTATTAGCCAATTAGATCACTTGAGCTAAGCAAGAAAGGAAAAAATGGACTGTGAAAAAGTTCTCACGACAGATGACTATTGTTTCCATTTTCCTTCCTAGCTGCTTGTTTTATTTCCATATTAGCTGAACTTGTGGATGAATCTGCCCAACAATCTGGTCCTCTATTTCTAATAATCCATGTGACACAGTCCAAGAGAAACAACTACTTCCTCACAACCACTCTTGTTGTATATGGTAGAATTCATAGATGGGTGAATGGCATGAATAATAAATAACTGCTATTAAAATAAATATATTTAACAGTACGAGATATACAACTTTATAGAGTGTGGACTTTAGAGTCATATTTTTGAATTATACTACTACTGCTACCACTTTTTCTCTGTTATTTCCACTGAAATGCAGCAAATGTCAAAAAGCATTTACTAAGGAAGTATCTGAATCCAAAGACTCAAAATCTATGTGAAAGAAAGTGTAGAATCAAATGAAGTAAAAATCGTAAATGAATCAAACTGTACCGTAGAATCTCTAGGGCTAGAAATTTCATGCTCTAATAATAAGAATATAGTGGTAGGGATACGTTACCAACCACCTGACCAGGATGGTGATAGTGACTGTGAAATGCTCAGGGAGATTAGAGAGGCTATTAAAATAAAAAGCTCAATAATAATAATGGGGGATTTCAATTATCCCCATATTGACTGGGTACATGTCACCTTAGGATGGGATGCAGAGATAAAGTTTCTTGACACCTTAAATGACTACTTCTTGGAGCAGCTGGTCCTGGAACCTGTTAGGATATAGATATTCAGGCCTGTCTAAGAATTTAGGTGTATTCTTATCACTTAGCTAGTTATAGAGGTATAAAAGAAATCACTGTCAAAATCACTGTCTGCCGGTGTAAGAGCCTTCTCTTACTGTGACAGTCTGAGGCCCTATTCTTAGGCTAAGGCCTTTGGCTAAGCAGCAGAAGCAGCCATAAACTGGGAAGCGAACGGTCACATCCTCATATTCCAACCTAGTCACATTGAAATAAGGTGCTATTGGGCTGTTAGGCATTATCAGGACAGGATTGTATTCCTATCACCTCCAGAGAAAGGGAAGTGCCTAGAAGATGTAAAAGGAAACTTAGTTTGATAGCATCCTGTCTGGCAAGAACTCACTTATCAATAGCTGGGATGTGAAATCCTCATTTCTTGTTGTTCTATCACTGTAGTCCCCATTTCCTTATTGTTTGTCTGTATAATCTCTGTCTGGTTCTGTGATTGTTTCTATCTGCTGTATAATTAATTTTGCTGGGTGTAAACCAATTAAGGTGGTGGGATACAATTGGTTAAATAATCATGTTACAATATGTTAGGATTGGTTAGTTAAATTTCAGTAAAATGATTGGTTAAGGTATGGCTAAGCAGAACTCAAGTTTTACTATATAGTCTGCAGTCAATCAGGAAGTAGTGGGGAATGGGGTTGGGGAAATTGGAATCATGTTTTGCTAAGGGGGCGGGGAATGGGAACAGGGACACAGGCAAGGCTCTGTGGTGTCAGAGCTGGGAAGGTGGACACTAAGGAAGGAAACTGGAATCACTGCTTGCGGGGAGTTCACCCCAATAAACATCGAATTGTTTGAACCTTTGGACTTCGGGTATTGTTGCTCTCTGTTCATGCGAGAAGGACCAGGGAAGTGAGCGGGTGAAGGAATAAGCCCCTAACAGAACCCACCAAAGGAGAGGCAATTCTTGATTTAGTCCTAAGTGGAGCACAGGATCTAGTCCAAGAGGTGAGTATATTTCAGAGGTAGGCAAAGTACATCTGGCCTGCGGGACCCTCCTGCCCGGCCCCTGAGCTCCTGGCCCAGGAGGTTAGCCCCCGGCCTCTCCCCTGCTATCCCCACTCCCCTGCAGCCTCAGCACACCATGCCGCTGACGCAATGCTCTGGGTGGCCAGGAAGCGCAGTTGCAGAGCCGCAGCCTGACCCGGAGCTCTGGGTGGCATGGCTGTAGCGCCGCCAGCCACTGGTGCTCCAGGCAGCACAGTAAGGGGGCAGGGAGGGTTGGATAGAGGGCAGGGGAGTTGGGGGTGGTGGTCGGGGGCAGGGGTGTGGACAGGGGTTGGGGTGGTCAGAGGGTGGGGAACTGGGCGGTTGGATGGGGCAGAGGTCAGGTGGGGCAGTCAGGTTGGATGGGGCGGCAGGGGGCAAGTCAGGGGCAGGGGTTCCAGGGGCCGTCAGGGGACAGGGAGAAGGGGTGGTTGGATGGGGCAGGGGTTCCGGGGGGCAAGTCAAGAATGAAAGGGAGTGTTGGATGGGGCGGCAGGGAGCAGTCAGGGGTGGGGGGGTCCAGGGATGGTCAGGGACAGGGAGCAGGGAGTGGTGGATGGGGTAGGAGTCCCGGGGGGGGTATCAAGGGACGGGGGTGGGGGTGTTGGATAGGGTAGGAGTCCCGTGGGAGCCATTAGGGGGCAAGAAGCGTGGGGGGTCGGATAGGAGGCAGGGGCTAGGCCACGCCTGGCTGTTTGGGGAGAGACAGCCTCCCCTAACCTACCCTCCATACAATTTTGGAAACCCGACGTGGCCCTCAGGCCAAAAAGTTTGTCCACCCCTGATATAGCTGGACCACTTGGTAATAGTGACCATACTATAATAAAATTTAATATCCCTGTGTCAGGAAAAACACCACAGAAGCCCAGCATTGTGGCATTTAATTTCAGAAAGGAGAACTACACAAAAATGAAGAGAAATTAAATAAGCAGAAGTTAAAGTGTACAGCGCCAAAAGAGAAATCTCTACAAGCTGCGTGGAAACTTTTTAAAGACACCGTAATAGAGATTCAACTTAAATGTATACCTTAAATTAAAAAACATGGTAAGAGAACCAAAAAAGAGCCACTGCGGCTAAACAACAAAGTAAAAGAAGCAGTGAGAGGCAAAAAGGCATCCTTTAAAAAGTGAAAGTTAAAATCCTAGTGAGGAAAATAGAAAGGAGCATAAACACTGGCAAACGAAGTGTAAAAATACAATTAGGAAGGCCAAAAAATAACTTGAAGAACATTTAGCCAAAGACTCAAAAAGTAATAGCAATTTTTTTTAAGAACATCAGAAGCAGGAAGCCTGCTAAACAACCAGTGGGGCCGCTGGATGATTGAGGTGCTAAAGGAGCATGCAAGGATGATAAGGCCATTGTGGAGAAACTAAATGAATTCTTTGCATCAGTCTTCACAGCTGAGGATGTGAGGGAGATTCCCAAACCTGAGCCATTCTTTTTAGATGACAGATCTGAGGAACTCTCCCAGATTGAGGTATCATTAGAGGAGGTTTTGGAACAAATTGATAAATTCAACAGCAATAAGTCACCAGGACCAGATGGTATTCACCCCAGAGTTCTGAAGGAACTCAAATGTGAAATTGCAGAACTACTAACTGTAGTCTGTAACCTATCATTTAAATCAGCTTCTGTACCAGATGACTGGAGGATAGCTAATGTGATGCCAACTTTTAAAAAGGGCTCCAGAGGTGATGCCAGCAATTACAGGCCTGTAAGCCTGACTTCAGGTACTGGGCAAACTGGTTGAAACTATAATAAAGAACAATATTGTCAGACATAGAGATGAACATAATTTGATGACGAAGAATCAACATGGTTTCAGTAAAGAGAAATCATGCCTCACCAATCTACTAGAATTCTTTGAGGGGGTCAACAAGCATGTGGACCAGGGGGATCCAGTGGGTATAGAGTACTTAGATTTTCAAAAAGCCTTTGACAAGGTCTCCTACCAAAGGCTCTTACACAAAGTAACCTGCCACAGGATAAGAGGGAAGGTGCTCTGATGGATTGGTAACTGGTTAAAAGATAGGAAACAAAGGGTAGGTATAAATGGTCAGTTTTCAGAATGGAGAGAGGTAAATAGTGGTGTCCCCCAGAGATCTATTCTGGGACCGGTCCTATTCAACATATTCATAAATGGTCTGGAAAAAGGGGTAAATTGTGAGGTGGCAAAATTTGCAGATGATACAAAATTACTTAGGGTACTTAAGACCCAGGCAGACTGCGAAGAGCTACAATAGGATCTCTTAAAACTGGGTGACTGGGCAACAAAATGGCAGATGAAATTTAATGTTGATAAATGCAAAGTAATGCACATTGGAAAACATAATCCCAACTATATAAAATGATGGGGTCTAAATTAGCTGTTACCACTCAAGAAAGAGATCTTGCAGTCATTGTGGATAGTTCTCTGAAAACATCCACTCCATGTGCAGTGGCAGTCAAAAAAGCGAACAGAATGCTGGGAATAATTAAGAAAGGAATAGATAATAGGACAGAAAATATCATATTATCTCTATATAAATCCATGGTACGCCCACATCTTGAATACTGTGTGCAGATGTGGTCGCCCCATCTCAAAAAAGATATATTGGAATTGGAAAAGGTTCAGCAAAGGGCAACAAAAATGATTAGGGGTATGGAACAGCTGCCATATGAGGAGCGATTAATAAGACTGGGACTTTTTAAGTTAGAAAAGAGACGTCTAAGGGGGGAATATGATAGAGGTCTATAAAATCATGACTGGAGTGGGGAAAGTAAATAAGGAAGTGTTATTTACTCCTTCTCATAACACACAAATTAGGGATCACCAAATGAAATTAATAGGCAGTGGGTTTAAAACAAATAAAAGGAAGTATTTCTTCACACAATGCACAGTCAACCTGTGGAACTCCTTGCCAGAGGATGTTGTGAAGGCCAAGACTATAACAGGGTTCAAAAAAGAAAATAAATTCATGGAGGATAGGTCCATCAATGGCTATTAGCCAGAATGGGCAGGGATGGTGTCTCTAGCCTCTGTTTGCCAGAAGCTGGGAATGAGCAACAGGGGATGGATCAGTTGATGATTACCTGTTCTGTTCATTCCCTCTGGGGTACCTGGCACTGGCCACTGCCGGAAGACAGGATACTGGGCTAGATGGACCTTTGGTCTGACCCAGTAGGACCATTCTTAAGTTAATTATCAGAGGGGTAGCCGTGTTAGTCTGTATCCACAAAAACGACAAGATGTCCAGTAGCACCTTAGAGACTAACAGATTTATTTGGGCATAAGCTTTCGTGAGTAAAAAAGCCAATTCTTGAAATGCAATCAGATGCATCTGAAGAAGTGGGGTTTTTTACCCACGAAAGCTTATGCCCAAATAAAGCTGTTAATCTAGGAACAGGACAGTATATGTACTGAAAGGATTCTATTTTAGACCAACCCCTTCAGACTGCCATATAAAGAGTCTTTTAAACCACAAATCAAAGAATAAGGTGAGTAACCCCGTGGCAAATTCATCCCTATACAACAAGAAGGGATACCTCATTTGGAAGTAATATGTCTGTGGGCTTAACGAGTAAAAGGAAAAGGTACAGTCTATTTACAGACTGCCATGTGTATCAGACAAATTGAAGTAGGTTTTGATTGGCCACTAGTAAAGGTAATGGGCCCAATCAGGATTTTTTTTTAATTAAAGTTCTTTTTCATATGCTTAGCTAATCAGAGAGCTGGGAAGAGTTGTCCAACTTGATTGAAACTTAGAGCTAAACCATTCTGTTTCAGAGATACTGGGTCAAATGAACTAGGCCCACTCTCCCTTCCACTGTACAAAGCAATGGAGTTATTGATGTCAGTGAGAGCAGAATCTGGCCTTGGGTTATTTGGTAGTATTTCTGGTATTGAGAAATGAGCTTCTGCAGACCTAAACACCAGGAAAATTGCAGTCACTGCCAATAATTTCTTGGCAGATTTAAATGCACGTTTTGTGACTATCCTCACTATCCATTGTTCATTTTTCCTCAATATTTGTTCCTTTCAGAATTTTAACTTTGCAATGGCTATAATTCACACTTAAGTATGCCATCCCCAGCAAGCCTTTTTTAATGTAATCAACATTCATTAGGAGGCTTTGTGGCAGAATTCTCAGTACACAGCTCTCCATTAAAGCTAAGTCTGACTCCTTGACAGCTCACAGGTGGAATTATGAAGCCGGTGCTGATTGAAGAAATTTATACGGGCTCATTCACCTTTTTCTTGCACTAGTTCTCCGTGAAGGCAGAGGTGCAAAGTAATGGATTGCTATTGTGTGGGCTTTGTTTTCAGCAAACCTTCAGTCAGTGTTAATCCTGATGTGTAATTAATACATTTTTAATATAATTGTATACATCACTAACTCAAGCAGCTGTTAAACCTGAGTACATCGCATGTCCTCTAGGGACCTGTGTTCATTTTCAAAATGTCAAGATGTGCTTGGTAGCAAGCATGGAGCAGGCTAAGCTTCAGACAGAATGGAGGAAATGCTCTTTAGAATAAAAGAGTTTAAATAGCACAGTTGTTATGTTGAAAGCCTTTAAAAAGGAAAGCAAAACAACCTGAAAGTCCTGGAGGCCTCTTTTGGCATGCTGCAGAAATGCCATAAGTTTGAGTGGTTTTACACTGTTGCAGTTGCCTAACACTAGAGGGGTTAATTAATGTCTTTGGAAATAAAACCAACAGAGCTGCTCAACCTGAAGGTAAATAATTTGTTCACTTTGGCCTCATTTCCTAAGTGACCTGCATTGGGCCACATATTGGGAAGCAATCAGTAATCAGAGTTACTGTACTCCTTTCAGGGAATGTTCATTTTTCAATTCACCACCATTTGGCTGAGTTATTCCTTAAATCAATCAATAATAATTCAAAATTGAACCAAATGGGGCCATATAGCTCCATAGAGGAACTGCCTGTCAAGTGACACTGGAAATTTTGGAAAAAATCACAGAGCTAATGTATTTGTTTTTTATTTAAAATCAAGTGATTTCTTGATCTGTCTGAAATAATTCAGTGATAAAATAGACTGGGGTCTAATTTTAGGGCTCACGGTCAACACAAGCCATTATCTAGGATGGGTTTAGCTTTACAAGGTTCTCTCTTCCCAAATCAGTACATAACAAATAATGGAGCTCAGTCCCTTTCATATATGTGCCTTTCACATAGAAAAGTTACTACATTTTCATTGTACCTATGTGGCCTGATTCTCACTTACATTAAGAATCCTTTACTCTATTCTGGCGGCATAATGTAAAGTGGATGTAAACATTTTTATATATTATATATTTATATATGTATATATCACTTGGCAGCAGTAGAACTCAAGTCCTTTAGAAAGGTGGGTGAACTTTAAAATTCAATATTCCCATGGAATATTTTTGTTTTAACGAATTGGCCTCCTCTCACAGAAAAATGATCCACTAGAAATTTCTGACCAGCTCTGGTTAGAGTCAAAATACTGGTAAGTCAATAACAGGAGGTGAACTGGAAGATAGTCTGTGGTTTGGTCTGTGAGCTATATGTGTTTTCAGTCTTGTTTCTGTTTGTAGCCTGTATTTGAAATGTGTACAATATAAAATGGTGACTGGCAAAAGAGGCTTTTCTGGTGTATAGACTGTTAGATGAGGATTGAAATAGGATAGGGGCAAAAATAAGGCTGATTTTGTAAAGTGCAATGTGAAATTTTACTCTTGTACAGTTCATTTACGAGAGATGGACAGTGAGAATATTTGATTTATCTTCCTATAAGATAGGATAGGATACCTATAGGTATCCTCCTGTAATAGAAAGTTACTCATCTTGTGCAGTAACGTAAGTTCTTTGAGATGTGTGTCCCTGTTTGTACAATTTCTAGAACCCATCTATAGGATGTGATGGTATTCCAGATTGGATAAAACAGAACTAGGTGATCTCTGAATGGTCAGGAGAGAGTAGATATCTTCACACAGAAAGACATGGGGTTCTCAGACCTTCGACCGAGGCTTCAGATTTGTTGCCTGGATGTTGATGGTGCGACGCAGCTGCTGGAGGAATAGGCCGTCATCTCCTCAATGGTCTCTGTTTCCAATCCTGTGACTCATGCTGCCATTGTTGTTGTGAGTATGGAATGTGGCGGTAGCATTGAGGGGCATAGTAACTCCTCTATCTTTTCTTGGATCTAGATGTATAAATCCCCAGAGATCGGAGTGTTGCTCGTGAATTTTGAGCATATGGAGAGAGACATCTGTCTTTGTGGCAAAGAGTTTGGGCTCCTCGAATGGTAAGTCTTTGACCATGGATTGCACTTCCCTAGGGAAGCTGGAGAGATGGAGCCAAGAGGCCTCTCTCATCACCACACTGTGGTCGCCACTGATCTTGCAGCTGAGTCAATAGAGTCCAGTGCAGCTTGGAGGGCTGTTCTAAATATGAGTTGTCCCTCGGATACAAGTGTTGTAAATTGTTCTTTTTTATCTTCAGAAATAAAGTAGATGAATTCAGAAAACTTTGTGAAATTGTAAATCATACTTTGCCTGCAAGGCCTCATAATTGGCTATCCGGAGATGTAGTGTAGCCAAAGAGAAAGCCTTGTGGTGAAAAGGTTGAGCCTTTTCCAGTCCTTAAGGTGTGTTCTTGGGCTGCTGCTGTCTGCCACGTTCATGGACTGCATCGACAACCAGTGAATTGGGTGCCGAATGGGAGAAGAGGAGCTCTGTGCCCTTCACTGGCATATAATATTTATTTTGTCAGAAGTCTTACAGGTTGGAGGAGCAGTTGCAGGGGTCTGCCAAATGGTTTTTGACAGGTTTAATTATTGCATCATTCATAGGTAAAGTGATTTTGGAAGAAGAGGATGTATTCAAAAGGTCTACTAGTTTGTGCTGTGTCACCTGGACCTCTTCCTAGAGAGATGTCCAGAGAACTCACCACCCTTTTAAATAGGACCTGGAATTATTTGAAATCATCCCCCATATATAGGGGGAGGAGCCATGATGATGTCATCTGGGGAGGAGGATGAAAGGTGGTGCCCCTTTCTGGTATGAGGGTTCTTCCCCCTCTTCATCATCTTCCCCAGTAGGTTTCAAAGGTCAAG
This sequence comes from Natator depressus, assembly GCF_965152275.1. NCBI lineage: Eukaryota > Metazoa > Chordata > Testudines > Cheloniidae > Natator > Natator depressus. Next base: position 62,582,875 of record NC_134235.1, read on the forward strand.
GTACCGAGGTGTAGGTGATTGCTGTGTGCTTAGTCTGGATGTGGTAGACAGTCCCTTTTCTGTTGTGTGGGGTATGTCACCCATGGATTCCAGTATGCCCATTGGGGTGGATAGAGCATGGCTAGGCCCCAAGGTTGGCGATGCCACTGTGGATATCTGGGATTAGTATAATATGTCCCCTGAGGGGGTGCCGGTTTGGGTGGCTCATGATGGTCAGGAGATTGTAGGGAATCTATTTGCCCTTCCTCGTCCTCCTCCTCATCGCTCAAAAAGGGTAGAGCAGAGTGCGATGGAGTCACAGGAGACTTGGTGCCAAACGAATGGGAGCGTCAGGCATAGATCGAACTAAGAGATCTTTGTGCTGTAGGAACCGCTGCAGTGACTGTATGATCTGCACCAGAGGCTGCCTGGTTGTCAGTGCCAGGAGCCACGGCGTGTATGTCGGCACCTTAGACTGTGCGGGTGTGTGCACTGAGCATGCAGTGGAGGTCGAAGAATGAGCCACAGTCTGCAGGGATGCAATGCCGCTGTGCACTGATCGCGGCTTTGGCTGCATCTGTGCTGAGGCATGGGGTTCAATTTCCCCTTAGTTCCTGTGTCTGAGCTGGCTCTTTTAGAGTCCTTAGCTCTCGCGGTATCGGCAGTGCCAGATGGTCCTGCTGTCTCAGCGCAAGGAACAGCCGGTGCGGTTGGTGCAGAGGTTGTTTGCCCATTCACGGAACGGCATTTCTTGGCAGATTCCTGCACTGGTGACACAGTTACCCACTTTTTGGACACTTATTTTAGCAGGGTGATCAGAAGCCTGGGTCATGGAGGAGGAACCCTTGTCAGAAGCCATGGGTGGTGAGATTTGTCCAGGTGGGGTCCAGGCCTCAGGCTTAGATACCTGTCTGAGAGACTTCTCCATGAGAAGGAGTTTTAGTTGTAAGTCTCTACCCTTTCTTGTTCGGGCAGTTAACTTGTGGCACCGAGGACACTTCTGTGTTATATGTGTTCCGCCCAGAAAGCAAACACACTGAGTGTGTAGGTCCGAAACTGGTACGGAGATCCTGGAGGTGAGGCAACATTTAAAGCCCAAGGAACTGGGCATTCCCGTCAGGAAAAGCTTTTGCCCCAGAGAGGCTGACTATTCTAAAGGGTGAACTGAAACCTAGCTTCTAACGAGGAAAATAATAATTTTTTTTTTAAACAAGGTGACGAGGACAAAGAAAAACTAACCAACTATTCTAACTAAATAATGGTAGTAAATAGGCTAGAAAGAACTAAGTAGTGAGGTGCTGCTAAGTGCTCTGACTTAAAGCCAAAGGCGGTAGAGAAGGAACTGAGGGGGGAGGGGTTGGTCGCACAGTGTCAGTTAACCAGCGGAAGTAGTGTGAGACGGGGACCATGCGTGTGCAACCCAACTGGGCACTCCTAGCACAAATCTCCGATTATGAGTGCTGGGGCACACGAACACCTAAAGTGGAGAACCCACAGAGACAGCACTCAAAGAAGAACTGGTCAAATTCATATTTTTAAGTGCTTAGATTTTTCTAACTATGACATTTTTTCCTCCTGCCTGAGAAATAACACAATCTTTGTACCTCAAAGTCTGAAAGGTATAATGTTAAGACCTTAAGCAAACATGATAAAATGTGAATGAGCTTGAATTAAATCAGACAAGAGTTTGTGTATAAATTATTTAAGAATTTGTACTGTGAGTTACTTAAGTTTATAACCTAGCAGGAGATACAGCCTTAGAAATAAAGATCTAAAAGCAAAAATCTGAGTCACAGAAAAACAATCTCAACTAAGCCAGAGCAGGTGGTTTGGGATTTGCATAGGATGAGCCTTAGGGACATTCAAAATGAACTGAATGGGGCCCAGAAGTATAGGTATGCTGCTGTTGGCTCATTTGTGTCTCACTAAAATGTCACTCACTTCTTACCTTAAGCAGAGTCTATATTTTTAACCTTGTGGAAGCAGAATTCTAAGTCTCGGACTTCCTGTCCTTATAGGACAATGATGTTAAGAATAAATTTGGTTCCAACATGGCAAGGAGAAGATGACCTGATTTTGCTCTGACATACCAGGGGGAAATCAAGAATAATGCCTTTGAGTCCAAAAGGAGTTATGAATGTGTAAAACAAGTGTAAATGAGAGAAGAACTAGGTCCTGTGGGATAGGTCTTCAGCTGGCGTAAATTGTTAGCACTCCATTGAAGTTCACACAGCTAAGGATCGCCCCCACGCGTTCATACTGGCTTTTCTCTCAAATTAAAGTATATCTTACACAATTCATTTTCTTATGGCAAACTCCTTCTAAAACCTCTCCCACCATGGGACATTATAGTGCAGTTTTATTTAGGGCCCTAGAGGCTCCAAAGAAAAACCTATAAGTGTCTGTGATCAGAAATCTTATTTTCTTAAATGTACTTTTTCCTATTCCCCACTGCTAAGTCTCTACTCTTTATCTGTTCAGAGTCCATGAGTATTTTAAAAATTACTTTTCCTCTGCAAGGAGACAATCTGAGGAGTAACCTCATTGCCTCAATCTTTGGAAACATAAACCATCATTATTAATGCTACTCCCAAAAGTTTAATTTAACAAGTCAAATTAGATTGCCTACCATAGGCACTATGGCAGTCAGAATATTATCCTTTCCCTCCTATAACGTTGGCAATGAAAGTTGAATAAACCACGGCTGTGTCTTTTCTTTTTGCGAATACAGACTAACACGGCTGCTACTCTGAAATTTGTCCCTTTTGTTTATTTTATTATCAGCATGTCTGATTTGTTTTAACTTCAATTGCCATTACCTGGAAATTGGTTTGACAGTACCTCTCCTCATCATGGTTTCTGCTACGAGAACATCCATTTCAGCTGAGTTAATTAAGATTCAAACTGAACTCAATCTCATTTCAGTTTCTCAGCATTGTTATCTTGTAAACCTTCCTGAATGCTAAACTCCAGGGTCAAAGAGATTCTGTCTGGATTGGGTCCTAAGAAGGGTAAACTGTAAATACTATGTAATTTTTCCAAGACATGGGAAGTTTGAATGTGTTTGTCTCAACTTAAGAACAAACATTATCTATCAGCAAAACATGCCATTAATATACTATTACGCCACTGATTGAGTTATCTTTGTATTGTTGCTCTAACTGGCTGTTGAGAAATGCTTTGTACATCTGCAGATGCACCATAAAGGACAATGGATAATAATGGACAATGGATTCCTTTGTTGAAGGAATCTAAAGGTCATTGCTACTCTGTGACCTTAAAACATTTTACATTCATTTGCCTCCCTCTGAATCTTCAACCTTGGCTTGATAGTTAAGGTGAAATATCTTTGTAAACCCTGCTGTCTACACTATAGAGCAGAGTCAAAGTACAAACTCAGGTACGGTCCCTAGATACCACTGGACAGGCAGACAAAAACTGATGAAGACTGTCAAGGTTTGGATTTGATTTCTCACATATATGATATTAAGAGAAAGTTATGTTGTTTAAGGAAATAATTTTAAGGCCCTTACAACTTTGACTATACACTTTCCTGTTAAATTTAATAAAGCTTCCTACGAAATGTATGCATGATAGAGCATAACCATAATGATGCCCACTAAACTCTGGCATTTTATAATACTTTAGTACAATGCTCCTGCAACATAACCAATTCTGCTAACAAACTATGAGACAGCATATAAGAAATGCTTCCATTCAAAACAGAAAACTAATAGACTTTTTTCCATCAGTAAAGTCTGAAGGAAATAGACTTCTCTACTCTAGCTCAATTTTTCCTTATATTCAGCTTTTTAATAGCAAGTGAAAAAAGAGACTGAATCATTAACATCACAAGACAAAATATCAAAGCGTATTGTAAAATCCATAATTCCAACTGATGGTAGCAGCGTGCTTGCTTGTTTTCTCCAGTCCTTCCATTTTTCTGACATTGACACATATCCTTTTATGGCATTATTAGAAAGAAATGTTAGCCTGATGACAAAATTGTTACCATATATTGTACGTGTCCTGTGAAATAAGCATTTTTCACAACCATGAAAGTGCAGTCTAAAAAATAAATTATTATACTTTTCCAAGTTACATGCTGAAAAAATTGCAGATGTCAAAATTGCCAGTATAATCAGATGGGACCAAATATTAAGTAGGCAAACATCCCAGACACCTGTCTAAAAGTCTGCATTACAGATGCCCATTACTATTTCAACTGAGTTTGAAATCAATCCCAATACAGATCTGTGCAATGGTCTAAGTATTGCTTAAGTTCTGTTTTAATATCTTAAGTGAAACTTAGTGGTATAGATCCTCTCTGTTTGAATTATTTTCACCCTGAATAAGTAATACCCCTCAAAAATAAACAAATGGCAGTAGAAATCCAGCAGATAGGTTTACAGTTATGAGTTTGATTATAAAGAGATTTTTGAAACTGGCTTTAACACTTGAATAAGGTACTCTACTGTAAAAAAAGAAAAAAAGAAAAAAAAAGAAGCCTTATTGCTATTCTAACTGCACAAACATACCTAATATACAAACAAACATGATTAGTAATCATTCTAATGGGTCAGATCTGCATTTCCGTCCTTGCTACCCACATGACTTGTCTCATGCATGGATTATATATTTTAATTTGTATCTCAGAAGTGTATATTAAAGTATATATTGGAAAAAATATAAAGATACAACAATATATATGTAAGTGTATTGATGTCCTGGTCAATCAAGGATCATTTTCAATAAGTTAAGATCATGTTAAAGGCACTTTATTAATAAAAATTAATTGTGATTCTTGAATAAAAGGCATAATAAGTGCAAAGTATAATTAGTAATAGCTAGCACTTATATAGTAGTTTGCATTTGTAATTCACATACTTAAAGATTATACTGCAGCATTTGATATTTAAGTCCAAAGAAAGGGAGAGAAGCAGTGGACATGGATTTTTGTTTGCACACTGTGTCTCTGCATCTGTGCAGGGAGCAAGGGCAAGGCAAGAAGGGCCCAAAATATCTGACTGATGTGGTTACTAGGCATGCTCAGTAGTTGTAGCTGAAGCTATATATAAACACTCTAAGGGCAAGCAATCTTGCGGACCACACACAAATTATAATCTTAGAACTGAGCCAGTGCTGGGTAAGGAAATAAGCACAAGCATTAAAAGACAGTCCTGTGACTGACTGAAGCAGGACCAAGAGATGTGTCTGCTATCAGGGTTGGGTCCCTGTGCCTGTACCATTTTGGATATAGGTTAGTGTTATTCCACCTATATTTACTAGGGAAGCTCTCCATTAGCATCATGTGTGGTCCATTGTTGTATGTTTTAAAGAGGGAGAGCTGTGAGCATTTGTCACTCCTACAAGCTACAAAACATATGGAAATTCCATTGAGCTATTAGCTAGCTGCTTTCAATTGGGACTGTCTCAGTTAGAGAAAGAACTGGGGCATATCTCAGTGAGGTGATGGTTTGTGGAACCTTAGCAGACTTAGCTGGACTTATGGGGAAAAGCTAATGGGGACACAGCACTCTATAGAGTGAGAGCCTCATAGAAATACAACAGTTAGGTAGTTTATATGCTCACTCCAACACCTTCACCAGGCTATTGATTTCCCATCTCACGTGAGATACAGAAGGACACCAAATGAAAACAACTGTTCTCAAAGTTTTGCCTTGCATATCATTTGTTGGAAATACAATATCCTTGTGTTCCTTTATAGTAGTTTTGAGGCATATATTTATTTACTTTCAAAGTCTTAAGTGGAATCACTGTCTTCAAGGGATACAGAAGTCTTGACAAGAATAGACTGCTTATTTTTCATCTAAATTGACTTGAAACAGAAATGGAAATAATGTTAACACATCTGTCAGAGCGAGTTTCATTTGGCATTTAATATTTTATAAGATGAGCAGCAAAGATTGTGATAAAAACTCAACCAAATATATTTTTAACACATCCTGCTGCCAAAATATTTCAGAAACTTTTTAAATACTGGACGTATCTAGGTGATAATACATTGTCTGTTTGAAAGAAAAAAAAACAGTAGAATAAGGGTTCGCCTACCAAGAGAACTATTGTAGGAAGTCTGAAATCAGGTTTACTTGACTATAAGCCTGTGGCCAAGTACACATACAATACAGTCATCAAGGTCCCAATCAACTGATGCATGTGGGATCAATAAAGAAAAAACACAGACAATATCAGCTCTAAAAACACAGGCTTCTAGTTTGTGAAATAGAGGATGAGTGGTCTGGTTACTCAGACACTGGATTGTGACTCAAAAGATCTTGTTTCAACTTCTGTCTCTGCCACAGACTTCCCGTGTGAGCTTGGGAAAGTCACTTAGGCTACACTACAAGCTGATTCCCCTGCTCAGGTGCACATACACATGCTAGTTCTCGTCAAGCTAGCTTGAGTATAAATAACAGTGTAGCTGTGGTAACACAGGTAGCAGCAGTGAAAGCATGCCGAGTACAATCTCACCTGAAACTGGTGGATGTGTACTTGGCACAGCCCAGCCTTGGCACAGCCCAGCCATGCCTCGAGTACAGCTACCCATGCTAACATGGCTCCACTGCGGTTTATACTCCTAGCTCATACTGTTGACCTAGCTTTAATCTCTCCGTGTCTCAGTTCCCTACCTGTAAAACAGAGATAAATAGCACTTTCTTTCTCCCACCCCTTGTCTGTCTATATTGTTTTTAAACAGGGGTTTAAAAAGCCAGCTCCTAAGCAACCAGAGGAGCAGGAAACAGGAGAGTTTTGCAAGGGAATTTAGAGAGGAAGAGGCAGATACACCTAACACACATACTTTAAACCTAGGCCAATAATCACCTTCCCCACCCCACCCCACAAAACCCTGCCAGGGTAAAAATAATGCAGGCAGAAGTTCAGCAGCAGAGGGTGGGCTATCCAGTTTATTGCACTGAATGCAGAATGTACCATTACATGCATTGTGGGTAGGCAGCATACATGTGCATATGCTGCAAAACAACTCGTGGTCCTCAGAGAGACAATATGGGCTCTTGAAGCCAGAGGGGCTGAACAAGAGGAGCTAAGGAAAACAGCTCGGTACACACAGAAGACTTGCAGGGGGACAGTACAGGAGCATCCCCCCAGTGGGACCCTCCTTCCTTTCATATTCAGGATGCCTCTCTTGGGGAGAGAACCCCAGTTATTACAAAAAGCCAGATAATAGTAATGGGGGAGTTGACTATCAGAAATGTAGACAGCTGGGTTTTTGAATACCAGGAGAACCACATGGTAAATTGCCTGCCGGTGTGCAAGGGTTGCAGATCTCATGAAACATCTAGACAGACTTCTGTGCAGTGCTGGGGAGGATTCAGTGGTCATGGTACATGCAGACACCAATGACATAGGGAAAGGTAGGAGAGAGGTCCTGGAGGTCACATTTAGGCTGCTACATAAAAGATTAAAGTTCAGGACAACCATGGTAGCATTTTCTCAAATTCTTCCAGTTCCATGAGCAGGACCAGAAAGATGCACAGAATTGCAGTGTTTCAATGTGTAGATGAGACAATGGGGTAGGGAGGAGGGTTTTAGGTTTACTAGGTGCTGGGGAACCTTTTGGGAAATGAAGAGCCTATACAGGAAGGATAGGGCCACCTAAACCAAAACGGAACCAGGCTTCTGGCATGTAAATTTCAAAAGGTTGTAGAGGGGTTGGTTTTTTTTTAAACTAAGGGTTGGGGGGAAACAAGCAGGTGCAGAGGCGCACACAGTTTGGGTGGAGACATCCCTTAGGGATGAGTTTATTAAAGGGGGAAATCTATATCCTAGTAAAGAGGATAGGAAAGAAGTTGGTAAAGTACAGGCAGGAGCTTGTGAGGAACAGTCAAACATAAGAGTCCCATTTAAATATAACACATAAAGGCAAGCAACTGAATATTGACAAAATGTACAAGTGCTTATCTACAAATGCTAGAAGTCTAAATACTAAGATGAGTGAATGAGAGTGCCAGGTAGTAAATGAGGATATTGAAAAACTTGGTGGAATGAGGATAATTAATGAGCTGCAGTAATACAAGGGTGTGATGGGTTGTCCACCCCACACAGCACTGGAAGGGTTTAAGATGGCCCTGCAGGCCAATTACTCCACAATCTGCACCTGGAGGAGCCAGGGAGCAGGGAACTAATTGGAAGCAGGCTTGGTCTGTGTGTATATCTGTCAACAGATAGGGGCTGCTAGGAAAGGCTGCAGGAAGGCAGGCAGCAGTCACTTCCTGGGAAGAGGGAGGAAGGTTGTGGAGCTGGTACACCCAGAGGGGGGGGGGGGAACGAGGTGTGGTAGGAAGCCATCCAAAGAAGGAACAGTGAGGGCTGAGAGAGGAAACTGAACTGCTGAGCTGAAGGTCCCTTGTCTGGAACCCAGAGTAGAGGGCAGGCCCAGATTCCCCTATCAGCCACTTAGGGCGCGGCACCATGGGGCAGTGAGAGGGAACACTGCCCGGGACTGCTAGGGAGAAGGTACTTTGCTACCCTGGAAAGGGGGAAAACAGAGTGACGTGGCCAGAAGGCTGAGTCATGAAGAGGATGCTACGGTTCCTGGAGCGAGAGAGAAGCTGCAGACCAGAGGGAAAGACAGAGCAATGGCGTGCAAACCACAGAAGGGGACATCGACTTCAAGAGCTAATCCCCAAAGCGACCAGGAGGAGGTGCCCCACCAGCAGTGAGCGGTGAACCCCATGACCCAGGGTACAAAATATATAGGAATAACAGAATAGGTTGTGCTGATGGGGGAGTGGCACTATATATGAAAGGAAGCATAGAGTCAATAAGTAAAGATCTTAAATGAATCAAACTGTAACACAGAATCTCTATGGATCGAAATTCCATGCTTGAACAATAAAAATAGAGCAGTACCAATCACTGGTCTATGATGGTGATGGTGACTGTGAAATGATCCGGGAGATTAGAGAGTCAAAGGCATAAAACACAATAATAATGAAGGATATCAACTATCCTCATGTTAACTGGGTATATGTCACATCAAGAAGGGATGCAGAGATACAATTTCTAGACATCATAAATGACTGCTTGCTGGAGAGCTTGTCTTGCAACCCACAAGACGAGAGGCAATTCCTGATTTAATCCTAAATGGAGCACAGGATCTGGTCCAAGAGATGAATATATCTGAACCACTCAGTAATAGCGACCATAATATAATTAAATTTAGTATCCTTGTAAGGGGGGAAATGACAAAGAAACCCACCTCTTCAAAAAGGGGAGCTACACAAAAATGAGGAAGCTAGTTAAATGGAAATTAAAAGGAACAGTCTTGATTGTTTGCGGGCATGTCACGCTCTAATAGAGGCTCATACTAAACATCCCAAATAAAAAAATCAAAAACAAGAACATGAAAAGAACCAAACAAATGCCACCATGGCTTATCAGAGGCAGTTAGAGGCAAAAAAGGCATCCTTTCAAAATTGGAAGCCAAATCCTAATGAGGAAAATGGAAAGGAGCATAAACTCTGGCAAGTCAACTATAAAAGTACATTTAGGCAGGCCAATAAAGAATTTGAAGAGCAACTAGCTAAGGACACAAAAACTAAAGTATTTTTTTAAAGTACATCAGAAGCAGGAAACCTGCCAAGCAGTCAGTGGGGCCACTGGATGATTGAGGTGCTAAACGAGCACTCAAGGAAGACAAGGCCATTGTAGAGAAGGTAAATGAATTCTTTGAGTCAGTCTTCACTGCAGGGGATCTGGAAGAGATCCTCATGCCCAAGCCATTCTTTTTAGGTGACAAATCTAAGGAATTGTCCCAGATTGAAGTGTCAAGAGTAGGTGTTTTGGAACAAAAAGATAAACTGAATAGAAATAAGTCACCAGGACCAGATGGTATTCACCCAAGAATTCTGAAGGAACTCAAATTTGAAATTGCGAAACTATAAACTGTGAGATGTAACCTATTGCTTAAATCAGACAGATAAACACAATATGCTGGGGAAGAGTTAACGCAGCTTTTGTCAAGGGAAATCATGCCTCACCAATCTATTACAATTCTCTGAGGGTGTCAACAACCATGTTGATAAGGGTGATCCAGTGGATATAGTGTAGTTAGACTTTCAGAAAGCCTTTGACAAGGTCCCTCACCAAACGCTCTTAAGCAAAGTAGGCAGTCATGGGATAAAAGGGAAGATTCTCTCATGCATCAGTAACTGGTTAAAAGATAGGAAACAAAGGGTAGGAATAAATTACCAGTTTTTACAATGAAGAGACGTAAATAGCAGGATCCCCTAAGGATTTTCAGTGATACCTGTGTTGTTCAACATACTCATAAATGATCTGGAAAAGGGGGTAAACAGTGAAGTGGCAATATCTGCAGATGGTACAAAATTATGCTGCCAGCTTTGGACTTAACTGTTACAAAGGGATATCACAAAACTGGGTGACTGGGTAAGGCAGCTGAAATTCAATGTTGATAACTACACTGCACATTGGAAAACATAATCCCAACTGTATATACAAAGTGATGGGGTCTAAATTAACTGATACCACAAAAGAAAGGGATCTGGGAGTCATAATGGATAGTTCTCTAAAAAACATCTACTCTGTGCAGCAGCCGTCAAAAAAGCAAACAGAACGTTAGGAACCATTAGGAAAGAGAGATAATAAAACAGAAAATATCATAATGTCACTGTATAAATCCATGGTATGCCCACACCTTGAACACTGCATGCAGTTCTGGTCACCTTATCTCAAAAAAGATATATTAGAATTGGAAAAAGATCAGAGAAGGGCAACAAAAATGATTAGGGGGTTGGAACAGCTTCCGTACAAGAATAAATTTAAAAGACTGGGACTGTTCAGCTTAGGAAAAAAGAGACAACTAAGTGAGGATATGACAGAGGTCTATAAAGTCATGAATATTATGGAAAAGTGGATAAGGAAGTGTTATTTACCCCTTCATGGAATGCAGAACTACCCTGTTCTGTTCTTTCCCTCTGAAGCACCTGGCACTGGCCACTGTCAGAGACAGGATACTGGACTAGATGGACCATTGGTCTGGTATGTAAAGCATCTAACACAAGCAATCCCCAATTGTTGTTGATGCCTCAAGGGTGCTACTTGATACAAATAATAAGTAAGGTAGCTCAAGTGGGAACTGTAGTATACAGGAGCAAGTTAGATGTTCTATTTAGAGGTAAATTATCCACCAAACAGACACTCCACTTCAGGGTTTATCGTTCTAAGGTTGGAATGGAAGTGGGAAAAAGAAAACAAAAAAACCCTAGACGCACTGTTAAGAGGAAGTATCTTAAAAAGAGTAATCTCCCTCACAGAGTGAGCTATTGATTTCTTTGGATGGATGTATCAATCCAATTAACAAATCGATGGAGCTCACAGCTGAAGCTCTAACCACTATCCCTGAGTACTGAGATGTGTCTGCCAAAATGGTTAGCAGTGAAATATTTAACAATGCTGATAGGTTCCTATATCCATGTTTGAAAATGTGCATGCCAGCAGCTGTTGCAATTGTGTATGCAAAATGGGCAATTGCAAGCACAATGCTTATCTAGGGATCTAATTACCCATTTGTGTGTACAGCTGCCATATGTGCTTGTACAATCACAGTAGGTGCACAGCCAAATACAGGTGCACACTGAGCAGTATTTTTTGCACACAAAATGAAATTGTTAATTGCACACATTTTGAAAACGTGAATGTTAAAACGGTACCATTTGCTTGACCCTTTCCTTCTGTGTCCCCTACTTCTATCCATCTCTTGTTACCTCCCACCCCCGGCATCTCTTCCATAACCCCACCCTTGCAGCATCATGTTGAGCATTGGAGTAGTCTTTCAAAGCAATGGGGCGGGGGGGGGGAGAGACAGGTTCTCAACTGCATGTCCCTGCTCCCTACTCAAAACAGTTCCAGGTTTGAGGAGAGGGAAGGAACCAAATAACAGTTTCTTACTCCACGATAACTGTGGTTCTTCAAGATGTGGTAGTCAGTGTGGATCCCTCTGTAGGGATGGATGTGCCTCATATGAATGAGACTGGATTTTTTTAAAAAATAGCCATGTTTGTCAGAGCTGTGCATATGCCCTGTGTCTCCTTGCATTCCTGTGAAAGGGCAGAGCAGATGTGACCCTCCCTCACAATTTGAATTCCATGGTAGCTGAGGCCTCTGAAGAGTGGGGATAAAAAGTGGGCTGTAAGGTCTCAAAGAACCACAGATACCGTGGAATAAGTAATTGTTCTCTCTTCTTTGAATGTGTGTCAGTGTGGATTCCACTGTGGGAAACTAGCAAGAAGGGATGGTGAGAATGAGGAATATCAGCTACTGCATTCAAACAGTGATCATAGTTTTGCTCTCCCAGCTGGGAATCTGACTTAAGCCTTCACATTCAGCTAGCTGGTAACACAGTGAAATACATTCTTACCATTTTGATATTCCTTGAATTGAAGTAGCCTGATCTTTAGAACTCTGGCTATGGCTTAGAACAGCTGTTCTCAAACTGTGGGTCAGGACCCCAAAATGGGTCACAACCCCGTTTTAATGGGGTCGCCAGGGTTGGCTTAGACTTGCTGGCGCCTGGGGTCAAAGCCAAAGCCTTGGGCTTCAGTTTTGGCACCCCGGCCTGGGGAGGTGAGGTTTTGGCTCAGCCCTCCCAGGGTAGCGGGGCTTGGGTGGGCTCAGGCTTCGGTCCCCCTGCTGGGGTTGTGTAGTAATTTTTGTTGTCAGAAGGGGGTCGCGGTGCAATGAAGTTTGAGAACCCCTGGCTTAGAACGTACTGGGAAACAGCCTGAATGGCTTGGTCTTGTCAATGTAATAAAGCAAAGTCCTGGGTGCATTTATTGTGGGCAACTTTTGTCCTGGTGCCGACTGTGGCTTCAGGAAGAAGACAGGCAAGTTGATGGGTTTAGCTGAAATTCCGAGCCACCTTAGGAATGAACTTCACAGTATCACTTTTTTCCTTATGGAATGTTGTATAGGGGAATCAGTGCCTCAAAGCTCACTCACTCTTCTAGCCAACCTGATAGCCTCTCAGAAGACCGTCCTCACAGTGAGGTGGTGTAAAGTAAATGTCTAGTAGCCCTTTGGGAAATCTTGGCATCCCTGCTCCATGCTAGGGAGAAGGCATAACCTTGTGATGGTGAAGAAGAGAAATACTCTTCAAATGATGGTGCTGTGGATAATACGTTGGTCCTGGTACTGGGCATGGCTCCAGTAATGATGATCTCAGTGGTTCTGTGAGGACACATCTAAGGTTCATAATCTGTACAGTTGCCAGTGCCAATGCTGATATACTGTGTTGTTCCTGCATTAATGGAGCACTTTTATGCCTTGTCCTGGGAGGAATGATGCTTCTTTACAGGAAGGTTTCTCTCAGTGTTTGGAGCTATGCTTGGGCTCTGCTCAACTGTCAGCTTCAGCCTTGTGTTGGTTCTGATGATGACACTGTTGGTGTCAGGAGCACCAGCGCCAAGACTGATGTCAACTTTATTGGTGCCACTATCATGTCTGTGAGTGCTAGTGTTGGTGTAGAGTTGACTGGTGCTGAAGGCTCTGGAGATGAAGCAGTTGGCATCAAAATAACTAGTGCTAATTTTGATGGAGCCTTTTTTTCTTGCATTTCTTTTGTGGCTGAATCCTGGGATGAGGTGCGTGCTCAGGGGAATGCAAGTTGATGATGAACTTTTGGGTCATTCCTTGGAGGTGTTCACCTCCTCAGGGTCTGAACTGATGCTCACTGACTGCTTGAGCCGATGAAGCATCAGCCATGCATCCCTAGATTTAAAAGTCTTTGAGAAGAGAAGAATTTGCACACACAACACCTACCTGGGATATGGCTTTCCCCCAGACAGAATAGGCATTGACTATGCTCATTGAGCATGGGGCTGAGTCCTTCACCAGCTGGGCAGGGTTTAAACACAGAGGATTTGGAGTTATCATGTTGGTCAGTTCAAGATACCTTGCCCACTACACAGAGGTCTCTGTCTTTCCCCTTTCTTCTTCATTCATTTATTTTGAGAACGACCAATTTGAGAACAGGAGTATGGGAAAGAGATTCTTTATTGAACAGGTAAGTTTGAAGCTAGAAAACCAATAGCAGGGTGGACACTTCCCAGGTTCTGTATCACCACCATGGGCTGTAAGAGGGAATGGTGGGAGGACCCAGGTCGCTCTGCCCTCGTATGGGAACATGAGGTAGCAGAGAACACATGCATGGTCCCAAAGTTCACTGAGATTCAAAAAACTTTGATTTCATGTGCATGAGACAAGCCCACCAACAATGGGATTGACACTGACATGTACTCGAGAAGATCCTCAGTTCCATCCCTACTCAGCTCCTCAGCCGATCAGGCCTAGAGCAGGTTGTCTGGGAGCAGGTGGCAGATGTATAGTTGCTCCCTGCCTCAAGGTTCCAACTAGCAGGTGATAGGCCAAAGTGCTTGTGGAGACAGAGCTTATATATCCTGCTCAGCGGAGCCCAGCAGAAGAGCTGAACCCTCCTGACTGGCAGGAGTGAAGACATGAGGAAACAGGTTTAATTAAAGACAAGTAGAAGACTCCAACACGATTCAGTATCAGAGTGAGCAGCGCCACTTGGGAAAAGGAAGAAGATGTGCAATTTGCCTAACGTAGGAACATCTTTAGTAAAATTCTCAACAGCAGCAGGGACAGAAAGATAAGACCAGAGAAGGCCTTTATTCTGCAACTGAATGGCAGAGGAGAACAATCATGGAGAGAGGGAAAATATCGCTTCGCAGTGAGATGCTACGTCAGAGCATCACTTGAAGTTTCCTAAAGTTTTCATACAAGCAGTTTTATCATCAGTCAAAAACTATCTTTAAACAACCATCCAGGGAGGAAAGAGAATGAGGAATTGCTTTCTTGCCATGACAGTTCATCACATTACTTTTAGTAAGACCAATTCTCCAACGTTGTGACTGATAAGCCTGTCATCTCCGAGCATTTGTTTTACACATTAAACACCAATCTTTTCAGCAATATTTATGCCACGGATTTAAAATATTGGCAATTTCAGTCACCAACTTTTGAACAGCCAGAATCTCTCCAAAGGTCATTTGATACTGTCTCATCATCCATCTCCTTTTTATGTGTCTTTTCTACAAGCATGTTGCTCCCTCGTTGGTGTTTGCAATGGGTTGTCTGGAGGAAGGTGTCATTTCTCTCACAAACCTCACCAAGGAAAAGCTTTTAATCTGCTGACAAATGTGCACAATGTATGGGAAAAGCAGCAGTACTTTAGCATCAGAAAGGACAAAGAAGTCACAGTGCTGTCTCCTTGATCTGTTTTGCAAGCTCCAACTTTCAGAACTAGAGAATAAAAACAATTTCAGCTTTGTGGGTCCGAGCTGGGTAAAGTGTAACTTTTACTTACTATTATCAGAGAACATAGTGAGACATCTATGTAAGAGAGGCAAGGTGGGTGAGGTACTCTCTTTTATTGGACCAACTTTTGTTGATGAAGGAGACAAGCTTTTGAGCTACACAGAGCTCTATTTCCGCTCTCTGTAACACCAACCTTGTCTCTTCCACCAACAGAAGTTGGTCCAATACCTCATCTCTCTAATATCCTGGGACCAACATGGCTACAATAACACTGCAAACATCCATGTAAGACAGTCCATTCAGACACTGCACAAATACAAGGACTGATTCCATGGATTCA
The DNA here is from genome assembly GCF_965152275.1 of Natator depressus. NCBI lineage: Eukaryota > Metazoa > Chordata > Testudines > Cheloniidae > Natator > Natator depressus. The sequence goes on from NC_134235.1 coordinate 62,598,533, forward strand.
ATGTAGCAAAACAAAGACCTTCAACAGCCAGCATCAACTTTAGCAAAGAATAAAAACAGGAACTAGGACATTACATACCGTAATTCGCTATTAATAGAAGACCACTTTGAGCAACTCTATGTCTAATTGGTCTCAGATAGTGAGGTCAAAGTAACAGTCATCAACATAGCCAGACAGGCCTATCCTTGTCCACAGGTTGACTGAGTCAATATATGTATTGTGGTGATAAAGCTTAAAAACCAGGAAGTTCCAATTAACTTCAATGTGTCCAGGATTTTGCTGTAGGATATTATATTATCTCATTTGAAGATATTCCTTTGCATAACTGCAATACCAATTAAAAACGGAACTGACTGAGAGATACCACACATTATAGAGGTGCAGCAGCACCACAATACTTAAGATTGCATGACTTCCGTTTAGAGGTTAACCTTTCTAAATCCTCTAAAATAGACATGCTTTGTCAGATTCCTTTGACATTTGATGTGCTTCAGAAGACTGCACGGTAGGGTGAGTGGCCCAAACTTGGGGTCATTTGAGTTAGGAATTGTGGCGATATAAGCTCCGAAAAAAATAGCCATTTTTCTAAAAGCTTCTAGGTGGGCTTTTTTTCCCCCCACAAAGCTAGAGAAAAAATTATTGAAGTGATGAGGATCAAAAATGGTCTCAATCTGTCGAGTTTTGCCCAAGATAGTGCATGGCACCCACTAAATCTTTGGGAAACCCAAACTGAGAATACTATTTAAGAACATGTTCATTTCTTCACTTGTGTAGATGTGTAGTCTGGAAGGATTATAGTGCACATGCACCACCAGAGAAACAACCATGAGAGGGTTTCTCTGCAGCCACTTGTGCTTGCCTGAAGAGTTTGAGGTAATATGCTGACACCATTGTCCCACCACTAATGTTTCTAGTCCGAAGCTTTGTACGCCTGTGCAATAAAGATTTAATATTCCAAAGACCCAAGCAACGCAGACAACCATGACCTAGGAAGAATGAAGTAAGGGAAGGAGGTCACTGCATTTGTTATCACCCACCAAAAGGTATCTAAGGAACAGAGGGCTGTCAGGATGCTTGATTGAAGGGAAGGGAAGCAATGGGGAAGGAAGAGTTCATAGATTTTGCAGTGTACAACTTCATTCTTTCTTTACAATTTTTTGCAAGCTTGGGTTAAGGTTGGGGAACTCAAAGCTTGATCACAGGACAAAATCTAATTGGGGGTTGAGTCAAATATTTTTGCTGTATTAATATTTCTGCCTAACTCTACAGCAAACAATGAATGTCATTGAAAACAATGAAATAATTTGCACACTGTGTAAATTGAGCCCTCCATAAACACTGAACAAAAAGATGGTTCCTGCCCCCCTGAACTTACTTGTCGTTTTGGGTTTAATGAAAGGAATAGCACACTAGATTTCATTGTAGTATCTATTTGGAAGAATAAGGAGAAAGAAGAGAGTGTGTCTAAGAAAATCATTGAAAAATCAAGCTTTGATGATCAAGTAGGACATAATCAGCGATGTCAAAACACTGTATTTCTTCTGTATGGCCAACAAGTAACCAGATGATGAACGTGTCATGTTTTATTCCTGTTGCAAAGATCTAACTGCCAAAGGCCAGGGGAATAAGGGCGTCCTGAAGTATGGCCCAGAATACATATTTATAGCTGCCAAGGAATTAGAAGTCTTTTTATTTTATACGTGCATTTGTGGGGAGAGGGAGCTTTGAAGATCGTCTGTTAAAGGGGGAAAGGCAGTCAAGCTTAGGGCCTGGTCTTGTAAAATGCTGAGTGCCTCCTGGGAGCTGATGAGCACCTTCAGCTTCAACTTCCTCTCCTTACAGTGGGAATTGAGAGAGCTTGGCACACCAGCGCCTCTCAGGATGTAGTCCATAGTATGCACAGTTATCTATCTTAACTATTGTGTTGTGCAATAACAACAAACAGCAAAAAGGTGTTAAATTAAATTTGGTATCCCATTAAAGTAAACTGGATTAGAAATATTACTGCTGCTTGGACCAGGACCACTCAATGGCAGTCCATAATGAACCACCTTATCAATAATACCTTAAGAAGACATTCATGCCTTCCCTTAGCAGTGTGATCACTGAACATGAGTGTAATATAGGGACCTGCTAAGCAGCTCTGCTGTTATATAAAGTTCTAACAGAAAGTAGCTTTCTGTGGTAGAGTTATAGAGAGATAATAAATCACTAAACTAGTTTAATGGCACATTAATAGCACATCTGTTTAACCAGTATGCAATGCCACATGACATACTGTAGATCGAGCAGTTCAGCTGGAGAGCTTTTTACATCTGTTACAGGACTTTTGCATATGTTCAAGCATATTCAGATTACATATCCAGCCCTTTCTGAATCTGATAGTTTGAAATGTACATATGGAAAAAGATCACAAGTTTCTAAAGTTCTTTGAGACCTACTGACGAAAAGTGCTAAATAAGGCCTGGGTATTATTATTTTAAAATCCTGGTTCAGTTCCCAGCTACACCACAGACTTCCCATGTGACCTTGGGCAAGTCACTTAGTCTCTCTCTAAGTCTGTTCTGCATCAATGAAATGGATATAACTGCATTTCTGTACCTCACCAGGGTGTTGTAAGGATAAATACATTAAAATCTATGAGGTTCTCAGACACTGTGAGAATGGGGCCCATCTGAGAACCTACATAGATAGACCTGTGGGCAGAGAACTGGGACCCTGGGCTAGGATTGCCCAAGGAATCAAGAAAGGTAATACCTAAATAGCATTACTGATTAATTCAGACCTGAAAGAAATATGAATCTGAGACTCAATGTTTACTTGGTCTTACCAATTTTATTCCCTCTAGATTTTTTTTGGGGGGGGCATTCTATGTTAATTAGCCACATAAAAACAATGTTTCTTCATTTAGAGAATTTTTTTCCCCTCTTGTTCGACAGGACAGTGCTTGAGAACTTGAAATCTTCTGAGGGTCTCTTGTGCCTAATTCAAACAATTATTCTCATTAGAGTCTAGCACAGCAAACCCCAACTTTTCATGTGTAATGAGCAATGAATTTAACACACTCAGATTCTTGCTAGATACACAATTTAATTCATAACAACCATGGAAAAAAGCAGAAGAGAGCTAAATAGAAGGACTGTTTTGTTGCCTTACCCACATCCCTCATTTTGCACAACAGTAAAACAAGTCCAGAGCAGACAGATATGACATACCTAATCCTTCAAATGTTGCTAACATGAAAAAAGAATTGGATGGGAGTGGAGCAACCACCAGGTCTGGCCCAGGCTTACTAATGAGCTTGAGGGAAATTGGCCAAAGAACCTTCCAGATGGTTAGTCTTTGTCTTACTATTCACACGGCAAAGTGGTTCAGTGTTGTCAGTGATGCCCCACGTTATTAAATGCTGGTCTTTCTCATCAAAACAAATCAGCAATTATCTATCTTCCTGACATTATCAGTCCTTTGAAGATGCCTCAACCGTGACAAGAAATAATGAGAAATTAATTAAAATGGTAACCTCTTTAAAGATCTCACGTTGTACAGGACAGCGAAACAGAAGGGAAGGCTGTCCTTTACAGGGACTGTTCTCAATAAACCATATCTGATTGCCAGGGTAACCAAAATTAAACCCATCAGTTTCTACAGTGCAGTTTGTAGCAGTAAGGCCTTCCGAGATTACAGATCCCAGCGTGTTGCACATCCACAGGAAAGGGAAAAGAAAGATGGTTACAATTTTATACAAGCTGCGAGCCGCCCTTAGACTCCTGGCAGTTTGCCAGAGTGGCTCACAGTTGGCAAGAGCTTGTCTGCATGTAAAGCCACAATATGTAGCAGGCAGGAATGTAGATTAGTGCCAGGAATGGTAGCTAACTGGTCATACTGATTGGTCTAAAGATGAGAGACATGCATGCAGCATCATTTGGGACCAGAAAGGGGTCACAGCATTTCTGTTCCTTTATAAAAAGGAATGAACAAAGTTTATTCACTCTCATATGCATTTCCAACTCAGTCACCAAAATAAAAAGGTCATTTTCACTAACAAAAAAAACAGATGGTAAAATATTGAACTGCATGTACCCTGAAATTTTAAGTTTCATGCAAGATTTATTTTAGTGCTCTAAAATCAGTGTTTGAAACTTTTAGGTCCCAATCCTTAAAAAAGTCACATTTGTTTAACTTTATTCACATAAACAGCCCCACTGAGTTCAATGGACCTACTCACAGCCCGAGTTCAGCAAAGCTCTTTGCTGTCAATGGGATTTATGCTTAAATGCTTTGCGGAATCAGCACCATAGAGCTGAACTCTGAGCAATGTTGAGCACTCATAGGCATCATTAAGGCCAGGTCATTAAGTAAAATAGAAGAAAACTATTAAAAGGTGGGCTCTTTGCCATGTTGTTAACATAAGCACAGTGCTATTGGTTCTTTGAATCATTAATTGTCCTTCCTGATTTTCATATATTTTAAAACAAAACCAAACATTTACATTATTTGCTTTGCATCTTTTGGGTAATAACTCACAATTTTAAAGAGATGGCTACGTTTGTGAAATTATATATTTTAAGCAATGTCACTATTTGAAAGTGGTGCACATTGCAGGCAGGTTATGCAACTAGATAATGCTGGTTTATCCTAAACCACTGCACACTCCAGCAAGAAAACTTAAAAAAACATATAAACAGAAAAAAAACAACAAACACCTCTGTCTCCAGGGCAGAAAATATCATTTGGGAAAACATCTTGGTTGTTTACTCTTTGAAAAAGACCTTGAATTAATGCCTTCTTAATTGTGAAATACGTTAAGTCTTTTCAGAAATGACACTCTTTATTACCCCTGTCCATTAACGGAGCTATCTATTGTACTTATTAAGATGGTAAAGCATTATTACACTGGTGAGGATGAGGGAAAGAACTGAAACATTCCCCTAAGAAACTAATGGCACTAAAGTGATGGAATGCTAATGAAACTCGTTGCCAAAAAGGAAATAGTTCTGCTAATTTTAAACACATTTCATCACATCAGAGTCTTCAACTACGGTTATCTGGGGGGAGATCATACAGGCACCTCTGCTATTTCAGTGCATAACACACTCAGTACTTTCCACCACTATCTTCACAGGGCCTGTATTATTGTCACAGCATCTTCCTTCTGCCCAAAGATGACTAGGCAAAGCAGTCTTTGAGCTCATCACTGTTGCGGTAAGAATGGCTGAATGTATTAGAGGACTGGGTAATCCAAGAGATATTTGAGCAAATTTTTTTTAAGTACATCAGAAGCAGGAAGTCTGCTAAACAACCAGTGGGGCCACTGGATGATTGAGGTGCTAAAGGAGCACTCAAGGATGATCGGGCCATTGTGGAGAAACTAAATGAATTCTTTGCATCAGTCTTCACGGCTGAGGATATGAGGGAGCTCCACAGGTGATCCCGGCAATGACAGGCCTGTAAGCTTGACTTCAGTCCCCGGCAAACTGGTTGAAACTATAATAAGGAACAATATGGTCAGACATACAGATGAACGTAATATGTTGAGGAAGAGTCAACATGGTTTTAGTAAAGGGAAATCATGCCTTGCCAATCTGCTAGAATTCTTTGAGGGGGTCAACAAGCATGTGGACCAAGGGGATCCAGTGGATATAGTGTACTTAGATTTTCAGAAAGCCTTTGACAAGGTCCCTCACCAAAGGCTCTTACTCAAAGTAAGCTGCCATGGGATAAGAGGGAAGGTGCTCTGATGGATTGGTACCTGGTTAAAAGATAGGAAATAAAGGGTTAGTATAAATGGTCAGTTTTCAGAATGGAGAGAGGTAAATAGTGGTGTCCTCCAGGGGTCTGTACTGCGACCAGTCCTATTCAACATATTCATAAATGATCTGGAAAAAGTGGTAAATTGTGAGGTGGCAAAATTTGCAGATGATACAAAATTACTAAAGATAGTTAAGATCCAGGCAGACTGCAAAGAGCTACAATAGGATCTCTCAAAACTGAGTAGCTGGGCAACAAAATGGCAGATGAAATTTAATGTTGATAAATGCAAAGTAACGCACATTGAAAAGCATAATCCCAACTGTACATATAAAATGACGGGGTCTAAATTAGCTGTTACTACTCAAGAAAGATCTTGGAGTCACTGTGGACAGTTCTCTGAAAACATCCACTCAATGTGCTGCAGCCATCAAAAAAGCAAACAGAATGCTGGGAATAATTAAGAAAGGGATAGATAATAGGATATAAAATATCATGTTGCCTCTATATAAATCCATGGTATGCCCACATCTTGAATACTGTGTGCAGATGTGGTCGCCCCATCTCAAAAAAGATATATTGGAATTGGAAAAGGTTCAGCAAAGGGCAACAAAAATGATTAGGGGTATGGAACGGCTTCTGAATGAGGAGAGATTAATAAGACTGGGACTTTTCAGCTTCGAAAAGAGACGGCTAAGGGGAGATATGATTGAGGTGTAGAGAAAGTAAAGTAGATAAGGAAGTAGACATGCATCCGATGAAGTGGGTATTCACCCATGAAAGCTTATGCTCCAATATGTCTGTTAGTCTATAAGGTGCCACAGGACTCTTTGCTGCTTTTAGATAAGCATCCATTGTTTACTACTTCTCATAACACAAGAACTAGGGGTCACCAAACGAAATTAACAGGCAGCAGTTTTAAAACAAATAAAAGGAAGTATTTGTTCACACAATGCAGTCAACCTGTGGAACTGCTTGCCTGAGGATGTTGTGAAGGCCAAGACCGTAACAGGGTTCAAAAAAGAACTAGATAAATTCATGAAGGATAGGTCCATCAATAGCTATTAGCCAGGATGGGCAGGGATGGTGTCCCTAGCCTCTGTTTGCCAGAAGCTGGGAATGAGCGACAGCGGATGGATCACTTGGTGATTACCTGTTCTGTTCACAAAAAGAAAAGGAGTACTAGTGGCACCTTAGAGACTAACCAATTTATTTGAGCATAAGCTTTCGTGAGCTACAGCTCACTTCATCAGATGCATAAAGTGGAAAATAGTGAGGATGTTTTTATACACACAGACCATGAAAAAAAGTGAGGATGTTTTTATACACACAGACCATGAAAAAATGGGTGTTTATCACTACTAAATGTTTTCTCTCCCCCCACCTCACTCTCCTGCTGGTACTACTTATCTAAAGTGACCACTCTCCTTACAATGTGTATGATAATCAAGGTGGGCCATTTCCAGCACAAATCCAGGGTTTAACAAGAACGTCTGAGGAACATTGTGGGGGGGGGGAAGGAATAAACAAGGGGAAATACGTTACTTTTTATAATGACTCAACCACTCCCAGTCTCTATTCAAGCCTAAGTTAATTGTATCCAATTTGAAAAGTTTCGATTCAGTCTCTGAAACATATAGAATCTGTAAGACAATGATCCCAAAAGGAGAGCCACACAGATGCGGTGACATCAACAGGGCTCCACATGGGTGCAACAGGCCAACGTTTGGATCAGCCTCCAACCTTTCCGAAATGTCAGCAGGTCATTCCAATTTTAAATATTGGTTTGGGCCCATTTCTAATATTGACCTATCAGCCTGTGAGGCCTGAGATGAGGACACAGTGATGCAGGAAGTCAGGGGTGGGGCAGTGCATGGTCATCTCTTATATATGATGATGACTGATAGAATCAGTCGTAGCTGTTGGACTTGAGGTAGAAGAGGACACTGGGTAGACAGCAGTAGGAGAATACAGAATAGTGTGCGTGGGAGCAGATGATGTGTTCAGGGAAGGAGAGTCAAGCAGGTGGTAGATGGGAAAAGCAGCAGTAAGTGGAAGAGAGCTATCAGGGGAATCATTAGGAGCAGTTGGCTGGCCAGCTCACACTTAGTAGCTGCAGCTGTGCCAGCCACCCTAGGGGAGGTATTGTTGCTATGTGCCAGCTGTACACGGCAGAGGAGTGGTGCGTGCCTGCTGGAAGGGATGGATAGAAATAAAGAGGTGGGCTTTAGGAAGGAAGGAGTCAAGGAACAGGGGAACAGCTGCCATGGTACCACAGAAGACAGGCAGTTGTGAACACAAAGGTCTGCAGCACAGTGGGATTGCTACAGTCCTTTGAACTCCGAGTTGCTCCCACTTCAGTTATATGCTAACAGTAACGGGTTAAAGATTTGATGGGAGAAAATGTTTTACAGGCGGTAGGTTCTTATCTGGTTGTCACAGCCCTCTGTGTATGCTTTCTGCTATCAAGACAAGTTTCTGCTTATTTTCTGCTTGGACTGGTGCTTAATTTTATCAGTGTACAGTAGCTGTGGGTTATTTCTTTAACTGTACATTGGTTTAAAACTTCAGCGAAGAAGATCAGATTTTGCTCTCACCAAATACCCTAAAAAGTTCCATTTGCTCTCTCATTCTCTTCTCCTGTGTAATTCATAAATTCACTTGGAATAGACACATTTGTTTGGCTTCTGAACCCAAACTGAGATAAACAACACAGAACAACTCACAGAAAGGTTCAAGAGAATGCTTGTAGCTTGGTGCTGTAATTATCCACTTTTTGCTTCCTTTCCTGCTGCTATATAATGTGCTCACGGTACATTTTCGCTTCTCAGATTCCCTAGCCCACTGTTGGACCACAACAACTCTGACGTAAGATAGTGATTGCTCTCTGGCCATGCATGGAGGTCCAAATTTCTGCTGAAATACTCTGACTCAGTATAGATCATCTGCTACCACCTTTTTCTAGATGGATTGATCCAATCCCCATCTTCTGCAGTTTATGAAATAAGGGTGAAATCATAGCACCATTCAAGTCAGTGGCAAAACTCCCACTGACTTTTTGCTACTGTTAGATCTGTAGAATTTCTTTTTGCCTCCTCTTCCATGGAATTTTCTACAAATGTGTCACTTTTTATTGCAACTTTTGTACAGTACACAAATCTGTTTGTTAAGGCTCTGATGATAAAAGCTTGGTTCACTGTTTTCTAGAGTTGTGTTTACATTTCAGGAAAGCCTGTTTGTCTCAGACAGTGTCTTTCAGCCTGTTTAGAAGTCAGAATATAAATACCAATTTTTTAGTTCTCCCAGGATAGCCAAGCTAACTGCCATGGTACAAAAAGAAAGATGGAACATATATTGTGCAGTAGAAAATTCAATCAGAAATTGTAAAATGAGTAAAATGAGCAAACAATTTAAAGTGATTAGTTTTAGACAAAGTAAACTTTTTTTTAGAACTATGTATAAACACAAGCAAATCATGATTTCCTCTAACATATGAGAGTCAATGAATTTGTGGGGGTTTTTTAAAATGTAGATTGAAACAGTTCTCCATCATTACTTGATATTTACTATTTGTTATGCAAGTTGGGTTGGGCTGGTCAGACAGGTCACATGATATCATTTCTATGATCTGCCTGGATAAGCACATGAGCATTTCTGGTGGGAATGCTTGTATGTTCAAAAGTAAAATCTATTTGCTGTTATATGGGCATTTATGACTTTAACATTTGTTTTCTGTGATTTTTATGCTAGTGAAACTTGATCGGTTGAATCTCCATAAAAGGCAAATACAAAACGGTCATAAACATAGCAAAAGCATTTCCATCTAAACATTTTGACAATTCTTGGCTACACACTTTTTTCCTGCTTTAAAATTTACTAGTATTGTTAAAATCATTGCAATTTTTAAAAACAAAACATTGCATGCAGTATAGTTGTAGCTACGTTGTTCCCAGGATATTAGGGAGACAAGGTGGGTGAGGTAATAGCTTTTATTGGACCAACTTCTGTTGGTGAGGGAGACAAACTTCCGAGCCAATAAAGCTCTTCATAACAGAGGTCTGTGTAGCTCGAAAGCTTGTCTCTCTCACCAGCAGAAGTTGGCCCAATAAAAGATATTACTTCACCTACCATGTTTCTCTAAAAAAAAGAAAAAATGTTGTAAGTCAATATTTTGACACTCCCCATACCAATTTATAGTTAAGTTTAATCTAGGAACACTACGAATTTTTGGACACATTTTTAAAGTTGTTTTCAGTTTAAAAATATACTTCTTACATTTGTAAAATAACAATATTTTTATCATCAAAATATTGTCTAAAAATAAAATGTGGGAGGAGGGGGCATTGTCCGGCTTGCCGCAGGAAGGTGTGTACCATTTTAAGGGGTAGAGAGAGACTGAATGATCTTGCAGCATCTGCAGAGCAGGTCAATGCGGTTATGCTGACCGATCGCCCCAGGTCCGGAAGAGAGACGAGGTTATATAAGTACATGCTGGGCAGGAGAAGCCTCTTTTACCTGGACCAAGCGGAGCAGGTCTTCAACCTTTTTGGGAGGTTGGGGGTTGAGGAACAATTTTACTGTCAATACTCTGTTCAGCATTTGAGAAATTTAGTACAATGCTACACTGGGCAGTGATGCAGGAAGAACATAAGAATGGCCTTACTGGGCTAGACCAAGGGTCCATCTAGCCCAGTATCCAGTTTTCTGACAGTGGCCAATGCCAGGTGCCCCAGAGGGAATGAACAGAACAGATAATCATCAAGTGATCCATGCCCTGTCACCCACTCCCAGCTTCTGGCAAACAGAGGCTAGGAACACCATCCCTGCCCATCCTGGCTAATAGCCATTGATGGACCTATCTTCCATGAACTTATCTGGTTCTTTTTTGAACCCTGTTATGGTCTTGGCCTTCACAACATCCTCTGGCAAGGAGTTCCACAGGTTGACTGTGCATTGTGTGAAGAAATACTTCCTTTTATTTGTTTTAAACCTGCTGCCTATTAATTTTGTTTGGTGACCCCTAGTTCTTGTGTTATGAGAAGGAGTAAACAACACTTCCTTATCTACTTTCTCTACACCAGTCATGATTTTATAGACCTCAACCATATCTCCCCTTAGCCGTCTCTTTTCCAGGCTGAAAAGTCCCCGTTTTATTAATCTCACCTCATACGGACACCATTCCATTCCCTAATCATCTTTGTTGCCCTTTTCTGAACCTTTTCCAATTCCAATATATCTTTTTTGAGATGGGGGGACCACATCCGCACACAGTATTCAAGATGTGGGTGTACCATGGATTTATATAGAGGCAATGATATTTTCTGTCCTATTATCTATCCCTTTCTTAATTATTCCCAGCATTCTGTTTGCTTTTTTGACTGCCACTGCATATTGAGTGGATGTTTTCAGAGAACTACTCACAGTGACTGCAAGATCTCTTTCTTGAGTGGTAACAGCTAATTTAGACCCCATCATTTTATATGTATAGTTGGGATTATGCTTTTCAATGTGCATTACTTTGCATTTATCAACATTAAAGTTTATCTGCCATTTTGTTGCCCAGCCATACAGTTTTGAGAGATCCTATTGTAGCTCTTCGCAGTCTGCCTGGGTTTTAACTATCTTTAGTAATTTTGTATCATCTGCAAATTTTGCCACCTCACTATTTGCCCCTTTTTCCAGATCATTTATGAACATGTTGAATAGGACCGGTCCCAGAACAGACCCCTGGAGGACACCACTATTTACCTCTCTCCATTCTGAAAACTGACCATTTATACCTACCCTTTGTTTCCTATCTTTTAACCAGGTCCAATCCATCAGAGCACCTTCCCTCTTATCCCATGGCAGCTTACTTTGAGTAAGAGCCTTTGGTGAGGGACCTTGTCAAAGGCTTTCTGAAAATCTAAGTACACTATATCCACTAGATCCCCTTGGTCCACATGCTTGTTGACCCCCTCAAAGAATTCTAGTAGATTGGCGAGGCATGATTTCCCTTTACTAAAACCATGTTGACTCTTCCTCAACAAATTATGTTCATCTCTATGTCTGATCATATTGTTCTTTATTATAGTTTCAACCAGTTTGCCTGGTACTGAATGAAGGAAGGTAGGTAAGGAAGCTGGTTTACAGCACATAGTGCATTATTGGATGATTTTTTGTTCACTGCTAGGACAAATTCAGATGAGCACGTTAAGCTGTTAGACACCTTTCAGGCTCTTGCTAAAAAATTGGTGGTACCCCTAGTCGAGGAAAAACAGAGGGACCTTCCACTACACTGACCTACCTGGGGATTGAGCTAGGCAGACAGGCTGGTATATTGCAACTCCATCAGGATAAGCTTTGGGAGCTATTGGGCTTGGTTAGGTGAGGCAGAGGAGCCAAGAAAGTTACACTCCATGAGCTGCAGGTCTATTACTGGACATGTTAACTGTGCCTTCTGGGTGGTAGCTCTGATGTGGTGCAGGGAGAATTCACTATTTTATAAGAGTTACTTGAGAGATGGAGGATTTCTGAGCTAGTTTAATGGAGCATCATTATGGAGGGAGGAATGGATACCGGAAGTTGATTTAAAAATCTAGTTGGATACTTTGGGAGTTGTGGGTTTGGGGCATTTTACCAAGACAGATGGTGCACCCAGAAATGGCTCTCCACCTGGATGCAAAAAGGGATCGTGCATGATATAACACTTCTGGAATTTTTTCCCATTTTGGTTGCAGTGGTCATTTGGGGAAAGGGAATTTCCTAATAAAAGGGTGTGTTTCTGGTGCAACAACATGGCAGAGGTACATGTTAATCAGTTGCCACACCTCCAGATCACACAGGGTTATATAAGGTTGGTAAGGGAATTTGTACTACAATGTTTACATTTTGACATCTGTTCCTCTGCCAGGCATGTGCCCAGGGTTGATAATGGCACAGAAGATGCATTCTCTTGTTTTCAGATGGACAGATTTCAGGAGCTGACACCGGCAGTCTGCAACGAACCTGAACAGATGCACTGTGGAACCTCGGCATATAACGGTTGTCAGCATAGCACAGAGGTTGGAGGCTCCACAAGCATGGCGGAGCTATGAGAGATGTTTTAATGATTTTGTGCAATTTCAGGATATGGAACACCAGTCACTGATATGGGTCTATTACATAGGAACATGTGCTGCAGTTCGTGGTGCTGTTAGCAAGCCGACGGCTGGCACAGGCGCCAACTTTCCTTGGCATCGGTGGGTGCTCATGCCCCCTGGCCCCGCCCCCCCGCCCCTATTGGACCCCTCCCCAAATCCGCACCCCGGCCCCGCCTCTTCTCCAAGTGCACTGCGTTCCTCCTCCTGCCCCCTCCCTCCCAGTGTTTGCCACGTGAAACAGCTGTTTCACAGCGCAAGCGCTGGGAGGGAGCAGGGAGAAGCAGGACGTGGCAGGGCGCTCAGAGGAGGAGGCGGAGGTGAGCTGGGGCAGGGCGGGGAGCTGCCGGTGGGTGCAGAGCACCCACCAATTTTTCGCCATGGGTACTCCAGCCCCAGAACACCCATGGAGTTGGCGCCTATGACGGCTGGCATCCTCAGCTATCTCCAATTGCCTATCAAGCCTTTATATTTTTCAGTAGGTTGAATGGTTACCCAGATCCTTGCAGCAGTTTTTCAGTTCAAAGGTTCCTAGCAGGGTGGTCGCAAAGCACTGTCCCCAGGGAGAATACACATTATCCCATCACCATTAATACACTTCAAGCTCTGGTGAGGATCCTGGAGCCCACATGTCACTGTCAACAGGAGGTGGCCTTGGTCAGGGTTAGAACATAAGAATGTCCATACTGGGTCAGGCCAAAGGTCCATCCAGTCCAGTATCCTGTGTGCCGACAGTGGCCAATGCCAGATGCCCCAGAGGGACTGAACCTAACAGGTAATGATCTCTCTCCTGCCACCCATCTCCACCCTCTGACAAACAGAGGCTAGGGACACTATTCCTTACCCATCCTGGCTAATAGGCATTAATGGACTTAACCTCCATGAATTTATCCAGTTCTCTTCTAAACCTTGTTATAGTCTTAGCCTTCACAACCTCCTCAGGCAAGGAGTTCCACAGGTTGATTGTGTGCTGAGTGAAGAACAACTTCCTTTTATTTGTTTTAAACCTACTGTCCATTAATTTCATTTGGTGGCCCCTAGTTCTTATATTATGGGAACAGGTAAATAAATTTTCCCTATTCACTTTCTCCGTACCACTCATGATTTTATATACCTCTATCATACCCCCCCTTAGTGTCCTCTTTTCCAAGCTGAAAAGTCCTAGCCTCTTTAATCTCTCCTCATATGGGACCCATTCCAAACCCCTAATCATTTTAGTTGCCCTTCTCTGAACCTTTTCTAATGCCAGTATATCTTTGTTTAGATGAGAAGACCACATCTGTATGCAGAATTCAAGATGTGGGTATACCATGGATTTATATAAGGGCAATAAGATATTCTCCGTCTTATTCTCTATCCCTTTTTTAATGATTCCTAACATCCCGTTTTCTTTTTTGACTGCCGCTGCACACTGCGTGGGCTTCTTCAGAGAACTATCCACGATGACTCCAAGATCTCTTTCCTGATTAGTTGTAGCTCAATTAGCCCCCATCATATTGTATGTATAGTTGGGGTTATTTTTTCCAATGTGCATTACTTTATATTTATCCACATTAAATTTCATTTGCCATTTTGTTGCCCAATCACTTAGTTTTGTGAGATCTTTTTGAAGTTCTTCACAGTCTGCTTTGGTCTTGACTATCTTGAGAAGTTTAGTATGGTCTGCAAACTTTGCCACCTCACTATTTACCCCTTTCTCCAGATCATTTATGAGAAAGTTGAATAGGATTGGTCCTAGGACTGACCCTTGGGGAACACCACTAGTTACCCCTCTCCACTCTGAAAATTTACCATTTATTCCTACCCTTTGTTCCCTGTCTTGTAACTAGTTCTCAATCCCTGAAAGGATCTACCCTCTTATCCCATGACAACTTAATTTACATAAGAGCCTTTGGTGAGGGACCTTGTCAAAGGCTTTGTGGAAATCTAAGTACACTATGTCCACTGGATCCCCCTTGTCCACATGTTTGTTGACCCCCTCAAAGAACTCTAACAGGTTAGAGTTGCATTTCTGATCTCTTTTTTTTTTTTATCTCTTAGGATCAGCGAGCTATTACCTGGGTCACATAGAGATTCTTCTGGAAGGGCCTTGGAATTGAGGGATATACCCTGGGAGGGGTGAGCAGATATATTAAACTTGAGGAAGTCAAAGATGGATCAAGAGGGTCAGAATGAATCCATTATTCTATGGGAGGATCTGTCCTGTGGAGGCTGTGAGGGCACACATGGTGATAAGACCAGGGAGAGATGGGCCTTTCTTTATTCGTGGTGACAGGGGTCCTCTCACAACACTCCACTCCATTCCAGTGCTGAGAAGGGAACCGACAATATTGGGGCTCCCAGCATATGAAATTGGTTCACACTCATTCAGGATTGGGATGGCAACAGCAGCAGCCCAGCAGGGTATGGGGTGAGGGCAATTCAGGCAATTGGGAATTGTCATTCTGAAGCATACACTACGTACATGAGACCCTATGTGGGGAATCAATGTTAATTTTCCATTATGTTTTCATTCCAGATGGGGATAAATGGGCCAGGCAGATGGTCGTGTGGCTCTGCAGGCACAATATTGTTTACTGGGTGCTTAGGCAGATGTCCAGGTCGTCTCAAGAGTTTTGCAACTAGGCCTCAGTAGGGAAGCAGTCCTGAGCTGGCAGGTGTCCAGGTTGTCTAGAGGTTTGCAGCGAGGCCTCAGTAGGGAAGCAGTCCTGGGCTGGCATGGGAGGAGGGGCATGTTATGGGACCAGCTGATGCCCCTTCTGTACACTGTGGGGGCCTGTGAGTGGACACCAGATATAACTGTGGTTCACCTTGGGAACAATGATTTGGGAAGGTGTAAAGGGGCAAAGTTAATGCTCAGAGCTAAGAGGAACTTTTCCCAGGAGTAAAAATTGTATGGTCAGACATGCTGCAATGCAGGGAGCGTGTAGCAGGGAGATATGAAGGCCCCCCAGGTCGACAAGGCTAGGAGGTATGTGAATAGGGAGATGTCCAAGTTCATGGGGAGGGGATCACAGGGGAGTCAGTAATTTCACATTCGGACATAGCATATGAGGCACCGGACCTATTCAGGGAGGATGGGGTCTACCTGCAGACTTGGGGACTGACAGATTTTTGGCCGATATTAAAAGGGGCATTAGGAGATTGGCTAGATATGGGGGTGGGGCGAAGGCAGGCAGCCAAGCTAATTGCTGGCACCTCCTTGTGGCGGATATCCAGTGCAGGTACTCCGTAGGGAAGGGATACAGTGATCAGATAAAATAGATTGGTAAAGGATATAAAGGATGTGTGTGTTAAAGGAGCGGAAATGGCAGGGGCGAAGTTTTGGTTTAGGGGTCCTATGAGTGGCATAGCAGGAAGCCAGCTCCCCCCCCCCGCTTTATAGCCCACATTAACCATCATTTGAGGTGGGGATGGTAAGGTTCCAGCAGCTGTTAAACTGGGGACCAGGATGGGAAAGGCTGACAGAAGTCCCCCGGATATGTATATATATAGAAATGATCATGAAATTACCTGCATTGTGCACTTTTATCTTCTGGATACTCCCAGACAGATAATAAAAACACTGAGGTCTAATTAAACCACATCCAGCATCTCTGGTCCTTCTTCCGGCATAGCCGGACAACAAATCATTCTGTGAATCTGTCTACTTCCTTGTAATCCAATAAACCACAACAGTGAAGTTCTCACATTTCTGACATCATTGGAGCCTCGACTGATTTACTATTTTATTGTTTTCTTTCCTGTCCATTACCCCAGATGTAATCTGGAATTGGTAAACAAGCACTATCCAGTGCTTAGAGGCACCTGTTGGGCATAGCTGTTAGGATGAATGTAAAAACAATGGACTGGGTCACAAGATTGAGCAAAAATGGTCCAAGAGTGATAGCAATAGTAATTTCATAATTATATATAAATTCCTTCTCATAAACTCACACAAAGGGGCAATATTTAAAATAGTAGAAACCTACTTCATAAGCAATTATTACAAATGCATATGTCTAGATCAGCATCTAAATGGCTATTTGCACCTGCAGTGGTGATAATATTCATGTACCCTGTTTCTATGCACGTAACTGGGCATCTGGACCTCTACTTTTGAAAAATGTGTGTATCATATCTATTGTATAACTACACTGTGAGGGCGGGGCAAGGGTGTTCAATGCTGAAAGGTGCTTGAAGATTCTGGCCCGAATCTAGCAAATCTAGCACTTAACCACATACTTAACTCTAAAAATATGAGGCGTCCAAGTGAACTCAGTAGGACTCTTCATGCATGTATATGCTTTGCTAGATTGAGGTCAGAGTGCTCAGCACTTCGCAATGCCCCTCTGCCATGTACCTAAAAGTGGCAATACTTCAACAAAAAAAACTTCAAAAACAGACTCTAACGAGAGACTGCTGAATTGGAATTACTTTGCAAACTGGACATCATGAACTTAGGCTTGAATAAAGACTGGGAGTGGATGTGTCATTACACAAAGTAAAACTATTTCCCCATGTTTATTCCCCCTCCCCCCACACACACACTGTTCCTCACACGTTCTTGTCAACTGCTGGAAATGGCCCACCTTGATTATCACTACAAAAGGCTTTTTTTTTTCTCTCCTGCTGGTAATAGCTCACCTTACCTGATCACTCTCGTTACAGTGTGTATGGTAACACTCATTGTTTCATGTTCTCTGTGTATATAAAATCTCCCCACTGTATTTTCCACTGCATGCATCCGATGAAATGAGCTGTAGCTCAGGAAAGCTTATGCTCAAATAAATTTGTTAGTCTCTAAGGTGCCACAAGTACTCCTTTTCTTTTTGTGGATACAGACTAACACGGCTGCTACTCTGAAACCTATCTGAGTAGTAATCGCACACTCAAAGACAATATATCACAGTCATAGTTCAAGAAATAAAGCAAGGAAACTTCACGTGCACATTTTTAAAAAATGCAGTTCAAATCCCTCAAGGAACATTATTCACCCCCATTTATGTCCCAATCAATTCATTTAATTTATAAAAGATTTTTTGTTTTAAACATTAGCTCAACTCCTGTGAATACTACTCAAGGGGAAAGGAAAGGCAGGATGAGTTACTCTTTGAACCACACAGATGAGAAAGAAATCTATTTGTCCAAAACAGTAAACTCTCACTAGTGGAAAATCTGAGGTAATTTCAAATAATCCTGTGACATGTAAAGAGGATTTTAAGACTATTCCTCTGTTAATTGTCAAGATTGGTAGACCCATGCTTTAGGGAACTTTGTAACCAGTGTGTCTAACTCTCCCATTCCCACTCTAACTGGCAACTTATTAAAATGTACAAATTAATAGATATCTTCTATTACAAAGTTACAAGAAAATTAGGAAATTTTTACTCACTATTTTAGCCCACCATGCCACATTCATTCTCCTAGTAATGATGAAGCTTTTTTATACTCTCTTTGGTTCCAGCAATTCAGAACAGCTAGAACCTGCTCTGCAAGCCTAGGTCAGGCAATGATTAATATTACTCCAGTGCGCTGTTCCTAATAATGGACAGATCTCATCTGCTTCGCTTCTGTGATACAAATAGAAATAGCTTATCTGAAGAATCTGGAATAAGGACAGAAAGCAGTGATACCACTGCTTATCAAGTCCCATATGTGCATTAACAATCACTATCAGACTTCCGGTTTCCATTTGATACTTTTTTTATGCTGTCCCCTACAAATAAACAATACCTTTGGTGGAGTTAATCTTGTGACATATTTGGATTTGATGTACTAGAACTCATCTTTTCTCCTTGATCTGGTAGGGTTCTCCCACAAAGAGATTTGGGTAGAGGGGTCTGCAACATTCAAACAAAAGTGGCTGCTCTAACTTAACCAAAATATACTTAGACTTTTTTACTCATCAGACTAAAATACATATTTTAGCCCCATTCATCTGGTATATTTTGCTTACTAATAATCTTTGTGGAAGAAATGGAAGTTAAACTGTGTGAAATCTAAAGAATATGAACCTGGCATAAATATTGTATCTTCTGCTGTCAAATATATCCATGCAACCCTGTCATCTCCACTGAGGTTACACGAGATGAAGATGGGTAATTCTGGCTAGTCCACACCCAATGTGACTTCAGTGAAATAACAAGTGTTATATGAATGTAAGGGCTTCATCCTGCAAGATGCTGAGCATTCTAACCTGGATCCAGCCAAACATTTAAACACATGCTTAACTTTGAGCCCATAATAGGACGTTTAAGTGCTTTGCTAGAAAGAGGTCAGAGGGCCCTTGTAGGATCAAGCTATAAAGAGCTAAACTTGAGTTTAAAGCTCATATATAGGAGACAGAGACAAGGCTAGAATTTTCCCACTGTGCAAACTCTGTTAGTGAACTTGTTTGAATGCACATTTAATGGATGAAATCTAAGCTCTGTTTTTGAAGATTTGGTCCATGACAACAACTGATCAAATTCTGCCTTTGACTTCAATGGGATTTATAGGTGTAATGAGGACAGAGTTTGGTCTGGTGTGCTTAGAATAGGAAAGTGATCAGCACAAGATTTCCATGGAAGCATTAACAGTGGCAATAACCTTTACCCTTCCTGAATGATGAGAGAGTAGAGACCCCTCCTTACAAAGACTGTCAGCACCTCCTTCAGTGAGGGAACTCTACTAGCCATCTCAAAACATGGAGTAGTGTAACCAGTCTCTCAATGCTAGGAGACTATATATACTATCATTCAGTCAGCATCTAACTTCCTTTTCCTAATAAGCTAATTAAGAAGCTAGCAAACCACACTTCCCAATGGTATCTGTTAGTTGCCAAGATCATGGATCCCTCTCTGTCAAGGCTTCAGGCCAGAGCACAGTACTAAGACAGGACTTGTGATGGATGCCCTCCTTCTGTCCATAGGTAAGAGAAGTAAATCCACACCCATCCCCCACTGCACTTCCCTGTAGCATTGATGGTACTGATTACCAAATACTCCTTTCTCATCTCCAAACAGCAGCATGGAGGTGAATGCAAATGTTATAAACCTGAAAGAATGACTTTTCAATAGAGTACAAATGTAATTTGTTCCTTTCTTGATATGGCTCAGCTCCTTCCTCTCAGACTAAACCCAGAGGAGTTGTTTTTTTTTTATGGGTAACTGTTCTTCCACCTCCCAAGTCCCGCCTGTAAATTCCCTTGGGGCTCACTTATCTCCTCCATGTTATTTAACATCTGTTTGAAGCTATTGTGGGAGCTGGTGAGACAAAACAGGCTGAAGTGCCAGCAGTATTCAGACAACTCCAAGTTCTCCATCTTCTTTACATAAAACTTAAACAGCACTATCTCCCAGCTACTGAAATCAGCACCAGGATGAAGAACAGCTCTCAGAAAAAAGAAAGCACTTTAAAAATTTGCCTCATCCCCCATTATCACAAGCTTCTACTCTCATATTGTCAGTTTGAAGCTTTGGGATCGATTTGTACTCCTTCTCACTGCTAAATAGCCACTGTAGCAAAAAGTGTCCACTTCTATCGGTGGCTGGACAGAAGATTGCACTCCATTCTTTCAGACTCAGAACTGGTCACAGTGATCCATACATTCATGACCTACAGTCCTACTGCATTCACCTCTATACATACCTATTACAAACTTCTACACACTCTGAAGTGCTCCAACTGGTAGAAATTGCAAAGCCCTTCTGCTTAACCATACAGATTGCTGTGAACACATCACTTTGGTGCTCTGCTCCCTGCACTGGCTCCCAATGAATACAGGGTCCACCTCAAGGACTGTGTTTTGACACTTAAAGTTCCCCAATTGTATTGGCTTGGTGGATATTATGTTGCTGGAAGGCATATAAGTAGCTAGATATGTAAACTGGGAACTGTTTGGACTGGCATTGCTTTGTGGAGCTTTGCTTTTGAAGCAGCTTAAAGAATGGTTTTGGAATATCTAACATGGCTTGATTACAGGAAATGTTACAGGAAGCAGGGAATTAAGATGGTTTCCATTTTCCTCCTTATTCTCACCCTGTGCCTGGAAGCTGTCCTGCCAGTATTCCTTTGAATAACCCTGCAAAGTAATCTATCCCATATGTTTATTCCCTCCTACATATTTAAAGCAATTTATAGTTCCTAATATCCAAGTTATTTGATTATACCCTTTGATTTCCATGGCCCCTTGCCAAATATAACAGTTTGTTTAGGATTAGTGGAAACAGATGCAGAAGCTTCATTGAGCCAGATTTCTTATCCCTCTTTATTTCTATTGCAAATACTCTTTCTGAACATGGTGGAGCCTTAGACATTCTGTAATATAATGCAATTTCTTCCTTCACATACTTCCAAAAATCCTTAACTGCTGTCTCTTGCAGTGTTCATACTCATTTAGGAAATTGTTCACAAATTATTCTAGAGTCTAGAGCCAGAACAGTTTATACCAGCTGAGTTTCTGCTCCTAAAGGGCCAACCCAGCTCCCATACAAGTCAATCGGAGGCTTCCCACTGACTTTAAATAGAATTGGATGAAGCCCTATGTCACTAACATACACAGGCCTAGCCTTAGGGAGACATCCAAGAATCAGCCACATGGTACACCAAAGCAGAAGGGGCATTCATGGTACGAGCATGACATGGGCTCATTTCTATATGACAGCAAATTCACTATTTACTTGTGTCCACTTCAACTGCCTTGCTTTTAGCCTCTGGCTTCCCATCCTTGCATGTCAGTTATGTTAATAACGTCTCTGCCTATTAATGGAACAATAATGTGCATCTGCTGACTGATTTCTTTCAAGTAACATCTTAAAATTTTCATATTGCATGTGAAAATTCCTACCAAAGTCTCTCCCACCTCAAATCCCATAAGGGTTGCTACAATTTAGTCTCTGATGAGTCCTGAATATATCCCCCATGATTAGCATTCTAACCTTTTACAAGCTGCTTCCTCTATCTGCATAAATGTTTCCTGGTCTGCCTTTTCATTCTGCCCTTGGAGAACTATAATAATTTCCTGTGATTGCTCTCGTGCCTTTCCTATATTTCACTTCAATCCAAGCTGTCTCTGCAGTGATAGCCAAACTGTGTGTCATTTCATCTTTTAGTCATAGTGTACTCCCTAGTCTCTCATATTCTCCTGTATTGGTGTGGTAATCCATTTTAAAATGCCTTTGACCTCTTTATAATGCAACAGGGAAGAGGCACATTATTGCAAAGTAAGAAAAAGAAATGAATAGGAAAACTAGAAATGAAGAGATAAAGTAAGTAGAGAAGTGTGGAGGGGAAGAGATGGTTGTGGGAGGGGAGGGAATTCTGCAGCCCCGTGACATTTTTACTCAGGCAGAGTTCCTGCTGTGGCTTGAATAAAATCTTTGCCTATGCAAGGATGATAGGATTTTGAGAATCATTCACTTACTGCTCGGCATAGAGTTTCAAAAACACCTTATCGACAGAAGCAATGCCGGGTTTAGCTGTGCTGGGAGACAGACTCCAACCTATAAATATCTGCAGGTTATTGTTTTTAAACCAGGTCTGCAAAAAAGATTCCCTCGCACTCTTCCACATCCTCTCTCTTTTTCTACAAAGAAAAGAGGTTTGATATTCTACAGAAGGCACGACAGTTTCACTTGAACATGACATTCTGCACTCCCTGTCCAAAACTATTGCCTTGAGCTGTTTGCTACACAATATTAAACTAGTTTGTATTTTAGATTGATTTGGGTGAAAGATCCTATGTGATTTAAGTGCCCATCCTAAACTCTGGGCACTTCACAACAATTTTATACAAAAATTATGTTAAGCACTTTGGGATAATTATCAGATCATTATCATATCAATTACTTAAGTCATTACACCAGTACTTGAAAGAGGCACAGTTTTGTGTTTTAAAGCACATAGGACTTGATCCTGACTCTAGTCAAGTCAATGGAAAAACTCCTGTTGCCTTGAATTATGTAGGATCAAGCCCATGATTGAGAATAAGAAAGTCTTAAATTCTATTTCTGCCTCTGACACCAGCTTCCTTGGTAATCTTGGACTGTTCACTAATCTCTCTGCTACAGTTTTCCCTTGCGTAATGAAGATAATACATAGTCCTTAAAGGATCTTACAGGTTGGTTATGAAAATTCATTTAGAGAAGGCAACTCGGAGCACTCTCCTTTAAATCTCCCGTGATCATCCATTTCTGCAATGACACCCATAAGAAATCAAACAACTAAAGAGATATTGAGGGGCAAATGGGAGTTGTTGGCACTTACACTTTGTTTTATATATAATTCTATAGAGATAAAGTATCTGAGTAAATAAAAGTTTTATATATTTGATTGTATCCTTCTCCCCCACTTGTCTCTCTCTCACTTGTCTTCTAATGGTTTGATCCCGCAATGAGCTTAGTGTGGGCAGACCACATATAGATCTCATTGCAGGATCCTGGCCTTAGATTGTAAACTTTTCAGGGACCATTTCTTCATGTGTGTTTGTACAACTAGCAAAATGGAGCCTCTATCTTCACTGGAGTCTCTGGATACAATTACAATACAAATTTTAAAACAAAGTTTGTAAGGTGCCTTGAATATAAAAAAGCACTTCATAGTAATTGTGAATTATTTTCCTCATCTTTGTGTACAGTACCTTTGTTCTAAACACAGAGTTCATAAGACCACAGGATGGGAATCAGTGAAAACTCACAATGCTGCTGCCAGGAAGGTTAATCAACTGGAGAATTCAAACAATAAAACACTCTAAAAAGTTGTTTGAAATGGCTATTTGGGAAAATTCTCTCTCCATACCACACTGCTTTTCTTGATCAAATTATGAGTATTAATGAACCCCTGGCAGCTTACTTTTCTCAAAGCAAATCAGAATTAAGGTGAAGGAGGACAAGGAAGGAAAGTGAGCCAGAAACAATTCTGAGCCAAGGTGACCAAAATTACAAGCGTGCTATAGATTTTGAGGTTTTATTTTCAGATTGATTTTAATTTCAACAAAAGTCTACAATGTCTTCTATAAATAATAAAAAATAAATGGTTTATACCATCAGTTTTATTGGAAAATCTATTGTGAGGTCAAGCTAATTATCTGACACCACTGTTGCAGTACGTTAAATTCTGCATTAACAAGGCACTTGGCATCCTCACTCAGATACATGACTCTTTAGGAGATTAAGCTTTTGGTAAACAAAACACTGAACAACAGGATTTCTGAAGTTATTAACCCAATAATAACTTGTTATTAACAAGTTCTCTGACTCCATCAATGCATGCAGGTATCTCCTATTCATGCTCATGGGATTTAGGTGCATATTGTATATGGCCTGCTTTCCCTGTTGATATAATGTGCAACGGGGGTAACCACTGTTCTAAAAATGAAGTGTTTTGAGAGTTCCCTTTAAATGAAAAATCACCAAACTGAGCACAGTGATATCCTGGATCATTTTTTTCCTAATCCGGCAGAAACAAGTAAGAAAATCCTGTACCCCTTTCTCAGATTAAAAAATACCATTGATTTAACATCACTCTATGAGCAGGATTTGGTTCCTCCTTCACCAGAGGAAGCCACAGCCACCAAAAATGCAACACTTAAAATATTAACATAGGTCCTACCATTTCCTCCCCTGCAGGAGAGACTAAACAACTCATTGAAACTTCATGGCTTACAATCCTTGGGTCTAGATAAATTGCACTCAAGGCAGGAGTCAGGGAGGGAAGGTGACTGCCTGCTACCTCTGTCCTCGCTCAAGGCTGCCAGATGCCAGTTCAGCCCCTGGTGAAAGTAAAAGCAGCCTCAGGGCATCTCTAATTTATGACCACTTGCAACAGCTCCCAAAAGGGTGTTGAGGCTACCAGACATCATTGAAGCACAGTACTTTCCACCTTATGGTGTAGGTATACTTGGTCCTGCCTGAGCACAGGGGACTGGATTAGGACTCTTGAGATTCCTGCCAGCCATTCCTTCACAAACCTACCAGGGACCGGGAGGGATGGTGATGTAGAACCAGCTACAGGTGAATCCTCTGCTGGCCATTTAGGCCATCTTTAAGGCTACTTTGTGCTGCAAAAGACACAAAAAGCAGCCTGAAAGGGACCCACAACCCAGCCCTATGAGTTTAAGCTTGCAAGTTTCCACTGTATGCACTCTGGTCTGTGGTTTAAATCTCTCCATTCTAATACAATATAACATTAGTAATAAGAATCAATTTTATGCCAAAGGTCTTACAGGAGGAACTCTTCACAAATTTTATTTGGCAGTTTCTATAAAATCGCATTTTTCTTTTTACAGTTTTCCTAGTGTTTTATGACCTTGCTAAACTCCGGTAAAGGTAGCAATAGCGAGCCTATATTTTGTCCGTAAAACAAATGAGCCTTTCTATTTTCTGCTGATGAAATAAAAAACTTACACCTAAATTAGATAGAAATATACATCTATTCTTCCACATTTGTGTAGCTTTATTTATTTCAAGTGCCTCTTCGTATTTCAGTGAACAATTACAAATCATTTTTCCAATCTCTCCAGACACATCAGGCATGCCAAGAGCTAATTAACTAGTGTGACAATCGCAAGAAGTGGCAACATAATTCACAGTTTCTGAATGACTAGAAGGTATTTAATTTGAATAAAAGAAGAATTAAGTAGCAGTCGTAACAAATTGTATTGGCAGGTAGAGTGCATATATCTGAAAGGCTTTTATAAAAGTGCATGTCAGTACTTTCAAAACTCCAGTTTGGAGTTTTAAAATTAGGATTAATTGGCTGGAGCTGGTTTAAAGGGTGTTTTACACATTCTAATAGCTTACAATCTACTGCAGCTATCAGCCAAGTATAAAGAAAAAGTTCTGAATTTACTCCCAGATTAAGTAAAATGTAAGGAATTTTATACATAAAACATTGAATGATTTAGCAGAAGGAGCATCTTGTGCAGTAGAATATTGTATGGAAAAATCTTTCACATGTCTGAGGTGCAGTTACAACGATTTGTGTCATTCTTGGTACATACCAGATATGATAGCTGAAAAAATCAATACTGTTGTTCTTCGGAGTAAGTTTGGAAGATATGCTAAATGATCTGTCTTGGTCTTTTTTTTTGGCAACCATCAACATGATATCAGTTTGCCATAAAGACCCAGACCTCTCTCCCATTGAAGTCAATAACAGCTTTGCCATTGACGTTAATGGAAACAAGAATAGATTTAAAATGTTAACAGAGATTTTTTTTCTATTGAAAGGATATTTAAAATAAGCAGATTTGTGTGGAAGACAAATTCCATTTTGCAAAGTATTTAAAGATTTCAAAATTTGACACTTCCCAATCATAATGAAACCCAAAATTTTTGAAATTCTCTGAGAAGAAAAATTATGATTTTTGTTTGTTTGGTTTGGAGCAATCAAAACATTTCATTTTGACAAAATCAAAATGTTTAATTTCAATTTTGACTTTTTAAAATACTATTATATAACTAAAAATGAAACAGTCATTTTTCTCTCCAAAACAAAATTTCTGCAAAACTGACACGCTTTTGGGAAGCATTTCAGTTTCAATAGACTGGGTAAAT
The DNA here is from genome assembly GCF_965152275.1 of Natator depressus. NCBI lineage: Eukaryota > Metazoa > Chordata > Testudines > Cheloniidae > Natator > Natator depressus. Next base: position 62,624,916 of record NC_134235.1, read on the forward strand.
CATTTTCCCTTGGAATAATGCCAATGTTTTTCTGATTAACTTTAAAAATAAGGAAAATCACAGCCAAAAATTAGAAGTTCCAGTATCTAGGAACCACATAGTGCAGAAGAGTAAAAGTACTGCTCTGCTGAAGCTGGGTACTGAGGTAATACCTTTCAACTAGGAGTGTTTTACATATACATGCCCAATGGTAATTTTGTATAGATTTCTGTGGGAGAATCTCCTTGTTCAGTTTAAGTTTTCACTGATTATCATGCATTATTGTAGCTAGTTTTATTACATTAAATTACCACATAGAAGTTAAATATTTGTAATGATATAGTTTCAACATGTTTGCCATAGTTATGTTATGCTGTTGTGACCTTCCATATATTATATTGTGACAAAATTATTACATGGAATGATGTAAATATCATGTGAATGAAAAATGTAAAAGAGCATGTGGAGAAAATTGCTGAGTTTACAAAGTTAACCAATTAGACCAGGTGTTTCAAAATATTTTTCTTTAAAAATACCAAAATACCAATGCACCCATGGAAAATAATATTCATCTACCTTTTTATTACAATAATAATTAATAATAAGGATGAACCAACTTGGGGGATTTTGCAATAAAAAATATACAGTCCTCATCTGAGAACCATAATCGCTCTTTTTCAGACAGAAGCAAGTTTGCACATCTGAATTATAACTCTCTATACAGAAGCATCCATAATGAAATACTGACACAACCTGAACAAGAGTGGCACCACCACTCTTATAAATCTTACACTCCTGCTGAATCATCAGTCTAAAGTAAAGGTAATCAAACATCACGCTTCAGGATATAAGCTGTTTACTGCAGAGGGCAGGAAGGATTCCTCCACATCTCCCCCTCCCACACATGTGTAATGCTCCTCTACTGGCTAAGTGCATTGTTGTATGTGCTTGTGTGAGTGCATGCGTGCATATGCGTGGGATGGGGTGAACTTGTGTTCCCTTGAATTACCATGTATTAGCTACTGCTGGAAGCAGAATACTACCAGACTTGACTGGTTGATGGTATGACCTAGTTGGGCAAAACCTTTTCACTCTGGTTCCTATATATTCAAACATTCTATAAACATTGTTTAAATTCTACATTTAGGGACTGAACAGCACCTGTTACAGTAGCTGCTGTTCCAAAAGAATCTTATCTTTGATTATCAAACAGGATCTGTGATGAGTAAATGGAGTCAAATTAATTTTACAACTCTTTTGCTTTATTCTCAATCAGGACGCTGCATAGCATGAACACTGTGAGAAGCAACTCCTCATCTTTGTTGAGAGACACCTGTGAAGTCTGTGATTTCCTAATCAGTGTCCTGTGTAGTTGCAGGGTATAGGAAAACCTGCTTTTTGGATGCTGACAGTCTGAAGGTTCTAGGCTTTCATGCTTCAAATGAAAAATTTACCTCTTCAGGAATGACAGTTACAAAAAGCTAGAATTGAGTTCTTGTGGAAAAAGTGGTATGTGATCACGTAATTAAAGACTGTATCATAATACTGCACACAGAAAAACGGAGTGATTTAAGATTGCACACACCAATCCTAGCATCCTTGCCGCACCAATCCTAGTCTACTTGGCTGGGCTCACTGTCTGAGTTGCAATCTCAACCCTTCCCCGCCCCCCACCCGCACCCACCCACAATCATTCCCAGTCTCTCCTCCCATACATCTGTCTCCTTTCCTAGCCAGTCCCAATTCCCCTCCCACCTGAACTCCTTGTCCCTATTTTTCTTGTCCAGCCAGTTCCAGTCCTCCCTTCCTGGCTGCTTGCACAATCTGTCTTTCCTCTCCCCATCAACTCGCTCCCAGTCCTAGTCTTCTTCCCCAGGCTCCTTCTCCATTCCCACCCCAGTTGTTTCCCAAGGCTTCCCACTACTTGGTTCCTTGTCCCAGTTATATCCCCATAGTAAAGCTCCTTCTCAGCTCTGTCTCCCCTCTCGCCCAATACATTCCCCCCACTTAGTCCCAGTCTCCTTGTCCAGACAGTCCCTGTCTCCTCCAGTTCCTCATTCAATCTAATGTTTCTCTTGTACCACCAGACAGTGGGCTACAAATCCATCCAATTCCAAATCCCAGCCAGTCTCAGCCTTCCCTCCCCAAATCTTCCAGTCTAAGCTTCCCCTTCCCCACTAGTTTCCAGTCCCACTTTCCTTGACCAGCCAACCCCAGTCCCACTTTCTTCCCCTCCTCTAGTCATAGTCTGACCAGACTCAATGTCCCAAACTCCTTCCCCTCCTCACCCCCAAAGGTTACAGTGCACACCCCCTCCCCCACCACAGCCTGGAGTATCTGGAAGCAGCTATTACAGGGAAAGTCCAGCTTTTCCCCTGTAGCCCTAGGTTGGAGGACCATGCTCAAACACTCTGTGGGGATGGTGTGTGCAGTCTGGTCTGTACTAAGAGCTGTGAGAGGACTGAGCAGGCTCAGTCAGGATGGAATCTTTGGAGAGTCTATCTGCTAAAAATCAAAGAAGCCTCTGAGAACTGCCATTTTTAAAAGGCTTAGAACTTGGTCAAATTTGGATGGATTTTCATGAAGATTGCAATAGGCACATCCCTGACACAAAGGCCATGCACCTACCAAATTTCAGGTGCCTGCTCCAAAGCATGGAGGGCAAGAACTGTTCAAAGACTAGGTCGCCAGAATTTTTAACATGGGCAAAACAACATATTTTCCCTTGCCTCATTGTTAAAAACAGCTGAAACCCCATTTTGGCTGAAATTTTCCAAAAATATTCAAGGCAGACACCCAACATGTAAAATTTCAATCCAAACAGTTAAAGTTTGGCAAAGTTATAAGCAACTGAATAAATGGGAATTTGTGGGCAAACTTAATAGTAAACAACAACAATAATAATTGCAACGTATGAAGCACCCTTCTTCTCCAGCCCATATCCTTCAGCCCTGGCCTTAGCACCTGAGAAAAATATTAGCTTTATGTTATAGTGAAGTGGGAAAATGTTTCCTCTTTTGCTGCATGACCACAGCAAAAGATTTCAAAGGTTCTTTACATCACAATCAGTACAATTTTAGCATGAGACTTCTGCAACCCAAGCTCTATCCATCACTCCTAATTTGTGCTGTGTTTGTCAATGGGAACTAGTGAATCTCTGTAGAACAAAATTCAATGTCAGAGGTGGAACCAGGATTGAAAAATATAGTGGGAAGAAAAGATTACAATAAGTAAAGAATTGGTTTTGTTAATTTTCACATGGAGATTTTTCTCTAACAGAAAACAAATTGCACTCCACAGGGATCTTTCAGCTTCTGTTTTCAAATCTTGTGTGCAATCTGCTGCTTTGCATCCCTAGTTAAAAATACGTGCCTGAAAAAAATACACAAAAGGGAACATAGGAATTAATTAGACCTTTCCCTCCTCTTTGTTAATATTAAAAGTTTTATTCACTTTTCTCTAGAAACCTATGATATTCATTACATGCAGATCTAACACTGCCTGCTTTTTCCTTAAATTTGTTTCCTCATTCTTTCTCTTTTAGTTTACAACATCATCCTTCTTGGTTCTTCACTTTTCATTAACATATCTCCACAAGGGAAACACTAACTAATCTTTGGGAAGTTCCCTTAGAATTAAGACATATGACTATATTCATCACTGGTGTCAGCCCATTGAAATTCCATTTATGCCATCGGGGTGAGTTTAGCCCATATTGGAAAGAACAGATTGAAAAGCAGGAAAATTCTCAGGCTCATGAAGATTTGGTCCCCTTGCCTGCGCTTTTCACTCAGACTGGAGTGGGATGAGGTTACTGATGTGCAAAGATTTGAAGTATTGAAAGTGTACATTCAGGAAATTTGAAGAATATCATCTTACAAGATTCTTTTTTCCCTAGGAGATCCACATTATTGGCTCAGTGGCAACCAACCTTGCAAGAAACACTCTCTGAACTAGCAAAAAAAATTTTTTTTAAATCACATTAATATTAAAGTGCTATGTGGCAAAAATGCATTTGTAGAGATAAGGAATATATCAAGAGTTTTTCCTATTCCATTGTCTTGCTTAGATCTCACAAAGCACAGTGCAATGGCATGAAAAGCCACATATAATTTCTCTAACAATATGGTGTGCACTGCATGGAATAGACAGTTGTTGACCTACTAATAATTGTTTGGTTTTAAATTATATGGGTTGAAAAACATTAAGTCCTTGTGGTACAATATGTAAATTCCATTGGCCAAATTCATCCCTGGTATAACTTCATAGTAGCCAAGGGGTTTCAATGAATTTACACCAAAGATGAATTTGTCTCCCTATGTCATTCATACAGTTAATTATTCAGCAAGAAGATATCAAGATATCAATTGGCTATTCTGAAAAGGATCAACGAAGCATATAGCAAAAGATAAAGAAATCTCAAACTACATTTTATAATCTGGAAAAAGCTTCATCAATTTTTTTCCAATGTATGATATAACTTCTAAGAAGAAGTAGAACTTCCAATAAAGATATTTAAAACCACATTTTCATATGAGTAGTCTCCTTTCTGTAGGCCCAATCTGTGGTCATGTTTCTGTGCCTACATTTGAACTGAAGGTACACATAAATAATGGGAGGTGCCAATACTCAGATTTGTCTGCAATAATGACTTAGGTTCTGCATGAAGGGACAACCTCAACTCTGATGAAAAATATACCCCTTCATCTCTCACTTCCATTCAAATCTGAGTTAAAAATAAAAGTTAATTCATATGAGATATATGTAGCGATATCTGAAAACACAAAAACAAAGAACAAAGAAAAAACACTATTATGTTCTAATTTATTACTATTTACTTAGCTTGCAAGCTCTTTGTGACAGGGACTGTCTCTTTGTTCTATTTTTTGTACAGTGAACAGAGGCCTCTAGGTGCTACCACAATTATAAATCATAATAATAATAAATGGCACTTCTGTAGTTCATGCACTGGTCCACTCTGCAATGTTTGATTTTTTTCGGTTTCACTCCTCATGACATTCCACTCTGAATACCCACACCGGCTTCCTTTCATATCATGTTTAAATTTCTTGTTCTCACCTTTAAGGTACTGTACAACAGCGTCCCTGCTGATGTCTCTGCTCTCATTTCCTCCTACTCCCTCTCCGCAATCTACACTTCTCCCAGGCATCCCTCCTCAATGTCCCATTTGTATTCTTCTCTCCTTCTTGTTTTCACACCTTCTTCCCTTGTGCTTGTCCTTGTCCCTGTCCTTGTGCACTAATAAAGCTCCAGACCATACACCAAATTCTAATCCCTCCTTAAACCACTTTTTTTCTTGTGCCTTAAATAAAAGTCTGAGTTGTTTTGTTTGTGTTTGAATTTGGTTCCATGTTTGTGCAGGGCGAAGATACACGAGTGCTAAACACACAGGGCCATATTATGCTACCCTTACTTACTCTGAGTGGCATCTGACTCCACAAACAACCCCAGTGAAATGAAGGAGCCATGCACTTTCAGGGCCATGCACTACTTGATGTAATCAAAAGTGGCAAAATCTGCAGTGGTGCTGGAACAATTTGCATAGTGGAGGTGCTGAGAGCCATTGAACCAAATGGTAAACCCTGTATATGATAGCAACCACTTCAAGCCAAGGAATACAGCAGTACCCCCAGTACCTTTAGTTCCAGCAGCTATGAAAATCTGACCTATATTAAATAATAGTAAATGGTACAGACCCACTGTATTTCTAGATTTTTTCTTCCTATGAGAATACTTGGATTTATTTTTTTAAGTATAAATATTAAAAAAAAAATTATGGTCGAGAAAGGTGTGTGATTGAAATTGAAGGCTACAAATCTTTATCAGCAGAACAGGTCCAAAGTACAGGCAGCAGCTGTTAAGTTTCCCCTCTACTGCCCCATCACCATTCTAGTATAGTTAATTTCCAGTGTCCATCCAGGCCTCGACTGCCCTGCTAATTAGTGACAATTGTGATGCGGACACCTCTACTAGGAACAGCATTCAGACTGCCAAGTCATTTTTCATAGGCCACTCCCCATTCAGATGATGGAAACAACTTTCAGTTTTCTAGCAACATATGGATTCAATCTGGCAACAAATCCCCTTAAAGCATCCAGTCCCTTCAATTTTTTGAGGACCCATTTCTGACATTCTTCCTTACATCAAGTAGAGTACCTTCTACCACAAATAGTTAATAGGGCTATTTACAGAATAGAAGTACTGTCTAACATGAGGAAGGGTAGCAAACTTGGTGAACAAAGCTTGAAGCAAAAACATTCTTAAAAAACAAAGTAAACACAAAATCTAAAACTAGTATGTCTCATGTAATCCCTCAGGTGTCCCAATCTGGAAGACCTAGGAACATTTTTAGATGGCCTAACATTCAGGCAGAAAATAAATAAATAGCTATTTTTAATCACTCTAGATCACTTCTGCTACAATAAATCATGATTAAAGTGGAAAACTCCAAAAACACTTGTTTCAACCCATGCAAAAAAGGTTCAGCTGATGTCTATTACCTACATTTTGAACACTTTCAAGCCTTATTCAGAAATTTCTGTTAACTGATAAAAATGCAACAATTCACTAACATGTTCAGGCTATTACTTTGCAAGTCAATAAAAGTCACGATACAAAAGACACCTGATGAGATAACATTCTTGCAATGAATGTTGCATTCATTCTGTCAATAGTCATACATGCAAATTATTATTTTAGTCCACTCAGTAATTAGGACATAGATAATTTTCTGAGAGCCCCACTGTTTGCTTGGTGTTGGACTATCCACAGAATAATGTTTGAGTCTATAATCACAGCTATGATGAAAGGTTAGATAAGGCAACGAAAGAACATGAAAAATGCATTACCCATTCACGTCTTAGGTATACTGAATTATTTTCAGTGGTTACTTTTTTTAAAAGGCATAAGCATCCTTTATAGGAAACTTGTCTAAATGACAATACATCATTATTTAAGAAATATGTAATTATTATATTGGTATTTCTTTACTTCAGAGACATGCACACAAACCCCTACCTACATCAGCTGTTTCCACAAATCAAGATTATTTGCCCAGCCCTGCAAGGAGATAGCTGATGATGTCTCATCACAGAACTCTTCAACAACTATTGTCTTACAGGAAAACGGAAGACACAGAGCTCTTGCTACACAGTAGCAGTCCTCAGTCACATCTTCACACACAATCACATTTAATAAATGGTGATACTGATCAATTCTTTATTTACTTAAATGCCCTATTTATCTATTTTTTCCTAAGTTTCAAATCTTTTATATTTATTTCTGGACCACAGGTATAGTGAGTGAAATACAAAGAACCAGCACCAAAGTATGGACCCAAGCAAAAAGGGTTGAAATATGAGATTCCACTGCTGGGGAGATGGGGGGGGAACCCCACCTCCAGGAAAAAAGGGTAGAGATTAATCACAAAGTCAGACATACAGATAGACAGGCAGCCAATTATCTGACCCTTGTTACCTATTGTACTGTCAATATTTTTGTTTCGTCTAAACCTGGAGCCCTTGGCAGTTGGATGGAAGTGGATTAATATGGTTGCTGTTCATCTCTGAATCTCCTCTATAGATACAGCCCAAACAAAGGAGACAGAAAATCACTGCATGATCAATAGTGAAACTATTATAGTTGTTCAGGTCATTTTGGACACAAGCCTCATATACAACAACAACAGACATTAGTATATGCAACCTACATAAGAATTAATTAAGCAAAGAGCAATTATAGTGAGGAAGAGCAGTGTAAGATAGGCTGCTATATTTTTAAATATATCTATATCTGTCTAAGTTAATATATCACAATTCCTTGGTTTAAATAAAAATCAGTGATAATTTTTTCATTCAATTACTTCATTAATTACACTCTGCAAGGAAAACAGTGAATCACTTAAGATACAGGGAAAGAGATTCATATGCTACAATAAAGTATCTTCTCTAAGTATATTGCTAACAGAGCTAGGCAAATTTTTTTGGATGAATAGTTTATTCACAGAAAAATGCAGGTTCAGTTTCCATGAAATGATTCATGAATTTGACATCATTCTCCAATTATTTTAAGACAGAAAAAAAGTGGCTGGAAGAGGAGGTGGTGCACCCCCTTGTAACTTTTAGCCCAGTGGTTAGGGTCCTCCCCTGGGATGTGGGAGACCCAGGTTTCATAGAATTATCAAATCGTAGGACTGGAAAGGACCTTGAGAGGTCATCTAGTCCAGTTCCCTGCACTCATGGCAGGATTAAGTATATCTAGACCATCCCTGACAGGTGTTAGTCTAATCTGCTCTGAAAAATCTCCATTGATGGAGATTCCACAGCTTCCCTAGGCAATTTATTCCAGCGCTTAGCCACCTTGACAGTTAGGAAGTTTTTCCTAATGTCCAACCTACACCTCCCTTGCTGCAATTTAAGCCCATTACTTCTTATCATATCCTCAGAGGGTAAGGAAAATAATTTTTCTCCCTCCTCCTTTAACAACCGTTTATGTACTTGAAAACTGCTTTCTGTCTTCTCTTTTCCAGACTAAACAAATGCAATTTTTTCCATTTTCACTCACAGGTCACTTTTTCTAGACCTTTAATCATTCTTTATGCTCTTCTCTGGACTTTCTCCAACTTTTCCACATCTTTCCTGAAATATGGCACCCAGAACTGGACACAATACTCCAGTTGAGGCCTAATCAAAGTGGAGTAGAGCAGCAAAATTACTTCTCATGTCTTACTTACAACATTCATGCTAATACATCCCAGAATGATGTTTGCTTTTTTTGCAAGTGTTATATTGTTGACTCATATTTAGCTTGCGATCCATTATGACCCCCGGGTCCCTTTCTGCAGTACTCCTTCCTAGGCAGTCATTTCCCATTTTGTATGTGTGCCACTGATTGTTCCTTCCTAAGTGGAGTACTTTGCATTTGTCCTTATTGAATTTTATCCTATTTACTTCAGACCATTTCTCCAGTTTGTCCAGATCATTTTGACTTTTAATCCGATCCTCCAAAGCACTTGCAACCCCTCCCAGACTGGAGTCATCCACAAATTTTATAAATCATTGATGATGGTATTGAACAGAACCAGATCCAGAACTGATCTCTGTGAGACCCCACTCGTTATGCCCTTCCAGCTCAACTGTGAACAACTGATAATTACTCTCTGAGAATGGTTTTGCAACAGTTCTGCACCCACCTTATAGTAGCTCAATCTAGGTTGTATTTCCCTAGTTTGTTTATGAGAAGGTCATGAAAGACAGTATCAAAAGCCTTACTAAACACATCTACCAATTCCCCCCTACCCTGTCAAAGATAGCTATTAGGTTGGTTTGACATGATTTGTTCTTGTTGACTGTTTTATATATATAAACCACCTTATTATATTCTAGGTGTTCACAAATTGATTGCTTAATTATTTGCTCCATTATGTTTTGGGGTGCTGAAGATAAGCTGACTGGTCTGTAATTCCCCATGTAGTCCTTATTTCTTCTTTTATAGATTGGCACTATATTTGCCCTTTTCCAGTCCTCTGGATTCTCTCCCGTTTTCTATGACTTTTCGAAGATAATTGCTAATAGCTCAGATATCTCTTCAGTCAGCTCCTTGAGTATTCTAGGTTGTATTTCATCAGGCTCTGGTGATTTGAAGACTTCTAACTTGTCTAAGTAATTTTTAACTTGCTCTTTCCCTATTTTGGCCTCTGATCCTACCTCATTAGCATTCACTATGTTAGCTGTCCAATTGCTACTAACCTTTTTGGTGAAAACTGAAACAAAAACGTCATTTAGCACTTCTGTCATTTCCACATTTTCTGTTATTGTTCCCATTGAGTAACGGGCTTACCTTGTCCTTGGTCTTCCGCTAGCTTCTAATGAATTTGTAGAAATTTTTTTTGTTACCCTTTGTGTCTCTAGCTAGTTTAATCTTTTGTGCCTTGGACTTTCTAATTTTGTCCCTACATACTTGTGTTATTTGTTTATATGCATCCTTTGTAATTTGACCTAGTTTCCACTTTTTTGTAGGACTCTTTTTTGAGTTTCAGATCACTGAATATCTCTTGGTTAGGCCAGGGTGATCTCTTGCCATACTTCCTATCTTTCCAATACAGTGAGATAGTTTGCTTTCGTGCCCTCAATAATGTCTCTCTGAAACACTGCCAACTCTCTTGAACTGTTTTTCCCCTTAGACTTGCTTCCCATGGGATCTTACCTACCAACTCCCTATGTTTGCTAAAGTCTACCTTCTTGAAATCCATTATCTTTATTATGCTGTTTTCCCTCCTACCATTCCTTAGAATCATGAACTCTATCATTTCACAATCACTTTCACTTAAACTGCCTTCTACCTTCAAATTCTCAACCAGTTCCTCCCTAATTGTCAAAATCAAATCTAGAACAGCCTCTTCGCTAGTAGTTGTCTCCACCTTCTAAAATAAAAAAAATAAAAAATAGTCTCCAATACATTCCAATAACTTGTTGGATAATCTGTGCCTTACTGTATTATTTTCCCAACAGATGTCTGGGTAGTTAAAGTCCACAATCACCACCCAGTCCTGTGCTTTGGTGGATTTTGTTAGTTTAAAAAAAGCCTCATTCACCTCTTCTTCCTGATTAGGTGTGGTGTAGTAGACCCCTACCATGACATCACCCTTGTTTATAACCCCTTTTATCCTTACCCAGAGAATTTCAACAAGCCTGTCTCCTATTTCCATCTCAACCTGAGTCTAAGTGTATACATTTTTAATATATAAGGCAATGCCTCTTCCCCCCCTTTTTTCCCCTGCCTGTCCTTCCGGAGCAAGTTGCACCCTTCTATACCAATATTTCAGTCATGCTTATTATCCCACCAAGCCTTTGTGGTGCCAACTAAGTCATAGTTGTGTTTATTAACTAGCATTTCAAGTTCTTCCTGCTTATTCCCCGTATTTCTCGCATTAGTATACAGTCATCTAAGATACTGTTCTGATTTCCCCCCATGTTCTCTCTTGTCTCTCCCTTGTTCCTTCTATAACAGCCAATGTTCCCCCCCAGATTCTGACACTTATCTGAGGTCTCCACATTTTTGATTTACCTGTGGGCTTTTATCACCTGCCCCATTTGAATCCATGCTCTGAAACACAGACTGTTACCTAAATCTCCCACTTCTCAGTGCCTGAACTATTGGAACTGCCACCAAACTGAAAAAAATCAATTATTCACCCAATTCTAATTGCTAAGCCATAGATTAAAAAAGTTTTGTTCTCCATATTTGGAAATGATTGTTAATTCTAAACCAGATAGATGCAATATGAATATAGTAGTATCCCATAAACAAATTCAGGTAAATTATGTAACCTGGATTACAAAAAATGCTACAGGATCCATACACTTCCTAAGATTAGCACATTTGCCTTTTTTCATGTTTCAAGGGGACAAATTGCAAGCCATAATGTGGTGAGTAACATGTCTACCAGACAAAGGGTCTGGCATATTGATATGTGTGATCTCATCCCAAAAATTGAAAAACTGATTTACTCTACAATTAGTTTGGATATTATCATACCACCCTTTCTCAAAATTAATAGTTCCTCATTCTGTGAGTAATGAATACGGCTGCTGATAGATACTACTCAAGTTGAACAAGGGTTGCAGAATATGGTCACGGGTAATACCATGGAAGGAACTCTTGAATGTATCCTCAATAAGCAAGTAAGAGTAAACTCCGGATCAAAATCGGATAGGCAAAGAGCTGGGTAATATGTACTCGATATTCTGAGAAATCTAAATATAATGACAATTATATTATAAAACCACAGAGTCATTCTTTTTTAAGACTAAAAATCTGGCCAAGAATCGTCATGTTCATTCCTTTACTTCACCATATGAAAGGTGCTCAACAGAAAATCCCTTTGTGAGTGGGAGACACAATTACTCAGAAAAGAAAAATAAAATCAGAATCCTTTATTAGAAGAGATTTTAGACAACCCTGCTTTGCTGTGTAATATATATTCAGAGGTGTGTGGATTGTAAGATGTTTCTGTGAGAGATTTCAACATACAGTTCTCACATGGAAGGCACCCACAGTGCATTACTGCCTAAGGAGCAGATTACTCACAGAACACTGCTGTTTTGACAGTATATTTTTTTACTGGGTTATTTTCTCTCTTACTGTTTTAAATGCCATACCTTTTATTGGACCAATTTCTGTTGTCAAAGGCAAGTTTTCGAGCCTACACAGGCCTGAGGAACAGCTCTGTGTAAGCTCAAAAGCTTGTCTCTCTCCCCAACAGAAGTTGGTCCAATATAAGATATTCCCTCCCCTACCTTGTTTCCTTAATATCCTGAGATCCACATAGCTACACCACCACTTCATACTACATGGACACATTGTGAGGGTAATGCTTCACAAGGTAAAATGCAGATTAGCACAGAAATAGAGCTTTCATCCAGACAGATGCAAAACTAGATGTCAATACCAGTTTTCAGGTGAACACATTCTGCGTTGACATGCACCCTCTGCAACCATGATGAAGTCAGTGGGATCATACAAGGTGAGAGTCAGTGTAGAATTTTACTTAGGTTACATATGACAAATACACAATATCAGCTGAACAAAATAGAGCGATCCTCTTCTGGTTCAAGATTAGATGGTGGTTTTGCTGCAAACCCTGTCTATGGGACAGTGTGTCCGGCAGAAAAGGAACGTTGTCATTCTTTTCCTTTCTCTCATGTATTCTTCTCATTTCATTCTCCCTACACAGTTCCAACTGCCCTCCATTATCTCCCTTACTTCTCCTAAATTCACTCCTTCCCTCCCGATGGGGTGCCAGGAACTGATAAGAATCTTCATATATGGTTAGCGGCTATTATAAAGAGGATGGTGATCAATTGTTCTTCATGTCCACTGAAGGTAGGACAGGATGTAATGAGCTTAATCTACAGCAAGGGAGATTTAGGTTAGATGTTAGGAAAAACTTTCCAAATATAAGGCTAGGTAAGTACTGGAATAGGCATCCAAGGGAGGTTGTGGAATTCCCATCATTGAAGGTTTTTTGCCTTCTTTCACTGGAGCTTTTTAAGTTAGACAAACAAACTCCTCCCAATCAGCAATCTAGGAATAATTGGTCCTGTTGCAGTGTAGGAGGGTAGATTACATGACCTCTTGAGGTCCCTTCCAGCCCTACACTTCTATGATTCTATGGGCCCAGATTTTGCAATCTGGTGGTGACTACAGTTGTGCTAAGAACCTTTCTTGACCAATTTCTGCTTAGAAACAAGTTGTAGCCTCACAGGAAATTCTATCCAGTCAAATATTTATCTTTTGACCTCGATACCAAGGAGGATAATTGAAAAAACAAAAAAACTAAGTGTATATGTCCTTGCAGCCACTTCAATATATTACTTGGTTAGAAATGTAGAACATTACCTAGAAATACCATTGCCAGCTGACACCATGTTTATTAACAAAAAAATCCCAACGGCTGTGAAGAGCCTTCTTTATTAACAAACCTTTCCATTACAAGGAGCCTTCCTTCAAGCAGAGTGATATTAGTAATGTCACACGACACCTAAGTTGATTCATTTATTACCTTGCTCTTCTGATTTATTAAGGAGGAATTTCCTGGATTTAGTGGGGGTTTTGGAAATCCTGTTTAACCCATCTTCATTTTTCATCATTAGGTGGCTATACACTTTTAGTCACTACTTTCTGTTGTCTGAACTGCAAGCAACTGGAGAAAAAGGTAAAAGTGTACTTTAACTGCAAAAAAAAAAAACCACCTTAAATGCAGGGTTGTCAAGGTTCCTCCCCCACTCTGAACTCTAGGGTACAGATGTGGGGACCTGCATGAAAAACCTCCTAAGCTTATCTTTACCAGCTTAGGTCAAAACTTCCCCAAGGTACAAAATATTCCACCCTTTTGTCCTTGGATTGGCCGCTACCACCACCAAACAAATACTGGTTACTGGGGAAGAGCTGTTTGGACACGTCTTTCCCCCCAAAATACTTCCCAAAAACCTTGCACCCTACTTCCTGGACAAGGTTTGGTAAAAAGCCTCACCAATTTGCCTAGGTGACTACAGACCCAGACCCTTGGATCTTAAGAACAATGAACAATCCTCCCAACACTTGCACCCTCCCTTTCCTGGGAAATGTTGGATAAAAAGCCTCACCAATTTGCATAGGTGACCACAGACCCAAACCCCTGGATCTAAGAACAATGAAAAAGCATTCAGTTTTCTTACAAGAAGACTTTTAATAAAAATAGAATTAGAAATAAGAAATCCCCCCTGTAAAATCAGGATGGTAAATACCTTACAGGGTAATTAGATTCAAAACATAGAGAACCCCTCTAGGCAAAAACCTTAAGTTACAAAAAAGATACACAGACAGAAATAGTTATTCTATTCAGCACAATTCTTTTCTCAGCCATTTAAAGAAATCATAATCTAACACATACGTAGCTAGATTACTTACTAAAAGTTCTAAGGCTTCATTCCTGGTCTATCCCCGGCAAAGACAAAATGTAGACAGACACACAAACCCTTTGTTTCTCTCCCTCCTACCAGCTTTTGAAAGTATCTTGTCTCCCCATTGGTCATTTTGGTCAGGTGCCAGCGAGGTTACCTTTAGCTTCTTAACCCTTTACAGGTGAGAGGAGATTTCCTCTGGCCAGGAGGGATTTTAAAGGGGTTTACCCTTCCCTTTCTATTTATGACAAGGGTATTGTAATTTGATTCAAATGTTCTTTGCTTCTCCCTTGGGGATAATGATGCTTTTTTATTTTGCAAGTCATATACATCCCCTCCCACACATTATTTCCAGGCAAAACTGTTAGGCTCACTGGATGACAGGTGGCGACCCTAGCATGAAAGGACCACATGCAGTGGACATTATTGAGTTTCCTTCAGGCCCAGATGGAAGCTGGGTAATCTTAACATGACTTATTCCCTTCTAAATTTGAAAAAAAAAATCTGTTCATACTAGCAACTCAGCAAGATGTGGAAGCAGCAAGATCCAAATGAAAAAGTTTTTCCAAAGGTTACTTCTGATTCCAAAACTGTTAAATCATTCATTAGAACAATGTAAAATCCACACACCCCACCCTTTCTCCGAATCTGATGCGCACTAGCTGAAGGAAAATGAACCAAAAAAGTGGCTTGGAAATTTAAACGTATATTCCAAACTTTATTGTTTGTTTTATGATGTAGTTCAGTGAAGTATAAGAAAACAGCAATTCTAGCTAGAGCTAACAAACTGCAAAGCTGCTCTAAAAGGCTCAGTATAATGCCACACATGTGGAATAGATCATTTTGACAGTTTGCAGTGCCTCATAGGCTTTAAATATTTTATACCTTCACCATTTGTTAATGCTTCCCGTCAAACATGGAAAGAACTTGGAATACTGCAAGCTGACTGGAACGGTGGCTCATGTTGCCAGGCATGTCCTTAGCAGACTGCAAATTTTAGTGTGGATAAGGTAAGAAGAACTTCTAGACTCTTGGTTGCTTCCATTCACTTGGGCTTCCCAGAGGTGTAAAGCACATGCATCCATGTGTTAGTGAGGGGAAAATGAAATATCATGTCTGCTCATCATGACCTTTTTAAAAAAAAAAAAAACACACCTGCCAAAAGCAGACAAACTTGCGTCATAAGGAAGGTGTCCAGCATTAAATGATCTGTAGCAGGTACAGATTATACAATACAGATTGAGTGCAGTTATACATGCAGTGTCATACATTTATGGGACAATATAAGGCCCTTGAATAGATGCTCATATTTCAGGGTGATGAGTGTGGTGCAAAAGGAACCTAGATAGATATTTAGATGGAAAAAAAGAGAATAAATGTCTGGAGGGAACACCTCTACAGTACAGAAGAGTCTCAGTATACTCAGAACAGAAGAAAACAGTTTAGTCTCCATGCTTTAACTGCCATATAAGATCCCAATTCTGATGGTGGTTTTAGATATCAGGACCCCTGTCTACTTTGAACTGGCAGCCCTTAGATCAGGGTTCTCAAACTGGGAGTCGGGATCCCTCAGGGGATTGCGAGGTTAATACATGGGGGGTCGCGAGCAGCCAGTCTCCACCCTAAACCCTGCTTTGCTCCAGCATTTATAACGGTGTTAAATATACCAAAAAGTGTTTTTAATTTATAAGGGGGGGAGGGTCACACTCAGAGGCTTGCTATGTGAAAGGGGTCACTAGTACAAAAGTTTGAGGGTAATTGACATCCTGGTTACAGATCCTGGGTAAGGAGTGGGGCTGTGGGTGCTGATTAACTCTTGACATGTCTTCACATACAGTGCTACAGCGGCAGTTTACAGACTTAGATGATAGTGACTATAATAATCTGGGCTTAAAGCAGCAGCTTTGAGGTGAAAGGCTGTTTCCTACTTCCAACTCCTGATTCAGAACATATTTTTCTTGCCTTTAAAATAAACCTTGTTCCCAAAATGTGCTTTAATGTCTCCTCTTTCCTTTGAGTTGTGACAAAAGGAGAAATTTGTAAAAATGGGTAGCTCTGTTGACGGACAGCTTGTACAAGTTATTCCTTTATGTCTTTGTCATTTCAATTTCAATGTTTTAAATTTCTCAGTTTGCACATAATCCTCATCCCAGTTAAGTTTTCCATTAATATGCTCCATCTGAATTTGTCAGAGCAATGATACATTCCTGCTTGGAGAATTTCTACAGTGCCCATTTCACTCACAATGGCTAATTAGTACTGCAGGCTCTTAAACACATTTCCTTATTTGGGTAATACTAGTGCTAAGCAAGTGCTAATCACTGTTTCATGGGGTTGTGAAAGATTATGCATTATTTTTTCTGTTGACATTTGGAGCCAAAATTTCAAAGAAGGATGCCATGAATGAACCCACAAAAATGCAATAAGCTCCCTCTTACAAATTACACACATTGGGATCTCCTTTAATTTTGGCATCTTCTGAGGAGAGGCTGACCAGTAGCCTACATACCATCCTATGCTCCCACCTGAGATCCACTTGTCTCTTCTCCTCCAGAGGTTTACAACGGTAACCAACTGACCACTAACCACATCAGCTATGTGCATTAGCCTAGTTGGCTCAACTAATCATGAGGCTCACAACATCTGTGGCCTCTGTTACTCCAAACTGAATATAGGTCATCTGGGAGGTCTAGAGTCTCCCCACCCCTACTCCACTTTGCAACAGTGGAGACCCGAAGTCCTGCTCTCAAGTAGGTATCATTTCTCTGACTACAGCCAGAGATGCCCTAAGATGTTGCAGAGCTGAGGCATATCGTGGGAAGGCCAATGGGCACCAATCCCCATAGCACACCTTTGTTGAACTTAGAGGAGGTGAATATGGGTAATGGGGAGACTGATCACTTGTCACTCCCTTATGATTTATGAAGAAGGTGAATGGACTGCCTCAGTTTGGGTGGAGACAGGCCACAGGATTGCTTCTCTCATAAGCAACATATGCACACATTGTACTCAGAACTCCCATTTATTCTCCCAGACTGCAAAGGGAGGGGGACAGAAAAGGGGCAGGTCTTGGCACATCAGACTCAGATGCCCTAAAGAGGCAGAACTGAGACTCTTCACCCCATTGCAAACTGGCCAGTAGTCTGGTGTGGAAGTCAGAGAGAGCATTTGATTGCCACTACTGTGTGTGTGTGCGTGTGCGCATGCGTGAGAGCAAAAGAGTGTTCCCTTATTACCTCTAGAGACACTGCGTGCATGTGTTCTCCCCAGGCAGAATGCCTCCAGTCAATGTAGGCATGACCCCTACCCCCGAATGCAGCATTGGCTCAAGCAGCTGTGGTCTAGTCTTGAATGTTCATTTGCTTAGCCCAAGATGTGTTCTCTAGGAGGCAAAAATTAATTTGTATTGATTTTTAATAAGTAGGTTGTACCTTTCTGCTCAGGCTGCACTTCTTTATACAAATATGTTTCTAAAAAAAGAAGGTCTGGGCATTTTTCCAATTGTCTGACTGCTAGGAGCAACCCTTGTGTATAAGAGGTTTGTTATGGTCATGCTAGCTTTTTGCCTCCCCTGAAATTTTTATTGATATGTGAAATTAGATAATAATTTGACAAAATAAAACTTCATTTCATAGGGCAGTTATTTGGACTCTGTTTTTTGTGTGACTTCATATTATGGTGCAAATTATATTAAAAATTACTTCTCCGTTATCATGTACAAAGAAAAATCAAAACATCAAAGGGCACCAAGTTTCCATGTACCATTTATAATGACAGAACTGAAATAAACCACATTGTGCCAGATATGACAATTTCCTGCAATATCCTTGAAAAACCCTACTGAATTAAGTTTAAGAATCTTTGGAATTCATTGTCTTAAATGCAAAGGTTATGTATTATTGCGGTCAGCGACTGTATGTAACCTTTCTAGGGAGAAGTTGGGGCTACACTGAATGTGCCAGACAGGAATGAACTTTTGGGACAAACAGTGTCAAATGGTTTACCTGGGAATTGTCTAGTGGGAGGAGAATGCAGAGCTGGGAGCCTGTAGTGGGTACCCTTGGTGGCCCATGATGGGGGAATATAGGTGCAGTTGCCCTTACCTGTGACACACACAACAAATGAGCTTGGCTTCACAGTCATGATTATGAGTAGTGTGTGTTAGCTCTTGCTGAATGAGTTACAGCATAAGTCTGGTGCAAACAGTAAATGCATTCTCCCAGTTCTATAAAAGGTGCTTGCTACCATCTGATATTACCATCATTTAAATTAATGTTCTATAGAAAACGGTTATCAAAAAATGGCAGAAACAAAGGGGGTCAAAAAAGTCACCCCAGCGTACAAAAGCCTGCTGCAGAATTTTGTACACAGCAAGTAAAACAATCCAACTCTTTATTGCACCATGTCCACCACTCATGTAAACCAGTGTAGCTCCACTGAATTATGCCAATTGATGCCAGCTGAAGATCTGACCCTACTGTCCTAACAAATTCTAGATTATGTAGTGTTATGAATTCACAATAGTGGTCAGTAACATAGCAAAGCACACTTTTCTAGGCAACAGTTTGCATCCCAGTTTCTTAACAGTCTTTTCTTCCACCCTCCTATTTTCACATATCATACACATGCATTACAACTAGCATGGGACAATATGACAACATGTCACCACTTTCACTGGACATTCCACTGGACCACGTATATAGATAGATATGACTTTGTGCACAACTGTTCATTTTATTATTAAAGTGATTTCTGGAAAACCACTTAGGAATCTATATTTGAGATCAAATTCTCTGGGGATTCCCAAACAATACATTTTGAGAGAGAAGCTGAAAGGCTCTTCACAGAGCACTACAATTAGAACTGGGCCCAGTTCCCTGGCTTAACTATATTTTCTGTAAAGCAGTGCAGTTTCCCCTGTGGTTGAACAGATGTGATGTATCATGGGAGTCATGTGATTGCAATGCACCATCGTAATGCAGTCCTGCTGGGGAGCCAAGCCCATAGAGAAAAATGAGGTCATGAGGCACTTGAAGAAAACCGACCAAAAGGCACTCCAGCAGTTCAGAGGAAACAGATCAACATCAAACCAAGCTGAAATGAGATGTTTTGATATTATTCACCGAACCAAATCAAAATGTTTCAATTTGAGAATCTTGAAGTGTTTCACTGACATTTCTGAACTGAAAATTTTCAGAACTTTTTGTTTCATGAAAAATTTAGATAGTGATTTTTAGTGTCAACTTGGGAGGAAAATGAAGTGTTATATTAAAATTTCCCACAGGAGAGAAATTCTGATGTTGTCAGCTATATTTACAAGTGACTAATTCATGAAATACTGATAGATGGACATAACACCATTGCAAATTTAGCTTTTCTTAAAAAGAAGAATGGAACACATAAGAAATTAGTAAGTTTTTCTACTCAGAGGTTTAAGGTCAGTATTGTTATGGTGTAGATGGCGTATACAGTCTTACAAGTTATTTTTCTTAGTGTCTGAGCATTGTATAGTACTTGAAGAAACACTATATTATAAGTTTTTTGAGGTAGGTTCTTTTGTGGAAGCTGTAGCAAATAGCAAGAGAGTTTGCTCTCTGCCCTAATCTAATTAGAGTAAGTTATTGGGGTAAAGTTGCTTCCTTCCAACAGGGCACTGGTGTTGAGGCTGCAGTATCTGCATGCCTTTTGTGACTGCCTTTGTTCAGGGTTTGGTTTATTTAAAAAAAATTACACTAAGAAAATACCCAGACACTGTATCACTGATTTCTCCTTTGAAGCAACCTGAAAGGCTCTGACAGCAGCTACTTCTTAGCAGAGGGATATACATTATCATATGGCAGTTGAAAATGGAATAGACAACCAAATAAGAATACTGAGAGTTACAGACTGGCAGGGTAGGAAGCAAAATAGAAGGAAGAGCCTGGGAACAGTAATACTAATAGAGAGTCAGGGATTATAGTGAACAGCAAACTAGTCTGAGTTTGAAATATGTTATAGCAGCAAAATAGAACAATGCAATTTGGGGCATCATAGACACTGTATGTCACTGGAATATAGCTGCCTTTCAGTTCTCGGAATCCCATAACCAGAAATATATTGTCAGATTGGAGGGAATTGTGATAAAACTGTTTTCGGGTGTGATAAAACTGACAGAGGGTCATAAGTGAGAGAGGAAAGGAGAAAGATCAGCTAAGCTGAGCTGGGGGTTTAGAAATATTAGGTGGGCAGGGGGGAAGGGAGAGAATAATCCATCAGGAAACAGTAGGAGAAGACAAAGAAGTGGAGAGGAGAAATATCTAGAGGACACTGGACTGGGAGTTGGGAGCCTTAGTTTCTATTCCTGGCCCTGTCACCGGCCTGCTGTGTGAGCTTGAGGAACTCACATCAACTCTGTGCCTTTGTCTCCCCTCTCATCCTTTGTCTGGTCTAGCCAGAATGTCAGTCTCTGCCTTAAACATCTGTCTCTTACAAATACACAGTAAGGTGCCTAGCACAACATGGCCCCCATCTCATTTGGGCATTTAGGTGCTGCTGCGGCTGCTGCTACTACAACAAACAAACAACAACACACAAGATGAAAGATCAGGAATGAGGGGACAGGGAAGAAAAAGCAGTTTCAGGAAGGAAGGAAGGAAGGAGCAGAAGAATAACTTGAAGTTCAGCTAGCCATGTTCCACATTCCAAAATGAACCTGTGGAAGGAGGAGGGCATGGCCGGAAACTCAGTACAACAACCCACAATCACAAAAGCAGCCATGTAACAAGGACTCTCTCCTACCAGTACCACAGTGGGGGCTAGAGAAACTATTTTATTATAATTTATTATTTGTATTTCAGTAGCAGCTAAAGACCCCAGTCAGGGACTAGGCCCCATTGTGCTAGGCACTGTACAAACATCGCGAAAAGGCAGTTACTGCCCAAAAGAGACAATAGGTATATACAACATACATACAGGTAGGGACCACAAGGTAAAAGTGAGATGATTACAATTAGAATAATAAGCAGTAGACATATCCCATCAGCTGCCAAACCACTGTCAAGCGCTTAGTAGGCATCACAGCGGAGGCGGATTTTAAAGAAAGATTTGAAGGAGGAAACTAAGGATAACCATTTCAGAAACCCTACGAAAATGGTAGAAATAGCATATGTTGTGGCTGAAGGGTGATATCCAAGCCAGTGGCTAGCCGTGCAGGAGTGTAACTCTCCCCCCGTTTGCCTGGGGAGACATCCATCCCCTTCGCTGTGTCTGTTTTGCAGATATATTGCGTTCTGCAGAGCTGCTGCCAATTGCATTGGCAACCGCTGCCACATGCCTCTCTCTCTCTCTCTCTCTCTCTCTCTCTCTCTCACACACACAGTTTTTTTTCTTTCCAGATATTAAAGTATACTTTCTAGCTGTAAGAAATTGCATATTTTGAGGTTAATTGTTAAACATATTCATGGCAGGATGATGACATGGCCTTTGGCTCCCCAAGGAGGCACTCGCTCACGCCATTAACCTAAGGTGTATCTGCAGGCCAACTTCTAGACATGCTGAGGAACCTCAACTCCCATCCACAACAACAAGAGCGGAGTTCGCTCATTACTTCTTTAAATCAGGGTCATTATTTTTTGTTCAGAGGCTGTCAGTATAAAACTCAGTTTTTGAAATTGATGAACTGATTATTTGTTATCCACATAGTGCAAATCATAACTAAAAAAAGAAACTCTATGATTCTTCTGGTATATTTCCTGATCCCTTTTGGTGTTCAGTAAGAAGGTAAATAAAAGTACTCCAATAGATCAATAAAAAGATAATTATGTTTTCCCAGTTCAAGAAGAACCTGACCTTGGAAGTGCTTACAGATGTAATGCACCTTTCAGGAAAGGGCATCAGGCCTCCTCAGAGACCTAATTCAAGCTATAATGAGCTGCAGCAATATAAAAGATCAAAATAAAAAGCTTCCAGCTGAGAACTGGATAAAGCTAGCAAAAAAATCCTTGTATTTACATGGATATAGGAACACAAAGGGCTGTAAAATGAAAACCCTTTCTTACTACAATAAAGACTATAGCAAATGGAGCCTAAGATGTGTAGGAAAATAATTTTAGCCTTGCAGTTGAAACAGGAAGAATAATAATTAAAAAGGTCTATTCATATATTACTCATGAATTTCAACGGCCGTGATTTTTAAAGCAAACATATTGAGAAAATTAGGAAAGGAAAGTGTCTTTTTGAAGATCTGTCCAAATTTGTTCTGAATGCGGATCCATTTGGCTGAAGTGTAATGTTAATACTATATTTTGCCTTCATTACTTGATACTGAATAAAACTTATTAGAACAAATCAAACTAATAGCAGCTAACAATTTATTCAATGAATTTAGCTCTTTTATTTGGTTTGCAAATTGTCCATATGGTTTTTACAAATCAGTTCTTTAGGTGAAATTGTTCAATGAATGCTTTATGTGAATGTATTTCCACCTTTTTACTAGCTTGTGAATTGTTCACTGATTTTTTTGCACTGTTTGTTATTCATGCTTTCTGATCAGTCACAAAAGTATCATGATATCATTTGGTTACCTGATTGGATGGCTAACTTTTATAGTTTCCAGCATGAAGACCCAACCATATATGCAAACTAATATTCACATGTGAACAAGTTCATCTGCATTTATAACAGGTACCTCATAACTTGTGAGTTAACAAAACCGCAAACATTCACAAACATCAAAGAAGAAGGGGTTATAAATTCCACTGAATTCATTTAATCAGTTGTATCTTCAGGAGTTTTTTGTGTGTGGGGGTTATTTTGGCAGCATGCACCATTGACAGTTCTCACCAGAAAAAGGTATGATGTGAAGCGAACCAATATTTTTATTATTTTGCAATACAATAGTATCTTCAGGCCACACCCAACTTACAGCTCCATTCTAGAAAGCACTGTGCAAATGTACACCAAAAGACCATCCCTGCATTAAAGAACTTACAATCCTAGCTAAAGACAAGAGGCAACAGGTAGGTGAAATGAAGAAATGGGAAACCAGGAGGGACGATGTAGTCACCACAATATAAGCATGACTTTCTTGTAGGCTAGCCATGTGCACCATTCGCAGGTATAACGTGGAGGTCTCTCATTGTTTTGACATAGTGCAACGTATCAGCCTGGATGAGTTTAGGAACTTGAGGAAGAAAAAGTATAATTGAATATGTTTCTCCCTCATCCCTTCATGAATTGCACCTCACTACTACCTTTGCTCCTTTCTACCACTCCCATCCTCTTGTCTCTTCCATACCGTCTCATATGCCTGGCATGCCCTCCACCCATCCCTGAGGCACACCATGTAACCATCCTTTACAATCCTAACACAATACAATTCTAATATTCCCTGATGACTTATGTCTTCTTCTAGGCCCACAAATGCTAGCCCATGTCAGTGAGGAATGGGGGTTGAAAGGAAGACAGATAACACCCCTTCTCTATCAGAGCCTCTTGGTCTCTCAGGGTATGTCTACATTACGAAATTAGGTCGAATTTATAGAAGTTGGTTTTGTAGAAAGCGGTTTTATACAGTTGATTGTGTGTGTCCCCACACAAGTGCTCTAGGTGCATGTAGTTGGCAGAGTGTGTCCACAGTACCGAGGCAACTGTCGACTTCCGGAGCGTTGCACTGTGGGTGGCTATCCCACAGTTCCCGCAGTCTCCGCCGATCTGAATTCTGGGTAGAAATCCCAGTGCCTGATGGGGCTAAAACATTGTCACGGGTGGTTCTGGGTACATATCGTCAGGCCCCCATTCCCTCCCTCCCTCCCTCTGTGAAAGCAAGGCCAGACAATCGTTTTACGCCTTTTTTCTTGAGTTACCTGTGCAGACGCCATACCATGGCAAGCATGGAGCCCGCTCAGCAAACCGTCACCGTATGTCTCCTGGGTGCTGGCAGACGTGGTACTGCATTGCTACACAGCAGCAGTTAATTGCCTCTTGGCAGCAGACAGTGCAGTATGACTGGTAGCCGTCATCGACGTAGTCCTGGGTGCTCTTTTAATCGGGTGCCTGGGCAAACATGGGAGTGACTCAGCCAGGTCATTTCCCTTTTAAGTTTCGTCTCGTGGCGATTCAGTCCTACCGGCAGTGCACTGTCTTTTAACCTCCAGCCAGCAGAAGATGATGGCTAGTCGTCATACTGCACCGTCTTCTGCCGAGCACCCAGGAGATGATGACGGCTAGCGGTCGTACTGCACAGTCTGCTGCCAGCAAGATGTATAAAGATAGATGAAGTGGCTCAAAACAAGAAATAGACCAGATTTGTTTTGTATTCATTTTCTCCTCCTTCCCTCTGTGAAATCAATGGCCTGCCAAACCCAGTTTTGAGTTCTATCCTTGAGGGGGCCATTCAGTTTCTCACAAAGCCACCCCCATTGTTGATTTTAATTCCCTGTAAGCCAACCCTGTAAGCCATGTCGTCAGTTGACCCTCCCTCCGTCAGGGCAACGGCAGACAATCGTTCCGCGCCTTTCTTCTGCGCAGACGCCATACCACGGCAAGCATGGAGCCCACTCAGATCACTTTCGCAATTAGGAGCACATTAAACACCATGTGCATTATCCAGCAGTATATGCAGCACCGGAACCTGGCAAAGTGATACCGGGCGAGTAGGCAACGTCAGCGCGGTAACGTGAGTGATGAGGACATGGACACAGACTTCTCTCAAAGCAGGGGCCCTGGCAATGTGGGCATCATGGTGCTAATGGGCCAGGTTCATGCGGTGGAACGCCGATTCTGGGCTCGGGAAACAAGCACAGACTGATGGGACCGCACAGTGTTGCAGGTCTGGGACGATTCCCAGTGGCTGCAAAACTTTCACATGCGTAAGGGCACTTTCATGGAACTTTGTGACTTGCTTTTCCCTGCCCTGAGGCGCAAGAATACCAAGATGAGAGCAGCCCTCACAGTTGAGAAGCAAGTGGCAATAGCCCTGTGGAAGCTTGCAATGCCAGACAGCTATCGGTCAGTCGGGAATCAATTTGGAGTGAGCAAATCTACTGTGGGGGCTGCTGTGATGCAAGTAGCCAACACAATCAAAGATCTGCTGATATCAAGGGTAGTGACCCTGGGAAATGTGCAGGTCATAGTGGATGGTTTTGCTGCAATGGGATTCCCTAACTGTCGTGGGGCCATAGACGGAACCCATATTCCTATCTTGGCACCGGAGCACCAAGCCGGCGAGTACATAAACCGCAAGGGGTACTTTTCAATAGTGCTGCAAGCACTGGTGAATCACAAGGGACGTTTCACCAACATCAACGTGGAATGGCCGGGAAAGGTACAGGACGCTTGCATCTTCAGGAACTCTGGTCTGTTTCAAAAGCTGCAAGAAGGGATTTTATTCCTAGACCAGAAAATAACCGTTGGGGACGTTGAAATGCCTATACATATCCTTGGGGACCCAGCTACCCCTTAATGCCATGGCTCATGAAGCCATACACAGGCAGCCTGGACAGTAGTCAGGAGCTGTTCAACTACAGGCTGAGCAAGTGCAGAATGGTGGTAGAATGTGCATTTGGACGTTTTTACTGACTCGGTTAGACCTCCGCGAAACCAATATTCCCACTGTTATTACTGCTTGCTGTGCGCTCCATAATATCTGTTAGAGTAAGGGGGAGACGTTTATGGCGGGGTGGGAGGTTGAGGCAAATCGCCTGGCTGCTGGTTTCACACAGCCAGACACCAGGGCGGTTAGAAGAGCACAAGAGGGCGCGGTGTGCATCAGAGAAGCTTTGAAAACCAGTTTCATGACTGGACAGGCTATGGTGTGAAAGTTCTGTTTGTTTCTCCATGACGAAACCCACTGCCCCTTGGTTCACTCTACTTCCCTGTAAGCTAACCACCCTCCCCTCCTCCCTTCGGTCACCGCTGTCAGAGACAATAAAGTCATTGTTGCTTCACATTCATGCATTCTTTATTCATTCATCACACAAATAGGGGGATAACTACCAAGGTAGCCCAGGAGGGGTGGTGGAGGAGAGAAGCACCAGGAGGGGTGGTGGAGGAGGGAAGGACAAGGCCACACAGCACTTTAAAAGTTTAAAACTTTAAAACTTATTGAATGCCACTCTTCTGTTGCTTGGGCAATCCTCTGGGGTGGAGTGGCCGGAGGCCCCCCCACCACGTTCTTGGGCGTCTGGGTGAGGAGGCTATGGAACTTGGGGAGGAGGGCGGTTGGTTACACAGGGGCTGTAGCGGCAGTCTGTGCTCCTGCTGCCTTTCCTGCAGCTCAGCCATACGCGGGAGCATATTGTTTTGTCCTCCAGCAGCCTCAGCATTGAATCCTGCTTCCTCTCATCACGCTGCCGCCACATTTGAGCTTCAGCCCTCTCTTCAGCCCGCCACCTCTCCTCCCGGTCATATTGTGTTTTCCTGCACTCTGACATTGTCTGCCTCCACGCAGTCGTCTGTGCTATGTCAGTGTGGGAGGACACCATGAGCTCAGAGAACATTTCATCACAAGTGCTTTTTTTTCACCTCCTAATCTTCACTAGCCTCTGGGAAGGAGAAGATCCTGTGATCATTGAAACACATGCAGCTGGTGGAGGAAAAAAAAAGAGGCAGTGGTATTTAAAAAGACACATTTTCTAGAACAATGGCTACACTCTTTCACGGTAAACCTTGCTGTTAACATTACACACAGCACATGTGCTTTCGTTCCAAGGTCGCATTTTGCCTCCCCCCACCACGTGGCTAGCCCCTCACCACCACCACCACCACCCCCCCGGCTAACAGCGAGGAACATTTCTGTTCAGCCACAGGCAAACAGCCCAGCAGGAACGGGCACCTCTGAATGTCCCCTTAAGAAAAGCACCCTATTTCAACCAGGTGACCATGAATGATATCACTCTCCTGAGGATAACACAGAGAGGTAAAGAACGGATGTTGTTTGAATGCCAACAAACATACACTGCAATGCTTTGTTCTACAATGATTCCCAAGTATGTGCTACTGACCTGGTGTGGTAAAGTGTCCTACCATGGTGGGTGGAATAAGGCTGCTCTCCCCAGAAACCTTTTGCAAAGGCTTTGGGAGTACATCCGGGAGAGCTGCAAATGCCAGGGCAAATTAATCATTAAACATGCTTGCTTTTAAACCATGTATAGTATTTTAAAAGGTACACTCACCAGAGGTCCCTTCTCCACCTGGCGGGTCCGGGAGGCAGCCTTGGGTGGGTCCGGGGGGGACTGCCTCCAGGTCCAGGGTGAGAAACAGTTCCTGGCTGTCGGGAAAACTGGTTTCTCCACTTGCTTGCTGTGAGCTATCTACAACTTCTTCATCATCATCTTCCTCGTCCCCAAAACCTGCTTCTGTGTTGCCTCCATCTCCATTGAAGGAGTCAAACAACACAGCTAGGGTAGTGGTGGCTGAACCTCCCAAAATGGCATGCAGCTATCATAGAAGCGGCATGTTTGGGGCTCTGACCCGGAGCGGCCGTTTGCCTCTCTGGTAGGCTTGCCTCAGCTCCTTAAGTTTCACGCGGCATTGCTTCGGGTCCCTGTTATGGCCTCTGTCATTCATGCCCTGGGAGATTTTGACAAATGTTTTGGCATTTCGAAAACTGGAACGGAGTTCTGATAGCACGGATTCCTCTCCCCATACAGCGATCAGATCCCGTACCTCCCGTTCGGTCCATGCTGGAGCTCTTTTGCGATTCTAGGACTCCATCATGGTCACCTCTGCTGATGAACTCTGCATGGTCACCTCTGCTGATGAGCTCGGGCCAGTGTGGCAAGCTGCAGGTGACCATGCAAACAGGAAATTGAAATTCAAAAGTTCGCAGGCCTTTTCCTGTCTACCTGGCCAGTGCATCTAAGTTGAGAGTGCTATCCAGAGCGGTCACAATAGAGCACTCTGGGATAGCTCCCAGAGGCCAATACCGTCTAACTGCGTCCACAGTACCCCAAATTCGACCCGGCAAGGCTGATTTAAGCGCTAATCCACGTGTCAGAGGTGGATTAAGGAAATCGATTTTAAGAGCCCTTTAAGTCGAAAAAAAGGGCTTCATCGTGTGGACGGGTGCAGGTTTACATCGATTTAATGCTGCTAAATTCGACCTAAACTCCTAGTGTAGACCAGGGCTCAGTGCATCTTGCACTGTTTCCCATTTAAAGCCTTATCCAACTTCCATTAGGGTGAAGAGGAGCCTTTGCACTTACTTATATGGAAGCTGCATCAGGCCCATAAGACTTGAGGCAGGGACAATGTCTCCCTTTATAAACTGATTATGTATTGATAATAATTCATAATAAAATGGAATTAAAGAACTTAAAGAAAACTACTCTCTGGAATTATGAATATTGGAACATAACCAGAGGAGCACTTTCAGGAACCTATAGAGGCTAATTAATACTGATTTAATTAGGATGTTTAGACATGGCTGGTTATTGAGATACCTGAGTCACCCAATTTCCCACAGGTGCCACTGTGCTACTTGACCTTAGGCTGGTTGTACCTAGACAGACGGAACCATCATGCACAGCTGTCTGAAAGCAGATGGTTTGTCTTGCAGGGATTTGGAATGGAACACAAAAAACAGGCATATTTGGTTTTCACTGAGCACACTTCACACATTCCTAGTGTCACTCTTCTGTCTTTCATCTCCAGAGTACCAGCTTTATTTCTGGAGGTGACATGAACAGGAACAGCATCAGCTGACCAAGATACAGTATTCCAGTTTCAGCATTTTAACAAGAGAAAATGAAGACTGTGTATAAATGAAACATCTTATTATTCCAGTATCTGCTACATATTTTCTTGGCCTGGGGAAATACAATCCCAAACCCAAAATTAGTTTGTTTTTCCTTAACTATTCAGGTTAAACCTCTCTTAAAAAAAAAAATCAGGAAACAACACAGGAGAATCTATATTGTGTTTCATAATGTTTCCCTGAGGACAATGATAAGCTCCAGTCTTATCTGTTTTTCTGTTGTTCTTAGAATGATTGCTCTGTTCATTATGTGGTTTGATGTTGTCATCCTAGCTTTCCTGTAGTCCCAGCTTGATCTGTTCACTTACTTCTCTAAGTTATTAGTTGCTCAGTTCCGAAAGGAAGCTGCTCTTCTCATTCAGAAATCAATGCCAGATTTCTGTATTAAGAATTTACAGTTCACAATGGTTATGGATTATGGAAACTTCAGTAAGGATAAATTATTAAAATGTCTCTCACCTGAATAAAAAAGGAAACAAGTGAAAATGAAATATTGAGCAATGTGTGATCTCCACTGCATCGGAGTGATAATGCAGACAAGGCCAAGGAGCAGAGAGCCAGATTCTCCCCTCTAGAAACAAAACCTTCAAATCCTTGATGGATGGACATTAGAACGGGGAGTGCTAGTTCTGCATCATTCTTCCCTATTCCTGCTTCCATGGGTACACTATATATTGGGGAAGGGTTAGCACTGGAGGAACAGCAACTTTCCACAGACTCATCCCACTCTCTGCACAGGTTCCCAGTATAAGTTTACACTTGGAATGTTGACTGTACCTTGCAGTGATTCCAAGTCATGGTGACATGCTCCCCTCTGTCTTGTGGGACCATGTTGACAGTAGGTTAGGGATGCAGTGTGGAGACTCAGTTTGAACCGAGATATCTGTCCTTTTGTTCGAATGCACATGATTCCAAATTTGGGGGGTTTCTTGTGCTCCCTTCCTGAAGATTATTCTACGTGTCACGCCAAATAATTTTCTGCATGTTCTTTTTTCTTGCACAATTATATGGATCAGGCAGCAATGGAAATCAGAAAAGCTCTAACGGGTACACAAGCATGTTGAGAAATAATCAAAAGAATTTGGAATCCTTGGCTAGACACAATGGGTTATAAAACAAGTTGCTCCTTTACTACCTTTAGCACAGTGTGTGTCCATAAGGTACACCCCATTGTTAGAGGCATTGCACTGTCCCAAAGGAAGCTCCAGGAAGGTTTGTGCAATCCATCCTATGCATCCGCAGTGCACAGGGAGTGCCCAGCAGTTGCAATATCCTTTTAGATGGTTTTAGAGTAGCAGCCATGTTAGTCTGTATCCGCAAAAAGAAAAGGAGGACTTGTGGCACCTTAGAGACTAAGAAATTTATTTGAGCAAAAGCTTTCGTGAGCTACAGCTCACTTCATCGGATGCATTCAGTGGAAAATACAGTGGTGAGATTTATATACACAGAGAACATGAAACAATGGGTGTTACCATACACGTGGTAATGAGAGTGATCAGGTAAGGTGAGCTATTACCAGCAGGAGAGCCGGGGGTGGGGAGAAACCTTTTGTAGTGATAATCAAGGTGGGCCATTTCCAGCAGTTGACAAGAAGTCTGAGGAACAGCGGGCAGGGAGGGGGGAAGATAAACATGGGGAAATAGTTTTTCTTTGGGTAATGACCCATCCACTCCCAGTCTCTATTCAAGCCTAAGTTAATTGTATCCAATTTGCAAATTAATTCCAATTCAGCAGTCTCTCGTTGTCTGTTTTTGAAGTTTTTTTGTTGAAGAATTGCCACTTTTAGGTCTGTAATCGAGTGACCAAAGAGACTGAAGTGTTCTCCAACTGGTTTTTTAATGTTATAATTCTTGACGTCTGATTTGTGTCCATTTATTCTTTTACGTAGAGACTGTCCAGTTTGGCCAATGTACATGGCAGAGGGGCATTGCTGGCACATGATGACATATATCACATTGGTAGATGTGCAGGTGAAAGAGCCTCTGATAGTGTGGCTGCTGTGATTAGGTCCTATGATGCTGTCCCCTGCCCCCTGAATAGATACATGGACACAGTTGGCAACGGGCTTCATTGCAAGGATAGGTTCCTGGGTTAGTGGTTCTGTTGTGTGGTGTGTGGTTGCTGGTGAGTATTTGCTTCAGGTTGGGGGGCTGTCTGTAAGCAAGGACTGGCCTGTCTCCCAAGATCTGTGAGAGTGATGGGTCGTCCTTCAGGATAGGGCGTAGATGCTTGATGATGCGTCGGAGAGGTTTTAGTTGGGGGCTGAAGGTGACGGCTAGTGGTGTTCTGTTATTTTCTTTGTTGGGCCTGTCCTGTTCTGGGTACTCTTCTGGCTCTGTCAATCTGTTTCTTCGCTTCAGCAGGTGGGTATTGTAGTTGTAAGAATGCTTGATAGAGATCTTGTAGGTGTTTGTCTCTGTCTGAGGGGTTGGAGCAAATGCGGTTGTATCGTAGAGCTTGGCTGTAGAGAATGGATCATGTGGTGTGGTGTGGTCTGGATGAAAGCTGGAGGCATGTAGGTAGGCATAACAGTCAGTAGGTTTCCGGTATAGGGTGGTGTTTATGTGACCGTCGCTTATTAGCACCGTAGTGTCCAGGAAGTGGATCTCTTGTGTGGACTGGTCCAGGCTGAGGTTGATGGTGGGATGGAAATTGTTGAAATCATGGTGGAATTCCTCAAGGGCTTCTTTTCCATGGGTCCAGATGATGAAGATGTCATCAATGTAGCACAAGTAGAGTAGGGTCATTAGGGAATGAGAGCTAAGGAAGCGTTGTTCTAAGTCAGCCATAAAAATGTTGGCTTAGGCTTGAATAAAGACTGGGAGTGGATGCGTCATTACACAAAGTAAAACTATTTCCCCATGTTTATTTGCCCCGTTCCTCAGACGTTTTTGTCAACTGCTGGAAATGGCCCACCTTGATTATCACTACAAAAGGTTTTTTCCCACCCTGCTCTCCTGCTGGTAACAGCTCATCTTACCTGATCGCTCTCGTTATAGTGTCTATGGTAATACCCATTGTTTCATGTTCTCTGTGTATCTAAATCTCCCCCCTGTATTTTCCACTGAATGCATCCGATGAAGTGAGCTGTAGCTCACGAAAGCGTATGCTCAAATAAATTTCTTAGTCTCTATGGTGCCTCAAGTCCCCCTTTTCTTTTAGATGGTATAACCTGGCCTTTCTCTATATCCAGCTGGCTCAGCAGGCCAGCATAAAGAGTGGGGTGTTCATGGCATTGCTTCCTTTGCCCCCTTTTGGGGGATTTGGTCCCCAAGGGGTGCACGGAAGGAACAGTCCATGTCCTCTGCCAAGCATAGGGACTCTGACTGTCCTATGTTTTTGTGCAGGATGCACAAAGGTGAAGAATCCTTGTGGCATGGGAGCACATGGTGAGCGTGGAAGAGCGTACAATCTGGCCCCTGTAAAATTGAAACCCTGGTAACAATCTATGTGATAATTCTCCTTATAATTTTTTTATGGAAAGAAGTATAAAAGTTTGTTTATGACATGCCCTAGGCTCTCAGTTCCAATCCATACTGGAGCTTCATACACAAAGTAGACACTCTGACCTCACAAATCATGTTCCATTCCTACACATAGATTACAGTTCACATCAGAATGACTATGTAACATTGATAATAAATACAGCAATGCTGTTTCTAGTATATTGTACAATCACCCTTTTCTGCACACAAACATGCAGTTAAGATGCCATTGTGTTTTTTACTGCACGCTCCCTTGAGCCATTGTATCTTTTGTGCAGATACTCAAGCCATCATTAGAACTCAGGGTATGTCTTCACAGACCACTGTTCATACTATGGGATGTAAATTGCAGTGTGCACTAGTGTGCTGTGCTGTAACCGCCTTGTGTAAACCCTGAACTTTTAGTTCATGTCCACAGGGTCTACATGGGGCAACCACAGGGCAGAATGTTAGTGCTGCAATTCACACCCCCATAGTCTGAACTGCGGGGCCGTCTAGGCAAGCTTCAGTCATCGTCTTACTGCAGCAATGGAAAGTGTGCACTTTTACAGAAATAAAGGCACAGAATAGTATTGTGTCTGTTTGTAGTATGCATGCTGCACACTTGCATTTTCTTCCAGGGTGGCCATTCCCAGCACTGAACTCTGCCCTCCAGGAAGGATTAAAGACAGCAAAAAAAAAAAAATGTGTAAACCTAATATGACAGGGCATTAAATATCATGCTAATATGCAGTGTCTGTCACAGATTAATTTTAATGCATATGCCCTTGGGTCACATCAACATCAGAGAGAGTTTTCTGGGTCACTAAAATAAAAGGCATGGCAGTGTTCTCTTTTGACACAGAAGTAGTTCATTAAAATTATTTTTACAGCTATTGGAAAGTAATCTTGGTCAGAACAGATGCTTTGACTATTTCCTGTTCAAGTTCTGCTGACTTAAGTGGAGACTCATACTGAGACCAACTCTGCTAGTAAGAAGAATCATCAAGCTGGGAAATTAAACTAAAGGAAAATTCTCAATTGAACTTGATTCTGGGGGTGCGAGCACAAGTTGTTGATGATACCATCTGCTGATAATGGTGCTTCAATTCTTCTGTGGGTTTCTGAAGGATATAAAGCTACCACAGCAGAGATTTATCATCTGAACAATATCTGTGGCCTATTTTGGATGATTAAGCCTTCCTTCTGAACAGTACTGTATTCCAGGTGACAATTTTGATGAATGGCCTGTCATATGGTGTCATAAATATAAAGGGAAGGGTAAACCCTTTTAAAATCCCTCCTGGCCAGAGGAAAAACCCTTTCACCTGTAAAGGGTTAAGAAGCTAGGATAACCTCGCTGGCACCTGACCAAAATGACCAATGAGGAGACAAGATACTTTCAAAGCTGGAGGGGGGAGAAACAAAGGTTCTCTCTGTCTGTGTGAGGCTTTTGCTGGGAACAGAAAAGGAATGGAGTCTTAGAACTTAGTAAGTAAGCTAGCTAGATATGCGTTAGATTCTGTTTTGTTTAAATGGCTGACAAAATAAGCTGTGCTGAATGGAATGTATATTCCTGTTTTTTGTGTCTTTTTGTAACTTAAGGTTTTGCCTAGAGGGATTCTCTATGTTTTGAATCTGATTACCCTCTAAGGTATTTACCGTCCTGATTTTACAGAGGTGATTCTTTTATTTTTTCTTCAATTAAAATTCTTCTTTTAAGAACCTGATTGCTTTTTCATTGTTCTTAAGATCCAAGGGTTTGGGTCTGTGTTCACCCATGCAAATTGGTGAGAATTTTTATCAAGCCTTCCCCAGGAAAGGGCGTTTGGGAGGATTTTGGGGGGAAAGACGTTTCCAAGTAGGCTCTTTCCCTGTTATATATTTGTTAGATGCTTGGTGGTGGCAGCAATAAAGTCCAAGGGCAAAAGGTAAAATAGTTTGTACCTTGGGGAAGTTTTAACCTAAGCTGGTAAAAATAAGCTTAGGGGGTTTTTCATGCAGGTCCTCACATCTGTACCCTAGAGTTCAGAGTGGGAAAGGAACGTTGACATATGGTGACGCCGTTAAAGAGCTGCTATAAACCTATCATCATGTGTTGTTTGTTGTGTTTGAATCCACCTGTACTTCTGTGATATTAAATATATCTGTTTCCTGTCTCTCCAGCCAAAACAATCTCACAAAATGTTCAAATTTCCAAGCATATATTTTGGTTATGGTTTAATTGAAAGGGATATTTTGCAGGACACGTAAATTATATTATTTTTATTAGTAATTGTTTCAGTTCGTAAGGATCTCAAAAAAAGATAATTAAACCTTTAATGCACTGTTACTGTCATTTTCATGGATTACCCACACAACTTAGCAGAAAATAAATAATTTTTTTCAGGTTACCTGAATACATTAAAAAATTGTTGTTGTTGGAGAGTACAAGAAAAATCGATTGTCACAGTGTAAACAAATGTATTTGGAGACAAACCCATGGTGAGGACAAACAGAGGATGTCAATGTTTCTTTTATAGCTCTAGAAAATATATGACAGAAGACTATGTCCTTGACATTAGACTGCTGGATTCACAGCCCTTCCCTCTCTAACCAAAACTCATGATCATGAATGCAATACTGATTTATCACTGGTCAGATCTCTCAGTCAATTGTACAGAAATCTCTCTGCATGAATGCCAGACCTTAATAGGATGCAATGGGCAGAGAAGAAATGTTATTAAAATATATATTTGACTATCATGCTAAACAGGGAGCTTGATTCAGCTGCTATTGAAGCCAATGGGAATTCCGCCATTCTTTTCTGTGGTTGGCACCTGGCATGACTAGACCTTTAAATGAAAAACTGAAAAGCTAAGTATACAAGGCAGTAGAGGCATAGATGGGATCTTGGCACAGGCTACATTAAGTTTTTTTCCTAGGTATCTCAAAAATGTTGTTGAAGCTCAAGGAGATTGAGTCTGTTCAAAATAAGGAAAATAAACTGTCCTAACAGATCAGCATTTCATTTGAGTCAAGGGTCTTCACTGGGTTTGATGAAAAGACAGTCATTTCACAGAAGGCCACTTGTAAATAAACTTGTCTGGCAGGTTATATGAGGTGTATCACAAGTCCCTTCAAACTCATAGATACACATTATGGGGTTTTTTTTTAAAAAAAAGACATTCACACTGTAAAACATTTTTACCACCCATTTTCTGTAATGTTGTCTTTGCCATCTCTCTTCCTAACCAGAGACCTGATCCTGCAAACACTTACTCATATGAACAATTTTACATATGTGAGAAAGCCTACTGAGTACAAAGGGGCTATCACAGATCACACATCAGGGTCTCCGTCCTTTTTCCATTTGCCAAATATTGTTTTATTCTTGTTTTTAAAAAGCACAGGCTATCATCATTCTGTTTCCTTGTTTGGGCACCACTATCACCAGTGGTGTCTGCACAGCTCTGAAGATTAGGGCTCATTCATTAATCTTAGCCTTCTCTGCCAGCTGGCTGTAAAGCAGCAAAGCAACTGCAGTATATTGTAGGGTCTCACCTAAACACTGACTTTTTTAAAAAAAAAAATTTGCCACGTAGTGGAGTTGAACAAAAATGGATATTTAAGTCCAACTTTGAGACCTTGACTAGACCTCTATTTCTGCAGGTACGCAATCACAAGTGCAAACATGTGAGCATAATTTTATGCTGGCAGTTAATTGTGCCAGCTAATTAGGCCACTGTACACCTCTAAGCCCTAATTAGACCCTCAAATCAGAGGCTGGGTTGTCTAAGTGACTTAGACTGCAGGCATAAATAATTGCAGGTGTAAATAGTGTACTCACAGTGATTTCTGCTTGCAAAATTAGGTCACTGTCTGAAAATATGGCCTTTATAAACCAGATATTTCCCACCAGATTTTAACAATTTAAAGGTAACACAGGTTGTGAAAGATGAACTACTTGGCAGTGCCATTTATTATAATATACTAATAGTGATAGTATCACGGTAGTGCAATAGGAGTGTAATATGCCAAAGTGCAGACATCTTCCTTTCTGTCCCCAGACATATTGTCTCCACGTGGGCACCAATGATACTGCCAAGAATGACCTTGAGCGGATCACTGCGGACTACGTGGCTCTGGGAAGAAGGATAAAGGAGTTGGAGGCGCAAGTGGTCTTCTCGTCCATCCTCCCCGTGGAAGGAAAAGGCCTGGGTAGGGACCGTCGAATCGTGGAAGTCAACGAATGGCTACGCAGGTGGTGTCGGAGAGAAGGCTTTGGATTCTTTGACCATGGGATGGTGTTCCATGAAGGAGGAGTGCTGGGCAGAGACGGGCTCCATCTTACGAAGAGAGGGAAGAGCATCTTTGCCAGCAGGCTGGCTAACCTAGTGAGGAGGGCTTTAAACTAGGTTCACTGGGGGAAGGAGACCAAAGCCCTGAGGTAAGTGGGAAAGCGGGATACCGGGAGGAAGCACAGGCAGGAATGTCTGTGAGGGGAGGGCTCCTGCCTCATACTGGGAATGAGGGGCGATCAACAGGTTATCTCAAGTGCTTATATACAAATGCACAAAGCCTTGGAAACAAGCAGGGAGAACTGGAGGTCCTGGTGATGTCAAGGAACTATGACGTGATTGGAATAACAGAGACTTGGTGGGATAACTCACATGACTGGAGTACAGTCATGGATGGTTATAAACTGTTCAGGAAGGACAGGCAGGGCAGAAAAGGTGGGGGAGTAGCACTGTATGTAAGGGAGCAGTATGACTGCTCAGAGCTCCGGTACGAAACTGTGGAAAAACCTGAGTGTCTCTGGATTAAGTTTAGAAGTGTGTACAACAAGAGTGATGTAGTGGTGGGAGTCTGCTATAGACCACCGGACCAGGGGGATGAGGTGGATGAGGCTTTCTTCCGGCAACTCACGGAAGCTACTAGATCGCATGCCCTGATTCTCATGGGTGACTTTAATTTTCCTGATATCTGCTGGGAGAGCAATACAGCAGTGCATAGACAATCCAGGAAGTTTTTGGAAAGCGTAGGGGACAATTTCCTGGCGCAAGTGCTAAGGGAGCCAACTAGGGGGGGGCGCTTTTCTTGACCTGCTGCTCACAAACCGGGTAGAATTAGTGGGGGAAGCAAAAGTGGATGGGAATCTGGGAGGCAGTGACCATGAGTTGGTTGAGTTCAGGATCCTGACGCAGGGAAGAAAGGTAAGCAGCAGGATACGGACCCTGGACTTCAGGAAAGCAGACTTCGACTCCCTCAGGGAACAGATGGCCAGGATCCCCTGGGGGACTAACATGAAGGGGAAGGGAGTCCAGGAGAGCTGGCTGTATTTCAAGGAATCCCTGTTGAGGTTACAGGGACAAACCATCCCGATGAGTCGAAAGAATAGTAAACATGGCAGGCGACCAGCTTGGCTTAATGGTGAAATCCTAGCGGATCTTAAACATAAAAAAGAAGCTTACAAGAAGTGGAAGGTTGGACATATGACCAGGGAAGAGTATAAAAATATTGCTCGGGCATGTAGGAAAGATATCAGGAGGGCCAAATCGCACCTGGAGCTGCAGCTAGCAAGAGATGTCAAGAGTAACAAAAAGGGTTTCTTCAGGTATGTTGGCAACAAGAAGAAAGCCAAGGAAAGTGTGGGCCCCTTACTGAATGAGGGAGGCAACCTAGTGACAGAGGATGTGGAAAAAGCTAATGTACTCAATGCTTTTTTTGCCTCTGTTTTCACTAACAAGGTCAGCTCCCAGACTGCTGCGCTGGGCATCACAAAATGGGGAAGAGATGGCCAGCCCTCTGTGGAGATAGAGGTGGTTAGGGACTATTTAGAAAAGCTGGACGTGCACAAGTCCATGGGGCCGGACGAGTTGCATCCGAGAGTGCTGAAGGAATTGGCGGCTGTGATTGCAGAGCCCTTGGCCATTATCTTTGAAAACTCGTGGCGAACGGGGGAAGTCCTGGATGACTGGAAAAAGGCTAATGTAGTGCCAATCTTTAAAAAAGGGAAGAAGGAGGATCCTGGGAACTACAGGCCAGTCAGCCTCACCTCAGTCCCTGGAAAAATCATGGAGCAGGTCCTCAAAGAATCAATCCTGAAGCACTTACATGAGAGGAAAGTGATCAGGAACAGTCAGCATGGATTCACCAAGGGAAGGTCATGCCTGGCTAATCTAATCGCCTTTTATGATGAGATTACTGGTTCTGTGGATGAAGGGAAAGCAGTGGATGTATTGTTTCTTGACTTTAGCAAAGCTTTTGACACGGTCTCCCACAGTATTCTTGTCAGCAAGTTAAGGAAGTATGGGCTGGATGAATGCACTATAAGGTGGGTAGAAAGCTGGCTAGATTGTCGGGCTCAACGGGTAGTGATCAATGGCTCCATGTCTAGTTGGCAGCCGGTGTCAAGTGGAGTGCCCCAGGGGTCGGTCCTGGGGCCGGTTTTGTTCAATATCTTTATAAATGATCTGGAGGATGGTGTGGATTGCACTCTCAGCAAATTTGCGGATGATACTAAACTGGGAGGAGTGGTAGATACGCTGGAGGGGAGGGATAGGATACAGAAGGACCTAGACAGATTGGAGGATTGGGCCAAAAGAAATCTGATGAGGTTCAATAAGGATAAGTGCAGGGTCCTACACTTAGGACAGAAGAATCCAATGCACCGCTACAGACTAGGGACTGAATGGCTAGGCAGCAGTTCTGCGGAAAAAGACCTAGGGGTGACAGTGGACGAGAAGCTGGATATGAGTCAGCAGTGTGCCCTTGTTGCCAAGAAGGCCAATGGCATTTTGGGATGTATAAGTAGGGGCATAGCGAGCAGATCGAGGGACATGATCGTTCCCCTCTATTCGACACTGGTGAGGCCTCATCTGGAGTACTGTGTCCAGTTTTGGGCCCCACACTACAAGAAGAATGTGGATAAATTGGAGAGAGTCCAGCGAAGGGCAACAAAAATTATTAGGGGTCTAGAGCACATGACTTATGAGGAGAGGCTGAGGGAGCTGGGATTGTTTAGTCTGCAGAAGAGAAGAATGAGGGGGGATTTGATAGCTGCTTTCAACTACCTGAAAGGGGGTTCCAAAGAGGATGGCTCTAGACTGTTCTCAATGGTAGCAGATGACAGAACGAGGAGTAATGGTCTCAAGTTGCAATGGGGGAGGTTTAGATTGGATATTAGGAAAAACTTTTTCACTAAGAGGGTGGTAAAACACTGGAATGCGTTACCTAGGGAGGTGGTAGAATCTCCTTCCTTAGAGGTTTTTAAGGTCAGGCTTGACAAAGCCCTGGCTGGGATGATTTAACTGGGAA
Source organism: Natator depressus (assembly GCF_965152275.1). NCBI lineage: Eukaryota > Metazoa > Chordata > Testudines > Cheloniidae > Natator > Natator depressus. The sequence continues at coordinate 62,664,854 of NC_134235.1, forward strand.
TTGGTCCTGCTTCGAGCAGCTGGTTGGACTAGATGACCTTCTGGGGTCCCTTCCAACCCTGATATTCTATGATTCTATGATATGACACAGGTCCAGGTTACAAACAGAAGTGCCTTGTCACATGGCAAGGGTCAGTATCCATGGGCTTGAGGCTACATTGCAAGTAGGGAATATTGTTCTATACTAATGTATGTTGTACATTTCCACTGCATGCATCCGATGCAGTGAGCTGTAGCTCACGAAAGCTTACGCTCAAATAAATTGGTTAGTCTCTAAGGTGCCACAAGTCCTCCTTTTCTTTTTGCCGACACAGACTAACACGGCTGCTATTCTGAAACCTGTCATTACTAATGAAGTATCCTACAGCAGTCGTGTCCAACCAGTGGCCTTTGAAGGTGACTGCACTGAGAAGAAAGTTTGTATCTTGCTATTAATTGAAATAATTACACCTTGCAGCTGCTAAATGGAAGCGTTTGAATCAGTAAAAGGAGGAAACTTAGAAGGTCCCACTTCCCACCTCTTCACTTTGCATAGCTCAGGGATGCTCCATATACCTGCTAGCACTTCTCTACTGCAACTCTTACTTCACAGGCCACTTGGTGCATCATGGGGGAGGGAAGAAAGTAAATCGTTCTGACTGCTTCATTGTCTACGTGCTATGGTATCCTCAGGAAGATTAGGACAGGAGCTTGACTAGCCCTGAGTGAGATTAGGCAAGTGCCTAGTGAAAGACTGTTCCTGTCCTCAACATATCCACCTTTGCGCAACCCAAGAGAGGAAAAAAAGAGAAGAGAAGCTGAGAACCACTAACGGGGGAGAGGGAGGGAAGAGGGGCAGCTTTAATTTGCACCACCTAACTATGGTCCCCTATTATTATTACGATTATTGCAGTAGCACCTAGGAGGCTTCACTCATAGACTAAGTGCTGTACATACGTAAGAAAGATTGGCCCTCACCCAAAGAGCTTACAATTTAAGTAGTCCCCATAGTGACCAGCATGTTCCAGCCACTCCCTCACCCTACTCTCTGAATGAGGGGCTGCAGGGAAGGATGTGTACAAGCTGACTAAAGCCACTGAGGGATCTCCAATGCTAACTGGTGCTAAGGAAGCGGAATAGGACAGAGAATCTGCCATAAGGAATTATCTGTGGCTCTTTGATTTTTTTGAAATAGTGTGTTTGGGCCTAAAGTAGAAAGCATGGGACACCACTGTCCTACAACGTACTGTCTATAAACAGATATACACCCAGACCGTTCACTTCACACTTAATCTCTGGGACAGTTTCCTCAGCAGATGGAGAGAGAGGCCTATCCCAGGTTCTAGAGCAAATATTTTCAAACCTGATGTTTAAAATGCCTAAATATGGATTTAAGTGTTTAATTTTAGGTTGCCAAGTTTGAAAATTTGACAAAGGTTTCTTTCAAGGTATTACAGCCTACATATTTTCCTAGAGAATTCCCTCCCCAAATTAAAAATCATTTCAAGCCTCTATACTGAGGCCCTTAACTGCTCTCGACTAGGGTGTCTAGCAGGCCACTGCCAGCTGCTGAGGCACAAATTTAAAAGAAAAAAGTAAATAGGAGCACTTCTGTTCCACAACCCCTGATTTCCGAAGGTAAATGGACATTCAAAAGTGCTGAACTGTCACAGAGACACTTCTTTTTTAAAAGCAACAATAAGTATTGTTCTCACTTGCAAATGACTGGTCTGTCAGCCATTCAGTCACCATGGAGACTAGCACTGCTGCTGCTCATTTCCCATAACTGGTCAGCATGCTCTTATTGCATCGCCCCACATCAATTCCTGCCACCAGCAGGGAAGTTTATATTTAGCCCAAATTCATATCAGCAAATAAAACCACCCCATTTTACCCTTTTATTGATTTTTGTGTTGTCATTTTATTTTGTGTCACAGACCTGGAGTCCGTCTTTACAAATTCCCATGACTTGATTTCTTATTATTATTCTTCCTCCTCTCACAAAAGTGAAGGCTGGTATAAAAGATAATTTAGTCACTATTGCTCTCACTGTAGGTGGTTTCACCTGCTCTTGTCTTTATCCCTTGCATGTTAATTAGGAAAGGGAGAATGGCAGTGAATTAAAACAATCAAATGAGAAGTTTAATGTCAAAGATCTGAATCTCTTCCCAAAATATCCTTAGTGCTGACTAAAACATATTTAATTTAATCTAGTCTTATCTGCACCCAATTCCTTCCTCTTACATTCCTCTGACTCATTTTACTTTATTGTAAGAGACTTTCAAATAAATATAGGGCATGATCCTCTCTCAAGCAAAGCTCCCATTGAAGTCAATGGGAATTTTGTCAGTGTATGGAGTGCAACATCAGGAAAACAGTCATAAAACCCCCCCAGAAGTATGATATTTGTTAATGATTTAGCTAAATTCTAAACTTGCTTCTTATTGTTTCATATAATGAAGGTACTTGACGGGCCTCTGATACCATCATCATGATAGTTTCTGGAATTCTGGCACAGCAGAGTTCAAAATAGGAAGACAAAGGGAAGTATAGCTTGGGAAGCTTGCATTGTTCAGGTGATACACAATGTTTAGATGCCACATACCAAGAAGTCTAATAGTCACATCACGTGCAGAAAAGACATGTAACTCAAACATCATCTCAGTTCATTTTAGGATGGTTTTCTACATAAAAGAAAAAAATACAAACTTCTTGAAGATCAAAACATGAGCTAAATGGATTTCAAAACAGTGACATACTATCATAGCAAGCAAAGTTTTAAAATTAAGCAAGCCAAGGGAAATAATCATGGACAGAATTTAAAAACTAGCATGGCAATTTTGACCAAATTCAGCAAAGAAAATGCCTAATCTTTCACCAGTAGAAACAATGCAGGCGGTGGAGGGGGAGGAAACAGTTTAATTAGATTATTCATGGTGCAAGCTAAATACATCTTCTGTTTAGCCAGGCCTTTGAATAAGCAGCTGCCCTTTTTATTTTATCTTTTAAGTGTGCCTTAATCTTGCCTTACGTGTAATTTAAAAATATTGTAATTAAAGCAAATAAAAATACCAACTGCCCTCAAACTCTTACTCACACTAACAGCCCAACTGAAGTCTTAACTGAATTCCACTCATGTGATTAAGGATTTGTAGGCCCTAATTTGTAGGCCCTAATTTTCAGTTTAGCCATTCGATTTGTTTTCTGATGTCTTCACTGATAAATAGCCTCTAGGCAAGTAAGCTTTCAAAGGTCCCTCCCACAAGAGAAGCAGCAGACCCCCTTCCCACAACCTTTGGAAGGGCAGAATGATGGGAAGTTTAAAACAAGGACTGCTGTGGAAATCACTGTCTGGTTATTGCTCTTCAACTTTCTTCACAGCATGACGTAAGAACTCAGTTCTCAAACCAAGGAAGAGGGGAGCAGATCTCATCTTTAACAGGGACTAACTCTGGTCATGACCTACAAAGTCCTAAATGGCTTGTACTCGATCTCAGAGTTTGCCTCACCTCTCTAAGGCCTACCATAGCAAATATGCTTCTAAGGAACGTGGGCCCCTAATGAGAGATTGACAATAACAAGTCTAGTGGAAGATAAGACACAAGCTATGAGATAAACCTTATTCAAATAAAACTCCATTTGATATCAAATGATACTGTCTTTGAATTACGAAGCCAGATTCTCAGTGGCCAGAGAAGGCACTACCTCAATACCAACGATGAGGATAATAAAGAACAGTACAGCTGATCAAAGTTTAAGGCTTTTCAGTTTTCACACTCTCTCTTTAAGCCATTGTCTTGGTCACACATTTCAGCTATTTTCTTCCTCATGTAAAATATAAATTTTTATTTTTTTTAAATATTCCCATAATTTCACTTATTTATTTTTGCTTCTGTTTTCTTCGTCATTGCAGAGAATCCTGCTGTGGGAAATAAACAGGTGGAATTACTGATTTCTACTTGGCAAGGAGAAACGACCAACACACACTGTCAGATTCTGCACTCAGTTATACATATCCACACTGGAGTCAAGTTTGTGGAATTAAAATTTGACAAAAAAGACGGTAGGTGACTTAATTCAGCCCACTATTTGTAAGGACACTTATTAACAACTATTTCATCAACTCCCATAATGTTCTCATATATGTAAGTTGCTGAGAAAAAAGACCTTGGGTCTGAAGTACTAGATTAGGGACATGATACTGATGATCATTTTTGTACTTAAACCAGTGGTGTTTAGAGCTTCTGTACCTGCTAAACTTCTGTCTATGACATTAAGTCATGCCAATGAAAGATGGTTCTGTGAGGAGGATTCTGCCTCAAACTCAAACTACAGAGGTCCTTTTACTGAAAAGGATTTCTAACAATAGGGTTGCCAGGTGTCCAGTTTTCAACCGGAATGCCCAGTCAAAAAGGAACCCTGGTGGCTCTGGTCTGCACTGCGGACCAGACCATTAAAAATCCAGTCAGTGGTGCAGCAGGGCTAAGGCAGACTTCCTGCCTGTCGTGACTCCATGCGGCTCCTGGAAGCAGCAGCATGTCCCCCCTCCGGCTCCTAGGCACAGAGGCAACCAGGGTGCTCCGCGTGCTGCCCCTGCCCCAAGTGCTGGCTCCGCCGCTTCCGTGGGCCGGGAACCGTAGCCAATGGGAGTGGCGGGGGTGGCGCCTGTGGATGGGGCTTGGGATAAGAGCGCTTTATAAAAAAAAAATGTAAAAAAACGTTGGGATGCGGGGTCTGGCCAGGAGTTAGGGTGTGGGAGGGGGCTCAGGGCTGGGGGTGCAGGGTCTGGGAGGGAGTTAGGGTGCAGGAGCAGGCTGGGGTACAGGGTCTGGCCAGGAGTTAGGGAGGGGGCTCAGGGTTGGGGCAGGAGGTTGGGATGCGGAGCGCTTACCTGGGGCAGCTCCCATTTGGGGTGAGAGGTGCAGGTGGGGATGTGGGGGTGCAAGAGTCAGGGAGGGAAGGGAATTGAGGAGGTTGTGAGGGGGGTGCAGGAGTCAGGGCTGGGGGTGCAGGGTCTGGGAGGGAGTTAGGGTGCAGGAGGGGGCTCAGGGCTGAGGCAGGAGGTTGGGGTGGGGAGTGCTTACCTAGGGCAGCTCCTGTTTGGTGCGAGGGGTGCAGGTTGGAATGTGGGGCGGGGGGGTGCAGGAGCTTCCATTTGATGCTTAGGGTGGGGGTGGGGATGTGGGGGGGTGCAGGAGTCAGGGGAGGGGGCTGGGGTCATGGGGATGCTCCCAGCCCCCCAGCCCCCCAGCCCCACCCCGCCCTGAGTGGCTCACGGCAGGGGGGGATGGGTAGGGAGAGGGCCTTGCCTTTGCTCCGCCCCACCCTGATTCCACCCCCTGCCCCTTCTCCGCCTCCTCCCCCAACCGCACTGAGACTCCGCTCCTCCCGCTTCCTCCCGGAGCACCGGTAAACAGCTGTTTTGCGGCGGGGGAAGCATGGGGAGGGAGGAGGAGAGCGGGAACACAGCACGCTGGGGAAGGAGGCAGAAAAGAGGCAGGAGAGAGGGGAGCTTGGCTGCCGGTGGGTGTAGGACAGAGGCAGGGGGCAGAGAAGAGCTGGTGGGGCCTTGGACTTGGTCTCAGGGTATGAGAGACACAAGGTGGGTGAGACATAGAATCATAGAATATCAGGGTTGGAAGGGACCTCAGGAGGTCATCTAGTCCAACCCCCTGCGCAAAGCAGGACCAATCCCCAATTTTTGCCCCAGATCCCTAAATGGCCCCCTCAAGGGTTGAACTCACAACCCTGGGTTTAGCAGGCCAATGCTCAAACCACTAAGCTATCCCTCCCCCCCACTACCTTTTATGGGACCGACTTCTGTTGGTGAGAAATACAAGCTTTTGAGCTACAAAGAGCTCTTCTTTAAGCTTGCAGAGAAGCTTGCAGAGAACTCTTCCGAGACTTGAAGAGCTGTGTAAACTCAAAAGCTTGTCTCTCTCACCAACAGAAGTTGGTCATAAGAATGACCATACTGGGTGAGAACAAAGGTCTACCTAGCGCAGTATCTTTTCTTCCAACAGTGGCCAATGCCAGGTGCTCCAGAGCGAATGAACAGGTAATCACCAAGTGATCCATTCCCTGTTGCTCATTCCCAGCTTCTGGCAAACAAAGGCTAGGGACATCATTCCTGCCCATCCTGGCTAATCGCCATTGATGGATCTATCCTCCATGAATTTATCTAGTTCTTTTTTGAACCCTGTTATGGTCTTGGCCTTCACAACATCCTCTGGCAAGGAGTTCCACAGGTTAACTATGCATTGTGTGAAGAAATACTTCCTTTTGTTTGGTTTAAACCTGCTGCCTGTTTTCTTTTGGTGACCCTTAGGTCTTGTGTTATGATAAGGAGGAAGTAACATTTCCTTATTTGCTTTCTCCACACCAGTGGGACATCACTATTTACCTCTCTTCATTCTGAAAATGGACCATATATCCCTACCCTTTGTTTCCTATCTTTTAACCAGTTACCAATCTATGAGAGGACCTTTCATCTTATCCAAGAACAGCTTACTTTGCTTAAGAGCCTTTGACCAGGTTCCTCAACAAAGCTCTTCTGAAAATCTAAGTACGTTATATCCACTGGATCCCCCTTATGCACATGGTTGTTGACCCCCCTCAAAAAAATTTTAGCAGATTGATGAGGCATGATTTCCCTTTAGAAAAACCATGCTGACTCTTCCCCAACAAATTATATTCATCTATGTGTCTGACAATTTTGTTCTTTACATAGTTTCAACCAGTTTGCCCAGTACTGAAGTCAGGTTTACTGGTCTGTAATTGCCAGGATCACCTCTGGAGCCCTTTTTAAAAATTGGTGTCACATTAGCTATCCTCCAGTCATCTGGTACAGAAGCTGATTTAAATGATAGGTTACAGACTACAGTTAGTAGTTCTGCAATTTCACATTTGAGTTCCTTCAGAACTCTGGGGTGAATATCATCTGGTCCTGCTGACTTATTGCTGTTTAGTTTATCAATTTGTTCCCAAACCTCCTCTAATGACACCTCAATCTGGGACCGTTCTTCAGATCTGTCATCTAAAAAGAATGGCTCAGGTTTGGGAATCTCCCTCACATCCTCAGCCATGAAGACCAATGCAAATAATTCATTTAGTTTCTCCACAATGGCCTTATCGTCCTTGAGTGCTTCTTTAGCATCTTGATCATCCAGCGGCCCCACTGGTTGTTTAGCAGGCTTCCTGCTTCTGGTGTACTTAACAAAAATTTTGCTATTACTTTTTGAGTCTTTGGTCCCATAAATATTACCTCACCCTTCTTGTCTCACGGATTGTTTAAGATATTTTAAGAGAATGAAACTGTAAGAGTTTGAGCTTTAATTTAATTTGACATTTATTTGCTGAGTTAAACTACAGTTTCAAAATTGATAGTCTGTTCTGCTACTTGTTATTTCCATTATATGGAAACCCTCAAACATTCCATATTTTTCTATTTCAAGGTGACATCTTAAATAGTGAATCATTGTAAATCTCTTAGGTATATAGAAAAATATAATTGGTACGTTTCATTATCTTAAAGCAATTTATGTTTGTTATGAGTTGTATCTTCCAACTTTGATCCCTCCCAAAGGTTCAATACCTTCTTTAATGAACACTGAGGCATTTGGCTGAAACCTTTGGTCTGATCAAAGAGTGCTGGGGTAACATTATTTAGATTTATCATTGTTTTTAAGGAAAAGATCATCCAAGAGTTCTCAAATCCTTTTGTTTTCAACCACAAGATTTATCCTTGATTGAAAGATACCAGCTTTGGCAAGGACTTAAACTTTGAAGTCAAATTGCATGGGATATAAATCAATACAGAATTTGGCCCAAGTGTAGGAACTTCCTATGTATCTGCAGCTTTAAATCACAGGCTTCTAAGAGTAATAATCCAGTGTATGTGAATGACCCATGAAGCCAGTCTCCCACCCTGTACTAGAGAGTCATATTCAGGAGCGGGGAAAAAAATCATCTCATGATCATTCTGTAGAGGATCCTGACACTTCTGTTGCTCTGTTATGAGAGAGCCAAGCCCTGATCATAATTTCCAGACCCTACATTACCAGTATTCCTTCTTCAAAGAAGCCTGTCTTTGAAGTTACATTCAGTTGGTTCATGTATCAGAGTGAAGTTATCAATAATTACCTGTTTAAGTTTTCCACTGCAATGATAGAACATTTAACTTAAAAATATATATCTTTCCTGGAAGCGGAGACCTTTAACCCTATTTAAATAAAGCTAGTAGAACAATGTAAAGGGAAAGAGAACATAATTTGCATATCATGATTACCCACAGGCAAGCTTTCAGTCTAGAGTAATTAGTCTTATACATAGACTCCTAGCCAAATCAATTAACAGTTTCAATTCTCTCAAATACTGATTTTTCTGGATTAAGGACAAACAATGTCAGCATACATTTACAAACAAAAATCTTTGTGTATGTGCCAGTTCACCGCTATGCAACTGAGTTTAAGACATGCAACTGAGTTCTTAGCACACCTGTCACTATCAATCAATAACCATGTAAATAAATCCGGCTATAAGAGAGGACCCTATTGAGAACATCCACATATAGAATCATAGAAATATAGCACTGGAAGGGACCTTGATAGGTCATCAAGCTCAATCTCCAGAAAATAACCGAGTCATGTATAGTTCAGGATCACTGAGGCAGTAGGCTAACACTTGAGACCTTTTCAATTGTTTCCTTTAAAAACAACTGTACTCAACATTTCATAAAAATAATTCTATGGATCACAGCTGAGCACATTTCCAGCTCCCACATATCTAATCAAAGCCCTTCTGTTTTGTTCTTGAACAAAGCTGGTAGAGTTACAACTAATTCATTATCTTAACCCAGCTCAGCATCCCAAAGCAAGTCAATTCATAATTAAATAATCCACACTGTCTAGATAACAATCATACTTACGACTTCTTCCCCATGTTAATATCATTTTAAAATTATTCTGTTTTAGTAACTCACAGTCTAATTTACTTTTCACCACAAACTATTTGTTCACTTTTTGCACTTCACGAGCTGGAGCAGGTCAATTTCACTTTCTAGTTATGGAATAAGAGCATAATGCTGTTTGCCAGTATTTGGGTCTGTACATGGCTAAAGCAAAGTGGTTTAAAAATCAGAACAAATATTCACATTGAGGGGTGGGGTTTTTTCATCTTTTGTTTGCCGTATTCACTTGTTTCTCCTGGGGAAAAAATTCCCATCTTTTTCTGGTTAGGAAAGACGGTATAATCAACATGCTCATGGCAAGTTACTACAGAGCATTGAAATTGTGGCTGTCCTCACAGATTGAATTCTTTTACTTTAGTGTCACAAACATCACACACAGCCAACGCAAGAACTCGATTGCACCCCTGATGTGCACAAAACTAATCAGCAATATTGAGGGAGACGAGAACACAATTGGTTGCATTCTTTAAGGACCTTTTTGAAGCCATCAAGAAAAGCAATTGGGGAAAAAAAACACATTTGCAGTCCCGAGTTCAGAAACAAAAAATAGATCTCCTTATTGAATCTGCAATCCACCTTTCTACAGCTGCATGTACACTACAAAACGTATCGGCTTCTAACTCAAAGTCCGTGTGCGTGTGAGCAGAAGGTAGTGTCAAAGGTTAGGATGTCTGAAGCCAAGGGAAATCTTTCCACTGACTTCAATTGTCTTTGGACTGGGACCTTGGGAACAGATTTACAAAAGAAGTTATGAATTAGCTGGATTAAGCAGATTAGGCCCCTATTAGATACCTATCTGATTGCTTAGGTGCCTAAATACCTTTATAAATCTGGCACTTAGTGTACATCTGTTAAAAATAAATAACCTGATAGCCTTCTTTGACAGGGTAACAAGACTTGTGGATGGGGGGAAGTGGTAGATGTGGTATATCTTGACTTTAATAAAGCTTTAGAAGGTCTCACATGACCTTCTCATAAACAAACTAGGGAAATGCAACCTAGATGGTGCTACTATAAGGTGGGTGCGAAACTGGTTGGAAAACCATTCCCAGAGAGAGTAGTTATCAGTGGTTCACAGTCATGCTGGAAGTGCATAATGAGTGGGGTCCCACAGGGATAAGTTCTGGGTCCAGTTCTGTTCAATATCTTCATCAATGATTTAGATAATGGCACAGAGAGTAAACTTATAAAGTTTGCAGATGATAACAAGCTAGGAGGGGTTGCAAGTGCTTTGGATGATAGGATTAAAATTCAAAATGATCTGGAAAAATGGTCTGAAGTAAATAGGATGAAATTCAATACAGACAAATGCAAAGTACTCAATTTGGGAAGGAACAATCAGTTGCACACATACAAAATGGGAAATGACTGCCTAGGAAGGAGTACTGCGGAAAGGGATCTGGGTCACAGTGCACCATAAGCTAAATACAAGTCAACAGTGTAACACTGTTGCAAAAAAAAAGTGAACATCCTTCTGGGATGTATTAGCATGAATGTTGTAAGCAAGCTATGAGAAGTAATTCTTCCGCTCTACTCTGCGCTGATTAGGCCTCAGCTGGAGTATTGTACCCAGTTCTGGGCACCACATTTCAGGAAGAATGTAGACAAATTGGAGACAGCCCAGAGAAGAAGGACAAAAATGATTAAAGGTCTAGAAAACATGACCTATGTGGGAAGATTGAAAAAATTGGGTTTGTTTAGTCTGGAAAAGAGAAGACTGAGAGGGGACATAATAACAGTTTTCAAGTACATAAAAGGTTGTTACAAGGAGGAGAAGGAAAGAAAAAAATATTCTTAACCTCTGAGGATAAGACAAGAAGCAGTGGGCTTAAATTGCAGCAAGGGAGGTTTAGGTTGGACATTAGGAAAAAAATCCTAACTGTCAGGGTGGTTAAGCACTGGAATAAATTGCCTAGGGAGTTTGTAGAATCTCCATCATTGGAAATTTTTAAGAACAGGTTAGACAAACACCTGTCAGGAATGGTCTAGATAATACTTAGTCCTGACACGAGTGCAGGGGACTGGACTAGATGAGCTCTCCTGGTCCCTTCCAGTTCTACAATTCTAAAAATGGAAAAAGTTTCTTCAGTGAAGAAAATAATGGGATAATTAGATCCTTTGATATTTCCAGCATATTTTTTTTAAAGTTAAAGGTCTTTCATCTGTCTTGAATAATTCAAGTTCACTCTCCTTGCATTTTAATCCAGAAAAAATAGAAATATTTACATTTCACAGATAAACTGTATATTCAGTCCCATGATTTCATTCAAATCTTACCTGCAGGAAAGGAGTGGTTTTAACTCACTGCCATTCACCTTCAGAGCAGGAAATCCCTTCTAGGGCAAATAGAATTATGTCAGAAAGGCCAGATTCACTAAAATTGTTGCTGGGAATGTAAATTACAATCTCCTTTGTCCAGCAAAGTTCCTTGCAACTTAGGAGCATTGAACCTAAAGAAAGAAGGTAGCAGGATGCCCAAAATACCAATATTCTGCAATCATGAAAGAAGGCTTCTTTGATTAAAAAACATCCGGGTTGAAGGGGGAAGTTAAAGGAGCAATAGTGGAGAACTTTCCTACCAGGGAACCAGCTTAACTCCAACAGGGGCTCCCTTTGACGTCTGTAAGCAAGAACCAGTGGCTGAGGGCGGAGTATTTCCTGATTATCCTGGGCCCCCTCATTTCCAGCCAACACTGGCCACTTTGGGTATGTACCTACCATCCCACCTGGCCCGAGGCACGTTGTGGACACTTTCCACCAGCAACCTCCTCCCCTGCATCAGGATGCATGGTAGAATTAGCCAGTATGAACTCTGCGATGAATCTAGCCCCAGGCTGTACGTGCACATACAGTATACAATTCAGTTATGATGAAATACTGTAAAGATAGGACCCATGTCATACCCAATACCCATGAAATAATTTTTCTCTTTTGTGGAAGCTTTGTTGTTTCCCATGGAGCTACAGGGCTTGACAAAGTTCCTAAAAGCACATAGTTATCCTTTTGGCAGAGCAGGACTGAATGGAATTTTCTTCAGAGCCATCAGCTCCACTCGTAAACTGGCCAGAGTACTCATTACTGAGTAATGGAAAACTGTTCCTCTTCCAGAAGAATAAGTGCAATGCACCAACTGTAACTCCAGCCCTGCCAATTCATGGAGTGAGCCCCAAACTTCCTACATGGCAGGGGAGAGCACTCACTAAGGACCAGATCTAAAGTCAATGGAAAGACTTCCATTAATTTTATTGGGTTTTGGATGAGGTCTTAACATCACAACACCAGCAGTACAATACATGGGAAAATATTTATTATATTTAATGTCTTACAAAAGAAGGTGACTGCAATCTGTTCCTTTTTAATATTGCTTTGATGTCGCCTAGCATCTTCCCATTGGAGCCTCACTTGGGCAGTGTTAGGAAGTACCTAAATTCTAGTTCTGGTCACTCTCAAATCCCCAATATTCAAATTCATCCCTTTCATGGAAAAAGAAGGTTAATTAAAAAGAACTCAATGACCATGTGAGACACTCAGATACAGATTCTTAACATCCTCTCCAAAATAGAAAAAACAAAGAATGAAAAGTGTGCCCAACTACAGTCTTTGCAGAGGCTAATCGGTATAGGTTTGTTTCACCTTCCTGGCGTCTGATGTATATGGCATGTCATTCACATGAAGGAAACTCAGGAAAAACCTAATAACTTACCCACTCTTACTGAAAGAGAGGAGAGTATGCCATGTCTTTTATTCACATGTCTGCAGCATCTCACTTTTTATTTGTTAGATTACCAAGCGTGGAAAATCTTTGTGACACTCGCTCTCTTTTCTTTTTGCATATCATTCACCATTTGACCAAGGTGCCCTGTGAACAGATTCCAAAATGGGCCAAATTTATCTCAGGGCCAAATTCATCCTTAGTCTTCAAGACGGGGTAGATCTAAAAATGAAATTGATCCCCTCTTTATTAATTTCAATATACTTGATATAAACAGCACTGAAGTTTGGTAAAAAATAAATGCAAATACTACTTTATGATTAAAGCACAATAGGTTCATTCAATTTTATACTTTAACTATGTGAAAGAAAAAAGCAATAGGATTATATTTAGTTTGCATAATTTAAATTAACTTGGCTAATGTAATATTTATCATTGACCCTTATTAGAATTATATCAAGATACCTGTTTTGTTTCAAATGTCTTCAATATTTTCACTCTGAGTTTAGATCCAGATTACTCCTTTACACAAGAAAGCTAAATTGACATCTGTTAATGATGCCAGTCCTTACAAATTCAGCTGTACTGCAGTTTCCTCATTGCAGACAGAATTTAGTACTTCTTGTCTCCTATACAAATGCCATTCCCAAAAGTTAAAAGTCTTACAAAAATCATTAATGCACTTGTTTGTATGTGAATAATTTATTTACATCATGGTCCACCTACCAATTTTACTGACATTTAAATGTAGCCTAGTCTCTGGCACACTGACATTAATATTAAAGAAAAGTAAAACTAGGACAGAAGTCTGTGTTGCATTAATGATATCCTTATCAAGCTGAAGTATGTTTCCATTTTCAAAATTAGCAATGCAGAAATGCTAATAGGGTTCTCTAAGGATTATAGTAGCATATTCTACTTTGCGAGATATTTTTGGTGTTACTATGACTACTATAAACCTTGCTCACAAAATACTGACCTAGCAGAATTGTAATCTTTGAAGTAAGCAGCATACTTACCTCTACGTAGATGTGGCATTATATTAAATTAAAATCAGATAGAAAAATATATTAAAATTCCCTCATATTTTTAACATAAGATGACATAAAATGATAGCACACATTGGAAGCCAAATCCTCTTTGAATTAGTCCCAATGCCGTCAGAAGGGCTACTCACTTGAGCAATGTGAATGGGATGTAGCCCCTGAAAAAAAAAATCTTTCCCTTTTCCTCCCACCAATGTATTTCATACTAAAGTAATCTGAGGTTCTTTTCATAATCCTAATATCTACAGCTGCTGTTTCTAAGGTCAATGGTTCACTTTCCAACAAAGCGTGTTAGACTAACAGCAGCAGCAGCATCACTGACCAGTGAGCTTCTGGGTTTTGAATGCAGGATGCTATACATTGTGTCATGGATTAGCACAATCAATTATATGTGATTATTGCAAGGCTTTCTTGAGAGAAAGCCTGTAGCCACTGGCATTCTGTCAGTTGGCTTTTAGAGAACATACAGCAGGAAGAAAGGTAGATAAATGAGTAGTAGCTTTGTATATGGGAGTGAAGAGAAACAGAAAAAGACGAGAAACAATAAAGAAAGGAGAAAATCCTTAGCCTTGGCAAGTGTTTCCTATAAGGGACTCTTATCTATCAGCTTAATGGGACTGAAAGGAGGGTCAGATTGGTCAATGGCTATCAGGGAGTGCTCTGGCAGCTAAAACTTTCAAAGCTCCAATATATGAATATGGAGAAGAGAGAGAGAATTTTTAAAGGATCTAAGAATCCATTTATATACCTCCTTCAGTGCTTATCAACCTCTTTAATCTCCCTTATTTATAAAAATAATTCACCTTTACATGGTGTAGTAAGGGTTCCTAGATTTATAATCAGGGGTATTCTCAAACAATTCTTGGCTGGGCGATAGAAATATAAAGAAAAGCTGAGTGGTTCTGTCTTAGATGAACTGTGAAAAAAAGACATCCACCAATAAAAAGAAAGGTATCCTCAGGACCCAGTATAAATATATTATAAAAGTGCTGAAATATAAGGCAACAAATATAAAGCAACAAATTAAAAATGTAACATAGTATTAAAAACATTTTTTCTCTCTGAGTAGGTTGAAAACAGTGGAGTAATCTAAGAACCGTTTGTTTCACAGCGGGAGGCATCCTTTAAGCAAACTTTAGGGACTTGAATCATTCAGTCAATCCAGCCCTGAGATCTAAAGTAACAAAACTAAGCACCTGTATTACAGATGAACAAGTGTGGCCTTGGATGAATACATCATGCAAACAGAACACTCACCACATACTTTGCAAACACACACAAGCTGTTCACTTGGTTCACCTGACTTGCTGGCAGTGCACTTGGCTACAGAGTGGGAAAATCCCAAAAGATGCTTCATCCCTCTCTTTTCCTACTTCACCTTTTCTGGTTTCTCTCCGCTTTTCATAGCTGTTCTTCATTGTGATATCAGACCCACTTTGGAGACTTATATTGCCCCGCTTTTTGAACACTAATGTACATGAAAGCTTTATTTTTATTTCTTGTGACCCCCAAAGACTGCTCATAAGTCCACCTTAGAAACGGAGAAAATACTAACAAAGATGCCCAACTACAACTCCTGGAGTGAAAATCAGGCAGATCAAATACCCCCTATTTCCCACATATCACAATTGCCACCTGGTTTTGCTAGCCAGACACATCTCCCTAATCATATTGGTAAGGGCATCTGTACCCCTCAGGATCTGATACTCCATGGCAGACTGGACTTCTACATAGAGTGCTTCTACACAGAGTGCTTCCGCCAACGTGCACGGGCTGAAATTGTGGAAAAGCAGCATCACTTGCCCACAACCTCAGCCGTGCAGAACACAATGCCATCCACAGCCTCAGAAACAACTATGACATCATAATAAAAAACGCTGACAAAGGAGGTGCTGTTGTCATCATGAATAGGTCGGAATATGAACAAGAGGCTGCTCGGCAGCTCTCCAACACCACTTTCTACAAGCCATTACCCTCTGATCCCACTGAGAGTTACCAAAAGAAACTACAGCATTTGCTCAAGAAACTCCCTGAAAAAGCACAAGATCAAATCTGCACAGACACACCCCTAGAACCTCGACCTGGGATATTCTATCCACTACCCAAGATCCATAAACCTGGAAATCCTGGGTGCCCCATCATCTCAGGCATTGGCACCCTGACAGCAGGATTGTCTGGCTATGTAGACTCCCTCCTCAGGCCCTACACTCCCAGCACTCCCAGCTACCTTCGAGACACCACTGACTTCCTGAGGAAACTACAATCCATTGGTGATCTTCCTGATAACACCATCCTGGCCACTATGGATGTAGAAGCCCTCTACACCAACGTTCCATACAAAGGTGGACTACAAGCCGTCAAGAACACTATCCTCGATAATGTCACGGCTAATCTGGTGGCTGAACTTTGTCCCCAAATGTAAAATAGTTATGGGTGAGGACAAAGTCACAATGTATACCTTCAAATCAGCAGCACTGCTATGGGTACCCGCATGGCCCCACAGTATGCCAACATTTTTATGGCTGACTTAGAACAACACTTCCTCAGCTCTCGTCCCCTAACGCCCCTACTCTACTTGCGCTATATTGATGACATCTTCATCATCTGGACCCATGGAAAAGAAGCCCTTGAGGAATTCCACCATGATTTCAACAATTTCCATCCCACCATCAACCTCAGCCTGGTCCAGTCCACACAAGAGATCCACTTCCTGGACACTACAGTGCTAATAAACGATGGTCACATAAACACCACCCTATACCGGAAACCTACTGACCGCTATTCCTACCTACATGCCTCCAGCTTTCACCCTGACCACACCACACGATCCATTGTCTACAGCCAAGCTCTGCGATACAACCGCATTTGCTCCAACCCCTCAGACAGAGACAAACACCTACAAGATCTCTATCAAGCATTCTTACAACTACAGTATCCACCTGCGGAAGTGAAGAAACAGATTGATAGAGCCAGAAGAGTTCCCAGAAGTCACCTACTACAGGACAGGCCTAACAAAGAAAATAACAGAACGCCACTAGCCGTCACCTTCAGCCCCCAACTAAAACCCCTCCAGCGCATTATTAAGGATCTACAACCTATCCTGAAGGATGACCCAACACTCTCACAAATCTTGGGAGACAGGCCAGTCCTTGCCTACAGACAGCCCCCCAACCTGAAGCGAATACTCACCAGCAACCACATACCACACAACAGAACCACTAACCCAGGAACCTATCCTTGCAACAAAGCCCGTTGCCAACTGTGCCCACATATCTATTCAGGGGACACCATCACAGGGCCTAATAACATCAGCCACACTATCAGAGGCTCGTTCACCTGCACATCCACCAATGTGATATATGCCATCATGTGCCAGCAATGCCCCTCTGCCATGTACATTGGTCAAACTGGACAGTCTCTACGTAAAAGAATCAATGGACACACATCAGATGTCAAGAATTATAACTTTCATAAACCAGTCGGAGAACACTTCAATCTCTCTGGTCACGCGATTACAGACATGAAAGTTGCGATATTACAACAGAAAAACTTCAAAACCAGACTCCAGCGAGAGACTGTTGAATTGGAATTCATTTGCAAATTAGATACAATTAACTTAGGCTTGAATAGAGACTGGGAGTGGCTAAGTCATTATGCAAGGTAACCTATTTCCCCTTGTTTTTTCCTACTCTCCCCCCCTTCCTCTGACGTTCTTGTTAAACCCTGGATTTGTGCTGGAAATGGCCCACCTTGATTATCATACACATTGTAAGGAGAGTGATCACTTTAGATAAGCTATTACCAGCAGGAGAGTGGGGTAGGGGGAGAGAAAACCTTTTGTAGTGGTAAACACCCATTTTTTCATGGTTTGTATGTATATAAACATCTTCTGTATTTTCCACAGTATGCATCCGATGAAGTGAGCTGTAGCTCATGAAAGCTTATGCTCAAATAAATTGGTTAGTCTCTAAGGTGCCTCAAGTACTCCTTTTCTTCCATGGCATAGGGCAGAGAGGGAAGTAAGCTGCAATAAAGAAAGAAAGCTGCAATCAAGAATAAAAGGGGTCCACAGGACAATGCCTTCCCCCAGAAAAAGGGCTGGCACAGCTTATGTCACCATGAGGGAAAGAGGGATCAAATGTGAGTCAGAGCTGCCTTGCTCCTGGGGCAGCCCAGGTACCTGCTGCCCATAGCCCTGGATAGACTGTAGGATTACAATCTAACTCTCACCCAAGGAAAGCAGAGCCATCCTACTCCAAGCTTGGCTACGTATGATGCATTTCAAATGCAAATGATGAACAGTTATCTAGTTTCCATGTCTCTTCTCTAATTGCAAGCGGGGTCCAGTGACAGTAGAAGACAGGACAGAGAATGGCAATTATAAAGAAAATTAGAAGATGGGGAGATGATTACATATTGCTGCTTTTAAGCTTATTTTTAGCTTTCAATTACTAATCAATACAAATTTTAGTGCATCATTACTATGCTGATGCAACATAGCAATGACAACTTTATTAAGAAGGATTCCAGCTGTATTCTCCACATTTGATTAGATATTGACAACCTGCATAATTCATGAGAGCCTTCCTTTCCTTTGCAATTCCATTACTTGGAAAGTCTGCATCTGTCATTGTTGTCATGGAGACACCCCCAAGAGAACCTAGGCCCTCCCAAGACACTTGGCACCTTCCCATAATTCTATATAATTCAAATAGAAGAGAACTATATCTAAGAACTATATCAGATTTGTTTAATTTATTATTTTATTTAATGAATAGATACTGGAGGATCCACATGATTTGGTGGATTAAGCACAGGGCTCAGAGCTGGGAGATCTGAATTCTAATTCCAGCTTTACTTCTGGCTCACTGTGACACTTCAGACCAGTCACCCTGGTGTTGACTTCAAATGGCATTGTGGGTTCCCTGCATCTCTCAAATTCAGGTCTTTAACCTCTTTGTCCCTCCATTCACACTCTGTAAAATAGGCAATGAAAATGTTTTCCAATCCAGACCAGAAAAACACGATCCAGAACTGTTTTTTAGTCTTAATATAGACCAGCTTATTCATGAGTGAAATCCATGTATTTATTATTGTGTATGAGAAATATAACGTCCTCCATGATGCATTATTGCATCTCAAAAGCCAGTTTTTCCCTTAGCTCCTTTGAACATGAGAGCATGAAAGGTATGAAACTTCCCTTGTTAGTCAGAAAGTTTCTCTTACACATCTTCCCCCTGCTTCATTAAGCCTATTTAGGTGAGCTATGTACAGGAAAGGCTCAGCTCTGTGCCCCATATATTGAACTTCTGATGTTAGTTGTATTAAAATGGTAATGCAGTGGAATCAGACCAAACAAGACCAATTGACACAATTTCCCTGATAGCCTTTGTGGCTGGGTTCACAAAGATCTCTACATTATAGGTTTGTGGGTTAGAATGACCATCTTTCACACATCTGAACTTAATTTTTAAAATATTAAACTGCTTTTTGTCAACATTCAGCCCATAGCTTACGTCTACATTAAGGGTCAAATCCTTACACAATACAGCCCATCCCAAATGTTTGGACTAGGTGCTGAGCACATGCCTAGGGCAACAAATCATCTGCCCCATCTGGAAAACATTTGTTGAGCCAGGGCTTTGCCAGGACTACTTCATCTAAAATAGGTCCACAGTCCCATACAGCCCCTCCTCCTGTGCACAAATGAGCACTAGATGATCAACAGTGTGCTGGACCCTCTGAGCTTATCCTCCCTGCCTCTGCATGTTGTTGTGCAAGGAGCCTCCATTGACTGGTGCACTGTGCCATTCAGTGTCTATGGCACAGGGCAACCCAGCCACTTCGGCTGTCAGGCAGTCCTTCAAGGCCAAAGAGGAGTGTACAGGATTATTTCCCTAAGCAACTGGTCACCTATCTCCTACCTGCAGTTCAGTGGGCAGTCAGGTATGTCAAAAATGAACGCATGTGTCCTGAATGAAAAGCAACGACATGCAAGGAATGTTTGTTGTATATGAAGATCATGTCCAATATTGTGGAGTGGCAGAAACTACTCAATAGTTAAAGATGATGATAGTTTTCTATTACAAAGGGCAGTGAAGAGTGCCAGGGAAAGACAAAGGGACATGGGAGGGAGGGTAGGGGATGGCAGGAAGTGCAGGGTACTGGTGCACAGAGTGCAGGCATGGAAAGGAACAGGGACCATGGAAGGGACAGAGTTGGAGGAAAAAGGCTACAGCACTGGGGATGGCATGAATCAGGTGAGATGATATTGAGTGACAAAGAGTGACAGCGGGGAAGTGGCTGAGTCCTTTAACCATTTCAAGACTTTTTAAACTTTGGGTTTTTTAAAGCTTTTTTTTTTTTTTTTTTTTTTTTGGTAGAGATGTATTTATTTGTTAGGATATTAGCTGAACTCTATTGAAAAACATTTTCAAAGTCAACTGCTTTTTAATCATGTTTGTGAATTATATGGCCACTGACTAACTCTTTTCAGTTTGCAGGATATTTTGAAGCAAGAATTTATTTTATTACTGCCATTAGTGAAACACACTGAGCTATGGACTTCATTATGTGCTATGAACTCAGAAGAAACTGGTCACTAAAGACTGGATCAACTTCCCATTGAAATGAACAGAAAAATCTCCATTGATTTCAGGAGGCTTTGGATCAGGCTCTCATAATTTAATTGTTCCAGCTATACCTTCATTTAATTACGTGTAGAGGGTAAATCTTTGAAGCCACAGAGAAGACGTTTGAATTTTCTTTTTAGCATGCACGCCTGCTTCTTTGTACAGCATGTAATTGCATGTATATACACACACATTATTTTATGTGGATGTATTTCTATGCCTGGCATTTTTTAGTGAGGAGTTTAATCCCAGAGCAGAATATATAGCTGGAGGAAGTTACATATTTATATGATCTGGATCTGATGACTTTCATTAATAAAGACCAACTTGTGAGCTCGTTCTTTAACATCAGTGAGATAATTAGGGCAAATCAATCAATGAATCAGCACTAACACTAATGTGTTGTGGTTTGCTATGGAAGACAATTTGCATAATTTAAATGGAAGCAAATGTCTGCACTAAAAGAAGGAAATTTTGTAGTGGTTCATGGTAATTCAAAGTATAATTTATGGACCGGTTTCAAATAACCTACACCCCTGTGAGATGCACTTCCAGCTCTGATAAGTGAGCACTACTTCACTTGTGGTGACTGCATTTGTGCAATGCTGCTCCTGATGGAGGATTAAAGCAGTTCTATCACCTTAAACTAGTGGAACCATATTACCGGAGCATGGATTCAACGTGAGCTGTCAGGACTGTAGAAAGTGCACATCATGTTTCAATAGGGTCAGATATACAACATGATGTCTAATTTAGGGAGGGAGTTGAATAGAATTAATCTTAAAATTAAGGGCTAATATTCTGCCTTTAGGTTTGCTGGTGTAAAACCAGATTGACTCATCTGATGTTATTTCAGATTTACACCTGCGTAACGGACATCAGCATCTAAACCCACGTCTGTATTATTCATTCAGTGCTGGAACTGCAACAGTGACGGAAATTTTTTAAAATGTTTCATTTTACGATTTCTAGAGGATTGAAAGTAAATCCAACCTTTATTGTTTAATGCTGACTCCAGAGTTCTGGTTTGCTGGACTAGGACCCAGTCTAAAAACATTCAATATTTATCTAGCATTCTTCAGTTTGAATTCACATTTTAAATCTAAACATCCTTCACCATACAAGGCACAGAAAATATCCCCCTGTGTGACCCAATACACTTGAAACATCCTGCAGTTGCTTTCAGATGCATAATATTATACAACACACATGCAACCACAGTGAAGGCATTAATGGCAATGGAAAGCTGCCTGCAGTAATAAATGGGAAAGGGAAGTGTCCTGCACTTCAGAATTACTAACTAAATAGTCTTAATCCTTTCACTGCAGGCTCTCCATTGTACCTGCTGTGTTGCAGATGTTGCATTTATGTTCCACTGAAGTCAATGGATCACTAGGATTCCCAAGCACAGTAAGGTGCATTCTGCCAGGCATACTAGCATGTCCAGCAGCAGTCAAGGAGTCAAAACAACATCCTATTCATAGACTCTCACTACTCTTTCCAGCCAAAGAAATAACCTGTTCAGCTGCATCCTGCTGCCCGTTACATTATTCGTAATTGCTATGGCACCGATTCTATTTAAATAGTACTAGAAACTTGGATCAACAGACTATTTCCATTTTGCTCATTTCTACTGAGTCTAGCATGCTTTCAGCTATCTGTTTCATATATTGCACATTTCATTTTGTTCTACCTTGTGGAGATATTTCATAGTTTCATGTCAGCAAACCTACAAAAGATATCTGCACAAGTTTTTAAAGCGGTTATGTATGTAACTGATCTTACCTACTGCACTGTAGTTCAAGAGACCAGTAGCACTGAATATGAAATCAATTTCCACAAGCTTAGATCCTATCATTTTTTCTAGTTTTGTTGCAGGATGGGTATATCATTTCCATTTAATTCTAATCTGCAACTTTTAAAGGTGACAAGCACGTGAAGTATAATGCTAAAATAGAAAGACTATTATACAAAATTTGGACTACACCATTCATCTTGACAAGCAGATGCAACGTTTTGACAGCTAATCACCTTGGGTTTTTTCTTCTACATCCACCCAAGTTCCAGGCTGATCTATTAATTTTAATGGCTTGCTGGATTCCCATTTAATGGTTCAATGAATAGAATACGTTGGTGCTTTTCTTTGCATAATCAAGTGGTTCAGTAAGTAAAATAACTTTTTAAACTTAATATACTAAAAGGCTTCTGAACATGTTACGAGCATTTCAACTTTTTCTTTATTACTATTAAAGCCTTATCTAAATTCCTCTTTAAAGCAGTTATATGCTTTCCAACAGACCCATGAATACATTTCCTTTTCCCTATTATGTCTTATCGGAAGTCACATTCACTATTAAAGATGCATATTCTTAATAAGTGTAAGGGGCCTAATGCTGTGAGATGCCGAGCATTTCCTGAGAGATGGTGAGAGTGGTCTGTACTCCTATGGACACCCTTACCTCACACTGCCTCTTTTCCAGAGTGCTTAGCCTCTTGCGGGATCAAGTTATATGTGTTGTGAATGTCTGATAATTTTAGGACCATTGTTAATGCTGCAGCACTTTGCGGGTTCAACCCTACATCCCCTCTGCCCTGAAAATTTCCACGGAAGAGAAAACAAGTCATTTGCCCCAGCCAATCAATTTTGTTGCCTTGTCATTTATAATGGATCTCTTTTTTAAAATAAAATTGCATTTTATGGACTACTCTGTTTTCAGGTAGATTATATTCATTTTCTCCTAAAAAAAAAAAAAAAAAAAAAAAAAGATTACTATTATTCCTCATCTGCATTGTCCCTCATATGGAAGCAATAAAAAAGTTCAAAAACTTAAAAGTGCAGTTGTAATTTTTGTTTTCACTTTAACATATAGGAAGGGGTAAAATGAAGAGAAATAAAATATAACATCAAAACCCTGCCAGAAAGGCCCACCAATGGCCTTAGATGATTGACTGAGAAGAATAGTTGCTGAGCAAATAGCCACAACTAAGAGGAGCCTGGTGTGGCTGGAAAGAGAAAGAACAATGGGACAAGACTGGAGGGTCTTTAAACCACTTTTGTACCTCCCTCATTCTGGACTGTGCCAAGGGTACCCCCATCCCAGACCCTGAAACAGTTTACAGCAGCCCCAGTTTCCCCATATATAAAGAGGGGATAATATCTCTTTCACAAGGATGTTTTGAGCATTGGATTTGTTAATGTTCTTTCATTGCTTTGAACAAGCATGACTCAGTTCTTGATCTGTAAAATGGGGTACACCACCTTGTGGCCAGGTGTGATGTAGCAGCTGTCTCCCCAAATGGCACCTCCCGCCAACAGTTACTCTGTCACTATGGTGGTCTCTCTTCCCACAACTTGGCCCTCCCTTACAGAGTAACAGTGTCCAACCCAGTTATAGTCCAATGACCTTACAAATGGGTCTTCCATCCATCTCTGGGCTCCACAGTCCTTACACCATTTACCTAAGGGGGGTTTCAGCTCACCTTCCTTGGCACTGGTAGGGGAACCCAAGCCCACCCTCTACTCTGGGTTCCAATGCAGGGACTGTGTAGCTAGCAGACGAGGTCTACTCCCTCCGACTCCTTGCTACCTGCCTGGACTGCTTCCTACCTCTTCTATCCCCCAGACAGTGATTGTGGATTATTTCCTTGTAGCTTCTTTCTTCTACAAACTTCCTAACTTTATGATCACCACCCAGCCCCTCCCCAGATGGGCTTCATCATCAATTAAGCCTGGCTTTCATGCATGCTCTCTCTCTAGTGCTGAGAGATATGTTAATCAGTCCCACATTAATTCCTTCAGGGCCTGTGTGGGGTACACATCCCATCACAAAATGCTAGATATTATTGGCTTCAGTTGGAGTTTGACTAGAAAAGGACTGGCCCATTTTTATTTAATCTGTGTGTGTTCCTCACAGAGGCTGTGAAGCTTCAGAAACATCAAGCAAACCAGTGTGACTAGGAAACTATCCAGTATTTCCTGGGGAATGGCAAAGTACCAATAGTAAATGCCAAATTCATAAAAAAGATTGATACTACTGCACTGTTACTAAATGCCATTTAGTGCTTGTGTATTAAGATTGATTTGAAGCAACTCATGGTCCACTCTTTAAATGCAAAAGGTCTTTGGCATCAGCCAGTCCAGACGCACGGATTACCCTTCCTGAGTGGGACTTCGAGGCCACTGCCCTCCCCCACTGATGTCAACTAGTAATTAGCCAACTAATAATAGCAAGACTGACTACAGTCTACGTATCTAATGACATTTGTTTTATTAAGTTATGAACAGCCATTGCTTTGACTACTTTATTTGTACATAGAGCTGGGTGACGTTTTTCAGATTAGTAGTTTATTCACCGCAAAATGCAGTTCCAGGTTGACCAAAACTATTCACAAATTCATATTGAGTTCACCAGATACTTTTGATCAAACTGAAAAAGTCAAAATGTTTTTGGATGTGGGGGACCCAAGTTTGACCTTGCTCCAATGATTATTTAAATTATAGATTAAAAAAGGATCAGCTCCATGCCAGACTACCCCATAGCCCAGGGCATGCTTCTGAACTGGGGGAGACCCAAGATCAAATTCTTTCTTCACAGCAGGAAGAGGGGAAATTGACCTTAGAGCTCCCTTATCCCAGGTGAGTATCCTAACCACTGGGCTGAAGCTTATAAGGGAGGAACGTGTGACAGAAGAATTATCTCCATCCTTTTGCTTGCTTTTGTCAAAATGCCTTAAAGTCAAAATTAGAGAGGCAAGGTGGGTGAGGTAATATTTTTTATTGGACTAGCTTCGGTTGGTGAGAGAGAGTTTGACATTACCAGTAAATTTCAAGGCAATTGTTTTTGTTCCAGTAACGTTTTGATTGGCTTCTACTGGAAATTTTGATTCACTGAAAAGTTTTGGAAAATGTCATTTTCTGTTTGACCCAAAATGATTTTTAATGTTTCAAAATTGCCAGCAAATTGAAAAATCCCATTATTTGCCCAGCGCCAACTGCCTGTTGTACACCTTTCCACTACCTTGTGCCTTCTTTGCACCTCAGTCTAGCCCTGAGCTCCATATGAGCAGACTGACTTCTGTGGGGCTCTGTGCAGGTATAGGGATCCACATGCACAGAGTTCACTCCAGGATTGGAGCCCTAGATTGCAAACTCTTTGGAGCTGCTCCTTCATTGCCTAGCACAGCTCAATGCTGCAGAAAACCAAATAATAAATGATAATAAAATTTAAGCAAGTGTCTAGAAATATTGAAAGCTGTTTTAAAATGACAAATATATCTTCCCCTCAAATTTTCCAGCCGCTGAAGAAAAGGCAGGTACCAATCATGAATGTGGTGAGAAAAAAAAACAAACTTGATATCACTCTTATTATGACAGATCTACTGCTTTAACTCTCTGAAAGAAATAAACCACCTTCTCCACCTAGCAGGAAAGAAAACCTTGGTCAGAATGGTGCTAATAGGTCAGCAATCGCAAAGCTATTCATTGGGAGGTATTCTTTTGTTGAATAGATCCTCAGTGACATTACACATAGAAACAATAGCAACAAAGGTGGCACTATCAGCCATGTTAACATGAGTTTAGTTGAAGTTATATAGTCCTCTGAATGTATGGTATGTGGGGGCCTGGGAGGTGCATAAGGCCAAAATATATCTTGTGGTTTCTTCTTTTAGATTACACTTGAGTCTCAAAGAACTTGAATATTTTACCGGTCTCAGTCACATAATAAAATAAAAACTAGTGAAAGAAGAAGTGTGGAAATTCATATCTAAAACCTAGAAGCATTACCAAAGCAAATGCCTAGAATGGGAATATACATATATAAGGGAGTGAAGGGGGATTTTTTTTCATATTTTAAAATTAAAAATGGCTTAAATGTTAAATTGATTTCAGCCACTAGGTCAACCCAATGCAAATTCTAACAGTGAGTTATGATTCTTTCCAAACAGGGTATATTACATATATACCAAGACCAGTAAGTAAAGCAACATCTCACACCCCAGGCATAGCTATAATTTCATTATATTTTATACAGTAAATTTTACCTCCCTCCTTTTCAGTGCTTAATTTGTAATGAAAGAGGCACTTGGGCTCAAGCAATTTTTTTACTTTCATAACTTTTACTTTCATACTTTCAACCTACTGACCGCTATTCCTACCTACATGCCTCCAGCTTTCACCCTGACCACACCACACGATCCATTGTCTACAGCCAAGCTCTGCGATACAACCGCATTTGCTCCAACCCCTCAGACAGAGACAAACACCTACAAGATCTCTATCAAGCATTCTTACAACTACAATACCTACCTGCGGAAGTGAAGAAACAGATTGATAGAGCCAGAAGAGTTCCCAGAAGTCACCTACTACAGGACAGGCCTAACAAAAGAAAATAACAGAACGCCACTAGCCGTCACCTTCAGCCCCCAACTAAAACCTCTCCAATGCATCATCAAGGATCTACAACCTATCCCGAAGGATGACCCAACACTCTCACAAATCTTGGGAGACAGGCTAGTCCTTGCCTACAGACAGCCTCCCAGCCTGAAGCAAATACTCACCAGCAACCACATACCACACAACAGAACCACTAACCCAGGAACCTATCCTTGCAACAAAGCCCGTTGCCAACTGTGCCCACATATCTATTCAGGGGACACCATCACAGGGCCTAATAACATCAGCCACACTATCAAAGGCTCGTTCACCTGCACATCCACCAATGTGATATATGCCATCATGTGCCAGCAATGCCCCTCTGCCATGTACATTGATCAAACTGGACAGTCTCTACGTAAAAGAATTAATGGACACAAATCAGACGTCAAGAATTATAACATTCAAAAACCAGTCGGAGAACACTTCAATCTCTCTGGTCACTCGATTTCTGATCTCAAAGTGACTATCCTTCAACAAAAAAACTTCGAAAACGGACTCCAACGAGAGACTGCTGAATTGGAATTCATTTGCAAATTGGATACAATTAACTTAGGCTTGAATAGAGACTGGGAATGGTTGAGTTATTATAAAAAGTAACCTATTTCCCCTTGTTTATTCCTTCCCCACCCCCTGTTCCTCAGACGTTCTTGTTAAACCCTGGATTTGTGCTGGAAATGGCCCACCTTGATTATTATACACATTGTAAGGAGAGTGATCACTTTAGATAAGCTATTACCAGCAGGAGAGTAGGGTGAGGGGAGAGAAAACCTTTTGTAGTGATAAACAGCCATTTTTTCATGGTTTGTGTGTATAAAAACATCTTCTGTATTTTCCACAGTATGCATCCGATGAAGTGAGCTGTAGCTCACGAAAGCTTATGCTCAAATAAATTGGTTAGTCTCTAAGGTGCCACAAGTACTCCTTTTCTTTTTGCGAATACAGACTAACACGGCTGTTACTCTGATAACTAACACTGCAAGTCTAGAGGTGCCAGGGCTATGAACTGCCAAGCCTAGAGGTGCCAGGGCTCAGCGCTGGCACAAATTAAGCACTGCTCCTTTCAGGTCAAGTCTTCACTTCTTTTTCATTAAAATGGTCTCAAAACCTGACCACCTCGGAAATCGAATAGCACCAGGGTCAGGTAAACAGTCATTTATATCATATCACAGATAACAACTGTAACAATTTTAACAGGAGGTGATCACCTGGAAACGTAGACTGGGAATGCGGAGGTGGGGGGTGGGCGTGGTTCAAACAGCCCGGGATAGCCCAGGAACATGGCTGGGTCATGAAGGTGGCTTAAAACTTAGGAGGAGGTGAGAGACTGTTGCACGTTACTCTGAAGCAACTCTTCTGGCCTGCTCAGGAGCAATGGGGACAAGCCATAGAATGAACCATTTCCAGTCCTCCTCAATAGGGAGTACCGATGTGCAGCTTTTATACGTGGCAGCAATAGGGGCCAGAAATGGTAAAGAAGAAAATCAGCAGGACTATAAGGGAATTCAGGCAACCAAGAGTAAAATATATACAGCGGTCAACATAGAGGTATAAAAGCAAGCTGCGTCATTACAAAAATAGAACTACATATAGTGTGAAAGTCAAAAGGGCACCCAATTCCTTGAAGAATAAAATCATTCAAGACTGAGTTCCATACCTTTTTATAGTACAGAAAACATTAGAACTGAAATGGGGGGACAGACCTCTTGTTAAGTAATCTTTTTAAAAACAAGAAATATGGCTCCATTCCAAGCAATACTGGCTGATAATGTTTTTAAAATGATAATATGCTCTCAAAACCCTAGCACAATGAGCACTCTCAATCTGCAGTTTAAGAAGTAAATTATATGCTTCAGTTTCTGCTGGAACACTGCTCGACACACAAAAATATCATTTCACACTTTGCACTTTATTGCTATAGTGTTTCTTTAGTATTAAGTACAACAGAGTTCCTATTTTACATGGTGAGTTGTGACCGAAAATGTGTGTTGATTTTCTTTAAGTCCTTGCATTTTTTATAGTGACTGGAAGTTGTTAGAATTGAAATTATATTTGTTTTCTCTTTTTTCCCCACTGTCATAAATATAAAGGGAAGGGTAAACCCCTTTAAAATCCCTCCTGGCCAGAGGAAAAATCTTCTCACCTGTAAAGGGTTAAGAAGCTAAAGGTAACCTCGCTGGCACCTGACCAAAATGACCAATGAGGAGACAAGATACTTTCAAAAGCTGGGAGGAGGGAGAGAAACAAAGGGTCTGTGTCTATCTGTATGCTCCTTTTGCCTGGGATAGACCAGGAATGGAGTCTTAGAACTTTAGTAAGTAATCTAGCTAGGTATGTGTTAGATTATGATTTCTTTAAAATGGCTGAGAAAAGAACTGTGCTGAATAGAATGACTATTCCTGTCCGTGTGTCTTTTTTGTAACTTAAGGTTTTGCCTAGAGGGATTCTCTATGTTTTGAATCTAATACCCTGTAAGGTATCTACCATCCTGATTCTACAGAGGGGATTTCTTTACTTCTATTAAAAGTCTTCTTGTAAGAAAACTGAATGCTTTTTCATTGTTCTCAGATCCAAGGGTTTGGGTCTGTGGTCACCTATGCAAATTGGTGAGGATTTTTACCAAACCTTTCCCAGGAAGTGGGGTGCAAGGGTTGGGAGGATTTTGGGGGGAAAGACGTGTCCAAACTGTGTTTCCCAGTAAACCCAGTTAGAGTTTGGTGGTGGCAGTGGAGATCCAGGGACAAAGGATAAAATTAATTTGTACCTTGGGGAAGTTTTAACCTAAGCTGGTGAAGGTAAGTTTAGGAGGTTTTCATGCAGGTCCCCACATCTGTATCCTAGAGTTCAGAGTGGGGGAGGAACCTTGACACCCACCTTTTTCTAAGACAGTACTCTTTTCTTTTGTACTCTTCTTTTTTTATAACTGCAATTTTATTCTTTGTACAACTGAGTTTTGGAAACTGTAAGATACTTACTGGAGCTGGAATTATAAAATAGATCCTGGCAGCAATCTAAAAATGTAAGATGTTATTACACCCAAAGCCTGCAAAGTGGGAAATCTGGGAAAATGCAAAAGGCCAGAGACATTGACCACACGGCAGGCCTATTGGCATTTTTGCCAAAAGTTTCCATTGTGCACAATTCAATCTTATAAGTATTTTAAGGACTTGGACTAATTTCTTGGCTAGTAAAATAATAATTAAAAAAACCACACAACATTGAAATACTCTAATGATAAAAAAATGTATAAGAAGTAAAACTGCTCTATTATGTGTTCCACATCTTTTTAAGCATCAGTTACTATAAAGTGAATTATGCTCCGATGTGCTGAGTAGTTGAGGTCAATATTTTATAAGAGAGCACCCAAACTTAAGTTGCTAAATCCATATTAGGCACACAAATAAGTGACCTTGTTTTCAAAGGTGCAGAGCACCCGACAGCTCCCACTATGGCAACAGATGCTATTCAGGAATCAGCATTTTTGAAAAACTAGGCTATTTATTTAAGTGCCTAAATATGTGTTTAAGAGCCTAACTTTAGGCACCCCTTTATGAAAATACTGGATCTAGTGATAATTCTCTGCAGAAGGAAGTGGTGAATGGCACTCATTGTATCTGTATTAACTAATAGTCTATGGTAAAATTGCAAGTAGCCTGAATCCATGCCCGAACTCCAACTGAACTGACTATCCTTTGAGTTTTTAAAGGTATGGTAAACTGGTGTTGAGTGGGAATTTTTTTTTTTAAACAAATCCATCTCTGAACTGCCTGAATTTGTATGGCAACAGAAGATGAAATACCATTAGAAAAATCTCTCTTGGAGGTACTTCTAACAAGGCGGGAGCACTGAAAGTCTTATAGAAAAGCCTACAAGCTTGCAAGATTCCCAAATACATTTCCAGCTTAATAGTCAAGATAAGCTTCAGAAAGGGATCTGACCTTTGGGATGTTAATCTGAACCAAAGTGCTGAATCTTTTCAGCTTTGTTCATAACT
This sequence comes from Natator depressus, assembly GCF_965152275.1. NCBI lineage: Eukaryota > Metazoa > Chordata > Testudines > Cheloniidae > Natator > Natator depressus. The sequence goes on from NC_134235.1 coordinate 62,695,617, forward strand.
ATTCTGCAGTGCAATAAGGAAAGACTAGTTTTGCTTCTCTATCTTGGTCACTTGCTTTCTGGGCAAGTGTAGGAGCACTGCCAAAGTAGTGCTGTTCATCTCCAGAGCAAGGAGTACCTCACAGAGATCAAGAGTAACCCTCCTGACAAACGATGCAGCAAGGCTGAGAATCGTTTAATGGAGTCCTGTCCCATATTCCTGATCCAAAAGATTGGTAGTCATGTAGGGAACTTCACCTTTAAGAAGCTTTGGCAAGAGCCATTTGGAACTAGTTGTTATGTGAGGCAGAGGCTCATACTATGCAGTGTGGATCAGTTGGAACTCGGACACTGAATGAAGCAGACCTCTGTCAGGCTCCTTGGGTCTGAGCGATCACTAACCACCACAGCTTGAAGAACAAGGTAGGGATTATTATAAAGCAGAGAAGAGTGAAAGAATTCTCAGGATGCAATTAGGGACTCACATGTTTGAAGGAAACAGAGTGTTTGAACTAAAGAGAAAGGCAGAAAGAGAAAGACTGTCTAATATTCTAGTGGACGAAGGAAATGTCATAAGATACCAAGCAAAGGATGCGCCAAAGGATAACAAGGATTGTTACAAAGAAACAAAGAAACCAGGAAACAGAAAAAATGGAACACGGAACCTTTTGAAGCAGAGAAAGTATATTTGTATTCGAAAGAGGGGCCATTGGGACAGAGGACCTGATAGAGAGAGAATGAACAATAATGGAGCCTTTAAAGTTCTCAGAAGCAGAGAAAGAGAGATACATGACTTTGGGATCAGCATTTTCTTATGTTAGAGGATGAAAAATAATGTAATTTGTAAAATGTGATATTATCCCATTCAGAGTAATTTTCCAATACATTAATTTTCTCATTATAACTTAGTTTTGTTTTGCTAAACAAAAGGAAGCACATCAACCCCTGTGGTGCAAAGAATAGTGGAGGAGATGAGCTGTGCCCCAAAATTACCCACAAATTATTGAGTGCAAGTTACACATAACCATACCACATAACCATACCACCCAAAAGCGCTCAAGGAGACAGGGGCAGAGCTAGTCAGGAGGCAGTACAGACCCCCCCGAACAACCGCATCAAGGACAGGTGAAAGAGGCAAATTTATGACTCCTTCTCTCCCCGCTCCCCACGTCTGCTCTTCTGACAACCACTCCAAGGTGTGAATTTCTTCGCACATCCTTTTTCTCCATTAAAAACTGCAACCCCATAGTTTTTAAAAATGTAATTCAGCATACTTGGGGAAAGGGCAGGCATAGATGGCTTTATAGATGGCATCATCAGGAATGCTCTAACCTGTGTCTGCAGCTCCCAATGAAAGAGACACTAGCCAGGATCTCAGGAACACAACACTCTGCTGACATTCTCAGAGAATTCCCTTATGACAGGACACTCCTTGGATGCTACCTTAAAGCAGCTTGAAGTGCCCTTTGCAACACCATAGCAGCGCAAAGGGGATTTATCTGGGGCCTATGAGATTAGCTTGAGATGCAGTTCATGCATTTTATTAATTATAATTGAAAAGCAAACAGAAAAAATTGGATGACTTGGTAACAGGACACAAAGCATTTCTCCTCTAGGTCAGTGGCTTAAAACTGGTCCAGATGGTAATAGCCAAAAGGTGTTACCATCTGGCAGCTGTTTGATGGCCTGACATCATTTGGTGATCTTAGCTTTATTCTTCCTAATGAAAAAAACACTGTCACAATTGACATGCCACTCTTAGAAATCTCAGCAGAGAGTACAAGAAGTAAATGGATGCTGAAGATCAAACTCACTCCCCCTTATAAAGATGATCCCTCTGCAGTCACTGCTGAGAAGGTTCGTGCACAGTGGGAGAAAGCTTGGGCTCCCACTGCCCATACAGGATATGTTTTGAAATTATAGAAGAGGACAATCAGGCTTCATTACTGTACATCTAGCATCTTCTATGATCATTAAATACAGAAAAAATGTTAACACAGAAAACTTGGTGATCATTTTTCTGATACACAGCAGGCCAGGAGCTCAATTAGTGTAAACTGGCTTTAGGTCCACTGAAATAAATAGAGCTTTGCCAGTTTAGACCATCTAAAGATTTGGCCAAGCATGTTTTCTACATAGCAGCAGCATCATATTGTTAAAAGTTTGTTTACACAGCCCCCATCGTAAGATGCATTCCATTTTATACCATCTGTTCTATCTACTTATTATGCCAGAAAATATTTACTCATTGAAGAAATTCAGAAATAATGCAGGAGGAGAGGCCAATTCACTGGGCCAAGACCTGCTCGTATTACTCATGTGATTAGGTCCCAATGATGTCAATGGGATTACGCACCTGAGTAAGGCAAGTAGGATTGGGAGCGCAGTGAAAAGAGAGGGCAAAAAACAGAGTGGGAAGTTTAGTACAACATGTATATCTCATCCTACCAGGCTCCCACATTAGATCCCCATGTTAAGAAATCATGGCCAAACACTGAAGCCCTAAATCAGGGCAAACTTTGATTGAAATCAGAGAATGAGAATTTAGCCTGAGTAATGACTAAGATTTTATCTATAGGGAGAACTCTACCTCATGTCTAATGAGATTTTAGACCGAAGGACTAAAATGGTTAATACTGTTAGAAAATGTGCTGCTAGTAAACCATCCAGAGATTTTAAGAAACTCAGGATTCAAATCACCTACAGTACATGTAACGCAGGATGAGCTGTGAATAGCTCGAACAGAACAGTAACAGGAGTAACATGCAGAAAAGCCCGCCCGAGGTGGAGGCAAAGGCAGCTCCCTGTCCATGTCCCAGGCCCCTGCCTAGGGCAGGTGGAGGGACCTAGGCTCCCCATAGCTGCCTGGCTCCAGCCTAGGGGGGAGGGGCTCTCAGAGCTGCAGCCCAGCCATGATAAGAGCTGTGTGGGCAGCTGTGGGAGCCACGGTGGACCCTCTGCCTGCCAGTGGTGCAGGAGGCTCGAGCAGCCCCTGGTCCATGTCCCTGCCGCCTGGGGGGCGGGTGGATGGTCCAGAGCCAGGTTTGGGGAGAGCCACGCGGGCAGCTGTGGGGAGCCGGCATGGAGTTGTGGACCTTCCTCCTGCCCCCCGAGGGCTGGGAACACGGGCAGGGGGCTGCTCTCAGCCCACCCCCTGCACCTCAGGCAAGTGGAGGATCCTCCGCAGCTCCCCACAGCTTCCTGGGCTCCCCGGCTGGACTCCATGCTGGCCTGGTTTGGGGGAGGTGCCTCGGGGGAAGAGAAGGTGCACCCCAGCGAAAAGTGGATAGACCAGGCTCATCTACGTTCAAAAAATGGGAGGGCATGGCCCCCTGGCCCCCCTGATTATGGCGCCACTCGCCCAGGGCCCCAGCAGCAGAGCGCGGTGGGAAGCAGGAGGGGGCCAGAGGGTGGAGTGTGGGCAGGGAGGACCACACAGGCAGTTTGGGTAGGCTGAGCCTTCCCCTGCCTTTGATACCTGCCGCCCATGGGCTGCAGCCCAGATGCATTTTTCAGGATGCAGGTGAGAGAGATGGGAAAGAGAGCAACAGAGAGTGGTTGGAGCCCTGGCTTCAGCTCCTTATACACTGACCAGGTTAGCTGGCCAGATGCACAGAAACGAGCTGCACCTTTCTCTGACCACCTCTGGACCAAGAGTATGGCACCTCTTGGGGCTCCTCCTGGGGAGTGAACTTTGCAAACTGCCTATTACTGAGAGTTATGCCTATGGACAAATTCAAGCCCTAAGATTCTGGCTAAACAGTGGGTATCTCGTCCAAAAAATTTGAAGGAGAGAATAGATGTGTGGATTTTCAGTGCAGTGTTTTGCATTCCATTCCATGGCGACATGTCAATAAATGTCACAATGTATAAGAATCAGTTTTGTTATGTGATGCAGTACAACCTGATGTCGTGTGATCTTTGGGATTTAACCTGATATAATATAGCAAACCACTTTGTTTTAACTAGATGTTTGTGGTCAAATCAGATACTAAATTCATTGTGGTGGAAAGAAGCAGAACCACAAAACAGGGGTCTGTAGGTTATCCTGCAGAACTTAATGCAGCCCCTTTAATTTAGTATTTTGTAACGTTTGTAAGATAGTACATCAACCTATCTGAACCACTCCAGAATTCACTGACCTGTTTTCTTAAGATTCTGATCATATACATTCTGTGTGGATTATTCTGGGCTGAGGGCTTCATGCACGAAGAACTGTCAGATAAATCCACTTCTTCCTCTATCTCTTTTTCTTTCCATTTTCTCATATTGTCTCTTCCTTACAGCTCAGGCCTGGCTGTTGGTGATTGGATTTTGTATCTCAGCCTCTGTAGTTTAGCTGAAGTCAAGGTGGAAGGAAATTTAAGCCACAGCATTTACTGAATGGGATTCAATCTGATTTATCAGTCAGGACTGTTGAAATGACTCGTGGAACACAGCAGCAGCTCCTTGGCTCACTCCTCATGTGTTTTACAGGAATATCAGTATAACAAATTGACTTACTGAGTTTCCTGATATGACAATTCATTCAATCAAACCTTTCAAACAAAGACGTCTGGGAAAAGAAGTGATACCACAAAGTACAATATATTACGTTGTGCACTCCACATATACTCTGCAGTGATTATTTCCATAAATACATTTACAAGCACACAACGCTGGAGCCTGATGCAGCCACAATGGGGCAGATGTTAAAAATTCAGTATTAAATAAATGTACACATACTATGCCCTTGTAGGGAGTATCCTTTTACTAGTAAGGTAGATTATGCTAATTTCCAGCACAGGTTGAAACAGCAGAGCAGCCATACATTGAAGCTCGAGGCTCTTACGACCAGGAAGCACTTTGGTTGGCAATTCAGATAATACATTTTTAATTTGCAGGCATTTTTTGCTAAGTGAAGGCAACCTGCCAGCCATTAAAAAAAAAGTTCTTGTCAATGTAAAAAAAAAAAAAAAAAAAAATCTACCCTAGCGTTATAGCATATTCTCTGGACAAAGTCATTCCTTAAAACACACTTCTTGAAAAAAGACATTAAACCTGGCTCCTTCTCTGAAATTAAGTGTTGACAAAAATCCATATTAGAAAGTCTTTTCGTTTGTTTTCAAATCTAACTAACAAGATATGCTAAACTTTGTTGCTCAATCACTTTGTTTTTGATTGCATCCTCTTTCATCTTGTGTCTGCCTGTTAAAATCTCTGCCTCAAAGAGTTTACAACCTAGTCTCCTTATAAATTTGTACAGCTCCTAGCACATTTTGGGAATGATGTTAATAATGATTAATAATGCTTGAGACACAGAATATTTAGGAAAGCCAGAAGTTGGCTTGTTTCTCTGTTCTTCCATTACCCAATAAATACTTGGTAAAATTATGATTTATTGCAGTTAAAGAAGTTACTGTAATTGGACAAAATGTCCCCATTATAATGTATTGGAATTCAAAACAAAAAGATCATTGTTAAGGAACAATCTTCACAGAAGTTTAAAGCTCTTCATTAGAAGGACAAGAATACTGAAGTAAGGATCTATTGTGCATCCATCCCCAGGGTACCTAAGCATCTTTGCTGAGACACCTCAACTGTTCTTCTAAAATATGCGCTTTATTTCATTCCAGCTACAACTATTGGATTTGAAGCAAGAATTTTAGGGAAGTCCTATGGCCTTTGTTATGCAGGTGGTCAGACTAGAGGATCACTGTGCTCCTTTCTGGATTTATAATCTATGAATCTTTTGGGCGAGGGGTGAATCAAGTCTGTCGAAAACATACGGCAAAATGTCATTTTAGTAAAGATCAAATTCTACTGAGCTTACATTACTTTCAGTAGTCAGAAAGCAGTGCAGATAAGTGCCTCTGCATCCCTAACTAAATGTTCAGTGATCACCCTTCTTTAAGCAACATTTGCACCTGATTCAGACCTGTAGCTGTAGGACAGTTGTGATAAGACTGATACAGGTGCATAAGGGCTCCCTCGCCACTCCTCTGCATGATGCCTTCTGAACTAGTCTTCTGGTAAATTCTATCTATCAGATCTCATGTAAGAGCGCCTCAGATTGCCAGCTGTGGGAGCCTACTGGGCATTCCTTATTTTAGCTGGGAGCCTACCCTGTGCCTAAATCCAGCTTTGCAAATGCATTCAGACAATTGTCCATATAATAAGCACTGATCTCTGTAGGGCCAGGCAAAGCTATGCCCTTGTGAAAATCCCACCCTACCTCTTCCAAAAGCAACAACCTTCTCCTCACGCACACACTTCAGGAAGCATACAGTTAGAATATAAAAGTGAAAGCTATGAAGATCATAATTTAGAAAACATTAAATAAATTCTGATATTCCTGAAAATGGAACTAGATCCTATGATTGTATTTTGTTATGATTTCATTGAAATCAAATATTTTGCAGCTAGCCATCCTTTAAAAGTATACTGTTTACCAAATTATGATTTGTGTTCACTATGAAATTTTAAAGATAAGGATAGCAGTATTGCTCTCATGACTATGAGTATAATACTGGAAATTTTAGCCCATTAGCACTCCAGTGGTAGCAAACTTTGCACTTCTGTCTCAGCTGAGTGGTAGCTCAAAGCACTGCAGGGGATTTTCACAGCTCCCAAAAAAGGAGTTGCAGTTTATAACACTCTGCATTATGAGCCTTTGCTATTCACTTTCAAAACTGAGTTGTTGCTGATCTCAGAACAAGATGGAGGAGGTGGTGGTCACCTCCCATATTTGGGGGCAGGATCTGCGTTTAGGGTTGATAGAATGGCAAGCACCAAGAAATTGCATTCCTTGTACTCTTGTGTAATTATATGTCATCAGCTCTAACAGGGATGACTCAAAGCCCCCAAATTACAACCCAACAGGAAAGTGAAGAAGGAAATTATCTTTAAATATTCTGTATTAAAATGTATTTGTCATTTTTACACTTGCAAATATATTCTGCTAAGGATTTTGGATCTTGAGAGATTTTTTTCTTTTTTCATTTTTTAATGGAAAGCTTTTGCACTTCACCTTTAAGGCATTACTGCAAATTTTATCTTGTTAATTGACTTCTCATATGCTAATTGTTTTACACCACATTAAGTAATGCTCTAATTTGTTCTAATGCTCTCACTTAATGGGAATAAAATGCAGCACATATAGGAATGTGTTTGCTCATTTACATATGCAATAAATACACACACTTGCATTCTGACGGATTTGGTTGGGGGGGGAGACAGAGAGAGAGACACACACACATGGAGGAAGGGACAGAGAGAGACAGAGATGGGGAAAAAGAAGAAGAGAAGTAACATACAAATAAACGGTCACACTGAAAAGAATAAAGGAGAGTTGATACCCATGCAATAGACATCAATTCTGCATTGTTATATACATCAGTGTATACATTTTGCTTCTTCAGTCTTGCTGAAAAAAGCAAGACAGAGAGAACCTGATTAAATACCTGACTGAGTATACTGGGCATGAAAGATGAGCAATGAATCGGTTTCTTTCTGTTTAGGCAGGGGAATCATCATTAGCTTATGTGTACTACTAGCTGGGGATGTGATGGAGTGACATACTAGGAATGGTCATAACTATTTCCACAGCTGGCACGGTATCTGTCTCTGAAGCTAGGTTATTTCAGAGATACACACCTAACAGTAGGCCAAGGAGACGGCATTTGCTGCCTGGTTACATCTCTCCAGTGTCCTCACAGAACTGACTCAATGGCCTGGTATCCACTGTAGGGCCTCACAAATTAAAAATAAGAAAACAGTAAAGGAAATGTATTACGAATATTCAAGCCTTTCGTGAAACTTCAGACATTTCACCAAGTAGCCATCTAAATATATTTTCCAAAATGTCAGGTCAGTCACTTGCCTTTAATATTCCTCATATAAACACTGGTAATAAGAATATTTGTCAATATGTATCCTACTTTTGTACACTGAAGCATATAATCTGTTTGAAAGTGAACAAACTAAATTCAAAGCAGTTTATACTCTTGTTAGTAGCATGTGATGTTCCCGAAGCTACTGTCTGGGGACTGTTATTTTCTTGTCCTTTTCTCCCATCCTCCAGAAGATCTAATGCAGTGCACTGGTCAACACAGAGAGAATAGCTAAGATCTTAAAAGTGGGCTTTAGATGATCAAATCAGGACTTTACAGTTGTACCTACCTTAATTACATTGCTAATGATACTAAATTTGTCAAGCAATGTGTACACAAACAATAATACAGAAGGACTGACAGGTTATGGGGGTAGGAAATAAGATTCATGTTTTGTGGTGGGGGTCGGTTTGTTTTTGGGGGTTTTTTACATTCCCATTTGTACACCTGTGGAAAAATAATTAGAAATACGGACATTCAGTGAGGAGAAACCTAGAAAGCAATAATGACAAACCCCTATAAAATATTCCTGCAGTGGGTGAAATCTCTAATTTCTATAAATTCTATGAGGAAAATATGAAAAATCACAAAAATCTAGATCGCCAGAAAAATCTTTTATAAGTGCAGAAAAGATTTCTGGAGAGAGTCTCCTAGAAGGAATAAGAAAAGGAAGAAACCCAAGGACTGTGAAATTATTATAAGAAGAAACTACTACTAGCACGGATGTATGACTTGTATAATAAATATTTTTAAATGCCTTTAAATTAATATACCATTAGGGTTGTAGTTTTAGGCCTTAATCCTGTGATGATCTTCCAGGGTCTTGTGCAGAGCTCATTACAGAATTGGGGCCTTAAAAACACAAAAAAGTCAGAAAACTCAAATACTTACAGCTACTCGCAACAGGTCTGGATTTGGTCCAGTTCAGTCAGGACCATTGCATATGAAGATTATATTCCAGCATAGCTAGTAATCTCAGATATGCCACATAAATACAGGCCAATAAAGGGTGATATAAAAATCCTAACTTTTGCATTTTTGACTTTCTGATACTCAAAATTTGCCAGAGTCAACCTGCTCTACAAGAAAAGAGCAAGACTGTATAAAAAAAAGAAATTAGGGCTCAATTCAAACAATCAATGGAGCTCCACAAACTTCTGTTTTGCCCCGAGGGCACATTTAGGGGTTTCTTGCAATCATCTAGCTTGGCAAACCCCCTGAGTGTTAAAAAACAGGAGCAGAATGCTAATTTATTTCTTTCATTCCAAAAAAACACAACCAAAACACCCTCCCCCAAAAAACCAAACAAACAGGAAAAAAAAACAGAACAACCCACCAATCCCCCGTGTGTTCTCAGGAATCTTGTTGAGGTTTTTTAATTAAGTTGTTTCTGAAAGGTGCAAATTTGTTAGTCTCTAAGGTGCCACAAGTACTCCTGTTCTTTTTGCGGCTAACTCGGCTGCTACTCTGAAACGGAGCACTGAAAACTAAAACCCTCATATGGATTTTCCACATTAAAATCTCCAGGTCTCTGAGCAGACCAAACAACTATCTTCCCATTGCACGCCTCTTCTTTCTTATCCTCAATTTCATACATTCCTAACCATGCTGCATTTGTACAAAGGAATTCCTGCCATCTTACGAAGGGCTGAGGGGTATGCAGTGTAAATTCTAGCCGTTTTGGCAGTTATTTGCACTTATTTGTTCCTCTCCAAGAAAGAAGGAAGCATATGGCTCCCTGTGCCAAGTTTATGCTAATCATGTAGAGGTGAAAATCTTCCTATTCCATTCTCATTTTTCTGAGCCATAAAGTCTCCTTACAAGCAGAATTACAGATAAGATGTAACTTTAAAGAACAACTGCAATACACATCGGTAGGAAGATAAACCACCAAAGAATGCTGGAGAACAGCCTGGACATTTGCCCCCACAATGTACTAATATACTGCATGCAAACCTTCTTAGTGAAGAAACATGCTACCATTCCACAGTGCTCTTTATTAAAGAGATGGAGGCTACTTAATCAAGACCAAAATCTTGTAATCTCTTTCCTCTCCTTTCTATCAGCATCCTGTCTGAACTTCTCCTTATTGTGCACATTGTGAAGGGCCCTTCAACAACTCTGTCTGGGTCAAAAAGCAGCCTTGTACTTGGCCAGTTTCCTGGATGTGTGGGAGTTCCTGCGCAGCACTTAAGGCTCAAAGTGTATCCAACAGGAGAACTGTTTCACATCGGAAGCAATTCTTCTTTGCTCACTCTGTCATGATATCCCTAGGGCTGGAGATCTCTCTCTTCATGAAGCTGCTGTTTCCAGCGTACTTCGGGATCAGTGTCCATTCCTACTTCTAAAACAGCAATGAAACAGTGCAACGGAACACATTTTTTCCTTTTCCCCCTTCCTCAAAAATACATTTTTATACCTGTGAAACTTATAAGCAACTGTGCAGAAAGACACAGAAATTCAAAGGAAAATTTACTAAATAGAAAACATTAGCCCATATTTTCAAAAGTGACTAGTTATTCTGGGTCCTTCTGTAACTCACACACCTTCTGGGTGTGGTGTTCTGTCCCATCTAGTGGCACTGAGACCACTTAGAGAGAGAGAGAATTAAATGAGTTAGCTTTCAGCTCATGCAGCAGAGGCTCATGCACTAAGTTCCAGTGATCCCCGGTTCGATCCCACCCACCGATGGAGCTTTATTTTCAGAAAGTGGGTGCTCAGCATTTTCTGAAGATCAGGCCCTTCTCTCTAAAGTTGGGCATCCAAAGAAAGAGGCACCCAGAATCACTAGTCACTTGAAAATTTGAGACAAATACAGCCAATGTCTATGTTTTTCTGAAAAACAAAAATAAAGTTGTTTGTTTTGTTGCAGAATGTTCCTAGGCTAGAAAATAAATTATGTTTGACATTGGATTTCAATCAAAGCTGCAAATAACTTATCCTTCAGTTGTGTTTGAATACTGTTTGACCGCCGATAGAGATAGGCCAAACTGTGTTCAGGATCTAATGCAGACTGTATGATCAGAGCCTGTTAGAATAAAAGCTTATCATGTTTTTTGCATTAAAACATGGCACAGTTTAACTACTAAATTTACTTCCAACAAATTCTCCTTAGCTATAGCTGGAGGGAATCAAGGAAAGCCATATTTGTCAAAAATGGCCAGTTTCCTTCTGTTGGCAGAGGCTATATTACATCAATAAAGGACCAGGGATAGCTAGGGTATGTTGGAGCCCTAACCACACTGTCTTACCCAGCCATTTCCCCATAACAGGTGCTCGGATGTAGTGATATAACAGCCAGCATGGTGGCTCTTGGCAACTTTGAAACGAGGACCTGCTAGGAGCTGTATCTGTTGGGTTAAAGGCTACTTTGTGGAGTGACACAATGTGGCCTGAGCATAGCCCTCAGCAGAATCTACAGCGATCATTAACTTAATGGGATAATTCAAATCAGTACTATTCAAGGAGAATAAGGCTTGCAGAATTAGGCCCAGAGGCTGCAACTTTAACATAAGCTCTGTAGATGAATAAGGCATTAAAATCACCTTTCCTGTTGACTTCACTATATAAGTGCGATACTATATATCAATTTACCCCTGAAAAGCCTAGGATACCTAAACATTAAGTCACTGGCATCACCAACAGGCATATCTCACACAATTACATATTCTAGAATCACGTGAGAACAAGTTTCAGTTTTCTGAGCACAAAGTAGAAAAATGCAAATGTGAGTCTATTTATGCCTATACATTTAATGTATAATGGAATAAAGCATCCACTTTGTGACTTACATAGCACTTTGGACCTTATCAAGTACCATTAAAATGCATTAAATTGCTCTAATAATGATGCACAACTGACCTGCACTGTGCTTCCTCATTCCTAATCATCTCCATTTTCTGTCTAAATATGAAAAACAGTAATTTTCAAACTACTAACTTCAGGTCTTTGGGTACTAAAAAATAGAAACACATTACTGCAGAATATGTTAGGGCTTGTCTACACTTGAAAGTTACTTTGGATTACACTTTCCACTCCAGTTTATCAGGAATATCTATTCCTAAAGCAGTCTGTTCTGTTATGCTGGATTTCCTTTTGAATCCACTTCCCTTTTGAATCATTGCATCCACACAGTGTTGTGCTTTTTGGAAGTAAGCACACAGAAGTCTGGGCAGACATCCCAGGATGCAATGTTCTACCACTCGGTTCTGTGCATTCTGGGATTTTTTTCATGACACATTGTAGGATATCTACTAGAAGACACTGGAATTCTGGGACTTGGAGTCAAACAAATCCATAGGATTCCTCTCCTGCCATCCCATCATGCTTTTACAAGACAGCACTATTTTCCAACTACTATCAGCCAGCATGGAGGAAACATGGCTGGGCACTGCAATCCTGATGGTCATTAATACATCTATCACCACTGCTCCCCTGTGGTCCCTCCGCTCACCAAGTCCCTCCTTTCCACCACCACTCCTCCCCCGTGGGCCCCCCCCGCTCACCTAGTCCCTCCACACACACCACTCAGCAAGCAGTGAGGGTTTGGGGGGGGGGCGGAGAAAGGGACCCGGTGAGCAGTGAGTGGGGGGCCTTGGGGGAGGGGGTCTAGCATGAGTGAAGCCTGGGGAAGAGCAGGAATAGAGCATGGGCGGGGCCTTGGGAGCAGCAGGGGGTGGGGCCACAATCTGGGCACAAGGTGGGGAAACCGACACTTGGGCCAGCCTCCCCAAATGCTGGAACCATGTGCTACCCATGATTTGCTCCTCTCCCCACAGGCCAAGCAAATCCAGGATGGACCTCAGCATGGGACCACATGGAAATATGGGGCATGTCTGCTGTATAAACAGTATGTGAGTCTAGGTGTGTGAACTTGCCACTATCTGGAATCACAAAGAGGTGCACATGGTTGCACACTGGTATTTAAATAGGAAGGTGACATCCCATCAAGATAAGCCCAGAGTAGAGGGCACACAGGAAATCAGACAGCTGACACTGTTGTGCAGTGTGGAACAGCAACTGAAGGAGAAGCAGAATAGTTAATTCAGAATGGAGGTGCATACACATGATACAAAATATCACCTTGAATGTGACAAATAAGTAATCCTGCTTTTGCTTTTTAGCCACTACAGTTTCCAGTGACATTCATCTTATAGAAATTAAAGTTGGAAAAAAATTAGAGACTACCATCCAATTCCTTACTTCTGCCAACAAAGAATGAACAGCAACAATTTCAGGTAGAAAGCGAAACATCTTGTGGGGGTTGGGGGGGAGGGGATTTTCAAGCCTACTATTACCCTGTCACTTATATGCTATGACAGGTCAGTGAACGATTTACTAGGCTGAGAGAGCAATTTAATGTTCTTACTTGATAAATCTTCTGATAGTGGACATCTTCAAATGTTGGATTACATTGTAATTCCAGTAAACTGACTCTGTCATTCTAGTGAGAAGAGTTCCAATCATAGACATCTAGAAATCTGAGCTAGGGCTTTGTTATTCACCTAAAAGTTAGAATCATCTGGGGATGGCCATATCTAAATCTATTGATAATGTTCAAGTACGTGCTACTTGAAAGGCTCTGGAAGAGATGCTTGTTATTACATTCTCAATTGATGTGATGTGAACTAACGACAAGTAGGGAATGAGTCTGAAAAGCCCAAAACAAAACTTATCAGATATCTATAGCTCTTGCAATTTTCTTGATCTCCATTAGTGTAAAGTAGCTTGACATTTTCTAAAAGAATTAGAATTTCTAAAAGCATATTGGAATTTGGAAAAGGAAACATATTACTAATACCTCCTAGGCTGTCAATAATTCTACTCCATGGTGAGTCTATGGAAAGAATGGCTTTCTGTATATCTGTAAAACATATATTGTAAGGCCTCTCTTTTGAATGGACATTTCTAAACATTGTAAGATTAAATTCATAAAAATCTGCTCACAGAAGAAATATTAAGGATTTCTTGAATTTATTATGAAATTCAGCACTGACTTTAATTATTCATTATAATGTAGATGTTATGAAAGAAAACAATTAGACATAAGTAACAATGTAGAACAGTAAAAACAATTTTTGGAAAGTCAACATACCGAACTCCAGCCTTCCAGAGATAATCTTTCTATGGAGTGAATTTACTCATTCCTTTAAAGAGCCCTGATTAAAGCTCATTGTTAACTGAATCTTAATGGAAAGTCTCTCTTAATCTCTCTATATTTCTTGGTGCTCCTCCTGACACAGTATGTAGAATATTCTTCATGAATACAATCTGGAAAAAAGTGATTCTGTCTCAAGACTTTGTTCTCTCAAAACAAACTGTTGTATGACTGATTGACAACCTAAGACAACGGTTGACTCCTGTAATATATTCTTTTCAGGAAATATCACAAAGGAAAAGGGCAGGCGACGCCACATTGGCTATGGCTGTTGTGATAACCCTTCTTTCATTCAGCTCATCAATAAAAGAGGAGCCTAGTAACTCTGTGCCACTAGATCATGAAAAATCAAAAGATCTGGGAGCTCTTTTGTCCTGAAGTCTCTCCATTCTAACATTGGTGAGACAACAGTTTGCCTAGCCATATGTGACAGAGAGAGATTCAACCAGCTGTAATGAATGCAGAGAGCAAGAGAATAAACAGCTTTGCTACAATGGAAGAGTTTTATGGGAATTGTCTGGATGCCTCATTCAAGAGAGGGTTTGTCACTTCTCCACTGGACTTCCCTGAGAAGCACTGGTACTACTGGACTGAGAAACACACTGACTCACTAACTTTGACCAATCACTACCTGGAGCAAGCACATGCTATACTTACAGGAAAATACCTACAGAATCTCCTAGAAACACTTTGATTTGTTTCCTTACTAATATTACCTAGAATAACAAGGGCATGAAAGCAAAAGTCCATCTCCAATACCTGTAACTAAAATACAAACACTACTATGGTTCAGCATTTGTAATGCACCCATCACCATAGTATCTAGGGACCACGTATTCAGTTAAGAAAAGGAGCATGTCACAGAACGGGATCATGCTTCCCACCTTCCAGGGATTAGCTGCTTACTTAGCAGGGCTGCTCTTTCTTGTCTGTTTGCTGGAGAAAGCACTGCTGGCCATTCTGCATCTGTATGTTTGTGGAATGACTTGTGCATTGCATCCTTAAGGTGTCACGAAGGAAGTTCACGTGGCAAGGAGTTTTTGGAAGCGAACACCAACCCAACCCCATAAAAAGGGCGGCAGGGGGCATTGGGGGGAGAATTAATTAAAAACTACCATTTACCCCAAGCAGAAAAAGACGATTCAGTGGATGGAAATTTGTTTCAACCTAAACTGTTCTCCAGGCGCTAGGAGATCCTAAGTGGAGATGGGCCTGAGCTTACACAGCACTTGGCACCTTATCAACTACCATTAAAATGCATTAAATTATTCTAATAATGATGAACAATTGACCTTCACAGTATTTCCTCATTCCTAATCATCTCCATTTTCAGTCTAAATATGAACAGTCTAATTATCAAACTACTAACTTCAAGTCTTTGGGTATTAAAAAAAAATAGGAACACATTAATTAGTTTCAACTATATGCTTTATGAACTTTGGGAGTCAGAGTGAAACTAGGACTGTAATATATGGTAAGGCTCATCTACACTTGAAAATTACTTTGTATTACATTTCTCTACTCTACTTAATCAGGAATAACTATTCCTAAAGTAGATTGTCCACACTGTTCTGTTATACTGGATTCTCTTTTGAAGCCACTTCCCTTTGGAATCATTGCATCCACACAATAAGTACATCTCTAATCAGTATCTCTCATTCTAAACAAACAAAAGGAAGTGTTTCTTCACACAATGCACAGTCAACCTGTGGAACTCTTTGCCAGAGGATGTTGTGAAGGCCAAACGTTCAAAGGTTCAAAAAAGAACTAGATAAATTTGTGGAGGATAGGTCCATCAATGGCTATTAGCCAGGATGGGCAGGGATGGTGTCCCTAGCCTCTGTTTGCCAGAAGCTGGGAATGAGACACAGGGAAAGGATCACTTGATGTTTCCTGTTCTGTTGCCCTCAGGGGCACCTGGCATTGGCCACTGTCAGAAGACAGGATTCTGGGCTAGATGGACCTTTGGTCTGACCCAGTATGGCCGTTCTTATGTTAATTAAATTATTTTTCACTGTTCACCAGCAAAGCTGCTATGAGGCTTTCCAGAATGATTATCTTTTTCCTCCCCTAAGGACACAAAACTTTCACTCCACATACAGTAACTCTAAACCAGGACTGGGTGGGACATAACACACTATGCTTCTACCTGCAGCATATATAGCCTGATTAATTTAAGAGAATGGCTACATACTCTACGTAAGTCCTATTTGTTTAATCAGAATTTGACAACAAAATAAGAACTCTACTCTAATCCTTACTGGATTAAAATAAAAGGGCCTGCCCAGTATAGGAATTGACCTTCCTTTTGTTGTACTTTATATGTAGAAGACTTAGATTAATGGATAACAAGAAATGTAAACTGCCTGTATACACTGGGAGTCTGAACATAAGAAACAAACTGTGCTGTGCCTGACAAGAATGTGAAGATTATCCTGCTGGCTCTGGTACAGACACCGGCAATTTGAATAAATATAAATGCAAAGCACCCTGATTCTCCTTTCACAGGTCACTCCGCTCTTTTCAACAGCGTTATGTCTAATATACATGGGTATAAATCAGAGCAGATTGGGGCCTAATAATTTTAACATACATAATTAAAAGTAAAATGTCATGGGAGGTGGAAAATTTTGCAACAGCACAGCAAAGATAGCTAGTTATTGTGTCTGCCCTATATGGTATTGCTGTGCTGTGTGGAAGGATAAAATCATTTTCCCCCAATATATCCCTTTTGTTACAGTATACCCTACACTGGAAGAAAAATGCAGAGGCATTTGTCACATGGTACATAGGGAAGACAAACTTGCAAAGTACTCGTAGTTGTTCTTTTACATATCACCAGAAATGAATTCCAATTTTACTGGAATATGAAATAGTCCAAATATAAGCTTTAAAGAAAGGACATGAGTGATATTTGGCAGTTTTAAGAATATCCTCCACATTAATTTAGAAGTAGAATGCTTTGTCTCTGAAGAGTTTTGTGTTTTTAACCAGGACCAAAGTTTCACAGCTTGATTGATGTCATAATACAGAGTATCCTACCAGTGCTTAGGCACAGAAATGGCAATGGAACTGAAAATTTGCTTTTTGATGAACACCTCTCTCCCATCAAACTTAATAAAGGAATGTTGGGGCTGTTATATCACAGTGCTGCCAGTGCTCAGTTTTTACTGTGAGTCTTGTGATATTAGGTGTTTTCTTTCAAGCCCTAGCTCCTGGAATCCTATGATTAGGAAAGAATCTCAGCTTCTATTTAAAAAAAAAAAAGTTTCTAGCCTTCATTCTTGTGGAAAAAGAACTTGAAAATGTCACCTGAGTGCACCCTGAAGACTCAGAAACCAAAGGGTCAAAAAAAAAAAAAATCCAGAACTTACGATTAAAAACAACCAATATGCTTTTTAATTCATTCTCATGATTTGGGGGCCTGATTCATGATTTTTGAATGCTTGGAGTTGGCAATACTGTTAAATCACAGGGGAAAGACTGATGCTTGAAAACAATTTTTTAAAATATGAGCTGGAATTTTGCATACATAGTTCTATGTGCACTGTAACTTGTCTACTCAAATGCTAGAATTTGTTTCTTTCTACCATTGTGAGTGCAAAAGGGTATGCACAAAAATTAATGGTCATCTTGAGGCCTGTTTGAAAACATAGCCCTTGAAGTTTAAAATGGTAACAATAACATGTTGTTAAAAAGCTCTCCTACCACCAAAATATACAGAGATGCACTTTTACATGAAAATGGTATCAAGAACTGGATTTTCTATACATTAATCCATTTTAAAATTATCTGAAAGAATTTGGGTATGAATGTTTCTGAACATGAATGCATTACCTATACTTCCTAGATTGTCAATGGGACTAATCAATACATCAATGGATAGAAACACAAATGCCTACATATAAAATATCAATTTTATTTTGTGAAACTGTATTAACAGATATTTAAGGGTTTTTATACATCTGTAGGAAGCAACTGGAAGAATTAGCAAGCATAGAGCATTCTGAGCTAAACTATCATTTTTTAAAATGTAGCTTCGTGCTGTTTTATGACTCATGACACACAGCAGATGGCCCATTTACCTATACACTCACACTATATGTGCAAGTGCACTGAAAGATTATATAAATTCCATGGTCAGTTAGGATTTAATGTCTGCTGAATTATGAAAATGCAGTGCTCTTGGAAACAGACAGGCAAAAGGCATATTCTGTGGGTATCACACTTGGGGCATATGATTAGCAACATGGAATTTATTAACATTTGCTTGGAATTCCCTTTTGCCTGACCTAAAAATTGGCCCTGAAGTGCTAAAGAACTCCTAGTTCCCTCATTAATATATGCCAAAGGGATAAATAAAGCAGAACCTGCTATTTTTACAACAGTTCAAAGAGCCCACATACACACAGTTGATCAAGTCCTGCCATGAGTACAGGGGACGGGACTAGATGACCTTCTGAGGTCCCTTCCAGTCCTACGATTCTATGATTTTATGAAGTATTTACCTAACATATTAGCCTCTAGTCGGTATGGCCATAATGGATTTTCCTCTCCTTTCAACCTCACTTCCTGCATCCATCCCCTCTGGAACGGATACTTCCAGGAATGTTATCACCTCATCAGGCAGGAATGAATGGATTATGATATGCAGTCAATCCCAGAGGTACTTAAGCCACTCTGCAGACCACATTGTAACAAATAAAGCACGAAGATAGCAATGCATGCCAATTACTAGGGCCCCTGGACAGGAAGCCTTCTTGACAAGTTATCCTCAGCGAGGCAGGCTACCTCCATTTTCCCCCTGCTTTAGTATATAGTCAAAGAAAAAAAGATGACATTTCTAGGAATTCAGAAGTCATAAAAAAATCCAGGAGTAATTTTCCCCTTAACCTCCCCCATCATCCCCTTAACAGAGTAATAAATGTAAATAATAAACATCAGTTTAACTTTCGTTAATTGTATTTTATATCCTTTGAAGATAAAATAAATAAAATGTTAACGCTGTGAACTGCAGTCATGAAGCCAAAGGTTTATCAAATCCCTTGTACTGTATTGTGTACCACACAATTATATAGGTCAAACACAGATCCTTTTAACTGTCCACCTTACTATGGCCTGACAACCTACACTATAGCTGGAAATAGGTTAATATTTCATTGTCTAGCTGGCTTTCTCTCATTTCTGAGAAATTTATGATTTCACATGTTCCTTCTAAAATTCTCTGTTACATCTATGAGAGTATAAAGTAGCCCTAAATCAGCTTTGGTACATGAAAATGTACATTTATATAATTAAGAGAGCTGTTGTTTATATTCACGTCTGTACATGAATATACCCTAAAGTAGGGTGTTTCTCCCAAACTTCATTTCTGATTCCTTAATGCTGTAAACATTCTCAGGTCCAGCTCCTCAGGTGCAGCCAATCTATACGCAGCAGAGAACCCAAGTATCTTTGTGCTGCCCTGATCCACGGGGTTGCCAGCGGATAATCTGGCATCAGATCATTTAGCTTATGAAAGCCTGCAGCAGACCTAACATACCCTCTACGCACAGGGCTACATTGGCCCTATGTCAGGTGAGGATTCCTCTGTGCAAGGGAAATCTCTAGCTCCCACTTTAGGAGACATTTATGATTCCTTTTTGCTGCTCTGTGGTACAAAGGAGACATACTGAGGGCCGGGGATCTGGCCTTCAACAAACAAAAACACACTAAAACCCTCACAATCCCACTCAAGCACACATGCGGAGCATTTGGGAGGCTTGTGGTTCCAAACCTCCATGTGAGGAAGCCCGTGTTTCCCAACACCCTATCAGGATTCCATTCCCTTACACCACAGCACATGTCAGCATCAATGGCTGAAGTGTGTTAAAGTCAAAAATGATTAAAAACAGGAGATTATATAGGCAAACTCTATAGGGAGGTTGCTACCACTTTCCCTATAAGAAGAAACTATCACCAATCTTAACTATGGAGCAGATACCACTATGCCATAGCGTAGTTCTTATTTTCTTTGACATTTTGCCTGTGACGTTTGAAAGACAAATTGTAGGAATAACGACCCTAGCTCAGCTCCTCAACTAGTGTAAGTCAGCAGAGCTCCACTGATTTACACCAGTTGTAGGTCTGGCCTGCTAAGTTTAAAATCAACTAGAACATGCTATTTGATGTTTTTATTGCATGCATACTATCGGTTTCTTGAACTTCTCATACAATGAAGGATTCATGAGACTCTTCGGTGGATTATTACTGCATATGAACAGGCTAGCTGCCTCCCAAGCACCCCCTCATGGCCTGAGTTGACCTTGGAGCAGCTCACTTTTCTCATTTTCCAAGCTCTCTCAAACTACCAAACAAGCCCTTCACTGGTACAGGTACATATCACCTCAAGGCTGGCATTATTAATGCAACAAAATCAAGTTCTCATACCTCTATCAAGTCTGTACTCCAAATCTTTCCTGCTGAGAGATTCCCAGGCCTTCCTTGTCTTGAAGCTTGGTCTTCAGGGAAAAGAGTTCCTCACTGGAGCCTGCTCACTCCTAGCAGCCGTTCCCTACCTTGGCAAGCCTCTGCTGAAATCTCTCGCTCCAGCTTCCCTCTGGTTATCTGACACTCTCCCTCAGTCACTTCTTTAGAGGGGAATTAGTTCCTTTGTATTCACCTGGTTCTACTAATTAACTAATTAACCATGACCCATCCCAGTTGTGGCAAGCAGGCCTAATTGGACAGGTCTGGCCAGCTCCTGGCCTCTGGCCCATAAGGGGGAAGTACCACTCTGTTACATTGGACTTGTGGGTGGTTAGCCTTTCTGAAAATATCAGGCTCCAAGTGAATATTTCAGGATTAGTAAAACATTCGAGCCAGATACTCAGCTGGTGTAAACCAGCTTAATTCCATTGAAGTCAATGGAGCCACACTGATTTGCATCAACTGAGGATCTAGCTTCTCATCTTGCTTTAATTTTTCTGGAATTATTTTATCAACTAATTTCATTCAGAGTTTGAAATGTTGCAACTGTACTGTTGCCTCAGACCTCTGAAAGAAAAAGACAACTAGTGAAAGATGAATGCCCCCTCCCAAATTCTAGTTTTGGTTTGTTTACAATTATTTTAAAACATTTAAGCTCAGTTAGAAATAAAGGGAAACAATGTCTGAAACTGTGGGTCCATTAAGCAAACAAATCAGAACTGTACACAATTCAGAAAATATTAAACTATCCTACCTGTCACTGGGTTTGAGAATACCGTAGAAGATAATGCTGAGCTTAGTGAGATGTAATTCAAAAACTCCATTAGTATAATAATAGGTTTGTCTGCTGGCACTGTTTCCCAGCTACAGTGCATTAAATGTCATTTAACTGTTCCAATAAATTCAGACTCATGGGTGCAATTGATAAGCTCTCTCTGAACAAGAATGGAATGAACTGGCATAATAGATGGATCAATACACAGTGCAAGGATATCATGAGCAGTTTGTGTGATGAGGATGGAACCAATATGAAAAATCATTATTAACTTAATTGTTTTGAAATTATAACATTTAGAAAATGATTCTTTGAATTAATAGTTAATTTATTGTGTGCTGCTACATATGTCCCCTATTAAATTTCAACAGAATAAACTACTGGAGTTTACTTCGCAAATGGAAAAAATATTGCAAATGGAAAAAAAATTGCAAACACAAATGAAAGTGTGCCTGTGACAGATATAAACTTGTAACAAGATTGTTACTGCTGTATTTTAAAGATAAATTCATTGTTCTCCTTGTCTTCTCCAGCTCATGTGAAAGACCTGAGCACATTAATCATTTTGTGTATCATAATTTTTGGTTATGGTAAGAAGGTTTTTCAAGAGATTGATGTTTTCACAACTCAGTTACATCAACTACATACTTCCAAGTGAATTGGTTTTCATGAAACAAAGCCACAGTCAAATTCGCTTTAAAAATAACTAAAGCAGTTGAAAGAAAAGTTTCCTTCAGTTTTCTTGTTCCTAGATAAGTTATATGCACAAATGCAGACCGAATAGGACCAAGAGTACAACCAACACAATTTGCTTGCCACTCTGCATGGTCAGCAAGATAATGATGCTACACTATATTCTTACCAGTGGTGTACTGCCACTTATCACACTGATAATCTTCAAAACTCCTGCTGCTGATCAGCGAACAGTACTTCAGGTGGGTTTTAAATCTGCTTTGCTACACTGGTGTCTAGTCTGGGATTTAGTACTTTCTTACAGCCTTCCCTGGCAGCAAGAGCACTGCCTATGATCTCTTGCATATTGGCTATGTTCTCAATTAAACCTTAGAAAGAAAGGTTGATAGAAATACTGGTAAACTATTCAGCTGGCCCCTTCAGAACAAGAAAAATGATTATTCACTAGAGTGGCTTTACTTTTAAAAATGTGTTCTTCATACAAAAAAAACATCGTATAAAGGTGCACAGCAGATGAGAAATACATATGGACATGCAGAGAACACAGTCCATTATTGAAGCCTTACTTTTCAGAGGCAGGACAATAGTACCACAGAAAGTGAGATCAGACCCATAAGAGGACAAGAATTAATTACACTGTATAAGCACTATATAAACAGTTTAAATGTGGCTTTTCCACAAGATCTGTGTATGGAGTAATGAGTTTCCCCATTCTGTTAATGACTGGGCTGTATTAAATCTGTTGACTGCAACTGAGTATCCTGTTATAGCTTCCTAGAAGTGTCAACCCTGCACTGTAGCACTGTACACTACACTTTTGTTTTCAACAAAAGAATGCACATAAGAAATGGCAAATAATGAAGACAAATCAACCTAGTCTTTGTGGGTTGGATAGATTAGCTATAGAACAATTGGAATTCATTACAACCAGAACACAAGAGTGAAAGTCCTTAGAAAATTGTATAATTAGCATATCCTGCCTCTGCAGTTCTTTCTTCTGTGTGGAACATTTCACAAGCTATCAGAAAAAATGGAAAGGGAGTACAATAGAATTAAACAAGTTAAGCAAGAGTATAATTTAGCATGGAAAGGAAACGCCTCTTTTTTTGCCTGTAAAAATTATTGGACATATAGACAAACATCACACCTTTGTGCAGGGTCTTCTTCTATCACACACTAATTTGCTTTATTTTGTTCATTTCTCCTAGAATAGAAACAAAATAGAACTTGCACTGACGGGAACAAATTGCAGCTGCTTTCACATTTAATACAGAGAGGCAGCCCACGAAACCGCAGATTCCAACCCCACCCTCACCTTCATATTGTAAAGCTAATTGAGCACAATAGGGAAGGGCTGGGTTTTTATCAGTACCATACAACTACAAGTTTTTGTGCTTTTTCACACTGTAGGTCAAATTCATCCTTGGTGTAACCCCACTGAACCCAACTTTTCCTATATTTGGAATACGTAATAGGGGAAAACTTGCATTTTAGATACCATTGTATAGTAACTGTCAGCACTTGTTGATTTTTATAGGCAAATATGTAAATAAAAATGCATACAGCTTTTTTTTTAATGAATACAGCTTATTCTGACTATAATTCCCATTAGTAATTGCTACTATTTTACTCTTCAGCTGCTTATAATTATTAGTTCTTATGAAATTGCTGACTCCAGGACCTTGGGCGCACACTTTTCTAAGTAGAAACTCTTCTATCTTCCATTACAAAAGGGCTTAAGTACCACTTGAGTTTCAACACCTGCAGAGTTGAACTACAAATTTTTTCCCCAACAGAAGGCATGTAAAACTCAATAGTAAATAAAACTTTGTAGTGATTCTGTGTTTCAAAACCTACTATTTGACTTCAATAAAGTGATGTAAAGAAACTGATTTACTGTATTGTTCACCCAAACTTCAGCTCTGAGTTCTGAAAGAGAAATCACCAAACCTACAATTCACTAAATGACTTATTCTAATAAGAACAAACCACGTTTGCACCCAGTACAGATGTGGATGGATCCTGCTGATATCTCTTTATCCTTATATTCAAGGTCTAGCAGATCATAGATTTCATAGTAAAACTAATCCAGTTGGTATTTACCCCTCGTTGCAATATTTGGTGTCACAACACCAGTTAGGATTATACATTTTTGCTGGATCAATAATGCTAGACAATGTAAAGAAACCAAATCAGAAAACCTCTTGCAATAGATAAAGTCACATAAATACCTCCTAAAGGTGAATCTGAGGCCTAGTGGACAAAGAGGAAGATGGGGGGGGGGCGGGGGGGGGGGCAGAAATACCTTATTCTCTGTGAAAGTGTGATTGCCATCTGAAAATGGCAGGACGTTCTCATACACTTTAAGGCGAGAAGGGACCATCATGATCATCTAGTCTGACCTCCTGCACATGGCAGGCCACAGAACCTCATCCACCCACTCCTGTAATAGACCCATAACCTCTGGCTGAAGTCCTCAAATCATAATTTAAAGACTTCAAGTTACAGAAAATCCACCATTTAATCTAATTTAAACCTGCAAGTGACCCATGGTCCATGCTGCAGTGGAAGGAGAAAAACCCCCATGGTCTTTGTCTATCTGACCTAGGGGGAAATTCCTTCTTGACCCCAAATACAATAATCAGTTGGACTCTGAGCATATCAGCAAGACCCAATCACCTGGAAAATAATTCTCTGTAGTAACTCAGAGCCCTCCCCACCTAGTGTCCCAGCTCCAGCCACTGGGGATATTTTATGTTTTTTTTCTTGTGTAAAAGAACTGGGGGGCAGAGTGGCCTAGTGCACAGAGCACTGGGACTCAGGAGACCTGGGTGCAGTTCCTTTATCTGCCACTGACCTGCTGGGAGACCTTGGGCAAGACACTACACCTTTTTGTGCCTCACTTCTCCCATCTATAAAAATGGGGATAGTGACACTGGACTCCATTATAAAGCACTTTGAAAAACGCTGACTTAGGAGCTAGTTATTAATTATGTGTAATTAACATAATAACAGGGATTCATCAACATAGATTTCTCATCACTCATCAAGACATCAGTCAGGTGGAGAAGGACATACTAATGTGCTGGAGTCTTCATTACTGGAGTCTGATATGAAAGAGTGTTATAGGGGCACAAAGAAACACAGCACATTGGTTCATTAAAAACTTAGCTGTAACTTGCTTAGAGCAGATAACTCAAGATGACAATGACCTAGATAATTTTTCAGAGGTAACAGATTTATCAGCATAAACGTCTTTAAAGAAACACTATTCAAGATGGACAGCCACAAAATTTCCCACCTTTAAACATGTTATTTCAAAATCAGCCTGAATGATAAAACTACTGTTCCTCCTAACCAAGGCTGCAACCTGGTAAAATCTCAGTTCCTACACTACGCAATCAAACCTACTATACACTGAAAAATGATGTTGATGGATAAAGAAGAAGCACAATATACAGTACACATTAAGGGCTAAATTAACATGCTATATGCACGGATGCACGGATAGATCTCCCAAGAAACTGTGGACTTTTGTTCATGAGCAGGGTAGTTGACATGAAAATGTACCTAAATCTTGCAGATCTACCTAAGGGGAAGTTTCCAGATCCGCACACTTCAACTATGGAAAATGCTTATCCAATAGCCCTCCCATTTCTAGAGCTAGATTCCAGTGATGTGCATGGTCTATAAATCCACCATATTCTGGGGCTGCCAGGATCGAGCAGACTCCATAAATCTTGTTTTACACAAATTTGAGATATTTGTTTTTGGTGGAAGATCAGAGTGACAACATATGATCTCAAAGATTGTTCTACAATGAATTATCATAGAAAATGTTTCTCACAAGCATCCTGGCAATGGTCATGTAAATTCTTTGGAGAATTATTCTTCAAGTTATGTTTGGTCTCACCAAAAGGATGCACTTTTTTTCCCCCAAAGGAAATGAACTACACACAGTGGTATTTTGCAGCATGTAGCCAAAAAGCAGATATGTATTATATCTTTTGCTTCACTCAATTTAAAGGGAAACTATTTATTCAGACTTGTCAAAGATGAAAAACACCACTTAGTATGATAAAGTAGCAATTTTGACCAACATACAGTAGACCCTCAGAGTTACAAACACCAGAGTTATGAACTGACCCCATTTGGAACCGGAAGTATACAATCAGGCAGCAGCAGAGCTAAAAAACAACAACAAAACAAATACAGTACAGTACTATGTTAAACATAAACTACTATAAAAGGGGGAAAGCAGCATTTTTCTTCTGCATAGTAAAGTTTCAAAGCTGTATTAAGTCAATGTTCAGTTGTAAACTTTTGAAAGAACAACCATAGCATTTTGTTCAGAGTTATGAACATTTCAGACTTACAAACAACCTCCACTCCCAAGATGTTCATAGATCTGACGTTCTACTGTAATTTCTTCTTTTATTCTCCTCCTAAATCCCTACACACAACTGCAAGAGGCCAAGAATGCTTCAACCAAACTAATGTATTTCTCCAAAAAGTGAGAAGACATCACTATCATTCTCTGTCATCTCCAGTCCATCTTTGAAATCAATGTAAATAATGTGTTCCTTATTTTCAGAATTATGTTCCTACCTCATAAAACCTCCCACTGACTTTTTCCACCCTACCTCCGTAATCTTATATTCACCTACTCCCCTGTCCTCTGCTCATTCCACTCCTCCAGTCTTAGCAGTCTTGCAATCCTCCCAAACTGGGAAGGTCACTCTTTCACTTTTGTTGCCTCATTTATCTTGAATTCAAACCTGTCCTCCCTTTTGAGGCACTGAGTCAATTTTTCTCCTTAAATCTCATCTGAAAAGTTTGTTTTCCTCCATTGCTTATAATTTACTTGCACTGTAAATCATTGTGTGATACTTGGTATGAAAGATCCTATATTAAATACATTATATTCTGTTCTATTTGCAGGAGCTGAAAAGCAAATTACAGTCCCAAATTATTAAGCAGATGTGTATCATTAAACCACTTTGCTTACTGACCAAAAATTCATTTAATCAAAATCATCTCCCACAAAACTGATGTATTGGATTTTATAATACAAATGTGTAACTGAGGCAGAATGTAAACTTCAGGTACTTCAATTAATACAGAAGCATAAACGACTAGCTCCAGGTAAGAGTGTAGCCTTGTCCCATTTCATTTGTTATCTAATGTTGTATATTTTTTAATGTTTCTTTCCACGGTGCTTGATGTCTCTCAACTGTGAACTGTAAATTCTTCTCCAAAGTGACTTTAAAGATGTGCTGGTATTTTCCTGCTTCATACATATATGAAGGCAGAGAAATCTAATCTATCCTCGAATTTGATATAAATAATACTCAGAGTATTAAACTGTTTAACATTAATTTAAAATAGGTACAAAATAAATGATAAGGGCCAATATTTCATGATGCATTATATGTCAGTACAGCGGACTCAATTGCCATGTTAACTATAGCATACATGCTATATTAAGGAGGTCAGGGTATTCCTCAAATTTTGCTGTATTCACTTTAGTTTTCAAACAGTACAAGTAGTTCTTTGTTGAATTTGCAATTTGTCTTTGTAAAGTAATGCAGATATTATTCCTGGGATCTACACTACCCCAAGCATACAATAATCTCCTCTCCTGTTGTGGATTATGACATAACTCCTGCAGATAAGCTTTTGTTTGCAAAAGGGAAGGCTTCCTCAGTTATTCAGAACATTGCCTGAATAAGCGTTGTTAAAATAGATCAGCATTTTATTTATTAAAAAAGTGGAAAAAATTATTTTAATAAAGTATCTTTAAAAAAATAATATTGGCACTATTCTCTAAAGAGCAAGGGTTTCACTGGACTGACCAAGGCAAATATTTGGCATGATGGGGGATATTGAACTCTTAGACCTCAAATTTGCAGCGAGCACAGTGCAGGTGAATCCCTGGGCTCGTGCCCAGCCCCACTGAAATCAGTGAGACTCTACCTGTTCAGCGCTCATTGCAGGATCAGGGCCCCAGATTTTAGTTAGCGTGTAAATCCTAAAACTATTTCCAGTACTAACCCTACATCATTATAAAGCAAAGCTAACAAGAAAAATTTCTTGATAAATTCCCTTAATTCACAGTAGGATTTGGGCAATACAGGAGGCTTTGCCCGGGCCAATAATAATAATTATTATTTGTTATTATCATATTGTATTACTGTAGCACCTAGTCGTGCACCAGGACCCCATGGTGCTAGGCGCTGTACAAGCACAGAACAAAAAGACTGTCCCAGTCCCAAGGAGCTTATGATATAAGCGTAAGACAAGAGACAGCAGATGGATACAGACAGATGGGTAAGTACAAGGAAATAATGTGACAGCATTGGTGACAGGCCACGGTCAGACACTCACACAACTGCATTAACTTAGTTGATTTTGCAGGGGACAGTTTGGCCCTAAACAATTTATTTCCTTCACCTGATATGATTGTTTTCATCTGGTCAGCCCCACAGTTTTCAAATATCACTTTGAAACATCAATATGAAGTCTTGTTGCTTTTACCAATATTGCAATTACCAATATTGAACCACCGCTATCGCACTAGTGGCCAAAGCCCCAGGCCCTTTAAATCGCCGCCGAAGCACTGGGGTAGCAGCGGCAGGGGCCGAGAGCTATTTGTGAGTTGACGTGGAAGATTGTCCTGGGGAAGAGAACTTTGACCTCCCACAGATCACTTTTTTTTCTATTGTTTGCTATGCACACCATGCCTCTGACATGTATGTTAAATTAAAAAAATACTACCACCTTAGCAGTGAAAGGCAATTTCATACGCAAACTAACAATGATATTTCTCTGAATCTTTGTCGTCTTTAGGTATTATATGACAATTCAGACTGACAGAAGCAGCTGGACTTTCCTAACGACCAGGGATAAATGTATTTTCCTCCACATTGCGACCATCAAATATATTCAAAGCAGCACAATAGAGAAGTTTCCTGTTAGGAACTTCATATGCTCTTGAATGGGAGCAAAAATGCTTTTCTCTACCTTTCTGCAGTAGAATAGATAGATGCCTGTGGCCAGAGCCCTGGGCCCCTTAAATCAGTGCTGAAGGCCCAGGCGCTGAAGGGCTGACTAGCAGATTTTGGGCCCAGCCCCGCCCTTCTGCCTGAGGCCCCGCCTCTTCTGTCTGAGGCCTCGCCCCTTCTGGGGCCCAGACTCGCCCCCCCCCCCTCCTCCCACACACACACCTTGACCAGGATCCAGGCCGCCCTGCATACCGAAGTAATTTAAGTTACTTTCACCCCTGAGTAGAACCATTGTCTTTGTTTGGATTACGCAGGTTGAATAAACAATATCCAACATTAGTAAGAGTGGCAGAATCATGCCCTAGACAAGTAGAACTTCCTAGATTGAAATCTTTACAAATCACCCACCATGTGATCACCCACCACCATCAGTACCATGATCCTCTCTCTCACACACACACACTTTAAAATTAAGAGAGCATCTGCACCATGCATTCAGCTTCTATCAATGCTCAGTATTTTCAGGGTTCAAGACCCAGCTTTGACACGTGCCTGGTTTTTCCTCCAAAGTCATGGGACTTGAAAATCTCAGCAGGTGACCGAGGGGACTGCTGGAAGATATAAGCAACAGCCTGTTCTCAGTAGGAGAAGGAGAAGCAGGAGTATGATGGATGTGCTTCTGTAATTGATCTGAGGAAGATTGTGGGGTTGCTCCCTCTCTTTTCTCTTCCCTCTCCCTGCTGAAGGGAAGCAGGGACTCTCCAGATTGAAACTGAGGGAAAGGATCAAAACTAACTTGGTGAGAAAGAGCCTTGAGATAGAGGCTCAAGATGGGAGAGTGTCCTCTATAACAACTGGTCTATAATTCCAGAATCAATAAACGAGACCACAAGAGCAAGATTTTGTGCCGAGCTGTAAAATGTGTTGTAAGATGATAGAAGCTGCAGCCGCTCCACAACCGGACATCATGGAACCTATTCTGTTGCTTGTACCTTGCCTGATATAAGAGTTTAGCTAGAGCTAGGCCAGAAATGGTTTACCCATCCCTGGAAAATTTGAGAGATTAAAAAAAAACTTGCTGTCTTGAATCAGGACAAAAACTTGAAAGCTTAAAAATGTTCATAAATCAATAATCCGAAAAAAATGGTTTGGCGACATTTTGTTTCAATTTTTACTTTTTTTTAAAACTAGGAATCAACTTAAACTTCTCAATAAAATAATTTCAAACAAAAAATCACCTTTCATTTAAAAAATGCAAAAATGAGATATTTTAAACAATTACAAAATTTTTCAACATTTTTTCAAAGCAGAAAATTCTTCAAAATGGCTCTTTCCCATGAAAAATTTCTATTTTGACAAATCAGCATTTTTCGATGTAAAAATGTTTTATCAAAATATTTCTGACCAGCTCTAATCTTAGCACCAAATAATAAAGTGCCCACTTTATTATTAATTAGGGACAGGATTTGTATGCACTTGTCTCAGTAGGGGATAGGGGTAGTATACAACCACACTGCTCAATGAGGTGCTCAGAGAGGAACTGTGTCTCAGAATGGCACCTTCCCTCCACAGTTGCCTAGTTCATAGGTGGAACGTGCAGGCTGCACCACATTAACATTGGTGTGTGTAACATTCCTGTGCTAGGCTCCAGCCAATCCACAAGCCATGAACTGGTAATGTGACTCCCAGACCATATATATAAATAAGCCTCACAGGAGGACCAAGAGCTCAGCCTGCTCAACATCACTCCAGGGCTTGGAACTCACTCCTGCCTGACAGTGGCAACAAACTCCCCAGACCTTAGCCTGCTCCAGCCCTGCTCTTGCCACTGCCTGCTCCCAGTCCTCTCTCCAACCCTGCCCTCAACTCCTGATTCCAGCTCCTGATTCTGACCTCTAGGCCTGACTGCTCCAGCTCTGACCACTAGGCCTGACCATCTCCATCCCAGTTTCTGACAGTCCAGAAGAGTGTCAGGGTCATGGCTATGCCTCCTGCCATTCAGGGTAGCCCTTGTGTGCAGTGCACAAACGAGGGAGGCCCAAAGTACTCAGCACCCAGTGCTCCTGTATAAGGGTCAGTCACAATCTGGCCTTGAACTAGACAGTATTACATCTCAGACATGAACAGGACACATTAGAAAGTGCCCACTTTATTACTAATTAGAGACAGGATTTTCAAAAGCACTCCACCTTGGCCTAACTCTGCTCCCATTGACTTCAGAGGTAGGCCAATAAAGATGGAAGCACTCCCCTACATATAACATCCATTACAAATACCAAGACAGAGTGGCAGTTCTGGGCTTCAAAAGCTACCTCATGGAGAAGAAATGCATGAGCTCATTAAACGAAATCTGTAAGGGACCAGTAACAGGTTTCTACAGGTTTCCCTGTTTATCCTTTCTTCATAGTATAAACTGATATAGCAATGATAAATGTTATTTGTTCCTCTGCCATCCTTAAGTAACATGAAGTTATTGTGAGAAAAACTATGTCTGGCTGGCATAATATTAAGTGAAACAATGATTTCCCCTTAATATCGCATAGCTTAAGATACCATGTAACATTTCATCTCCTGTTGATCATGAAGATAGCTTGGGATAATTCACTCAGATTTAAAATATGATGCCTTTGGGTAGGAGATGCAGGAATGAGTGATAAATCTGTTTAGTTGTGGAAGATAAGTCTGAAAACAAAGCAGGAAACTCAATTATGGCTAAATTTATAGCTCTTGGGATTCGTTTGATTATTTAAAAAGGGGGGAGGGTGTTTTGGTTGTCAAATACATTTGGGGCAATAAAACCCCTAGTCCATCTGCAGGTTTTCTACTGATCCTAAGGGTATGCCCTGGGCTGTCAGTCCTGCATTACTCTCCAGTTTTAAATTTAAAGGGGGAGCACAAAGCTGATGGATGGATGTAAAGAATACAAGACCTCTGTGGACTGTTTTTAATAGGTATTTATTATTGTTTAAACCAAAAACCAGAAACCTTAACAACATAAAGGGATAATGATAAAAGGGAAATGCCTAGATCAAAAACACATAGCCCTGCTGATTAATGACAAAGTAAACAGCAGCATGAAAAATAGTAACCCATAATTACAGGCTCAAATGCACCACTGGGCATACAGTATTATCTGTTTGTCCAAAATTAGCAATGAGTGGCTGGCCACATGTTTCTCCTGTCTCAGAGGACTAATTAAAACCAGTCAGACCAGTTCCTGACCACCTGAGTACCAAGTATAACTCCTTGGGAACATATTGCTTTCAGCCTTTGTCCATTTATTCTTTCTCTGGAGCCCTCTCCTTGCTAGAATAATATCTCACCATTAAATTCTTCTTTTTAATCCCGATGAAAGGTAATAAATTGCCATCCCCTGGCCTGTTTGACTGATGTAATTCCTTAATTTATACAATGCAAAATGGCAGTAAAGGTCTAACTTAAAAGATAATGAGCCAAGTCACTGGGAGTTGGGCATGTTCAGCAGGAGATCAGCACCTCTCAGGATTTGGGCTAATATTCCAATTTATCTGGAGATAGTTGATAAGGAGAAGGAGTGGGGTAGGGGACTAATGGTATTTTGTATGTATGTAGGATGTATGCAATTGTTATCGTGTATGGATTACAAATGCTTAGAGTGCATTGCCCCTTCCACAAGAGTCCCTGAAATATCCCTACCTGTCCCTTAAAGTATGTAGGTCTTCTTTGAGAGAAACAGGTAGAAGAAGTGGTCTACTGCTAACCTCTATGGGGAGCATCCTGGTAATCAAGCCAAAGTTTGAAAAATAGTGTAAGCAACAGCAAGTGAGAGCAAGCGAGAGCACGCATGCAACATTGGTGGTAAAAAGTGATAAAGTATATTATAGAATCATAGAAATGCAGGGACCTTGAGAGGTCAACAAGTCTAGACCACTGCACTGAGTCAAGGATGAGTATACCTAGGCCATCCTTGACAGGTGTTTATCCAACCTGCTCTTTAAAATCTTCAAGGATGGGGATTTCATAACCTCCCTTGGAAGCCTATTCCAGAGTTTAACTATTCTAACTATTTAGGTTAGATATTTTCCTAATATGTAACCTAAATCTCCCTTGCTGCAGCTTAAGCCAAGTACTTTTAGTTCTATTTGAAGACAAATCAGATCCCCCCTCCAACCGTTTTTTCTCAAGACTAAACATGCCCTTTTTCTAACCTTTCCTTATAGGTCAGGTTTTCTAAATGTTTTATCACTTTTGTTACGCTCCTTTGAAATCTCTTCAATTTGTCCATATCTTTTTTAAACTGGACACAGCACTCCAGTTGAGGCCTGACAGGTGCTAAGCAGAGAGGGACAGTTACCTCCCATGTCTTACCATATGACACATCTACCCCAGAATGATATTAGTCTTTTTCACAACTGAATCACATTGCTGTTCCATATTCAATCTGTGATCCACTATAACCCCCAGAACCTTTTCAGCAGTACTACCACCTAACAAGTTATTCCCCATTTTGTAATTGTGCATTTGATTTTTCCTTGCTAAGTGTAGTACTTTGCACTTGTCCTTATTGAATTTCAACTTGCTCATTTCAAACCAATTTAGGATAGGATAGGATACAGAGGGACCTAGACAAATTGGAGGATTGGGCCAAAAGAAATCTGATGAGGTTCAACAAGGACAAGTGCAGAGTCCTGCACTTAGGACGGAAGAATCCCATGCACCGCTACAGACTAGGGACCGAATGGCTCAGCAGCAGTTCTGCAGAAAAGGACCTAGGGGTTACAGTGGATGAGAAGCTGGATATGAGTCAACAGTGTGCCCTTGTTGCCAAGAAGGCCAATGGCATTTTGGGATGTATAAGTAGGGGCATTGCCAGCAGATCGAGGGACGTGATCGTTCCCCTCTATTCGACACTGGTGAGGCCTCATCTGGAGTACTATGTCCAGTTTTGGGCCCCACACTACAAGAAGGATGTGGAAAAATTGGAGAGAGTCCAGCGGAGGGCAACAAAAATGATTAGGGGACTGGAACACATGAGTTATGAGGAGAGGCTGAGGGAACTGCAGTTGTTTAGTCTGCGGAAGAGAAGAATGAGGGGGGATTTGATAGCTGCTTTCAACTACCTGAAAGGGGGTTCCAAAGAGGATGGCTCTAGACCGTTCTCAGTGGTAGCAGATGACAGAACAAGGAGTAATGGTCTCAAGTTGCAGTGGGGGAGGTTTAGGTTGGATATTAGGAAAAACTTTTTCACTAGGAGGGTGGTGAAAGACTGGAATGAGTTACCTAGGGAGGTGGTAGAATCTCCTTCCTTAGAAGTTTTTAAGGTCAGGCTTGACAAAGCCCTGACTGGGATGATTTAATTGGGGATTGGTCCTGCTTTGAGTAGGGGGTTGGACTAGATGACCTCCTGAGGTCCCTTCCAACCATGATATTCTATGATTCTATGATAATTCTCCAATTTTTCAAGGCCATTTTGAATTCTAACTTTGTCCTCCAAAGGGCTTGCAACCCTTCCCAGCTTGGTGTCATCCACAGATTTTATAAGCATACTCTCCACTCCATTATCCAAGTCATTAATGAAAATATTGAACAATACAGGACCTAGGACAGGCCTCTACAGGCCCTATTAGATAAGTCCTGGCAGTTTGACAACAAACCATTGACAACTACACTTTAAGTATGGCCTTTCAATCAGTCTTCCACCCTCCTTATAGTAATTTTATCTAGACCACATTTTCCTAGTAATCTTGAATTAAAAAACAGGGGGGGAAAACAGATTGTTAGAAGTATCTAATGGTGTGGCTACAGCTAATTAAGAACCTAGTAAGGTCTATGAATAGTTTAAATTGTTCTTTTCAATGTGCATTACCTTGCATTTGTTGATACCAAATTTCTTTTGTCTTCATGCTACCAAGTCACCTACCTTTCTCAGGTACCTCTGAAGTTCCCAGAAGTCTTCTCTAGTCTTGACAACCTAAATAATTTGATGTCTGCAAACATCTTTGGTGGCAAAGTGAGTGCCACCTCACTTGTCACCTCTTTTTCCAGACCATTATCCAATATGTTTGGCAACGCCAGCCCTAATACAGAACCTAACAACACCCAACTGTTTCATTTTTGACATTTTAAATGACTTCACATGCCACACAGCAAATCTTCGCCACCCAAATCTAGCAGCTTGAGTTGCATGTAAATAGTGACTACTATTTCTTCATAGCTGATTTTGAACAATATTCCACAAGACTAGAATACTTTATAGAATAAGTATAGATATACATACACACACTTCTATAATATATGTCTACTATATATAATAAGTTTTTAACATCCCCAACTAAAGACAACAAAATAAAAAAAGTAGTTGATATAAATACATATAAAATCTTGTAAATATATTATAAATCCATAAACATAAAACATGTCAAATATCAAACAAAAAGACATCTCTTTCTTCCGCATATACTTCATGTCTAATGCAAACGTGTAGCTAAAGCAAACATTCCCAAAATCCTAGAATCTTGTCTGGAAAAGAGTTAGTGTTCCAGGAACATGGGATTTGAACAAGGATTTTGCTCTAACATGGGATTATGGAAGGCAAGGCTTTTAAAGCAGTGTTGGAAGGCACTATTGAGCTGGAATCCAATATTTAGCCAGATGAGGAGGGTCCTCCTTCCAAGAAAGTAGAGTCTATTTTAACCATATCAAGGATAGGTAAGGTGAAGGGGACCAAGAGTTTAGGAGTTGGGAGATTTTCCTGCCTGCTCTTTTGGGGTTTGGAGGGGGAGGGCTGAATGGCAGGCCACAGACTCATTAAAGCCTCATGGTTGTAGCTGCCTCGGTCTTGCTTGGACCAGACTTCAGTGACACAGTCCAGGCCCTAAGGAGAGGCCATTCTGTGGATGAGATGACCTGTGAGAGGGGAACACAAAATAAGTTAGACCTGTCCAGGTACACAGAAGTCAAGGACTTTATACCATGCCACAACATTTTCCCAAAATTAAAGGGAACAGTTTGGGGCACCTGTGTTAATCGGTAATTGCTGCCCCTATTTGGAGAGAGTCTCCTAAATTCCAGTTGCAGGATTCTATGGAAAGGTGGATCTAGGTGACAGATAACCGACAGCAATCTTGATTTCAGAAGTCTATTGGAGTTCTACCATATTCATCCCAACATCTGAGAAATGGTTGGGCGTGATCTATTTAGGAGATATCTTTTTCTGCATGGCAGAGGAGACTGCTTTAAAGAAGTGGGGGAAGCCAGCAAAAGACGCATCTCCAAAGGCTGTGTTAAGGGGAAAAGGGACTCTGATATGAGCTGATTCAGTGTGATTATCACATGAGGGGGAAAATCAGAGAAGGGTGAAGGAAAAGTTTATGGTGATCTGATATCAAGCTCTCAAGTCATTAACATTTGCTCACCCTCACTTAATGTCAGGGTCATATGAACATGCCCTTGCCCCCCATACATCAGAAAGATAATTTGGCTTTGTTGCTGGATTACTAGATGCTATCACTTGCATACTACAGAACCATTTGTACATAATGAAATAAAATTGAAGCCAAAATTACATGCAAAAACATAAGCCTTACAATTAAATCACTTCAACACACAGCACTGGCTTCCTGTAAAACATTGTCAGGCTATTGTTCTTCTGAGTATCATTACAATAAAAGAGCCCACAGTTAATGTACCACAAATTAGCCATATCAAACAGTTCTTTTGAATAAAAATACAGACACACAGGAAGACAGACAGCGAAATGACAGCAAAGGTTTGCCTCTTTGCTTTTCCAGCAGTAAGCAAGTTCACCTAAACACTAATCTTTGCATGTAAGGGGAGAAGAAAGACTTGAGGCCAACTCATATTTATCTGTAAGCAGTGACGATAAAATAAAGTTCATTTGTGATGACATGTACTGTAGAAGAAAATATTCTCCAAGGAATTAGGCTTTCAATTCTGAATTCAAGCCTTAAAGAGCATTGGATGTGGATGATATTACTCAGTCTCATTAGGACCCAGAACTGTTTGACTAGTGGTGGAGCACCTCTATTCATGTCATCTGGGTCTGTCTTACTCCAGTACAGAACAATGAACTAATCCATCATGAATCCATTTACTGTAAAAGAAAATGTTTGACAGCTCCTCAGCTTGAGCACCACATCACACTAAAAACCTCTCCCTGACAGAAATATTGAGGCAATTAAAGTGATGGCTTGGTGAGAAAGGAAATGTTTTTCTCTAACAAAGAGTACTCTTGTTTATTCTAAATGAAGAATTTTAAAGTGCTTCAGAGAAGGTGAAAATATAGGCAACTTGCACAGGACTTCCCAACGACAGTTTACCCATAGCTATTTCAAATGCTTTTGTTTGCAAAACAAAAACATTCACAGTTACATTGCTTGAAAATTAAGTCCTAACTCTAATAAAGTATGTGTATAATTATGCTTAGGGATTAAATAGCTTTCACTCTACACTGTACAAAAGCAATATATGGCTATATCTAGTGGTTTAAATAGGAAAACATGTAGGCCTTGACTCTCCAGCACAAACTGGTATGGATCCTTCCTCTTGCTTATGATTTATTATTTGTATTCCATACAGCTTATGAGCCCTAGTCATGAACCAGGACCCCATTGTGGTAAGTGCTCTAAAACAGAAAAAAAAAAAAATGATGGTCTCCATCCCAAAGAGTTCACAATCTAAGTATACTACAAGAGACAACAGACAGTGAGAAGCCAGGGGACAAGTTGCAGGTAACAAAGCAGGTTTTGAAACCTACCTAGCAGACAGGATTCCATCACAACCCTGCTTGGGTTCCATCAGAACTTTGGAGAAATCTAACCATATGAAATGGCTCACTTTTTGCCAAATCAGCAAATTCCAAAGAAAAAATGTTTCGTTAGAATTTTGCTGACCAGCTTTGACAATCACACTTCCAGAAGATCATCTGCAATTATATTTAAAATGTACAATGGAGTGCAGCCACATTACAATGTTCTATACTACTTTAATTAAAACCTGTCTGTGAGATAAAAAGATAACAGGAATGTATTACTTTTGGTGTTTTTTCTTCTCTTTTCCTTTACTGAATATTATGAAATGCAAAGGACAGCCTCATAACCCTGAAACAAGCATTCTATGTATTGTATAAATCTTGGGCATTCAGTTGTGTCATCTTTGCCTCCATAAAAACTCATGCTCTCTTGACTGGAGTGGTGATGCATATACGAAGAAGTAATGCTTAAACAAATACCTCTCTGCATATCTTTTACCTTTAAATTCTGATTTACACCACTAGTATTTGTAACAGTGAACAAAAATATAGCTTCTTTGTACTTTCGGTAATTGCAGTGGTCTCTTTCCCAGAGATCACACAGACATTTTATTCACAGAAAACATTCTTTCAGAATGAAGTGCTAATTCTCTTCTGATAGTTTGAAACCTGACATGAACCATTTAATATAAATTTAAGACAAAGCTTCTATTAACAGATAATGTTCATTAAATGTTGTTAAACTTTCTTTAAAAACACAAACCAAAAAAAGAGAGCTCATTGATATTTGCAAAGAAGCAGAGAGACAAGAAAGTAGGAAAAGTTAAATCCTTGTTCTTTGCAGACTTGTCACATGTTGTGTTCCAAACAATCAATTCATGTTTGTAACAGGAAGAAGTAAACTACTGGTAAACTATGAAAATCAATCTGACTTTTGCTAAAATAATTGCTATATCCCAGGAGAGTGGGAATAAGCGCATTTTGCAACTAGGTTTGTTCCTGCTGGGGTATTCAGATTTAGATTCAGATTGCATGCATTTCAATTCCTGAGATCAAAAGACAGTCAGTACTAAAAAATAAAGCTCTTTATCTATCCCCAAAAATGACACATTGGTTAATGCCCTCTTCCTTTGTGCTTTCTCAGTAATTTCAATAGAAGACTCTCTACTGTAGGCTTTGATAAGGGATCTTAACCTCTGTTAATATTATCAATGGAGAATTTTAAATAATAGACAAATTATAAAGGCACCTGTGAGAATTGGTTTAGTTAATATCACAATTTCTATTTAAAACTATGTTTACAAGTCATTATAACACAGCAACATATATTCTCTCCAAGACAGCATGGGGCATACAAGAAAAAGGAGGATCTGTTATTATTTAGCATGATTTTGATTTTTTATAGGATACAATTGTACAAAAGTTAGAAGCAAATTCTCTGTATTTTGTGGCTCTCCGAAGTTTACAAATAGTTTCCTTCTTTATTTGAACTTTTATAAACTAAACCTTTTAGTGTGAACTTGGATTTTCATTGGGGGAAAGCAAAAGTGTGATAAGACAAGCAAGGTCAGGTCTGCAGATGGCATGTCTGTAGAGCTATGCAGATTTACATCATGGTCTAGTCCATTGTGTTGAACTGTTCTTTTTAAGTGTCTATGCATCTTTGTATTGTATATCAGCAACTTCTGCATCAAACTAAAGGACACCCATAGCTTTGATCTTGTGGTGGCAGGAGTCCATTTGGCCAAAAAAAAAAAAAATAATAATGATGGTCAACCAGCAACAGAGAGTTCTACAGATTCCCAGACTGCTCTCATATTCCTAAGTATGTCCTAGGGGGTTGGTGTGGAGATGATGTGTCCCCACAAACTTTGTCACCTCCCCATACACAGATCCTGTATTCCACCAGGAGCCTTCCATGGGGTCTTAGGAAAGGGATCAATGCAACTGAAGTAGCTAATTCTCCCATTTACAAAAGCAAAAGGAGATTGCTTTCAGTCCTATCCATGTACAAATCTGGGTGGAAGGATTAGGCTTTTGATACTATTTACATCCAGAACACAGAAATGAGTGCTCATCAGTGTAATGGAAAGGAGCTTTGGCATCAAAATTCTTGACTAAGCGTAACCTGTCAATACTTGGCATGTGTAAAAAAAACATTAGGGATGATAATGCATGAAAATTAAAGAGTGTAAAAAGACTGTGATTATAATTATTTTAGAATATCTGTCTAGCTGTACAATCATCTAAAATCTTCCAGATCTATTATTGCAACATGGAAAAACGTGCCATGTCTAAAGACTGAGAGCAATGTCACCCGGCACTGACAGCCATGAAAATGAATAAAACTGCTTGCTTTGCGTTTCTTTTCTAAAATAGGCACCACTAGCAATCATGGATCTTTGAGGTAGATTTACAGTGCGGAATCTCAGAACTGGAGGTTCAAAGGTGTGCACCTCCAAACTCAAGAAGTTCACAATCCACCTGACAATGGAAATACTTATTGTGGCACTTACTACTGTCAGTAGTCCCATTAGCAGTACCACTCATGGCAGTACGCACGATGCTTGGTTATAAAATGCAGGATTTGACATGATGAACTTGATCAAACTACAAATATTAGTGGCATTCCAAGCCATATAAATTCATCAGAAGCCTGTAGATCCAAGGTATGCCAACTTTTGGCAGAGGACACATCAACTTGCTATGAAATCTACCTTACTCTGACCATAGGTATTCTCCCATAAATTGCAGATGTCCTTAAGGAGAAGAGCACATGTAGCTTGTAGCCAAATATTTAACAGG
Source organism: Natator depressus (assembly GCF_965152275.1). Classification (NCBI taxonomy): domain Eukaryota; kingdom Metazoa; phylum Chordata; order Testudines; family Cheloniidae; genus Natator; species Natator depressus. The sequence continues at coordinate 62,736,117 of NC_134235.1, forward strand.
CAATCAAGAAGCTGTAAGAAGGGTTTCTTTTAAGCACAGAAAGGCAGCCAATTCATTGTGGTGGTAATGGCTCATTGTTTTGTGCAGGTAAGTAGCTCATAAATATAAGAATTCATCTAATTTCAATTGTCTAAAGTGCCTGGATACTCAGGTGATGGGTACTAAAGAAACTCCTATATAAATGCTTGCAAGCCAACAGCAAAGGCTATTTTCATCATGTGTGTCCTGATTTTGTAAAATAAGATATCTAATCTAAGTGCACCTTGAGACCAGGACTACAAAACCACAGAAAGGCTTGAACAAGAGGTTGAGATCCATCCTTTACCCAGGGTGAATTTTGTCCCTGTGCAGAGGGCAAGTACAAGGCTTAGATACCTCTTAAATCCCATTTAAGGTGTATTTTGATACATTTCATTTAAACTAAGTAGTACATTTGCCTTGTGCTGGCTCTCTGCATGGGATGGATTTCACCCCGAGGGCTAGGTACTCAGTTGGCATACATTGAGGTAGGTCCATTGACTTCAAAAGGAGCTATGTCAATTTACACCAGTGAAAGATATGGTCCTTAACGTGTACATTCCACTCCCATTAACACTATTATAAACACGCTAAGACACCTTGGATGAAATCCTGACCCACTAAAGTAGGTGGGAGTTTAGTAAGTGCACTGAGGGTGAAATTCACTCCCTAGCAGAGCACCTATGCAAGGCCTTCTGTGCCATGGAAACCTCAGAGAAAAGTTTTGTAGGAACACAAACAAAGTAGCCATACAATGGAGCATCTGTATCACTTGAGAGCACTGGAAAATAAGCTCCATGTTAACCCCAAATAGACAGAAGAAAAATTTGGAGGTGGACCAGGAAGAAGCCTCTGGATCCACATTTACTTGGATAAAATAGTACAAACTCCAAACACAATGGGCATTGAAGAACAATAGCCACTACTTCAACAAATAGTTTGGAATGGAGGCTGTTAAAGAGCTGCACTGTCCATGCCAAAATCCTGTCTTTCACAAAGCCCATACAGGCTTTGTGAAAGACAGGATGCATGTCCTGCATGCAGGAGGCAATGCATGTACATTTCACCTGGAAGAAGACAATAATCCTTACTTATGAAAGGAAAGCACCATCCTTCCAAAGGCCTTCCAAAACTTGACTACATCCATCAGTGTCCATTTATAGATCCTTTATGGACAGGTCTTTTAGTTCTGAAAGCTAGAGAAGATATTTGATGAGAAGTTCGAACCCTGGGAACACAGTGATGACGTGAACAGAATAGTGAATGTAGTCATCCTTTTAGAAGAAAATAAGGGATTCTGTAGTGCCAATAAAATTGAACGGTGATGTTATTGAAAGGGAAACAAGTTACTTATTTCTTTTTCTGGCAGAAGAAAAGAATGTGGGGAAAATTGGAATAAAGTAAATAAAGTAAATGCCTATCAATTTAAAAAGCAAAAATACAACTAATATTGTTTTCTTCATTTGAGTAAAATTTGAGTACCTTTGGTAAGAAATATGCATAAAATTGTAATTAGTCTGGAGAAGACTGCATTACTGAATTACTGCATTTCTGGATTCTTCTGACATCACTACAGTGAAGTTGCTTAGCAAACTACAATGTAATACTTGCTTTTTACTGTGTTACTGCAAAAATAGTTCTTGTCTATCCTAACTACAGAAGAAAGAACTGGAATATCCAAAATTCCTGTCTATTCATGGATGGTCTGCCCTACCTGTGAAAACATAGTGACTAGGAATGCCTTTGTGTTTGTATCTCTGCCATAAATGTCACCTGCAAAAGTCTCAAATGCTACTTTTTGGTGTCCTTCCCACAAATCAGGGAAATCAGTCTTGACGTATCTATGCAGCTAATGGGTTTCCTTTGTGGCATTATTATAGACTAGAGCACCTACATGGAAGTTTGTGGAATTTGAAGTGGAAATTCATATTCTGCAACTTAACCTTATACTTGACTGGGCTGAGTACTATTCACTGAAATTCTCTCCCACTAAAAAGCAGCTGTTGTAACTGTATTCCCCAAACTACTGATTTTACAGGCCTTATGTCCTGAAATGACAATTCTAGTTGGAAGTATATTGTGTCAGGAGCGCACTGGATAGATAAAGAAGTCCAGCCTCCCCATGGTCCTCTGAGTATTTCCAGTTCCATAATTATACTCAGCTCGTCTCTGTCCTTTGTTATTACTTTTCTCTCTGTCCTTGGACAGTAGCCTCATTAAAAAAAATCACATTTCTCAGCCACTGCCTCCACTGGAAGCTACATCTTCGGAGCTAGGTACAGCTATATTTAGACAGTTGCTGCTAGCAGGGTTCTAGCATTGTTTCCCTGACCAGCATGAATATCCTGTCCATGTTAGAGCCATGTCATGGTCATTATACCTAGTGAATGGGACAATAGGCTACAAAACGGTTTGGTCACCATGGTTTTCAAGGGGGAGAAAGTCACTGACCCTAAGATCAGGGGAATTGTGCTAGATTTCAGATAGTTACAATGGTATATGAAACAAAGTTGTCGCTAACATGGTTATGCTTCCAGAGGGGGGCAAAGCCTCAGATTAATCTACTACCTCTTTCTCTACAAGAAGCCTAAATAGAGCCAACCCATTCCTGAACACATTTCATTCGCCTCTGATCTGTTTAAAACTTTCTTTCAAAATGTCCATTCTGCTGGAGCTGGCACAAACTTTGTATTTAAAGTCTGTAGAAAGAACAGACAAGTCAAAGGCTTACAGAAAGAAAAAAGCTATTTGTTTTGGCATTTAGCTGTCATGAGCTATTTTATGGAATATCAGAAACAGAGTAAACTACATTCACATCAGATAGAAACTATATGCAACAATAAATGAAACTGGTCCACTTAGATTGCTATAACCTGAGACTTTGACCTTTTGCATTACTTCTAACTGAAACTACAGAGAGTATATTATATATAAGAGCTGCAAAGGGTAGACAAAAATCCAGGGAACTTCTTTAAAATACATATTTGGAACTTCTATAGGGAATTCTGAGAAATAATAGTGTATGAAATATTGTTTAGTGGGCTCAAACTGACAAAAATGGTCATCTTTTTCATATACTTCTAAACTAATAGGTCTGTACAAAGAGAAGGAAGACTAGTTACACAACACAACATTTTCTAACGATTAGTTCTTTTTTGTATTTCTGTCTATAAATCTGAAAATGTAATAGCCTGCTTTCTTTTTTGGTGCCTACTGTAACTTTTCTCCAGACACTGGAGCCTCCAGACAATTTATGATCAGACCAGTACATTAACTATGAAGTGGTTTCACTATTTATTCCTTATATTACATCGGCAATTGGCTTATTACTCCATTTGCCAGAAAAGATTATTATGCTAAGAACAAACTAGATAGAACTGTTCAGGCACAATTCACTCACAATTTAAGGCCCAATCTTGGAAATACTTATGCATTCATTTAACTTTAAGCATATGAGTAATCCCATTGATTTCAATGAGTTTATTCAGTTTGATGTTTGTGACACTATTAGAAAGAAAACTATCTGGATTGTAAACTCCTCAGGACAGGAATCTTTTCCTTATACTTGTTGCTCAAGTGCCTAGCACATTTTGGCATTAATAAGCCTATGCAACAGCAGTTGATGTTCAAATTGGAATTTTGTATCCATTGAAGTCGACAGGACTAATCTTAGCTTAAAGTTAAGTATGTACATAAGGATTCCACGGATTGGGGCCTGTGTAGAGTAATTTACATTAATCTTTGCATATGGTTATCAGAGCTGGTTGAAAATTTTCCAATGGAACACTTTTCTATTGGAAAATATTGATTTGATGGAATTGAAACGCTCTCTGGGAATGTATCTATTTCTTCAAAACCAGCCTGCCTGCCTGGTTTCCTGCCATCCTAGGTCCCCCAGCTCCATGGAGAGCTGTCTTCCTTAGCTGACAACTTGCTGGGGAGTAAGGCAACATGGAGAGGAAGCTGCCAGGGCAATCAGGCATCTAGAAGCAAAACAAAAATTACCACTTGGTTCTCCCAAAATGAAATTTTCATAATTTTCCCTCCTACATTTTTTCTTCCTTTTTTGGTCCTTATTTGGGATTTTCCAAACTGTTGAAATTTTCTGCAGGAGAGAAATTCCACTTTCCTAACAGTTCTAATGGCTATATTCCTATACGATGTATACAACACTTACACGTTTTATAGGGCTGGTCAAAAGTTTTCCATCAAAATTATTTCTTGGTGGAAAATTGGGTTTTTGACTCACTGTTTTTTCCCACAAAAAATGTCTGCTTTCAGCAGAAATTTCTGGCTGAAAAAATAAAATTCTAGTAAAAGAAACAACAACAACAAAAAGATTTGCAAAATGCTGCTATGGTGCCTCATGGGAATTTTAGCTCAGCTGCCTCCTTTCTCTCCTATAATTTGGAAGAGCTCCCCATCTGGACTACATCTCCCATGGTGTACTCCTGGTTTCACTGTAACTCAAACAAATATGTTAATGGAGACACTGTCCACGTCAACAGGCCCCAAATTGGATCATTACGCTGTACGTTTGCTAACAATGAAATTATTATTTAGAGGCTCCAGCCCCATTATGCTATGTACTGTACAAATACATAACAGAAAGATGGACCCTGCCCAAAGAGATTAAAATCCAAGTAATAAAATTGTCAGTCCTCCAAAACAGGGGCTTTTGCTCTCAGAATTCCAGTGACTGAGCTGAGTACCCAAATAATTATTTTGTTGGGATCATCAACAGCAACCTGCATATTACTCTGTCCCTCCAGTCCTCTCCCTTGTTGGTTCTGTTCTTGTAAGCCAGTGCAGTGCTAGGATCATTTAAGCACCTCTGATCCCAGAATCCTGAGTTTGTTTAGTTTGGTGTTTTTAGATAACAATACCATCTGGATTGTAAACTCCTGAGGACATGGAAACTAGATGACATCCTGGCCATGTTGACGTCTTTGTCAAGACTCCCATTTACTGCTACTGGGCCACGATTTCACCCCTAGTCTTTATACCTGTTTGTAAAGTGCCCAGAACATTCTGGAAACAAAATAATAATGATGGCAAGTAATAATAAGCTGTTGCCACTTGTGCTGAAACTAAAATTGGCATATAGAATCTAAACTAAGCTTTTTAAAGCTTCACAATGACCGGGACAATGTGAGGGAATCCAAAACAGCATGCACAACATACAAAAGATGGACCCTAAAAATTCCCTGAAGACTACTATGCCACAGCTTTGTCATGATTAATTGATGGGTGATCCCTCGATTCAAGGATGATCCGTACCATGGATTTACATATGAGTCCCAAGATGACCAATCCAGATGGTATTTTTATCCGATTCTGGAACCACAAATCCATCCATAGTAAGTACAGACATTGCTTCAATGCTGATGACATTGGCTTCAGCGAGGATGCTGGTGTTAGTGCGGCCATCTTGCCACTTGATGTGAAGGATCTTCCAGAGGCATAGTTGGTTATACCTCTCCAAACTCGAGGTGCTGTTGATAGGTCACCCAGGTTTCACATTCATAGAGAAGTGTTGGAACCTCAATAGTCTTGTATACCTGAATCTCAGTGTCCTGGTGTAGGTCACTGTCCGTGTTGGAGCAATTTCCCAAAGGAAGCACTTGTGCACTGGATCCTGTGCTGGATCTCACTGTCGATTTTTGAGGTTCCTTCTCAAGGCCATTACAGAGAACCGTGGCAGTCATCTGATCATGGAGAAGCCCTAGGATCTTAATAAATTTTGGGGGGCAGCCATATCTGGACAGCACCTTCCACAGGGTTTTGCGATTGACAGAGTCAAAGGCCTTTGTCAAATCGATAAAAGCCATGTACAGGTCCTAAGTTTGCTCCCTGATTTCCTGGATTTGTTGGGCAGTGAAGATCATGTTGGTTGTCCCGCAGGATAGTCTAAAACCACACTGAGATTCTGGCAATATTTCCTCAGCAAGGGGAAGTAATTAGTTTAAGAGGATATGGGCAAGAATTTTCCCTGCTGTAGATAGCAAGGCAATGACTCAATAATTTCTACACTCTGACTTATCTTCTTTCTTAAAGATTGTAACAATGTCAGCATTTCTCAAGTCTTCTGGAATCTTCTCATTATACCAGATATGAAGAAAAAGTTTGTGGAGCTTCCCTACCAGTTCTTCGCCTCCAAACTTGTAGACTTCAGCTTGTACGCCATCTGGCCCTGCTGCCTTGTTGTTCTTACTTTGCAAAATGGCTCGTGTTACTTCTTCAAGGGCGGGGGGGGTCAACAAGAGATTCTCTTTCATGTCGTTGAGCTATAGACTCGATAGTGGCATCAGAGACAGCTAACTCACGGTTCAAGAGTAGCTCAAAATGTTCCTTCCATCTGGCTTTGATGGTTTCACTGTCCTTAAAATATGTTGACCTGTCTTGGGCTCAGAGTGGTGTGGGTCCATGGGAGCATGGGCGGTAAATGGCCCTTATTGCCTGAAAGAAACTTTTCATGTCATGTTTATCAGCATAAAGCTCAATCTCCTTGGCCTTTTCTCGCCACCACTTATTTTTGATGTCACAGATTTTCCTTTGGGCTTCAGCCTTGAGTTGCTTGTATGACTCTTTCTTCTGCTGATGTGATATGTTGTTTGCCACATGCAATGAGGTTTTCTTTTCTGGTCAAGCAGGCCGGAGCTTTCAAATGAATGTACAGTAATGGCCAAATTCTCAGAAATGAGAAAGGAGGAAAGAAAGTGTGTGTGTGGGGGGGGGGGGGGAAAATCAATGTAAAAAGGCTTATTGACTTCAATGAGGCCAAGATTTCACCCTACATGCCCAGAATAGGTGTGGGCCAGTTTTATCAAATGTTCCCCTTACTAAGAAGTTGTATCACAGCTACTGATTCTGGCTAAGTGCCATTCAAGGGGAAACTATCATCTCAAAATTATTTTAGAAAATAGCTCTTTGAGGGTTTCCTTAACAGACTTTCCAATTACCACCAATATAAAAACATTAATTATTAATCCTGTGGTTTCAAAAATGTTTAGTTAACCAGCCTATTATTGAACACAAAGGAAAGAAATGAATGACACTGGAGATATTCAAGTCTAAATTCTGATTTTAATAATTTTCCTCACACACATACTGATTCTTCCGCTGGCAATGTGTGTATTAACCCCTTTCCTGCTGAGTGGAAATACCCTTTACCCTCCTCATGTGCTAGATTTTCTGTGGAATGTGGGTAGGTGTGGCACAGCTGTTCAGAACTGTCCCCTTAAATACTAAAACATTAAATATTTTAAAACATTCTTAAATATTTATTTGTAATAAACCGCCCTTCACCATAACCAAAAATGTGGGTGAAAATGCCACATTTTTCTGTTTTTGAAAAAGCAGGCAAAAATACTGGCTCAAAACCCTGCTATCCTTACTTATGAAAATAGTTTTTACTTATGTGAATTATCCAGTGGCATCTTGGTGGCAGTACTCACATGAGGAAGTGTTTAAAGGCTCAGGACCATGAAATTCTGCTATTTCCTCCATTAGTCTGAATTGTTTCACCTACCCCTGGGATGGGATAAATTCTGTTGTCTTTAACAGCTCCACATGTGCCACTTGCACATGGGATCACTCATTAGAGTGCTTATCTACAATCCCTGGGCTGGACTCTGGAATCCTTCTGTGAAATCAGTACAGGTACTGCATATAGTTTTTCATGTAGAGGTATCGCAAGATCTGTTAGCTTGCAGCAGCTGCCCATATAGCAATAAAAGTGTACATTACTAGTTTCTTGGTGCATGTCTCCAGTGGGTGACAATTTCTCCTGCTGCAGTAGTACTTCAAACAGAAACTGCTGCTTTCCCCTGCTAAGGATTGATGAGGAGGAACACAGCAGAGTGTGGGAGAGATAGAAGATGATGGGGCTGAAGTAATGGGCTCAAGTCATTGTCAGACATACAGCAAAAATAAGCTTTTTACCATGCTGGAGAGAAAACATTGGTTATTTTAGTTAGGATAAATTCAAAGTTTTAAAGGATCTGATCCTGCTACCCTTATTCACAGTTGCTATTACCCTGTACTGCAAGGAGTCAAATTTAGTAAGACTAGCAGAATCTGGCACAAAATATTAAAGTAAGAGAGCCTTTCATGTCTAAACACATCGTCTTATCTCTCCTCTTATCTTTCTATATTCTGCCCTTTCTGCTTTCTTTCCTTCTTTTAGTGTGTTAATTTTCTGTTATCATTCAAGCATTTCGTAATTACTTCCCAAAGCAATGTAATACAGGTCCATAATAAACATATCTTTATAATATATAATTAATTTTAGATCTATCCAATAGTTAATATTTGCACGGTTTGCGCTTACTTCCTGCCTGCATTTAGTCTTCAAAACAGAATACAATTTCATTTAAAATAAAATAGGGTTCGCTGTATAACTGGTGGACAACAGTAGAAAAGCATGCCCATCATGATTAAAAGGGAATGTTACAGACTCCTTTTAAAGGGTAGCTCTTGCTCATTCATATGCTGGGAGAAGTAGCAATGAATATGGAACAGAGCCTATCTAGGAATCTAAGGTATTTAATATCTGAGCATCTCACAATTGTTAATGTATCTATCCCCCCAACACCGCTATGAGGTAAGGAAGTATTTTATTATTAATATTTTAACAGATGGGGCACAGTGTGAGGGTGACTTGTCCAAGGTCACATGTGAGTCTATGGTAGATCAGAAAGTTTAATCCAGGTATTTTAAGTCCCAGAGTAGTGCTCTAATCACTGGACAACACTTCCTCTCCCACTAACAGGGCCTTTTATTTCTGGTCTGTTTTTCATGATGTACCAGGACAAAAAACTCTTTGGTGATGTACTTGAAGCCAAATTCTGCCATCAGCAGTTTTGTGTAAGCAACTCTTAGAGTCCATGGAATTTGCCCATAAGTGTCTAAAGGAAGAATCTGATCCTTAATATCTTTGGGGAAATTCACAACTGGATTCCCAGATGGATGATTTATTTTCCTTCATGTTCCATCAGACTGATTTATACATTGATCAATATCTGATGGAGGATGGGAAATAATATAGAGCCATCTACAAATACCAGTAAGTGAATGATCCAATAATCAAGTCCACCTTTCACAGGGTAAAGAACAGGAAGAGACACCGACAAAGAAACCACACAGTCTGAGATTAGTTTTTCAAGCTATGCACATCTTGTGTCTGAAAAATTTTAGTAGGTGTATATATAGTATATATATATATGCTGCTGATCAAAGCACTTCTGTAAAGAACCTCTCATGCTATTCAAGCAGAGAATTATTTTTGTGAAAGCAACAAAGACAGTGGACAAAATTCTTCTCCCAGTTTGGCCCATGTAGTTTATAACTTGCATGGAGAAAAAGACTCAAGAAAGCATGAATTCCTGAACAAGGCTACACAAGTCTGGCATCTCTGTAATGCATACTGTCCACACTGATGGCTTAATCCTGCTTCCACTGAAGTTGATCGGAGTTTTCCCATCGACTTCACTGAGACCCAAAGTAAAAATGCATTTTTCCTCATTTATATAAAAAGATGCGTCATTTGCATTTGAAAACACCAATAAAATGAGTGAGTTTTATTTTATTTGCTGATACTCCCACAGTTAACAAGAATGTGGGAGGCAGGGAACTCAGGCGCCTCTTTGCGATTTCTTCTGTTGTTTTATCCTATCGCTGTAGGAGGTATTGGTTCCAGCTCTGAACTGCAGATTTGGCTTGCAGTGCTCTTGTTTCCTGCTGAAAGGTTAAGAATGCATATATAATATTTCTCCTGACACTTCTGGAAAGGTCTTCAGATAATGATTCCATATACCTGCAGGTTTCTAGCCTTCTGCATAAGAGTGTTAAATGCAAAGAATTATGTTAATACAGAGTTATAGTTGAGACTTTAAACAGGCCAGCATTAGGGAATGCAAAATATGTCTCTTGCAGCAACTTAAACACAGTTCATTTATACATTAAAAAAACCAAAACCCTACATTAAGATCTAACGCCCACTGAAGTTAATGGGAGTCTTTCTACTTCAATGTGTTTTGGATGGGACCCTGAAAGAACAGTGGTAATGTTTCAAAGTGAAGCACTGAAACATTTGGTAATGCTAGAATTTGCCCACATTGTGCATAGTATTATGCTGCAATCTTTAATCACATGATCATATATTATTTTTGCTAAGTATCCTGTCACATTGAGTGCACAGGGTGGCCGTGCTCTGGGAATGAATAAAGACTGTGTAATGAATGAGGCTGTTGTCTTTAGGACCCCTGCTCTATTCACTGTGGAAGTTGGAAGATGTGTAGAGAATAAGATGGGAAGAGAAAGGATGGGTCCTGTAGTTAAAGCACTGGACTGAAACCCAGGAAATGCATCCGGCATGTTTTAAATGGTAACTGTAACATTGCACGTAATTCCTCTTTTATTTCAAGAATAAAATCTGTGTAAAAACTAAAAATTAGAAAATGAATGATCACACAATCCAATAAATACACTTTGCACACCAGGTTAAATTGTGGACCTCTGTGTAGCACTGAGTAAATCAGCCTCACACTGAACATCTCCACAAGAGATGTGGGAATGGAATGCTCACTTGATCTGCTGCTGCTATGATTGCCTGTGGGCTGAAACAATGGCCATGGCTATCGCTCAAAACATACATACACACACACACACACACACACACACACACACACACACACCACACACACACACAGAGATTTGGTGAATGTATCTGTGATTCCACTGACAATGCCTCCCATTCCTTTACCGTCATCCCTCTGTGCAGTATAGAGAACTGCCATGGAGAACTACTCTACAGGATGCAGGCATTGCTTGGCTACTCTACGTGGCCTTTATGCAGAAAGTCATGACTACAGAAACAGAACCATGGCAATTCTGTTGCATCTTGGGCCTCTGCACTCCCAGGAGTGCAAACATGAGAGGAGGTAGAAAGGGAGGAAAGATTAGTCCCTACAGGAATGTGTTTGAATGAGAAATCATTGAAATCAGTGCAACTCTATTTGTTTCAATCCACAGTGGTCCCGCTATACTCCTGCCACATCATCTAGTATTTGATTAAAAATTCAGTGGCAAGCTTACAAGATGTGATTTTTGGACACCTACATTCATTTCTAAACCAAGTTTCTTCAAAAAATGTGAATGACGCTGATCACTGAGGGCCAGATCCAAATCTGAAGTTTTTAAAATAACAAGCCAGATCCTCGGCTGGCGTAAATCAGCTTCACTGAAGTCAAACTATTTGCATCAGCTGGGGAGCGAGCCCAAAATGAGGTCTGAGTTAACCAGGCACAGACAAAGCATTTGATAAAGCTCTTAACTGTCCAGTTATTGCATGCTCAGTCAGCTCAAACCACCAAGTGTAACGTTACCAAACCTTTCACAAGAAAATCCATCTTTTTCATGTTTTTTCCTAGCACAACGGCTAATTCTTCTGAAAACTTGAAAGCTTTATACAAGAAAGGCTCATAAAAGAGAAGTGATGGTCTTGTAGTTTAGACTTGAGACTCAGAGTCACAAGAGTGAGGGTCTATTCCTGGCTCGGGCACAGACTTCCTTTGTGACTTTTGGCAAGGCCCCTTCAGCATCCTCATCTGCAAAACTGGAATTAAAATACCTCATTACCTCATAAGGGCAGTAATTCCTTAACATTTGCTGTCGATGTAAGTCTCTGTATAAGTGCAAAACATGCTGGCTCAACCATCATCCTAGTATTTCTAATGCAACCCTATAATAATGTTCAGAGACATGCACTGAAATATAGTTTAAAAAAAGAAAGTATTTTACAGACGTGTTCAAACGTCCGAGGTATTTCTAAGAAAATCAATATGTATCTTTCTCTGTATGCTCTGAAGAGAGTGTGTGTAATTTTTGAGATTTGAAATGCCTTTGTTCCAAAGAGATAAAGTGACAACAGAATAGGGCTTGCAAGTGTCTTTTATCATGGAAGGGTTAATAAGAATATGGATAATATGAAGACACTTTTAGTCTAGCAAAAATGCCAGCATGTTAATAATAGATGACCAGCTCTACTCAGCATGATGTGGGAATCTGTGAAACGTTACAAAGCGTAAGTCTCATATTAGTGAACTGCTAGGTAGTAGCATTGATGGAGTCAGTATGTGTAAAAGAAATCTTCCCTTGAGGATGGCTCTATGTGCATATTCTCAACCACAACACTTTTTTAGATCAGAAAAAGGGTACTAATTTTTTGCAGGCTTCCTAATGGTTCAATGACTTCATCTAATGGTCCCCTCTAATAGTGCTAGCACTTACAAAGCCCATTCAAAGGCACAGCTACAGCAGTTACAGCGTGATCTAACAAGGTATTGAGGGCCTCCTGGAAGGTAATATGTACCCTTAATTCCCACTGTTCTCAATGGGAGCTGAGGCTACTCAGTGCTTTTAAGGAGGTGCTTAGCATCTTGCAGAATAAGGCATTTAGGCCACTGATATTTCATACACTCTAAGGCAAAGAGAGACTATCCCCTTAGACAATGAAAATAATGTATGGCTTTGTCTCTGAGGGAAAACTATTGCTTATGAATGGTCTGCCTTGGATATTACTCGGATTCACTGTCAGATGTGCTTTTTTCGCTTGTAAAAAGAGCACGTGCAAAAATCAAAGGCCCATCTTCCAAGCGGGTAGAATTTCTTTCTGTTATTGCAATAAGAGTTCTGTAACATCTTAATTCCAGTTATCAAAAACTAAAGTAATCAGATACAATGAAGGAGGTAATATACCAAACTGTACCGTGAAGATCCAAGTTCTTTTTATACAGTCAAAGAATTTGTCAAATAGTCAAATAGCATTTTTGCAGTGAAAACTTTTCATTCACCCACACATCATGACCCACAAAAAATAACCGAGTCCTGTCTTTTGTGAGGACTCTGCCCCATGAACACATCTGGCATGAAGATTCTTTGTGGCATGGGCATCCTCAGACAAAATCATTCTTTAGCAAGGGGGTGAGGAGCATGTTTTGGTCAGCACCAGCCTCCTGCTGCAGGAGAAGTGGAGCACCGTAGTTTGCGCTGGGGTCTACTCAGATCTGTCAACATGTGGAAAAGTTTATGAGGGCAATTTTCCAAATACATTGGGTGTGTGGAGGCCACTAAAATTCACCTCATGCCAGGGCTTTGTTACATTTTGCAGTGAAATATTAACAGACGTGTGTGTGTGTGTGTGTGTGTGTGTCTATATATAGAGAGACACACACACACACGTATATATAAACACCTTACAAACATTAAGTAATTAAAAACCCATGCATATTTTTGCATATGTACATTTGCACTCCCAAGTACCATAAGTACACACACAAAAATCAACTGTTTGCCCACGGATGGGCACCTATACTCACATGTGGGTCAGACCCCCAATTTATGGTAGTTGAACACACAAACATAAGCACACAGACAAGAAAAATGGCCCTCAGGCTAACTGCTTGCACTAGAGAGATTTGAGTTCGGCTCCCAGATTTTGCATGTGAACTCAAGCAAGTTACTTAATGTCTCTGTGCTTCCTCTGACCCACCTTGCGTGTTCAAGCTCTTTGGGGCAGAGTCTGTCTCTTACTATGTGTATGTACAGAGCCTAGCACGAAAGGTTAGTTGTACTATAATGCAAATGATTTTTTTAAAAGTAACACCACTTCCTTGTGATCAGAAGTTACGCCCGCTGCGCAGCAGATGAATCAGCTTGGAGGAAACCTGTGGTGGCCCTCACAATGCATGTGTGGCACGTCCCTCAGCAGCATGTGTGGCACGTCCCTCAGTTTTTTCAGCTTGGTCTTTAATTCTCTCAAAAAACTGAGGTACTTGTGGCCCTGGGTTTCACTGCTCATACAGGAACTTTATGAAACCTAGAGGAACTGTGAATCCATAGATAAGATCAGTGACATGCTTTCAACTGTACGGATCAATTTTCATTTGCACGGTTATCTACACAGAAAAAATGCCTAGAAACTTTGGTTTTAAATTAAATCTGAGATTAACCTTGACAGTTCTAGAGTCCCCAAAGCCTATAGAAAACAGATCTTCAATTTTTAATGTAAGTGAACATCATATACAGCCTGTGCATAAAAATACTATATCCTGTTCGTAGAAACTTTCAGTGATACAAAAAGGAGATGAAATTATTTCAACTCAGCTTTCCCCTGATTCTTCCATTTGATCTTTAATTCACTTAAGCAACCAAGAGAGGTTACAGTCACTAGAACTCTCATACCATTGTGCAGCGCGTGTCCATGATCCAGGTCGTCTTTGCAAGCTCGGTAGGCTGGGGAAGCACAGAATCAGACTTTGATCCACAGATGTGCAGAGCTATGTTATGAAATAGCAGGAGATGTTGGATGCCTTGATGTCTAAGGGTTTGATCATATTAATCCAATTTAAAGTGAGTTTGGCACTTTGTGGTGACTTCTAACACAACAGAATCAGCTCCAGCTTTCATCAAATCACTATGATTAAATTATACATTAATAATACAACTTAAAGCCATTCAAGACATCCATGACTAAATTTAAAATACTTCAATACACTTCAAGTCATTTGTGATGATGAAGTTTAAATTTAGAATACTTTCATTTTTATTTACAAAGTCTCATCACAAATGCAGTTTTTGACAGAGAAACTCTTTCAATTCCATTTCACTACTCTATTGAAAGAGCTACTGTGAGAATGGCATTACAGAGCATAACATTATTAGTTCATTCATCCAGCATCAGTCATTATCTATCACATTTATGTTCTAGTTTTTCTGAAAAAAAATCCTATCAGTCACTCTCCCTTTTTAGTGTGCTGGTGCCTACAATATATGAGGAGTCAAATTAAGCCTTAAATTAGACTACACACAATACAACTAATTTCCGTGGGATTACAGCAGACGTAAACCACAGCAAATTGCAACCCAGTGCTACACACACTTTTTTTTTCCCCCAGAGACCAAGAAAAAATATTTGATGTGTATTGCAGCACTATTAAAGGTGTTTCTGATGCACCTGTGTGTTACTTTATAGAAGAGAAGTTAGGGAAATTCACAAGTGGAATCCTAGGCCTGACATTCTGAAAACCTATCCTGGTTCTCAAACAGGATGTAGTGCTCAATTCTCAGTTTTTGGATTGTTGTTTTTTGTTTTTGTTTTTTTTAAAGCCACAGGAATTTTAATCTTCATTTGTGTAATTAAAACATATGTTAAAACTATACACAGTATTTATTGTTCTACTGCATGTACCTACCAATTCCTTTATAATTATCATCAAGCCCTACATTATGCTACATAATTTTCAAGTAGGAGACACTTGCGGAAGGAAACAGTGTGGTGATAGGACAGCTGCTCAGTTGGAATAAGGGAACTGTGAGCAGGAATAGCTGGGGGAATGGGGAGAGCCTCCGATCGGCTGGGTGATTAGCCGCTGTGAGTAGCAACCAATAATCTTGTCTTGAGTGCTGTGGAAAGGGTCTGAAGCCAAAAGAAGGGAAAGAGAGCAGGGCCTGGAGCTTGACAAGGGGTAGGTAGGAGGAGCTTTCACTGCCAAGCACTTGACTTAGGGAAAAGAGAAGCAGAAGGGTTCTAAGCTAGAATAGCATAGAATCCAGTATCTCATGACAGTTAATATCTGGAGCCAGGAATTTGCTATGGGAGGAAAGGAAGACTGAGCTAGGGCAGCAGTCAGGGAGGTTTGCCAACAAGATAGTCCACTGGGAGATAGCAGGAAGTTTAAGCAGCAGGGTAGACTGTGAGATTTGGGCCATTTATGGGGAATGGGAAAGAATCAAAGCACTTGTTATTGTATGTGCATACTATAGTGATGGGCACCCTAAAAATGAATAGATAGTCACAGAGAAATCAATTAGTCTTCAGTAGCTCAGTGGACTTTAAATGAGGACTCTACTCTCTACTTCTGAGAGTAAAGTGGGTTAATCTGGGTTAGAACACTTTGGAGATTTCCATGATGTAAATAATTCAGATAGAAGCCTTGCTACTCCCACAGACTGACACAGTTAAAATCCTCTAAACACTCCTACCTTGACAGTGTCTACCTAATTCAATAAAAAGAATAAATATTAAAAAATAAAACTTTTCAGTTCACTGTGCAGGAATAAGGAAGCTTTTAGCAGCAAGAATAAATAGCCCTCCCCCCAAAAGGCTATTTAGGTTGCATTGAGAGGGTGTGTAGGATAAAACTAGGCTTTGAGGGATTACATTATCATCCGTAAATATCACTAAATGTCAATTTCACAGCATACACACAAACCCATGACAAAATATCTCCATTGATGATAACTGAAATTTGGAGATAGGCAAAGTAAGAAAAATTATGCCTGAGAACTTAATAGACCCAAAATCCAGCGATTTAGACTTTTGTAGTAAGCTTGTTACAAATTGACTAACAAATGCATTTACTGACTGAAGGCTATTTACTTTGTATATTTTGACATGCGATGTTGACAATTTGTGCTTTAACAGTTATAAAACTAACTTTTCGAATCTCAGTGTCCACTGCTATTAAATAATTGTCTGAAACCCCTCCCCACAGAGTTTCCCACTACTATAAACATTTAAATACATAAAAATATCTGTGTTTAAAAATAAATGTTGATATTATCCATTCAAATTATTTTTTAAAAATAAAAATTGAATTCTACCAAGCCTTGATAAAGCCTGTACATTTCTGTGATATTATCTCTGTAGTATAATTTATGTTATTGCCCAGCTTTGGGGGTTTTCTTGGAGCAGCAGAAATTGCATTTTTTAACTGACTATTTTCTATGCATGCCTTCTTGGGAAGGTGCAAAAGTCTGATATTTACACTAAATGTTACCAGAATCCCATTTTTAGAAAATGAGGCATAATATAAAAGCCGATATATTCCACAGCTTCGTTCTGAATAAAAATCCATTTAAAAATAAGGGCCTGGTTCTGGATGGCATCTGTAGTGGTGACTTCGCCTGTGTGTGTCAAAACTCTTCACTGAATAGTTCCACAAGGTCCAGTTCTCAGGTATATGCTCTTTTCTATCTAGTCTTTCTTCCTGATTACTATCAGCTACCTTCTCAATGATGACACTTAATTGTACATCTATTTCAATGCCTGTAAGAACTTCTCTATGTTCACAATTTCTGGTACTCTTGACCAAATAAAGTTGTGCCTTTGTCTCAACTTCCTTCAAGTGATTCCTCTAGTATGATCTTTTAAAAAGAGTAACATCCTTAAGCACAACTAATTGGTTTCCTTTCCTCATTCTTTGCATTTCACAAATTTTCACATTTTACTTCTTTTTATTGGAGCTTTCTGTCGGGGACATTTGTTTGGTAGGCACTGTTTGTTTCAAATCCAAGCAGAAAACCAACTTTTCTGAATATTATGTTTCTGTGCCTTTACTGTTTAGAAAGGTTTTATTGTTCTTTTTACTTGAGCCTAAAGGGCTAGACCCATAAGAATGACTTTCAGTGGGAGTTTAGAGCATTCAGCAACTCATAAAATCAGGTCCAAAAATCACCAGAGACGCCATTAAAAATACCAGTCTACCAGCCCATTGAGCCAAGGAAAGGTAATGTACAAGGTATGGATCCACGTGCAGGAAGAAGACAATAGGGGAATATAATAAAAAAAAATGAAAAGTCAAAATAAAATCTTTTACTACCTTTTTGTTACCATGGTCTTAAGCACTCTACGTTCCAAAGATCAAAGATTTATCCCAGCTCACTACTGCCTACAAACCTGCCAAAAGACACAGATTTATAGTGAAATCACAGAGATTTCATTGATCACAAAAAGGAAAAAAAGACCACTAAAAATTGTGATAGTGCCACTGGTACTGATTTGTCAGGGAACTGCAGTCCACACTGAAAGTAGCATCACATAAACATAAACCTGCTGGCACCCCCTTTGGAAAGGTATGTGTTAGTCTCTCTTGATAGATGAAGGGAGACAGTTTTATGTGATGTGATTCAGAAAAACTTTCAAGATTCTAAAGTAAGTATTTCCCAAGTGCTGAATATTTCCTGTTGCCTGAATTCTGTTTCCAAGTCAAAGTCTTTCAAATAAAATGATGGGGACAAGGGGGGGGAATGGAAGGGTCTCTTCCTTAACAAAACTGAAATCTAGCTAATAATCCATGTCGTTTCTTTTGTGTGTGTGTGTGTGGTTTGCTTGCTTGCTTGTTTATTTTGGGGTGGGTGTTAAACTTAATGTATTGCTTATGAGAGGTGCCAGATTGAGAACCCTGGAAAATAAAGTTCTGTTTTACAAACCAGATTCAACACAGGCAAAGTAATGCAAACTTCATCACAGCACCCTCCTGATATTCCTGAACAATGGCCTGTGGGAACCACTAGAAAAAAAGATTGCTTTGGTCTTCATGACACCATGGCCTTTTGCTGAGACTAGAACTACCACATCAGACAGGGTGCCAATTAGTGCTAATATGGAACTGTTTTTTTGATATGGACATTGTATTGAAACACTCATTGCACAGAGGCCATAATGACTTTCAGCAGCAACTAACCTGCACTGAATTTCAATTAGTGACCTAAAGATGAAAGACTCTTCATCCTATTACTGGTCTCCTGAACCATGAAGTCCCTTATTATTATTACTATATATTACTTATCTAGAGCCATAGATGTGCATCACGTTTTGCAATACAGATAAAGACAGATTCCCTGCCCCAAAATGGTTGCAATCTAGTTTAGTAAATCGTTGTAAAATTGAGTGAATTAACTTTAGCTGGTTTTAATACAAATGTACCTAAACAAGATTTGACACAGTGTTTGTGGAATAAAAACAAGAAGACAAAATTACCCCAGATAATTGCTATTCTTCTGTAAATTTAGCAGTGAAATTTGACAGAGAGAGAGAGATGTCTGAAGGCTGAAAATTACCATTCCCATTTCAGATTCATTTCCATAGCATCAAACTAGCAGTTTTTAAAAGATTCTAAGGACTTCTTCCACCCTCAATGTAATCTAAATTACTGATTTTTTTAAATATCCTCCTGTGGGAGGCGGGGCTGCCCAATATCACCCTCTTTCGGGCCACACATGGTACTTCAGGCCCTCCCCACCTTAGTTTGTATGATCTGGATATCTGCTTGGGGCAGGGCAGTCTGTGCCATAAGCTTGGCGTCAGTTTCTAAACCAGTGGTCCCCAAACTGTGGGGAGGAATATTCGGGTGGGGAGACTGCAGTAGGGCCCAGGCCAGCCCCCATAGGGGGCAGGGAAGAAACGCCACCCAGTCCCGCTCTGCCCCCAGCTCTACTCTGGCTCCAGCCCCAGCCCTCCAGCTGAGGCCCCAGCTTTGGCTCCCAGCCACGGCCTCGATCCCCAAACGTGGCCTGGCTTCCAGCCCTGCTCCCAGCCATGACTCCACTCCTGGCCCCGGCCCCAGTCCTTGCTCTGCTCCTGGCTCCCAGCCCCGCTCCTGGGGGGGCATAGACAGATTATGTTACAGGTAAGGGGGGTGTTTGGAGACCACTGCTCTACAAAATCATGTAATAAAACAGCAATTCAGTATTCAGCTATCTGTGTTTTAAATCAGGGGTCTTCAAACTGGGGTTGTGACCTCTCAGGGGGTCACAAGATTATTATGTGGGGGTCGCAAACTGTCAGCCTCCACCCCTAAACCCCGCTTCACCTCTAGTATTTATAATAGTGTTAAATATAAAAAAATATGTTTTTAGTTTATAAGGGGGGGCACACTCAGAAGCTTGCTGTGTGAAAGGGGTCACCAATACAAAAGTTTGAGAGCCA
Organism: Natator depressus; assembly: GCF_965152275.1. Lineage (NCBI taxonomy): Eukaryota > Metazoa > Chordata > Testudines > Cheloniidae > Natator > Natator depressus. The sequence continues at coordinate 62,755,906 of NC_134235.1, forward strand.
CTACTTTAAACAAAGAGGAAAACCCCTTCAAATGCAAGTGCTTAGCCCTGAGAAACACCTCCCCTTTCCCAGTCTCACCTGGCCCTGCCCCTAAGCAAAAGCAGGCAAGCCTTCCTAACTGGCCTGCTGGTTCAGTATTTCCTCCTGACCCTGGTAGACCTCTGGCAGACTGTCTTGATGCTCACCCAGCCCGAGTGGATTTTCCTTAGGCAGGGAGTGTCAGTGTGCTGATGCCTCCTCAGCAAGAAGAGAAGATCTGGCAGACCCCATCATACCTCTTAATGAAGAATCCATGGCTATTTATATTGCACCTGAGCAAGATGCCTACCAATATCTGCACCAAAGGCTTGATCCTGCTCCTACTGAAGTCAGTTGCAAAACTGCTATGGTCTTCTATAGTGCGAGATCAGGATATAAGAACTTTGTTCCATTCCTTATTTACATATGTAATCAAGTAAAGTTTAACTTATTTATGTAAGGAAGTAATATGTAGATTAGAGATGAGCCAAAATGCAAAGCACAGATTAAAAATGTAAAGGTAGTAGACTTCTGATTTCAAATCTTATATCTGAACCTGCCACTACAGTTTGGTACCAGGTCAGACCCAAAAGTAAAAAGGAACCTATGAGCTGGTTCTGGTACAGATGTGGCTGAAATCTCTTTGCAAGATGATATTTAAAGATTTCTAATCTCCTAATCTAATCACCTAATCTCAAAAGTTGTTTTTTGTTTTTTCTATTTTATACCATTACCTCACAAAATCAGCAATAGGACATTATCTAGACAATCCCTGTCCTGATCAGAGTGGAGAATACAAAGCCTGTCCTGATCCCAATACATATTCACATCCAAGTTCTGCATCCTGAGCCAGACTCTAATTTAGATGTAACAACATAATTCCTATTTTGAATTTCAATTATTTTTATGAGGGGAACCTCTGTAAACCATAGTATCTCAATCCCAAGAATCTGTTGTTTGAGACAGCAGCAGATGTGCAGCAGGTACTGGTATCCTATTGTTTTACTCCCAGAAAATGATAGATCATATGGCCATTAGAGATACCTACATAACTCACTTTCAATTAATTAACTTCTGCTTCCACCCACAATCAAGACTAGATTTTTAAATCTTCTCCTTCATCTCATAGATGTAAAAATAATCATGCTTCTACACAGCAGCCTCTGTGCCTCATGAACCTATAATGAAAAGGGAAGGAGTAGCATGCTATGGTGGCCTGAACCTGAGACTGGGAGCTTGGCCTTCCCTGCTTCGCCGCTATGTACCCTGACTTGCTGTGTGACTTTTGGAAAGTCACATAGAGGCAATTTTGTAAGAGAGCTCTCTAATTCTCAGTTTGAGAAGGCATCCCCCCAAACATGAGCATATTGGAAAATTTAGTCCCCTATCCACTCTAAGGGTATGTGTATACTGAATTTGTATCTGGGGTCCATGTACTTACATATGAGCTTGCTCTTTTCAAGCTCAACTGTAAGCATCCACACAACTTTGGTGTGCACACCTCATTTCCGTCCCATATACAGGCAGGTGCATCCATCCTCGCTGTGTGTTGATACACGTCTGGTGCTGTGGTTTCTGGGGCCATATCCCACCGTTCTTACCACCTTGTTAGCTGTAGCTACTTTGAGGCTCAGTTCCTGGTATACTGTCTCATTTTTGTAAAAGGACATATGTTTATGGAACAAACACTTTCACCCAAAACCATCCTGCTCCAGAGGATGTTACAGCTCTTTTGGCTCATGTTACCCCAAACAACTATATCATATTATACTAAACATAAATCTCCTGAAAATCAACCACCAACCACTGGTATCTGAAATAAATTAGATTTAAATAAAAGTACTTTTCATTCTGGGGGGTTAATTTATTATTATTATTTTGCAGTGTGCTCAGAAACTAACATAGTAGGCCATTTGGAAATATATACATTAATATCTCACAGGGATGTTGTGATTATTGAATGTATGTACAATACACTCAAAATGCAAATGTTAAGCCTTATTTTTAGGAGGGATGAATATTTATGTCCCTGATGACTGACAAGTTACAGAAGCATCATTCTAACAGATGATTTGGGCCCCCATCTGTAAAGATTTATGTTTACGCATAACTTTGAGCACACGAGTACCTCACTGAACTAAATAGGATTGCTCACATGTTTGACGTTAAGCATAAGGTCTAGTCAGAAATTTGACAGAATATTTTTCCATTGGAAGATTTTAATTTGTTGAAAGCTAAATGTTTTGAAGAAACGTGTTGATTGACAACATTTCATTTAAAGGAAAAATTGGGGGCAAAAAGCACTTTGCTAATTTTAATTACTTTTAATTTTAATTTGTTTTAATGTTACATAATACACAATTTTAATAAGTCATACTCAGAGAAAAACATTTTGATTTTATCTAAATAAAACATTTCAATCAACCCGAAACAATATTTTTTTCAGAATTTCATTTCACAGGAAATTTCAAAAAATGTTGGTTTTATTCTGTTTTGGAATTTAAAAATAAATTGAAATCACAGCTTTTCCTGCTAAACAAAAAACCCAGTTCCCACCCAGCTCTTTTAAGCATGCATATAAATCTTTACAGGATAAGGGCCTTAAAACAGAGAATCAGTCTGTCATGCAAAAGAGTATCTTTTTTGTAGATACTCATATGAGATGCCAGAGCAAATTTGCCAATGTTACCTTACACCTTCTTCCCTTACTAAAAACAACAGGCCTTCTGATTCTTACAGTCATTACATTTGTCAGTGCTAGGAACCACGCCCTTCCCTGCCCCACTAATATAAAACATACATTCTCAACCTTCTGCTTTACCCATGGACAGATGCTTCATCTCCAGATCAATGGACTGGTGGTTCTTTTACCAGCATCAAATGGTGCAGCAATTTATCGGTTCAAAGGGTTAGTTTCTTTCATTTATCACATCACTCAAGTCCTTATGCTGTTATATAATTGTTATATGTCTGTTCTAACATAAGAGTGCACCGAGCCAAAATCAGAAGGTTACATAAAGTGCATTTTAGTAGCAGTTATGATTTCCTGCTTTGTAAAGTATACTCAAATGAGATGAAAAAATGTAAATTATTACATCACATATTATGCATCATTTGCCAGCACCGCTATCGAAATGGTATTATGCATACTAATCAATGGCGAAGTATTATCTTTTAGTCTAATGGATACAGTCTCTTCTCAAAGTGCAAGGATTTACACACGTTACTCCAATTAGCATTAATGGGATTTACAAGCATAAATCTCCTGCATATCAAGAGAAGAATTAGTTTAAGATGACCAAATGAACTCACCAAATAATCACTTAGTTGGCAAATATTAATATGTAGTCACATTTCCATTACAATTATCTAAACCTGTGCTAAACTAACACTGAAATTGATTTGAGAGCATGGTGAGTAGAAAATAAACTATTTTATACCAGCTACACCATATCATGTTGTACTTCTAAAGCAAGTGCTTTAAATGAACACAGAGCACCAACATCTATCAATTAAATCATAGGCTGAGATTTTTGAAACTGAGATGGGGTGTTAGCCATACACCTTCCATTAATCTTTTCTGCACTGCTTTGAAAATCTGAGCCATGACTTATTATTGGCACTTTTGTTGTGTTTACATATCTATATAATTCTTACCTACCAACATCCCTGCTCCACCGACACACACAATGAATGTAAACTTTAAAACAAAATTAAATGTAAATGTGAATTCCTCAGAGGTACATTTTCAAGACTTCAGAAGGGCTTTAGCTGGGACACATTAACTTCAATTGGTTTCACACAGCTAACTCTCTGTATAATTCTTTGCCAATTTGCCCCTTCCAGAATTTATTAGTATTTTTTTATTTGCTTTATTTTCTGACCATTTTCATTTTGCAGTGTTTCATGACCTGGTGGCTACACTAGCATTTACAACATTGCTGGCAGTTTCTGTAAAAAGGCTACTGACTTACCTTGTATAGAAAAGGTGATATGTGATTCCTGATGATGCTAATGAGAGTTACAGCACATACTCAAAGATTAATATATCATTGTGATATATTCTTTTGATATATGTACGTAACTCCTGCTATGCACATATTAGGAGGATATATACACCTTAGAGCTCCCAATATGACATCTTCTGAAATGACATCTTACAATTCTAGAGTTAATAAGATCAAAGTGTAAAGTCAAGTCCTCGAAATTGCTCTCCTTACTCTGGGTTCTTCAAAGGGAGTTTTGCCTGAGCAAATACGGGGACAGCCTCCAACACTGTAAGATGACCCAATTCAGGAAAGCTTGTGCTTAAGTAGCTTCCTGAATCAGGGCCTAATAATGCCCTATTCAATTTGAGGCTCTTTCCAGAACACTTGTGTGACAGGGCACACTGGCCCCACACTTGTCATGCCCCCTCTGCCCTGATGGGCATGCTCCAGCTGGGATATAAAAGGGTACAGCTTGGCTCATTCAGGGCTGACTGCTGAAGAGGGAAGACACATGCTGCAAGCTCCAGCCTGGGAGCTGCTGAAGCACAGCTGGTGGAAGCCAGAGATGCTGAGACCCAGGATAATGCCCCAGCTCCTGCAGCTGCCCAAGGAGCGATGGAGCTGCTGAAAGTCACACAGGCTGAGGAGACTATGGACTTCTGGGACACCAGGACCACTACACAAGGGACAGGGTAGGAAGTAGCTCAGGGGGACTAGGCATTGTACTGAGCGGTGTCAGCGTGTTTCGGAAGGATTCCCTGCTGACCCAGTGGCGAGCATACTTGCCACTGTCATGGCCCTGAGCTGGGACCCGGTGGAGCAGGGAGGGCCCGGGTCCCCCTACCCAGTCACCACACCCCCACCCCCATCCAAGGTGGCGGCCCACTCCCCTGACTGGCCGCTAGACCAAACAACCCTACTGAAGAGGACCATTATGCTGACTCTGGCCATTGGGCCACACGGCCCTGCTGAACAGGGCAGCCCTGTTGACTGACTGGTAGGCCACAAAGCCCTGAGAGAGGGCAGCCATATTGACTTTTACCGCCAGGCCAAGCTATCCCAAGACAAGGGATGGCTGTATAGACTCAACCGTGGGGCCATCTTTACCCGCACTTTGTCCCAAGAAGGGACGGGGTGCACTTGCCCTCTGACACCTTGCATCGTACATATTTATGCAGATTTACATTTTAAGAAATGTACATTTATATGAAACCATATAAGATTAACCGGGGAATGCCTTTGGGGTGTTCACTAGTGTGCATTGTATTGAGTCTATTGCACTTAAGACTGAACTATAGTCAGTACCAAATCTGAAAGGTTATGTGGGCAGTTTGGTATATACATTTTTATAGATCAAAATGTAGAAATGAAAATAATGACATTTAAAAAATATTTTCTACTGAAATCTCACATGCACACACAACACTCCGTGTTTACAAACAATTCTTCTTGAAGATAGTAAGCCATAGTATTTTACCATTAGAGAAAGGATGGTGTATAGACCCCACACAAACACCACGGTCATTCAATGACTGTGGTTCTCTTCCCAATAGCATTTTTCTATATACAAGCATAATGGGCAAAAGTAAGAGGGGAAAATAGATATGATGGGGAAAGGTTGTGAGGGAACCAGCAAAAGTGTGCTGAGAAGCCAGCACACATCACAAATGTGGCAAGAATTTTTAGAGGCAGTTAGAACGGAATCCTAAAAGAGATTATGGGCCTGATTCTCCACTATCTTACAACAGTTTTACACTGGCATGACTCCATTTACTTTAATGAAATGCCCCTGGTATCAAATTGGTGTAACACAGTGGAAAGGCAGCTCTGGTCCAAAGGTCTAATTTTGAGCAACTAACTAAAATCAAATATGAGATGCTCCAAAGCCAAGGATTGTGTGAGTGTGACAGACACTCCACTTAAGGATAATACTATCATTTGTATAGAAAGACTTTTGAAGGGTTCATGCAGGGTTCATGCACTAGGAAACATTCAGGGCACACCCTGAGTGTTGGAAGGAGCAGTGTGTGCACTGCTCCTTCCAAGGACATGGACCATGGGAAGTCACCCAGAGGACATGAACCGTGGGAAGCTTCCTTGGACTGGACTCAAGGCCTGAGAGCAAGGAATGTAGTAGATAGAAGCTGGTAAATAAGAATATTAATCAAAGTCATATTATTCCTTTTGTTGTTTCCTTTTGCGGTTGGATTGGACTATGTAATACGCATGAGTGGAGAAAGAATAAAAGAGGGTGGAAAGCCGACACAGCAGACCTTACCGCTTGCTTGCTAAAAGCTTTGTTTGTCTTGCATTTGAACCACAACAGACGACTTCCAATTCCAAACATCAGTACATCTACACAATAATAGAAGTGTCCTGTTTGCAAGGGTTCTCAACTTTTTTTCTTTCTGAGGCCCCCCAACATGCGATAAAAACTTCATGGCCCACAACTACTGTTTTTCCGCATATAAGAGCCAGGGCCAGCATTAGGGGGTAGCAAGCAGGAGTTGCCCTAGGCCCCACGCCACAGTGGACCCTGTGAAGCTAAGTTGCTCAGACTTTGGCTTCAGCCCCGGGTGGTGGGGCTTTGGCTTTCTGCCTTTGACCCAAACAAGTCTACTGCCAACCCTGCTTGGCGGACCCCCTGAAACCTGCTTGTGGGCCCCCAGGGGTCCCCAGACCCCTGGTTGAGAACCACTGCTGTGTTGGATATCAAATATATCTGAAATATGTGTTTTATCGGCAACCACCAGGGAGATGTGAGCAGCACAATCCACTTCACAAACAAAGAGAATTGCAAGTTAAGTATTTTCATGAAGATTTTTGGCTGTCTGACTTTTCAGCTGGTGTCTATACAGTTCTTAATCAAAAAAGTCTTGAATTGTTCACATCCCTTTCTATTGACCTATTTTGGTTTTCTTTGGTGTGGTCTAACAAGACTTACTGAGAGGGTGAACTGTTTCTTGTGTGAAAATTCACTACTTATTTTTTAAAGCATTGCCATCTTTCTATTTTTCTAAAGTTTTCTCAACCCATAGAAATCATTTGTATTTTTCCATTGCTACAAATTAGCAAAACAAGTACTTTGGCTTCTGTAGCACTTAATCTAAACATAGTCCACAGTCAGTAATATGTCTTTCACCTCTCCATAAATGGATGCAAGGTAAAATAAATCTCTCTTAATGATAGTAATGTCTGGGGATGCAGTTTTGTTGGGTATGCTTTATACTCATGACTTCTGTGATGAAACAGATCTAAAATCCCCTGTGGTGACAATTCCTACAAACATAAATTCAACACCACCGCCACTGAGATCATTGTGAGTACGTTGGCTCGAGTTCATGTCTACTAGATTAAATCTTAGGTTTAACACATATTTATACTGCAGTTTTTATTTTTATGTTTTTAATGAAAATAAATTACACTAGAAGCATTGGGCTAGACATGGATTGATCAGTCACTAAAACCTATGGATGTTATAGTAGACTGTATCTAAGGTATGCATTTTTATAAAACAGGAAAGTACAGTAGAAAAATCTATATATTAAAAGTCTACAGTTTGAAAGTTGTTAGATCATTTGATGGGTCTCTTATAAAACATGATACCTTTTTTGAAAGATTTTATCTGCAGTACTCTACATATTATGATGGCTATTCATACTTTACTTCTTCAGTTTTTATAGCCTCCAAGTAATCTTACAGAATAGTAAATACTGTTACTATAACCTTCATAGGTGTGTTAGTGTTATTTTTTTAAAGATGAAGTATCTGATTCTCCTCACACACATCAGTGTAAATCAAAAATAACTCCATAGTAGTCAATAAGTTACAGGAGTGTAAAACAAGTCCAGGGGATCAAGGCCACAGCTTTATAAACAAAGATTGGTTAATATTAAAAGTACAAATTTTGAATACATGAAATCCCTTTCCCTTTTGTTAGTTTATTTTATTCAGGTTTTAACACTGCACCCTCCCCCTGGTATTTAAGACTATCTGAATAGGAGACAATACTAATGAACCAATTTACACCAGCTGAGGATTTGACTAATACTTTGAAAATGAATGATGTTCTTAAAGTGAAGTATTGAATATGTTGTGTTTAACAGTCCATTAATAATTCTCATGAAACAGAAGCCTTTTCTAGAGGTTTAGCAGGAAGCTAGGATGACTGCCAAATGATCATATTCTGTAATCACCGGATAGTCTTACTTTACACATACACTTGCACACCCACAGACTGAAGAACCCACACTTATCCAAAGAAATATCATGTGGCAAAAAAGATGGCTCTGAATCAGTAGAAAAGAAAAAAATCTTTTTAAATTCTCATGGGATTAGAGACTGACTGTTAAAGGAAGAGCATTATTTTATCACTCAGCTAATGAGCCATACAAGGACTTGTTATTGCTCAGTATAGTTCTGTTCTGACAATACTACTTTGAAACAAATATGCCAACTTTAATACACAAAGAAAACAAGACACATTTTCAATTGTGTCAATTACATATCAGGCTGTATGTAATTGAAATAAAACACTTGGGAGGAAATACCCAGAAGGATGTGCAGATTTTGCCTTTTTAAGCACAAAGAGATTTTTGTACATTCCACAATGGATCTGACACAAAAGAAGATTGGTGGCTCCTGACCTCAATGAAGTGACTAGAAAATAAACAGCAGAGTCCAATGACAAGTCCCAACAAACATGTCCTAAAAGTGTCATTCTTGTGCTAGGCTATCATATAGAACTTAGTCTCTCAGTCGCTTTCATTTCATATTACACACACACACCGGCATCAGCGGACCCCAATGCTGCCTGAACACCTTGATCTTATATTGATCATGAAGCGATTTTAACACAAGCCTGTCAACCTGAGACAATGTGAATGGGTGTGATTTCCAAAAAAATCTGAGTGAGATTTTTAAAATCTAGTTCAAACAGACTGGCTGGGGGGGGAAGGAGGGGGTTGAGGAAGAGAGAGACTCGAAATTAATTCAGAAATCCTTCAAGCACATGAGACTTGGCCGGTATAGAAAAGCTGTAGCAACCCCCTAGAGACCCGAAAGAGAAACTGGGCAACGTTAAACAGAGCCTGGCCCTGGGATGGGAGCAGATCCCCCCCAACACGAACAAATTTCAAACCAAACACATTTGTTTTAACATAAAAATTCAAAACTTAACCACAGGGCGCAAGAGTTAGCTGTGCTCCCCGGGTGAGAGCGGGGGATCAGGTGGGGATGAGTCACTCACTCAGAGGTCCCTGGTTAGTGAGCACTCACCAGAGGCACCGAGGAGAGCGCAATGAACCCCTGCACCGCAACAGCCCTAGAGCAGCTGGCAGTGCCCGATAGCTGAGATCTGCATGCAGGGAGCCCGAGAGACAAACGGCTTGGGCATCCCGCCACTGCAGCGTGCATGAGACCATCACCCCTAGCGGAGGAGCTGGCAGTGCCCCGGGAGTGCTGGGAGAGGCATCCCGCCAGCTGCAGCGAGCACGGGACCATCACCCCCAGCGGAGGAGCTGGCAATGCCCCGGGAGTGCTGGGAGAGGCATCCCGCCAGCTGCAGCGAGCACGGGACCATCACCCCCAGCGGAGGAGCTGGCAATGCCCCGGGAGTGCTGGGAGAGGCATCCCGCCAGCTGCAGCGAGCACGGGACCATCACCCCGAGCGGAGGGGCTGGCAGTGCCCCGGGAGTGCTGGGAGAGGGGCGGGGAGAGGCATCCCGCCAGCTGCAGCGAGCACGGGACCATCACCCCCAGCGGAGGAGCTGGCAGTGCCCTGGGAGTGCTGGGAGAGGCATCCCGCCAGCTGCAGCGAGCACGGGACCAGCAGCCCCACGCTGGCAGTGCCCGGGTGCGGAGCGCGGGTCAGGCACTCACCAGCTGCAGCGCGCAGAGGAAGATGAGCGTGCAGCGCCCGGTGCAGCAGCCCATGGTGGTGGCTGTCGGTGCCCGATCCCTGCTTCTCTCTCTCTCTCTCCTTCCTTCAGCTAAGGCTGCCCCGGAGGCGACGCGGCGCTCACCGCATCCGGACCGACCCGCTGCCCGGCTTCTTCCCCGCGGGAGGCGCGTCGCTTCCTCGGGATTCTTCCCTCCTTTGTGGCGGGCAGGAGCCGGGCGAGTGGTGTCCGGCGGAGCTCAGCGCCAGCTGGGCGCGCGGAGCATCCGGCGGCGGGCTCTGGCCAGCCACGAGCTGCTGCGGCTGTCGGTGGTCGCGGGTCGGGGGCGGCGCGTGCGGAGGGGAGCAGAGCGGTGTGGCTGGGGGCGGGCAGAGGGAGTTTGCGGTGGGGGAGGGGTGTTTGGAGGCTGGGATAATGGGGGGAGCGTCCGGGCGGGCGGCTTGGGGGGGGCTGTAGTGAGATGCCGGGACGCCGTGGGCTGTGTGACTGGCTGGGGAAGGGGCGTGGGGGGGGAGGTGAATGGTTGAGGGAGTGTGGGCGGGAGGCTGCTGCTGAGCAGGCTCCGGAGTGCCGCTTTCCGCTCGCTAGTGCTTGGTGCGAGAGTCTTCTCGGGAAAGTTCAAGGGACTTGGGTGGCTGGGCGAGGGGAGCTGGCTGGAGAGAAGTGCCGGGGGGGAGGCGATGACGCTTTGCTGCTGGGTGGGGCTTGCACACGACCCCACCCACAGCCCTTCCCCGTGTTCACAGCTGGGGCCGGGGAGCGAAAGGGGCGGGGGAGCCTGGCTCCATTGTTCACAGGTCTGTACTGGCACTGGGAGACCCCGCCGGGGGCAGTGGGGAAGGGCGCCAAGGCTTTCGGAAAGCACGGGGGGGCATTGGTGTGTCTGTGGACGGCGAAGGGAGACGCGTGGGCACCAGAAGGGGCCAGCAGGACTTGATCGGGCTGCCACTGAGGCACTGATCGCACGGTTCGGCTGGTGCCTCTGGCTGCTTTGGATGTTAAAGAGCGCAATCATCTCGCAGCAGTTTCTATCCCTCGGAAAAGAAGGAGCGTGCAAGCATCTCAGCCGCCCGGGTTAGTAAAACCCTGCTCTGAAATGCATCCCAGCGCCACTCTCACTAAGGAAGGGAAATTTAACTTGAGCCTCATACCTCGTCGGATGGGGGCGGGGGGAGCTGCACAGGTGTAACTGAGCTCGGATATTGGTCTAACTAACCTCATGTTCCAAGGAACACCCTGGATTGCTACCTAGGTGTAACTGAGGGCAGAATTTGGTCCAAACTCTTGTTCCTGCAGGACTCCCTCAAAGGTTGGGTGAACCGGGTTAGTTGAAGGTAGTCATATTCCTATGGAGTTATGCTGGGGATTGCAGGGACGTCAGCGATTCCAACCCTCCTCACGTCCCCCCACAGCGCTAGAGTGCAGACAGGGAGAGTGGATGTGGTTGTTGGAGGGTAAGGCACCTGGGTGCCTTCACGGGAGCTCAAATTCTTTAATCTGCTCCTCGGCCAATTAATCCACGGGACATTTGGGGAATCACGGTTCCTTCTATGGCAACCTCTGTGTGCCGCCCCAGCCAGGCGGATTATACAGTCACAGGTTCCCTTGCAGGAGCTGGGAAAGACCCCCAGGAGAAAGGCTTGGCCACATGAATAGTTTCACTTGGTAAAGGGAATCAGAGTGCTGCAAAGAAGGAGAGTGCCTCCATGAAAGGACAAGGATGAATAACCATTCCTCTGGGAAAGTCTTGCTATGGGGATGTGAGGGTTGCAGGATGAATGGGTTCCCTACAGGTATAAAGGTCCATATTTCTGCACCACATTGAAAGATCTAGGCCTAAGAAAAGTGAGGTATGTAGGAGAAAGTGAGAACAATAAAAAAATAAATGTGTACATTCCCTTTGGAAAAAATTGTCCAAATGGATAAAGTGTTAGTTATCCCCTCCTTTCCTTCAGCACAGCATAATTAATTGTCTGGCATTGTGGCAGAAGTGGCATGTTCCAGTCACTAATCACCCGATGAAGTGAGCTGTGGCTCACGAAAGCTCATGCTCAAATAAATTGGTTAGTCGCTAAGGTGCCACAAGTACTCCTTTTCTTTTTGCGAATACAGACTAACACAGCTGTTACTCTGAAACCAACATCTTTTGGCCTACTGTTGTCATTGTTGTCTACTAAGTACTACCAATGATTGTTGAGCCTTGCTTTGGGAGAAACCTACATTTCTGTGAGGTTGGAAAAATACCTGATTGATATTCCCTGTTGAAATATACAGTACTTTCATATACCCAAGAATTAAAATATATTTTATAGACAGGCTTTTAATTCCTCAAAGAGACAATAGTGACTTATTTAAGATTTGTTACCATCTGAATTATTACTTAATTGATGGATTAAATGTTAATAATAATCACAAAATAATTAAGATTATTAGAAATTTAATTATGGGACTGTGACATGTTTACCTTGGTTTGAAATGCTGCTTTAAAATTTATTAAAATTTTAGGTGTTTTTTTTTTTAAAAAAAAAATGAAGTGCTAAGGATAGTTTTATATTCATGAAGGAACAAAATAAAGAAAGAATTGAGAGTCATGTAATGATCACATTACTCAAATGAGTAATCAATTGGTCATGTGATTAAGGAAAGCAAAATTTAACCCCATTGTGAAACATCCTCAAGGCACATACTGAATAAAAGTGTCAGAGGTTTATATCAACTACACAAATGGCTTAGACACAAAGTAAAGCCAGGCTCTAAACTTTCCCAAAGTTTAGGAGTATGGAGAATAAAGGTTCCATCTTGATCCCAGTATTTAGGAAAAGTACTCAAATACCATAGTGATAGGTGAAGTATAAGCATCTGATTCTCCTTTCAATGTAGGGATGACACCAAGTCTTTATATTTACTACTTTTCCAATCCTTTGGAGTTGAGCAACTAACTCAATGTCTAACAGAGACTCGGGTATGGATAAAAGGGCTAGTTGGCTGAGATAAGATAACCCAGATAAGAGTGAGGTGATACACATAGGTTAGTAGAAGCCGTTGTAAGGAATAAGAGATATCAGTATTTCCTTCTCTGAGGAGATATGCCTGAGATCAAGGTCTTGCTGGATTCCCAACTGTTGCTAGATGCTCAGGTAGCAGCAGTTACCAAGAGCATTCTTATCTGCAACATAAGAAGAAAGTTGCAGTCCTTTTTTCAGATGCAGATTCTGTCACAGTCATTCATACCTTCATCACATCCAGACTGAATCACCGTAACCTTAAAACCATTCAGAAATTGCAGCGAGTACAGAATGTGGTGCTCACATTTTACGCAGTGTGTCATATTGTGGGCACATTACACCTGTCTTCCATGACCTGGACTAGCCTACATAGTGACTTGATTTCCAGATGAAGTTTAAGGTATTGCTTGGTAGGTCAACCATAAAGCTTTGAATGACTTTGGTACTTCAGATACCACCTGTTTCCTAGTGTGATTCCATTACAGTAAAAAATCAACTGAGGCATTCCAGCTAGTAACCTTCTATTTAAGACAAGAGCAAGCAGCTAGCAGGGCATTCTCAGTGAAGGGTCAACAGTTCTGGACTTTACTTTTACACTCAATCCAGCAGAGTCCTCAGGGTATACTGCAAGGCCCATCTACTCTCCTGGGCTTTTCTTGGAGAGAGTGGGTCTATGACACTGATAGTACCTGTGATGGGCTGGGCCACAGAAACCCCTTTAGGACTGTCACCTGATGGGCTGAGACTACCTCTGAGCCCATTTTCTCTGCCAGTTTGGGCCTCCAGAACCCTGCCTTGTCGAGCCAGACACGCCAGTCTGCTCCAGCACAGACCCAGGGTCTGAACCACATGCCCCAAAACTGCAGACTTAACTGAAAATGGCTTAGCAAGTGTGCCTGTCTTTAGCACCCAGACAGCCAGCTCCCAATGGGATTCAAACCCCAAATAAATCCATTTTACTCTGTATAAAGCTATACAGGGTAAACTCATAAATTGTACGCCCTCTATAACACTGATAGAGAGATATACACAGCTGTTTGCTCCCCCAGGTATTAATTACTTACTCTGGGTCAATTAATAAGAAAAAGTGATTTTATTAAGTATAAAAAGTAGGATTTAAGTGGTTCCAAGTAGTAACAGACAGAACAAAGTAAGTTACCAAGCAAAATAAAACAAAACACGCCAGTCTAAGCCTAATCCATTAAGAAACTAATTACAGATAAAATCTCACCCTCAGAGATGTTCCAATAAGCTTCTTTCACAGACTGGGCCCAATCCTTTCCCCTGGTATGGTTCTTGTTAGCTCCAGCTCAGGTGGTAACGAGGGGATTTCTCATGACTGGAATCTCCTTTGTTCTGTTCCACCCTCTTATATAGCTTTGGCACAAGGCGGGAATCTTTTGTCTCTCTGGGTTCCCACCCCTCCTTCTAAATGGAAAAGCACCAGGTTTAAGATGGATTCCAGTACCAGGTGACATGGTCACATGTCCTGTGAGACCCCAAGCCTTCATTCTTCCTGGTCTGACTCACAGGAAGGCTTGCAATTAAACAGAACCATTTACAACCAATTGTCCTTCAAGATTCCAAGCCACCATTAATGGCCCACGCTTTGCATAATTACAGTAGGACCTCAGAGTTATATTTCATATTTCTAGTTTCAGATACAAGAATGATACATTTATACAAATAGGATGACCACACTCAGTAGATTATAAGCTTTGTAATGATACCTTACAAGAGACCTTTTGCATGAAGCATATTCCAATTACATTATATTCACACTCCTTAGCATATTTTCATAAAATCATATGGAGTGCAACATCACAGTACCAAGGAAAGACTCTGACAACTATGTCATTTTGTAAATGCTTGTAGTTTAACTTTTGTTTTCAGGGGGACTTATGACAATCTGGTGCCCAAGGCCCACCATGACACAGGTCTCCCGTTGCCCCTGGAGTTCCACCCTTGTGGCCTCACCCTTGCTCCATGACCCTACCTGCACTTCAAGAGGCAGGGTCCGTAGCCTTAGGCTCCCTTAACATGTCCCCCACCCATACTAGTAGTACTCATCTTGGGAGCAGTAAGAGCTATCTCTTCCCCTCCCCACCACCGGAGAGGCAGGGATGGCAGCAAGGTCCCATCCAGTCCTTATCCCAGCTTCTGGGGTACCTGGCAAAACTGGGTAGATGGGCTGGGCCCACTTCACTCTTCTCAACATGCTATGCACATAGTCTTCTGCTGGGGTGGCACTGGCTGGACTCTCCCAGATCAGTGAGTCTTGGAATAAATACTCAGTTGAGATACCTGGGGCAACCATATCTCTCGTAGCTATTGTTTCAAGCTGGTTGCAGACTGAGGCAGATAGTGCTGCTTTGCTTACAGTCCGTTCACATTTTCAAGCTTTTCTTTGGAAATACGCAGAGCATGTCCTATACTTTAATCCAGCTCTGAAGTGTTTTTCAAACTAAACTTGAAAATGTGTGTAGAGAATATTGGTCAGCAGAATTATATATATTACATTAAATACATTATTGTTTAATATGTTAAATCAATTATAGAATTAGGTACAAGCTATGAAGTTTTGATCTGTCTGCATCAAACTTTCCCAAAGTTTGAGTGATTCAGATTTGCAGTTCCAATTTGGGTCAATATGTACTTATGGCATCAGGCAGGAGAGACTGTTTATATCCTATATGTACAGGGATTAATAGGTTACATCCTTGGTGATCACAGATATGCAAATACTATACTTTGGACTCTATGAATCGCTTCAACCAGGTTATAAGGCTCAAGTCAACAAACAAAAAGTAAGTAGAATTTATGATATTCAACTGATCTTGCCCCCCAAATTTCCTTGTAACTTTTTTAATTGATCATATTACTCACAGGAGCTAGTAACATGTTTATTTAATTCTCTGCCTGTGCCTCAACCTCAATTAAATATGGTTGATCAGGAAGTTAAGGAAAGTAGTTTTGTTAAATATGTTCAGCATAGTCCAATTACCAAATTATCAAAACAGGGAATGGACTCTTCTCTTGTGGTCTTGACATTTGGAATAATCCCTGACTTGAAAGGAATCCATTGATTTCAATGAGACTCCTCAGAGTAAGGTACCCTTCACTCATTCTGACTCGTCTCAGAATCGGGCTCTTACAGTTTAGGCCCTGATTCTGAAAAGACTTACACCCCTGCCTACCTTTATTAACTCTGAGTAGTCCTAAATATAGTATGGAAAATTAAGCCTACTCATCTAAGAGTTTCAGGATTGGACCTCAAAGTAGTTTCCCATGGTCCGCAGGTTTTTGGTTCTTCTGCATATGGTGGAGAAATAATGGAAGACAGTCAGAGTCTGTGTTATTTTTTTTTAAATATTTTTGTTCTCTGGTTACAGAATTCATACTGCTTCTCCTTATATTTAACAATAGGCTGAGTTTTAGTCAGATACAGAATTGTAATTGCTTAGGAAAACATATTTACTACATTTTCCATAAGCATCTTAAAGTACTGCAGTGCAAACAACCTAGAAACTACACAGAATTTAATATACTTTTAAAGACAAATGGGTATTTCAAGATATTATCCGTGTTAGTAAAACCCAGTTTCAGTTTATCCTTCAGAAGGCAGAACTGCAGTATAATGAACTAATTTTTCATTCCAATTTTAACACCTCCTGCTAGGAAATTGTATTCCTCATTAAAATGTAAAGACTTTATGGAATGGAAAAGTTTACTAAGTCCTATGTGATCGGTGAAAGAAGTTTTTATTTAAAAGGTATTGTTTTAAATAATATTGTGGGTGAGTCAATGGCACATATCTGAGCAAGGAATAGCATGAGCAGCTGTTGTACTACTTTCCTCTTGCAGATCTGCCCATATACCTTAACTTTGATTTGTAATACCCTTGCTTTCCAGTCCTTGGCTCCCTTGTCCAGAGGTTGACTATGGATGTTGACAGAGTAGAATGACACCACAAGCTAATTTGTATTTATAACCCAAGATGACATATGAAACCAAGTTTGCAAACCTCAGCCTGTCTTTGGTGAATAAATATAACATTTCTTGGCATGTTGACAAAATATTTTGTCCAGCTAAGCTATATTTCCTTTGTTTTCCATATTTTCCCTTACCGCTCCTGTTTATACGTAGTGCTTGCACAATCACCCCCAGTCAGACTAGGACACCACTAGAGATCTTCACTTTGTAACTCTCTTGTTTATGTTAACCACAGAAACACTTAAGATGACAAGTACTCAGACACTTTTTTATTTTTGTTTGCTAGGCAATAAATGTTTCACTTAAAAACATTCACTGTGAACAAATACAGTGCTGCAGTCCTTATTTATTTATCTTTCTTTCAAGGATAAACAACTGAATACGAGTGCAGTACCAAAGCCTGACTGCAAACAAACAAAAATTAATGGAAACACTACCACGTACACAAAGCAAAAATCATTAACACAATACACTAGGTGTTTTTGTTCCACCCTATTGTAGTCACTAAAACAATAGTAATGAACAGACTCCTGATTTTAGCAGACTTGTGAAAATGGGTAACATTGTCAAATGTGCCTAAGTGACTCAGGAGCCTAAGGCCCCGTCTACACTGGCAAGTTTGTACGCAGTAAAGCAGCTTTCTGCGCTGTAACTCCCGAGGTGTACACACTGCCAAACCACTTAATGCACAGAAACTGCACAGATGCAGTGCTCTAAAAAAAAACACCCCAATGAGGGGTGTACAGCTTTCTGCACCGGGGCTACAGCGCTGCAGCAACACTGTAGGGGCTACAGCCAGTGTAGACACCATGGTGATTACAGCACTGCGATTGGCCTCCAGGAGGTGTCCCACAATGCCTGTTCTCACTTCTCTGGTCATCGGTTTGAACTCTACTGCCCTGCCCTTTGGTGACCAAGTGTCATCCCCACCCCGTACATTCCTTTGCAAATTTGAAAGTCCCCTTCCTGTTTGCTCAGTGATGCGTGCAGTGGTCTTAGTGCATCTTTCCAGGTGGCCATGCCTGCTCCACGCACCAGGCGATCCCCCGCTTGCAGCAATGCTGAGCTGCTGGACATCATCAGCATTTGGGGAGAGGAGGCTCTGCAGTCCCAGCTGTGCTCCAGCCATAGGAATTATGATACCTACGGACAGATTTCACGATGCATGACAGAAAGGGGCCATTACACGTTGCAGTGTAGGGTAAAAGTGAAGGAGCTGTGGAACGCCTACCACAAGATGCGGAAGGCAAACCACTGCTCCGGTGATGCACCCATGAGCTGCCAGTTCTACAAAGAGCTGGACGCGATACTCGGTGGCAACCCCACCTCCACTGTGAAGTACCCTGTGGATACTTCATTGGCTCATGTGCCAGTTGAGAGTGGACCAAGCCAGGAGGAGGCAATCTTGGATGAAGAGGGGGAGAGGGACCCAGAGGCAGATGATAACTTGGAGGCCAGAGATGCATGCATTCAGGAGCTCTTTTCTACCCTGGAGGAGCCTAGCCAGTCACAGCAGTCGGATCTTGGTGAGCGCAAACAGGAAAGGAGGCCCCTGGTAAGTGGATCTGATTTTGAGAATTGCTGAAGTGAGTTGTTGTGGGCAGGAGGGTTGCAGAAAGCAGGCTTGTATCCCACTGCATGCCTAGTCTGAGTGGCAGAGTAGGCTGTTGATACACTCCCTCACTTCACGGGAATCTCCCTCAGAGATCTCCAAGAAACTCTCATGGAGATACTGGACAATCCGCTGCCACAGGTTCCTCGGCAGAGCTGCTCTGTTTCTTGCCCAATTAATGGGAACTTTCCCATGCCACTTTGCTGTGATGGGTGGGGGACCATTGCTGCCCACAGGCTAGCCGCATAGGCGCCAGGGCAGAAGCCGCAGGCTTGGAGAAGACCCTCCCTTGATTCCCTGCTCACCCTCAGCAGCGAGATATCTTCCATAATGATCACCTCCTGTGGAAAGTGTGGGGACAGGAATGATTATCAGGTGCACTCTGCAGTGCTGGCTCTCCCCAAGTGCCCAGGAGCCACGTGCCCAGTGTACAGCAGGGTCCGGGAACAATGATTTCTCCTGACCCTGCAGCTACTCACCATTTTGGGGGTCTTGTGGTTCATGTGTGCTTGCCTGGGGTCAGCCAGTTAGTGACAGGTGTGTGAGTACTGGCCATAGGCGCTGACTTCCCTTCTGCCCGGTGGGTGCTCAACTCCCCCTGCCTCTTCCCTCCCCACCTCTTCCTGCTGCTGCACTGCCCTCCCCACTCCCACCCTTTCCCCAAAGTCCTCACCCCCTTCCCACCCCCATTCCACCTCCTTTTCCCTAGTCCCCGCCCCTTCTCCACCTCCTCCCCTGAGCACACTGTTTCCCTGCTCCTTCCCCTCTCTCCCAGAAAGTCCTAAGTGTCGCCAAACAGCTGTTAGGCGGCGGGGCGGGAAGTGCTGGGAGGGAGGGGGAGGAGCAAGGATGCAGTGCACTTGCGTGGGGGGGGAGAAGGAGGTGAGGAGGGGTGGCTGCCGGTGGGTGCGGAGCACCCGCTAAGTTTTCCCCTTAGTTGATCCAGTCCCAGAGTACCCACAGGGTCAGCACGTATGGTACTGGCTGTGCTTGAAAGCACTGAAACAGTGCTGTCTGTGTTGCAAACAATACAGCTTCTGTAAAATATTGCACAGCCTCCCTCTTTGTTATCAGTGGCAGAACGGCTGCACAGAGTTAGAAAGCGTCCAAGAAGAACTAAGGAGGACTTTCTCCATGAGGTTCTGATGCACTCCACCACCAAGAAAAAGGAATTGAAGGAGTGGCGGGACAGCAAGGAGAGGGACAGAAAGGAGAATGCAGCACACCAGAAAGAAGTCACGGAGCGGCTCTTGGAAGTTATGGAGTGCCAAATGGACATGTTCCAGGCAATACTAGCTCTTCAAACCGAGCAGCTCTGCACCCACCCTCCCCTGCCGCAAAACTCTTTCCTGTGCCCCACACACACCACCAACACACTGTTATCAACCTCCTGGCTCCACTCTCTACCTGCAGCATTCCAATCCTCCCTCCTCATGTTAAATCAATTACAGAATTAGGTACAAGCTCCCTCCTTACAGTCCATCAGTGTGGACTCCCACTACCCACTGCACTCAACACCCATCCCTCTGCAGTTTGGCCCTGCTGAAGTACAGCACCCGCTGCATACTCCAAAGGAGAAGGTTGGATACGATTCCTGGACATACACAAATCTGTAGACACCCCAGCACCCCTCCTCCTCTTGAGATCTTCCCTTCTCCCGTCCTCCATCCCCCTCCCTGCTGATGATTTTTTTTATTTGACTCTCTCCTCTGGTTGTTGTCTTTCAATAAAGGATTTGTGTTTGTTTGAAAGCAATCTTTATTCTATTAAGCAAAAGCAAAAAGAGTACAGCAAAGCAACATACAATTATGTTAAGGCCCCTTCTTGCATCATGTGCACCAATCACCTCCTAGCATTACAAGCACTGCAATCCTGAGCATAGAAACAAATATTTCTTTCAGCTTCAAATTGCTGCCTCAAAGCAACCCTGATCGTTATGGCCCCATGCTGTGCCCCTCTATTAGCCCTGGTCTCTGGCTGTTCAAACTCAGCCTCCAGGCACTAAGCCTCTGCAGGCCAGCCCTGAGTGAAGAATTCACCCATCCCTTCACAAATATTATGGAGCGTACAGCACGTGCTATAAGCATAGGAATATTGTCATCAGCCATGTCCAGCTTCCCATACAGGCATCACCAGCGGGCTTTTAAAGGGCAAAATGCACACTCCACAGTCATTCTGCACTTGCTCAGCCTGTTGTTGAACCACTCCTTGCTGCAGTCAAGTTGCCCCATGTATGGCTTCATGAGCCATGGCATTAAGGGGTAGGTGGGGTCTCCCAGGATCACAATGGGCATTTTGACTTCCCCTATGGTGATCTTCTGGAAGAAAGTCCCTACTTGCAGCTTCTTGAACAGGCCAGTGTTCTGAAAGATGCATGCGTCATGCACCTTTCTGGACCAGCCTGCATTAATGTCTGTGAAACGCCCATGGTGATCCACAAGTGCCTGGAGAACCATTGAGAAATACCCCTTGTGATTAATGTACTCGGTGGCTAGCTAGTCTGGTGCCAGAATTGGAATGTACGTGCCATCGAGCACCCCTCCGCAGTTACGGAAGCCCATTTATGCAAAGCTATCCACAATGTCACGCACATTCCACAGAGTCATGGTCTTTTGGAGCAGGATGATATTAATGGCCCTGCACACTTCTGTCAACACGACTCCAACGGTTGACTTTTCTACTCCAAACTGGTTAGCAACCGATTGGTAGCAGTCTGGAGTAGCCAGTTTCCACAGTGCAACTGTCAGGTGCTTCTCCAGCAACAGGGCAGCTCTCATTCTCATGTCCTAGCGCCGCAGGGCTGGGACAAGCTCATCACACAGACCCATGAATGTGGCTTTCCTTGTGCGAAAGTTCTGCAGCCACTGCTCATCATCCCAGACGTGCATCACGATGTGATCCTACCACTCAGTGCTTGTTTCCCAAGCCCAAAAGTGGCGTTCCACCGTGAACCTCCGTGAATGCCACAAGCAATCTCGTGACGTAGCTACTACGCGTGGTGAGATCAATGTTGCACCCCTCTTGTCTTTGTAGTTTAAGGAATAACTCCACTGCCACTCGTGATGTGTTGGTCAGAGCAAGCAGCATACTGGTCAGCAGCTCGGGATCCATTCCTACAGCCCAAAAGAGGCAGGGCAGGGCACGTAGTATACAAACCGTTGAAAGCTGGCGCCAAATGCAGACAGAAACACAGGGATTGCTGGGATGAGAAGCAATGCATCACAGGGCATTGGGACAGGACCCAGGATGCCCCAGTACCTCTTCCACCTTCCCACAAGTCTTAGCAGCAAAAGAGAAAGAGGCGGTCTGTGGGATAGCTGCCCAGAGTGCACCACTCCAAATAGTGCCGCAAGTGTGAACACGCTATTGCGCAGGCAGCTGTCAGCATGAACACACAACAGCGGTTTTCGTTCAGCGCTCTCTGAGAGGCGCCATAACTGTCAGCGCTGTAGACGTGCCCTCTGTGTAGGTGTTTTTGAAAGTGTTACCCATTATCATTAGGAAATTGCATGAACATTTTTAGAAATCAGGATACCAGTACCTTTGTATTTCCTGGATTAGGAGACACAGAAATATTTTAGTTTAAAAAAAAAAGCATGCATTTTAAAAATGCATGTTTTCCAGTAGTGAATAAATAACAAATTTAAAATATCTTCTAGTTGCAGAAGGGTGATAACAAATAGTCTGTTGCTACTCATTCTTTAAAAGCATTTGCAATGGAACACTGGAAACTTCTGACAATATTTTGGAGGGAAATCCCTGCATACATAAAGGTGAATTTAGATTATCCAAAATATAGGAAATGTCTGAGGTGTTCTTTATCATTTCTCTTCTGCTTGGTTCTATTCTAATATTAATTAATTTTTAATAACAAATACCAGTACAGGACACAGCAGGTGTCAATACCATTCTTTAAATGGCCAAGGAGCTTACTGTTAATCAAGATGACTTAGTGTTTTTTCAGCGTGATTCACGCTTCCTTTCCTGCAATTGTGTACCAGTATGTAATGACAAGAAAGGCAAAGATGACTTGTCTACTTAATGCCAAACAACAAAATTCATCTAAATTATAGTTGTTATATTTGTTTTTGAAAAAAATATCTGTAGTATTAAACATTTGAACTAAGGTGTCTGTTTTCTGCAACATACAAGGCTAGATTGTGCTATCTAGGCACAGCCCGTAGTATGAGGTTGTGAGGAGCTACACCAACCCAAGGGGAAGCATTCTGGCTCACAAAGCAGAATGCAACACCTGCAATCTCAAGGTGCAAGGGTGTTTTGACTGGGTTTGTGGAAAAAAGGGTAGTGGTTCCTTTAATTATCCCCCAGCCTTAAGGGACTGGGAAGGGAGCTGAGAGGGAGGGAGGGGATGCATCAGCTAAGCTGGTAGGTGGCAGCTAAGCTGGTAAACCGTCAGCCCTGTGTACCTGGGGAGGGCATATAAACCCTGTCCCTCCAGCCTGAACCCCCGTTCTTGCAAGTCACTCGGAATAAGAAGTGTGTAGAATCTGAGAATTGGTGCAGGGGGCCAGCGAGGAGCCCATTCAGGCGCAGCTAAACCTCTGCAACTTTGGTTCTTGACAAATTTTGTCTTTGTGCAAAACACTTAATGCCTGAATGTTCAAAGTATTTATGAGGGATGTGGAGGAATTTACTCAACTCCACTTGAGGGCAGGGTAAACTGTCTCAGAATTTGACATTACAACCTGTGTGTTAAGGCTATTGGATGGGTGATGTCTATCAGGGCTAATAAGGGGCTAGTCAAGAATGGATTTAGATCAGACTTTGGAATTTAGGAATCAGCAAGGGGCAGGGGAGGAGATTGCCATGCTGATGCTCAAAGTGCCAAAAAAACCAAAAAGACCCATGACACTGACACACTAACTCAGGCCAGAGCCATAGGCCAATTTACTTGAGGGTGACTATCACAGAAATGTTAAGTATATTAGTATTCAAACTAATTCACTCGTATGCTAATAGAGATCAAAAGAGATGCTAATGTTATTGTAGTCACTTATCTATAACCAGTTATCTACTATTACATTACACATACCCCTGTAATGACGTTTACATTATGTGTAACTGTGACGCGGTGGAGTAGGCTCTGGAGCCCCCTGCTGGAGGCCTTATGATCCTGCCACACCCCACCTCAGAAAAGGGCAGTGGAGAGAATCCTCCAAGTGGCCCAAAGTGGCATCATGGGACACAGCCAATCAGAGAGGGGCTGCAGGGAGCAGCCAATCTGAGCCCAGCAGGTCCATATAAAAGGAGCTGCCATGGAAAGTAGACATCAGTTCCTTGCTTGATGGTGTGATTGTCTGGCTACAGGACCTCAGACAGAGCAGTCCTGGCAAAGACTGGGGGAACATGAAGGAGTTCTAGGATGGCTTCTGGGACTTGACCAGGACAAGGCCCTGAGGTAAGGGTGAAGAATGAGCTGGGGTTATGAGGAAGTGACCCAGGGATTTGCAGCAGTGATGTGGTTTAAAGGGACATGGTGGAGGCTGCTATCTTGAATGTACTCCAGAAGGGGAACTTAACTCTTTTAGTGGCCCAGCAGGAGAGCTGGGGCCAGAAAGACCCAGAGGGGGTGAAAACATGGCCTCCAGGGAGTTAGTCCTGGGGCACTGCTCCATATCAGAGCAGGGACAATTTGAGAAAGCCCAGAAGGGGCTGAGACACAGTTGGTACCAGGGTACTGTGATAGGCCCTGTTGGACTGATTGAGGATCGAAACCAGGGCTAGGGCCAGATAAAGAGATGTTACAGAGGGCACTGGTATAGGCCCCCTTTTGGACCTGTACCTGGGAAAGGGTTTGATTTTTATCTCTCATACAGACTGTGTGTGACTTGGCTCAGCAGAGGGCTGAGTCACTGAAGACTCCACCGCAAGCCAGAAAGAAAGTTCAGGCACATACACTCGTACCAGAAGCGCTGCTGAGAAGTGAGTGCCACCCCATTACAATACCCCTGTAATTAGATAACTCTGAATTAAAGTGTGTGTTAGTATGAGAATGTATTCAGGTGTTCAACTCATGAAAACTAATGAAATCCCTGATTGTTTGCTATTACAATCTGCATTTATGTATAGCCCTGTAACTAGCATTTCACAAGATTTCTTTGAATAAACTAATTTCAAAGCAAGAGACCATTCTGTGAGTAAAAAACACTTACTGTTGTCTGAAGAAGCTATAAGTACTATTCAAAGGAAGATCCTTTATCTCTGGACTGTTTGGATTCTAACAGGGAAGAATACCTGAACAAAAAGACAGATCCCAAGAACTACTCTGGGTACCCCAGAAAAGACTCTTGGGGAAACAGGCAAATTACTACATCTCTATCATTTTGGACTTACAAACTTTGACTCATCTGTTATTACATTTTACCTGCTTTAACTTCTCAATTTTTTTTCTTAACTAATAAACCTATACTTAGTTTACTATAGAATTGGCTGCCAGCATTGTCTTTGTGTGAGATCCAGAGTACCAACTGATCTGGGGGTAAGTGACTGATCCTTTGGGACTGGGAGAAACCTGAGGTGGTGTGACTTTTGGTTTATATAACCTTTTTACATAAAAGTTAGCCTCTCCGGTCTAAGGGGACTATCTATGACTCGATGGTAAGACTGGTATAGTGATCCAGGAGTTCACATTTGTTACTGGCTTGGTGAATTCTAATTATAGAACATACTACCAGTTAGGGATACCTGCCCTTGTTTTCTGGTAATCTGCCCTGAGGTAGGCACTCACAGTTGTGAGCCACTCTGGAGAGTGTGACAATACCCTCCCATCCTACAGTTAACGGATGGCAAGGTTAGCCATACTATTACAAGAGTGTGGGGAGCATGGGTGCCAGGTATCGTATGCAGGGGAAGGCTGCGCCTCCCCAAGCAGCCTGGGGTGGCCTGCCCATGCTCCAACCCCAGACCCCCTCCTGTCTGCTCTTCCCTTCTGTGGCCCAGAGGCTGGGGCAGGCAGGCTGTCAAAGGGTAAACCCCTTTAAAATCCCTCCTGGCCAGAGGAAATCTCCTCTCACCTGTAAAGGGTTAAGAAGCTAAAGGTAACCTCGCTGGCACCTGACCAAAATGACCAATGAGGAGACAAGATACTTTCAAAAGCTGGTAGGAGGGAGAGAAACAAAGGGTTTGTGTGTCTGTCTACATTTTGTCTTTGCCGGGGATAGACCAGGAAGGAAGCCTTAGAACTTTTAGTAAGTAATCTAGCTAGGTATGTGTTAGATTATGATTTCTTTAAATGGCTGAGAAAAGAATTGTGCTGAATAGAATAACTATTTCTGTCTGTGTATCTTTTTTGTAACTTAAGGTTTTTGCCTAGAGGGGTTCTCTATGTTTTGAATCTAATTACCCTGTAAGGTATTTACCATCCTGATTTTACAGGGGGGATTTCTTATTTCTAATTCTATTTTTATTAAAAGTCTTCTTGTAAGAAAACTGAATGCTTTTTCATTGTTCTCAGATCCAGGGGTTTGGGTCTGTGGTCACCTATGCAAATTGGTGAGGCTTTTTATCCAACATTTCCCAGGAAAGGGAGGGTGCAAGTGTTGGGAGGATTGTTCATTGTTCTTAAGATCCAAGGGTCTGGGTCTGTAGTCACCTAGGCAAATTGGTGAGGCTTTTTACCAAACCTTGTCCAGGAAGTAGGGTGCAAGGTTTTTGGGAAGTATTTTGGGGGGAAAGACGTGTCCAAACAGCTCTTCCCCAGTAACCAGTATTTGTTTGGTGGTAGCGGCCAATCCAAGGACAAAAGGGTGGAATATTTTGTACCTTGGGGAAGTTTTGACCTAAGCTGGTAAAGATAAGCTTAGGAGGTTTTTCATGCAGGTCCCCACATCTGTACCCTAGAGTTCAGAGTGGGGGAGGAACCTTGACACAGGCTGTGGGCCGCAGCGTGCACAAGACCCCAGGGCTGGGGGCGCTCCAGCCACGCTGCCCACCCAAGGCTGGGGGTGTTCAGGGAGGGGTGACCGTGGGGGGTGGGGGGGTATGTGCTCTGTACTCAGGAGGAGAGGGGCAGCAGGGTGGGGTCTCAGGCACAGTGGGAGGGGCCAGGGGCTAGCCTCCCCCAAGGGCTCACTCATCCGCCACCATGGTATGGAGGCTTGGATTTCCCCAGTCAGAGCAGTACAGACTTGCCTAGTGTTGAGGCTGCTGAGGCCAGGCCACATTCTCTTCACAGGGAAGGGAGTTGAACTGAGAGTCTTTTTGCAAGGTTATGGCAATATCAAAGATTATGTATCTTTGATGCTACCCTGACTCATAGGATCTGTCTACAATACAGCTGGAAGTGTGATCAAGCTGGCATGCTAAACATAGAAGCGCAGCTACAGCAGCATGAACAGCAAGATGGGCTAGCCTCCCTGAATCCATGCCTAGGGTCCCCTGCAGCATCATATCTGGGGAAGCCAGCCTCTCCTGCCACTCCCACTGCTGTGGCTACACTTCTATATTTAGCATGCTAGTTTGACCAGAGCTAGCATGGGTATGTCTACTCAATCTGGATATTACACCTCCTGCTGCAGCACAGACATACCTGTAGACAGGATTAGTCTGGACCATTGTGATAATCAAGTCTGGCCTCCACGATAACACAGGCCACTGGACTTCTCTGAATTAATTATTGTTTAAGCTAGAGCAGTTGTTTTTCTAAATATCCAATCAATTTTAAAATCACCAGTGACAGAGAATCCTTCACAACCCTGGGTAAATTGTTCCTAGGGTTAATTATCCTCACTGTTAAAACTTTGCTTCTTATGTCCGGTCTGAATTTGTTTAGCTTCAACTTCCAACTATTCCACCAGAAGATTCTGGTGAAGTGGGATCCCATTTGCACACTACTGGATCACATCCATAGCACAGCTTGATATGGGAGTCCAGTGGGTTATGCCTGTCAGTGATGGCATCCACATACATACAAAGCTATGGAGGCCCCTACTGGGGAGTATAATTCATTCTTTATCCTTTCCTTCAGCATCTAGTAAATAGGTCACAGGGATTGGTGACTGAATGTGCAGACACATTATTGTGTGTTTGGCCCTGAAAGTTAACCATTGGGCCTCAGTCGTGAAGTAGCTCTGATTTGGAATGGACAGAGGAGCACACTGTGGAGTCAGTGGATGCCCCTCTTCCATTCATTGGCCAGGGAGTGGGTATGTGAGTGGATCAGTGTGAAGCTTGAGGGGAAACAATTTGGGGGATTTAGTTTAAAAAAACAACCAAAGCAACTGAGGTGGAGTCAAGAGTCCAGAGAAGCAACAAGGGCTTTGTAAGTGGACAAGGCCTTTAGACAGATATATCAGTTGGTGGCTAAACTGCGTGAGTGGGAAAGGTTTGTGATTGCCCATCATGAACTTTCATAAGGCTCATAGGACACAGGTGATTATTCGAATGCCAAAGACTAATCACAGGATGTATGTGAGGTCCCAAGGTGAGAATCAGTCTAATGCTGTTTATCCAGTTTTCAGGAACTAGGGAAAGGGCTATCAGAGCTGGTGTCTGTATCCATGTACACACACTGTTGCATATTGCACCCACAGGCAGGCACCCCTGGGGGCTCACAGCTGGGCCTAGGTAAGAGGGGCATGCACTGGGACCAGCTGATGCTCCTCTTATACTCACTGGCAGCCAGAAACTAACCCCAGAAATTATTATTGGGGTTGGGAAAGTGATTTAGGATTTCATAAGGGGTTTGAAGAGAGATTTAGGGCAGATCTAGGACTTTTTCCTGGGGTGACTGTAAACTGGCCTAAAATTCAGCAGCAGGTCTCCATGGGTTGAAAAGGCCCAAAGATGCATGCATTGGTAATGGGAGGATGGGTAATTGCCCATCAAATATCATATGAGCTATGGAGTAATTCAGGGACTATGGGGTACCCCTCTTTGACTAGAGAACACATAGGGGTGGGTTGGTTTTTGGAGTTTTTTTGGCTGTTAAGGAAGGAATTGTTAACTCTCGTAGAGCCAGTTTAGGACAGCAGAGTGGTAGGAGGGATAAGCAGCTAAGCTAATTGCTGGCACCTCCTTGTGACTGATGTCCCATGCAGGTACTCATTCCACAAGGATTGCAGTTCCCAGATATTCCAGAATTGGAAGTGGACTTAGAGGAAGATATCTCCTAGAAAAGCTTAGGAATGGGGTTGGGACCCTCCTAATGTTTGGTACAGCAAGGAGGCAACCCCCTTTCCCCTCATAGAAGGGGAGGACAGTAGAGTCCCAGCAATGGGCTGGGGAGCTGATGGCAGGCCTCTGCCATCTGGAAATGATTAAGGAAGGATGACCTGCACTATACAACTTATTGCTGGATAGTTCTCAGCTGAAGCAAGTTAATAAAGTTGCAGCCTTATTAAACCATTTTTTGCATGTTGTCTGTCTTCCCTCATGTCCAGGACACTGCTTCCCAGATGCAGAGAGAATGTGCTTACTACTTCATTTCTTTGTGGAGTACGACTTCCTCCACATAACGCCAGCTAGCTCCCCTGAGAGCAAAGGCTATGGGCCAGATCCTCAGCTACCGTAAAGTGACATAGCTCCATTAGCTTCAATTGAGCTATGAGAATTTACACAAGTTGAGGATCTGACCCTGCAAAACTGCCTGGCACTTAACCAACCATGCAGGAGCAGGAAGCTTCTTCCATGAGCACCGGCCAGGCCAGGTAGATTAGGTGGGCAGTATCTGTTTTCCATTTGTGTATTGTAGAAGGGTCGCTATTTGCCAGGTGCCCCTGGGGGCCAAAAGTGTTACCATAGAGCCTTCCCTCCACCTACTCCCTTCAGTGGCTGCTGGGAGCTACATATAGCTCTAAGACAGATAATGACTGAAATTGTTAGTTGCCCAAAGTAATTCAAAATAGTCCTCAGTGTCCCAAACACAAGATCCAGTTATAGTAACCCCATAGTTCGCTCCTGTCATCCACAAAGCTCTTATGCTACACAGCAGAAACCTAGTCTTCTATCTCAGGCTTCCTTGCTCTGTTTATCTGCCCCCTATATCTTCATGCTACCTTTTACATTGGAATTACTTGATTTCCCTCAGGTAGGGCTATCTTGTAATCATGGCTGGCTTATTCCCAGGCTATGAAGCCCACAGGCAAGCCACCCCGTTACATGTATCTTTACACACACAATTATTTTGCTCCATATCATTTTTTCTTTCTGCTCAATGAGCTCATAATACAAACATTAAGTTGCTGGAAAAAGTTAGATTTTCCTAAAACAAAGCCAATTTCTACTAGTTAAACCAACCAGATTTACAAATTATCATTTGGATAGTATACATAAATGCCACTCTGTATGAGTGTTTGAATACACACCCCTCCCCTTCATGCACACAATAATTCCACAATTATATTAGCTGTTTAAGGGTTTACCTAATTTTATACTCTATACATAATCCTTGAAAATGAGATTTGCATGAAGTAATTTAAAATAGACAGGGCAAACGAGAAGCACATAATTATGTGTCACTCTGAAATAAATACATTTTTCAGTTTTCAATTTCCATAACTGAGTTCACTGAAACCTAATTTAGCCTGTATCTCCGAATTACTAAAAAAGCAGTACTCTACTTTCTCTACTATATACAATTATATCTCTCTTTTATAGAGAGGCACTTTTGTTAGACTTTCCTACATGGAGGGCAAACCTTGATAGTATCAAAAAGGATTGCTCTCTGGAAGCTGAGGGCTGGTCCATACTACACATGAGGCAGCTTATTTCAACCTAATTATGTCAGGCCTGGTCTACACTACAAAATTAGGTCGACATATGCTGCGTTAGGTCGAGTTAATAATGTATGTGTCTACAGTACCCAGTCCATTCTGTTGACCCAAAGGGCTTGTAAAGTCAATTTCTGAACTCTATCACCGTGAGAGGCATCGCACTTGAGTTGATATCCACATGTCGACATGGGGATAGTGTAGACACTGCATTGTGTAATTCGAATGAATTGGCTTCCAGGAAGTGTCATAGAGTCATAGAATATCAGGGTTGGAAGGGACCTCAGGAGGTCATCTAGTCCAACCCCCTATTCAAAAGCAGGACCAATCCCCAACTAAATCATCCCAGCCAGGGCTTTGTCAAGCCTGACCTTAAAAACTTCTAAGGAAGGCGATTCCACCACCTCCCTAGGTAACGCATTCCAGTGTTTCACCACCCTCCTAGTGAAAAAGTTTTTCCTAATATCCAACCTAAACCTCCCCCACTGCAACTTGAGACCATTACTCCTTGTCCTGTCATCTGCTATCACTGAGAACAGGCTAGATCCATCCTCTTTGGAACCCCCTTTCAGGTAGTTGAAAGCAGCTATCAAATCCCTCCTCATTCTTCTTTTCCACAGACTAAACAATCCCAGTTCCCACAGCATCTCCTCATAAGTCATATGTTCCAGACCCCTAATCATTTTTGTTGCCCTCCGCTGGACTCTTTCCAATTTTTCCACATCCTTCTTGTAGTTTGGGGCCCAAAACTGGAGACAGTACTACAGATGAGGCCTCACCAATGTCGAATAGAGGGGAACGATCATGCCCCTCGACCTGCTGGCAATGCCCCTACTTATACATCCCAAAATGCCATTGGTCTTCTTGGCAACAAGGGCACACTGTTGACTCATATCCAGCTTCTCGTCCACTGTAACCCCTAGGTCCTTTTCTACAGAATTGCTACCGAGCCATTCGGTCCCTAGTCTGTAGCGGTGCATTGGATTCTTCCGTCCTAAGTGCAGGACTCTTCACTTGTCCTTGTTGAACCTCATCAGATTTCTTTTGGCCCAATTCTCTAATTTGTCTAGGGCCCTCTGTATCCTATCCCTACCCTCCAGCGTATCTACCTCTCCTCCCAGTTTAGTGTCATCTGCAAACTTGCTGAGGGTGCAATCCACACCATCCTCCAGATCATTAAAGAAGATATTGAACAAAACCGGCCCGAGGACCAACCCTTGGGGCACTCCACTTGATACCGGCTGCCAACTAGACATGGAGCCATTGATCACTACCTGTTGAGCCCGACAATCTAGCCAACTTTCTATCCACCTTATAGTCCATTCATCCAGCCCATAC
Organism: Natator depressus; assembly: GCF_965152275.1. Classification (NCBI taxonomy): domain Eukaryota; kingdom Metazoa; phylum Chordata; order Testudines; family Cheloniidae; genus Natator; species Natator depressus. The sequence continues at coordinate 62,787,490 of NC_134235.1, forward strand.
TTCTTTAACTTGCTGGCAAGAATACTGTGGGAGACCGTGTCAAAAGCTTTGCTTAAGTCAAGGAACAACACGTCCACTGCTTTCCCCTCATCCACAGAGCCAGTTATCTCATCATAGAAGGCAATTAGATTAGTCAGGCATGACTTGCCCTTGGTGAATCCCACAGTGCTCTGCTGTGACCCCTCTGGAGAGCACTTTCAACTTCACTGCACTTCAGCCAGGTATACAGAAACAACCACCTCCCTCTTAAAGCCCTGGGAACTTCTGAATTTTCATTTCCTGTTCGATCAGCATAGAGGGCTCGTCAGCACAGCTGACCATGGATGCTCAAAGCCGCAAACGCGCTCCAGCATGGCGCACACAGGAGATGGTGGATATTATTGCTGTGGGGGGAGAAGAGTGTGTGCAGGTAGAGCTCCAATCCTGCAGTAGAAATGCTAACGTCTATGCCAAAATCGCACAGGGCATGGGGGAGAAGGGCTACATCGGGAACATACAGCAGTGTCGTGTGAAAATAAAGGAGCTCAGGCAAGCATACCAGACGAAGAGCCGGCTCTAGGATTTTTGCTGCCCCAAGCAAAAAATTTTTGGCCGCCCTGTTTTTTTTTCGTGCCCTCCCCCGGCCCCAACTCCACCCCTTCCCAAGCCCTTCCCCAAATCCCTGGCCCCACCTCCTCCCCCGGGAGTGCTGCATTCCCCACCCCATTGCTTCCTGCGGCTCCCCCCCCCCCGCGCAACCCCCCCTCTAGCTCACCTCCGCTCCGCCTACTCCCCTGAACATGCAGCCGCTCCGTTTCTCCCCCCTCCCTCTCAGGCAAGGGAGAGGCAGTGCGTTCAGGGGAGCAGGCACAGCGGAGGTGAGCAAGGGTGGGGGGAACCGCAGGAAGCAATAGGGAGGTAGAGGAACTGCTCCCCGCCCCAACTCACCTCCACTCCACCACCACTGCCTCCCCCGAGCGCACCGCCGCTCGGCTTCTCCCTCCCTCCCTCCCAGGCTTGCCCCACCTGTTTTGTGTGCAGCAAGCCCGGAAGGGAGGGGGGAGAAGCGGAGTGGCGCGCTCAGGGGAGCAGGCGGAGGCGGAGCGGAGGCGAGCTGGGGTGGCGGGGGCATATTTCTAGGGGTGGCATGACTGGCGCCGGAATGCCACCCCTAGAAATGTGCCGCCCCAAGCACCTGCTTGTTTTGCTGGTGCCTAGAGCCAGCCCTGATCAGAAGACAAAGGAGGCGAACAGTTGCTCTGGTTCTGAGCCATAGACGTGCCGCTTCTATGAGGAGCTGCATGCGATTCTTTGCGGCGACCCCACCACTACCCCAAAATGCTCCGTGGATACCTCCCAGGAGCCCCAGGCAACCTTGGGCAACAGCGAGGACATTGTTGAGGAGGAGGAGGAGGAGGAGGATAATGCGAGGCAGGCAAGCAGAACATCCATTCTCCCCAACAGCCAAGAACTTTTTTAACTCTGGACCAGTGTTTTCCCCAGGAATTGAAATTGGGGGGGGGTATTCAAATTTACGGGGGAGGAGGTCAGGGCCGATGAGGGGTGAGACCGTGAGGGTGAAGGTTGGCTATGTGGCACAAAAAGTAAAAACTGAATGTTTCATGTCCATTTTATTAGATTTTAAAATCATCACACAAATTAAAAAGTTGGCTACTCAAGCCTTCTGTGAAGCACTACATCTACATCCTTCTTGGTTTCTTGTTATAAATTTGCACAACTCTGTTAATGGACTTCTGGAATGCAATGTGTTCATCTTTGGTGGCTTCTCGTGTGCCCGGTACTTCCATTTCTTCAACTGATACGCTCATTAGTTCATTCACATGATCAGGCAGAAGGCAACTTCTTTCAAAACACAAAATTCTATTAAATGATGAAAAAGAATGCTCAACTGTAGCTGTTGTGACTGGGAGTAGCAAGAGATGAATTCCTACTTCTTTCAGCCCAGGAAACATAGCATAAAGATTGGGTCAAGCCACTAGTGATGATAAAAAAGAAGTTCACGTCAAATCTTCATTCATTCGTAGTATGATATTCCACTCTGTGTTCAAATTCTCTATTCTGTCCAGAGCACATGGCAGCCCCATTGCTGGTAGTGCCTCACTCCACTCAACTGTCGGTGTTTTATAAGACAGGGATCTGTAAAAGCTACGTAGAGGTTGAGTAGAATCTAGAAGTCGCTGTTGTACATTTTTAAGAATCAAGTCTGTGTACTTTTTCAGTTGCCTTAACAAACACTTCTTGTCTTCTTAAGGATTCAGTATAAATGCCTTCATTAGTCAACTTCTGGACTGAAGTCTTTGCTTCTTCCAGTACTTTTTCAATGGATAGCTCTCTGATTGATCCAAATGTAGCTTCTATTGCTGGACAGATATCTACTACTGTTGTAGCAGATGCCTGGATGGCATTGTTTAATGACCCAAGTGGTTTCAACAGTAGACTTACAAGAGAGAGAATGGCAACAGTCTTCTCTGAACGTAGTAGCAAAAGTAATCCACCAGCCTCACTACTCCATCCCATCTTGGTAGATACTTTCCAAAGCCAGTAATAATGGCTGGAGTAATTTTAAGATAACAGCCAAGGATCGCTCATGAGAAAGCCAGAGGGTTTTCCCAGGTTGGACTAATTTGAACTTCAGTCCCAGTGTATTTTCTATATTTTCCAAGATATTCAGTCTTTTTGGACTCTTGATGAAAAAAGAATATAATGAAGATATTAAATTTATAGCTTTTTAATGTCTTTTGAAGAGTCTGCAGCTCGTACTAGCACTAGTTGGAGTAGATGGCCTCTGCAGTGTGTATAGGAGAGATTAGGGTTACACTTTTCTCTGAGCAAAGCTTGTGCTCCACCATTTCTTCCAGAGAAGTTTGCAGCTCCATCAAATGCACAAGCAGCCATCTGTTTTGGGTCCCATTGACAAGCATTTAACTCTTCTAAGATGTGGGTTGTCACAGCTACAGCCAATCTGTCTTCTATAACTTGAACACCTAGAAATGCATCTACTGGCCTACCACTGACATCAGGATAACGTATACAATGACATAATACTTGATGACCATTTGCGTTGGTGCATTCATCAGCCATGTATGCAATTTTTTTGAATGTGGTGAGAGAGGTCTTCACTTTTTCAACTGTTGAGTCTTTCACTGTTGCACCACATGCGTCTAGCCAGTCAGTTGAGTTTCTTACAGAAAGATAGTGAGAGCATCTGCTGGTCTTGTTCGGAACCAGTGTTCAACTTCAGGATGAACAAGTGACAACGCACTTAACATTGGCCTCCAGTTTGTAGTGTGTGGTATCTCTTGCTTAAATAGAAAGTATGATGCCACGGCCATGTTTGTTCGCATGAGCTGTGTTGTGTCTCTAGCATTCTTAACAGCCTCATTAACACTCACTGGTGTTGTCCTTGGTCAGTGGAGACTCAGAGTTCAGAGATGCTTTCACATGAGTTCACCTTCCAGGTGGGGGGCAAGAAGGCACCTTGCTCATTCCTCCAGCTGCTCACTGTTGGCTCTGGCCACCGTTGTTTTTTGTGCCACTGTTCACTCCATCGCTCTGTTGCCAATGGCTCTGCACCATCACCTTCTGCTGCCACCTGCCACTGTGACCTCTGCGAGTTGGTCTCTTGAGGTTCCACCCAACTATCAGTGATTTCAGCTGAGCTCTCAGTGGGGGAACCTGGGTGCTAGTGCAGACTGGGCCGTCTCGTCCACAGAAAAACAGTCCCACAGCCGGTTTAAGCACTTAGACCTGATCATCAGTAATTTCAGCTGTAATGATCACTTAACAGAACAAAAGCTCTGTCTTTAAACAGTGGAGAGGGGCTTGCGACTCAGGCAGACCATCAAGCAAAACACCTGTCCCCACGCTCTCTCTTGATGCCCTCAATCAGCACAGGCTAAGTACAGTTCTACTGCCCTTTACTCATATAATAAGAACAACAACATTTCTTTACCCCCCGCATTCAAGTGATTTGTAACCCAATCCCAGCCAACGTCTATCACTTGGGCAACACAGCCCTGTTTGCTTGATACATAGGTAGATTAGGTGTGAATGTAAATACAATCTGGTCCTGAAGCCTTTCCCCCTCCCAGCCCCCAGCTCATCACTAGCTGTCAGGGAGAGCTCATTTAGACTTTGCTTACAAATCATCATTTGAAATTATTAGGTTGGCCAACATCACCAAAATGAATGCACTGACATGGTCATAAAAACAACAGCTGTATAAGGAAGCTAGTCTGTGTTCATACTTTTCAAATCTATTATACTTTTTCAGATACATGTATTTTATCATACACTTTATATGCTTTTAAAGTGTGTATTAATGTTTCAATTTCAATTCAAATTTTCCAAACAATCACTAAATTGGCAACACTGCATGTAACTAGTTCACAAAACTGCGGGGGGTGTTGGGGAAATTGGGGGAGGTAAACACCCCCATGGGGGGGTGTAGGAAAATCCCTGCTGGAGCCCAACCCCTCCCAGGACCAACTGTCAGCAGAACGTGATGCCAGGGAAGGCACCTCTGGTGAGTAAGCATTTTCAATGCAACTGGAGGGATTATATGCTATTATTTTTAATGTTGAATCTGAATTTAAAAATTGAGATAGTGGTTATTGGTGACCACTACAGCTACGCAGAGAGTGCTCCCCGAAAAAGACTGTTTATGTGCACGGGGATGACCCTGGAATCCTCCATGGAGATCTCTAGGAAACTTTCATGGAGGTACTCTGCAATCCGTTGCAGAAGGTTTCTGGGAAGGGCTGCCTTATTTTGTCAACCATGGTAGGACACTTTCCCACGCCACTCCAGTATTAACTCAGCTGGCATCATTGCGGCACACAGCATTGCAGCATAAGGACCAGGTCTGCACCCAGGCGCTTGCACTGTCTGCTCCCTTTCTGCCTCTGTTACCCTCAGGAGAGTGATATTGCATAGGATCACCTAGGGGAAACAGGGGAAGTTTTCAGTGCTAGCCCTTAAACCGCAAGTAATTTGACAAGTAATCCTCCGCTGCTTGTTGAATTCTGGGTCACAAAACCACGCTTTCCCGAGTGCCCTGGTTGTGGTTGGAAGGGATCTCCGTGTATTGCAACCAGCATTTAAAAAAGGCAGGGGGACGACGCTTCCTGTTTGTCTCTGTTCCGTCCCAACCCGGTGTCGCTTTTGTAACAATCAAACTCTTTCCAGGGCTTTGCGCTGGTGCCCATCCTCAAGCACCATCCAGGTTGCAAGGGGAAAGGGGGCTTTTCTCGAGTTCCAACAAGTGATTCCAAGATGTCTTAACAAAAGCTGCAGCACAGGACATCTCGCCCATCTCGTGGCCTTACTCACCATGGCTGGAGCAGCAAATCGACTCTTTCAATAGCCAGCAGTTTTGATTACGTTGTGGCTTGCGGGGAAGTGCATTGAAGGGAGTTTATTTTATAAAAAGATTTCATAGAATCATAGAATATCAGGGTTGGAAGGGACCTCAGGAGGTCATCTAGTCCAATCCCCTGCTCAAAGCAGGACCAATCCCCAATTAAATCATCCCAGCCAGGGCTTTGTCAAGCCTGACCTTAAAAACTTCTAAGGAAGGAGATTCTACCACCTCCCTAGGTAACGCATTCCAGTCTCTCACCACCCTCCTAGTGAAAAAGTTTTTCCTAATATCCAACCTAAACCTCCCCCACTGCAACTTGAGACCATTACTCCTTGTCCTGTCATCTTCTACCACTGAGAACAGTCTAGAACCATCCTCTTTGGAACCACCTCTCAGGTAGTTGAAAGCAGCTATCAAATACCCCCTCATCCTTCTCTTCTGCACACTAAACAATCCCAGTTCCCTCAGCCTCTCCTCATAAGTCATGTGTTCCAGCCCCTAATCATTTTTGTTGCCCTTCGCTGGACTCTCTCCAATTTTTCCACATCCTTCTTGTAGTGTGGGGCCCAAAACTGGACACAGTACTCCAGATGAGGCCTCACCAATGTCGAATAGAGGGGAATGATCACGTCCCTCCATCTGCTGGCTATGCCCCTACTTATACATCCCAAAATGCCATTGGCCTTCTTGGCAACAAGGGCACACTGTTGACTCATATACAGCTTCTCGTCCACTGTAACCCCTAGGTCCTTTTCTGCAGAACTGCTGCCTAGCCATTCGGTCCCTAGTCTGTAGCGGTGCATTGGATTCTTCCGTCCTAAGTGCAGGACCCTGCACTTGTCCTTGTTGAACCTCATCAGATTTCTTTTGGCCCAATCCTCCAATTTGTCTAGGTCCCTCTGTATCCTATCCCTACCTACCACCGTATCTACCACTCCTCCTAGTTTAGTATCATCTGCAAATTTGCTGAGAGTGCAATCCACACCATCCTCCAGATCATTAAAGAAGATATTGAACAAAACCGGCCCGAGGACCAACCCTTGGGGCACTCCGCTTGATACCAGCTGCCATCTAGACATGGAGCCATTGATCACTACCCGTTGAGCCCGACAATCTAGCCAACTTTCTACCCACCTTACAGTGCATTCATCCAGCCCATACTTCTTTAACTTGCTGACAAGAATACTGTGGGAGACCGTGTCAAAAGCTTTGCTAAAGTCAAGAAACAATACATCCACTGCTTTCCCTTCATCCACAGAACCAGTAATCTCATCATAGAAGGCGATTAGATTAGTCAGGCATGACCCTCCCTTGGTGAATCCATGCTGACTGTTCCTGATCACTTTCCTCTCGTGTAAGTGCTTCAGGATTGATTCCTTGAGGACCTGCTCCATGATTTTTCCGGGGACTGAGGTGAGGCTGACTGGCCTGTAGTTCCCAGGATCCTCCTTCTTCCCTTTTTTAAAGATGGGCACTACATTAGCCTTTTTCCAGTCGTCCGGGACTTCCCTCGATCGCCATGAGTTTTCAAAGATAATGGCCAATAGCTCTGCAATCACAGCCGCCAAATCCTTTAGCACTCTCGGATGCAACGCATCCGGCCCCATGGACTTGTGCACGTCCAGCTTTTCTATATAGTCCCTATCCACTTCTTTCTCCACAGAGGGCTAGCCACCTACTCCCCATGCTGTGTTGCCCAGCACAGCAGTCTGGGAGCTGATCTTGTTTGTGAAGACAGAGGCAAAAAAAGCATTGAGTACATTAGCTTTTTCCACATCCTCTGTCACTAGATTGCCTCCCTCATTCAGTAAGGGGCCCACACTCTCCTTGGCTTTCTTCTTGTTGCCAACATACCTGAAGAAACCCTTCTTGTTACTCTTAACATCTCTTGCTAGCTGCAGGTCCAGGTGCGATTTGGCCCTCCTGATTTCATTCCTACATGCCCGAGCAACATTTTTATACTCTTCCCTGATCATTTGTCCAATCTTCCACTTCTTGTAAGCTTCTTTTTTATGTTTAAGATCCGCAAGGATTTCACTGTTAAGCCAAGCTGGTCGCCTGCCATATTTACTATTCTTTCGACACATCGGGATGGTTTCATCTTGCACCAGAAACAATGTATGCACTTCAATGCTACCCTTGTGCTTTGTATGCTTTGCAGTGGAAACCTTGTCCATCGGCGCATCCTCCACACAGGGACAGAAACTTTCCCAGATTGGAATGTGGAAAAAGAAGACACCGGAGGACACATTCAATGAGTTAATGCGTGCCTCTGAAAGTGACAAGATGGAGCTCAGCTCATGGAGCATTGCACTGTCCGATAGCCTGCACAAGGAGGACAGGAGAGCATGTAGGGAACACGAGCGTGACATGCAGGATGAGATGATGCAGATTATGGGGGAGCAAACAGACATGTTGAGGCATCTGGTTGAAGTTCAATAAAGACAGGTAGAGGCTAGAGTTTCACTGCAGCCTGTGCTGAACCTGCTGCCATCGTTACCAAGTTCCACATCCTCCTCTCCCAGACGTCCTAGGATGTGGGCGGGGCAGAGGAGAGGGTTCGATATCCCTTGCACTCAACTCCAGGGAAGGGTACAAAGACAGAAGGTGCCCATTCCCACACCTTTGATTGTTATTGTGGTGCAATTGTAAGCAAGCTGTCCTGGTTTCTCCTCCCTCCCGCTCCCTCCAGTGTTATCAGCCCCAGGTTATCTTACTTTTCTTTGCTGTCTCTCAGTGTTTGTGAGCATAATAAAACTTAATGGATTGAGGAGAAAAGGCTCTTTATTCATTCAGCACACAGTGATTAGCGGGGGTGTAGTTTACAGGAGAGTACATGCAACGAAGGGGACAGCTTGGTAAGGAACAACACACAAGTCTCACATTACTGTGGGTCATTGATGAAACTAGTTTTCAAAGCCTCATGGAGACGCAATGCCCTTCAATGTGCTCTTTTTATTGCCCTGGTGTCTGGCTGCTCAAAATTGGATGCCAGGAGATCTTCCTCCACCCCCCCGACCCCCACCCTGCTGGAAACTTTTCTCCCTTTGTTTCACAGATATTATGGAGCATGCAGCAACAACAATGGGGATATTGCTTTCACTGAGGTCTAACCTAGTAACAAACTATGCCAGTGGGCTTTTAAACATCTCAAGGCACATTCCAACACCATTCTGCACTTGCCCAGCCTATGGTTGGACCACTCCTTACTGCTGTCCAGGCTGCCTGTGTACCGTTTCATGAGCCATGGGAGCAAGGGGTAGGCTGGGTCTCCTAGGATCATGATTGGCATTTCAACATCACCAATGACTATTTTGCTGCCTGGAAAGAAAGTTCCTGCTTGCAGCTTTCTGAACAGACCAGAGTTCCTAAAGAGGTGCGCATCATGCACCTTTCCTGACCATCCCATGTCGATATCGGTGAAACAGCCCCTATGATCCACCAGCACTTGCAACACCATTGAGAAGTATCCCTTTTGGTTTATGTACTCTTTGGCAAGGTGGTCTGGTGCCAAGATAGGGATATGTGTTCCGTCTATCGCCCCACCGCAGTTAGGGAACTCTGTAGCAGCAAAGCCATCCACTATGTCCTGCACGTTTCCCAGAGTCAATACCCTTCTTAGCAGAAGTCTATTGATTTCCCTGGCAAGTTGGATCACAACAGACCCCACTGTAGATTTAGCCACTCTGAACTGATTCCCCACTGACCAGTAGCAGTCTGGCATTGCAAGCTTCCAAAGAGCTATTGCCACTCGCTTCTCAACTGTCAGAGCAACTCTCATTTTAGTATTGCTGCGCTTCAGGGCTGGGGAAAGCTCTTCACACAGGTCCATGAAAATGGCCTTACGCATTCGAAAGTTCTGCGGCCACTGCTCATCATCCTATAGCTGGATAACTATATGGTCCCACCAGTCAGTGTGTGTTTCCTGGGCCCAGAAGCGGAGCTCCACCATGTCAAGGTGATGCATGACTGTCACCAGCATCTGCGAATTGCTCCGCGCCATGGCTTCAAGCAGGGCTGCTTGCGTGGCATCACATTGTTCCCTGCGGCGACTTCTGCTTTGGCTGAGCAAATACTGCAAGATAAGGCGTGAGGTGTTTGTAATGCTCACAACAACAGTGTACAGCTGAGTGGGGTCCACGCCTGCCGTGCTATAGCTTAGGAAACCCAGGGTAACCCAGGCTTAGGAAAAAAGGTGTGAAAAAGGCTTGGTTTGTTTGCCGTTGATTTCAGGGAGGGAAGGAGTGAAGTAAGTGTATCATGGGAGACCAATGCCATGTTCCCATAACCATCCGTGCAAATGTTTTGGTCCCATGAGGCACAGCAAGCCCAACCCAACATTCCACTCGGCTCTATGCACTGTGGGATAGCTACCCACAATGTAGAGCTCCATGAGTCGATGCAAGCCCTGCTAGTTACAATGTGCTCCGCCAACACAATTAGCATAGTGGGGACCCACAAAATCAACTTGTTTAAATCGGAGTTTCAATGTCAACTTAAATAAAATTCACCTAATTTTGTAGTGTAGACATACCCACAGTGTCTACACTACAGCTTTCCTCCAATTGATGCAAGTGCCCTACTACACCGACATAATAACTCCAGCTCAGGCATAAGGCTTACATTGGTGTAGTTACGGCAATGTAGTGTCTGTGTAGATACTGTGTTCCTTACATCGTCTTTTGGCTGTCCTCCCGCCCCCGCTCCCCTGGAGAACTGGGTGGCCTGGACCCCACTGCTGGCTGGATCTGGGGTAAGAAGCCCCAAGCAGTTTCCTCCCACTCCTGACAGGGAACAGGGAGTGGGACGGGGGTACAGCCACCAGGAGTCCAGGAACCGGGGGGCAGCTGGGCACCCTGCAGGGACCTTCAAGAGGAGCTGAGACTGGGCTCTCAGCTCCCCACACTGCCCTTCTTAGGTCAGTGGAAGTGTTCCTGGTAAGGACGCATACCACCAACCCAAGGAGGGTAGTGTAGACATGCACCACTGTAGTAATTACTGGGGTGGTCGTAAGTCAACTTAAGATAGGTTGACTTAGGTTTGCAGCGTAGACATACCCTTAGATTTAGATATGTTGGGAGAGATTCTCATCCCAAGTCTGGCCCGTGGACATTAGATAAAGGGTCTGGAATAGTGTAAGGGGACTTTAAAACTGAGAACTCTTCTGGCATAGGAATGGAGGAAGACAACGCCAGGCTGTCCTCTGAGGACACCCTCAAAAGACTTAGTAGAAAGTGAGTATGTGGCAAAGTTACTAGCCCAACATGCCCCCTCCTGTCTGGATTCAGTGTTGCAGCAACTTTCACTCAGGTTCCCTCACTGTCCTTTGGCCTACTCCAGTTTACAATCCAGCCTCTTCTAGGGCTACAGAGACCTTTACCAAAATCCTATAGTAGCAATACAAAACCCAAACCTTCTGCCTGGCTGGGCTCACCTGGCTGCCATTTTATCACCAACATGCCTCCACTGCTTTACACTGTCCTGTGCTTCAACCTACCCCACAATCCAGGGGCTCTTCTCAGAGCATGACAGCAGAGTTTCTCTCTATCTGCAGCCCCTTTCTTTTTTCATAGCAAAGCAGACTTGACTGAATAATCTATGGCTACCACTAACTATAATTCCTCAATATTTAACAGTTTAGATTCTCTCGCTCTGCCCTGTCTTTTTCAGGTAATATAACAATGCCTTTTTAATAATACCCCAGTTCCCCAATGTTTTTAATTTGTTACCTCAAGTCATTTGAATTCCTCAGAAAGCTTTTCCCTTTTATCAAAATGCTTACATACCTGTACGAGATGATCAATTGTTTCTTCCACCTTACATAGCATGCATAGTCCATCTTTGTGTCTATTTATTAAAAAAATAGGTTTTTGTTTAAGCCATGTTACAATGGCCAGTTAGTACTCTCAACAAAAGCACTTCCTTAGTCCTATCAAGGCCTTGAAGTATGTTGCTATCCTCAACTCTAATAATTCATAAAAAAATAATCTTCCACTTTTTTCCCATTAATCCAATTTGTTTGCCATTCCTCTTTTACATTTTTCTGTACTAGGCTTTTGAATTCCTGTTTACTCAAGGCAATTTATGTGTCAATCCTTCTGGTTTTTTAGAGTGCTTTTAGCTGCTTTGTCTGTCATTTTATTCCTTGTTATCCCAATATGCACTGGGATCCAAGCTAATGCTACATGTATTCTTATCTGTTATTAGAAATATAATTTCATTGATTAAATCACTTCTGCATACTGACACCCTTTTTATTCACCATAAGGCCTGAAACTGAATCCAAAAAAATGACCACCACTGCTGGGCATACCTCCCAGATCCAATTTAATGCTAGCATTATTGGTACTAGTTCAGCTGTCATGACAGCTATATAATTGGATATTCTTTTAGATGTACTAATTCCCAGTTTTGGTATACAATATGCTGTCTCCACTCTGTTTTTCTTTTGTGGACCCATCTGTATATATCTGACAAAACTAATTCCACTTTTCATCTACACAATGGTACACTTCATTTTTAATACCTACTTATCTCTTTTTTTCCCCTTACATTTATAAAAGGATTATAAATCCATGTTTAAACATGCAGCTTTCCACCCATAAGTGATCTTCCCAGGACTAAAAATTCTGACTTTGTTCAGCTTTTCCTTGTCTTTCATCTTCTGCATCTACACTTGAACTCAGATGGTATGTGGAGTTCTAACATTATGTGCTATAGTTTGCCTAAAGAAAGCCAAACAATCCTCATATTTGTTTGCTATTTTCATCACTGCAGTTCCCATTAACTTTGGCCTGGAAAGTTATGTTCAGTAGTTTTCAGGTGTAGAGTAACTGGCATTTCACTAGAATCTGTGTAGCACACATATAGGTGTTGTAATAAAATGCACCACACGCAATATGCAGTGCCTGGGCTTGTATTAAATCTAATTTTTTAAGTTCTAATTTTGCTTATGGCTGCCCAGCACTTTGGTCAGCCATAGTCAGTAACTAAGGCTACGTTTTAGTCATGGGTATTTTTAGTAAAAGTTATGGACAGCTCATGGGCAGTAAATAAAAATTCACATCCCATGACCTCTTCATGACTTGTACTATATACCCCTGGCTATAACTTGGGGGGGCAGGGGGCGGCCCAGGGGCAAGCTCCCGGGTGGACGCTTGACCCGGCAGCTCTGCGTGCTGCCTCCACCCCGAGCGCCGGCTCAGCAGCTCCCATTGGCCAGGAACCATGGGCAATGGGAGCTGCGGGGACAGTGCCTGCAGGCAGAGGCAGCACGCAGAGGTGCCTGGCCACACCTCTGCCTAAGAGCTGAAGGAGGGGGATGTCACCCCTTCTGGGGAGCCTCCCAAGGTAAGTGCTGCCCAGAGCCCTCACCCCCTCCTGCACCCTAACCTCCAGCCCTGAGCCCCCCACCCAAACTCCTGCTGCTGCTGGGGGAGAGAGGGGTGGCCCGAGACTGCCCCAGCAGCGGCCTGTGTGGCTGGCCTTGGAGCCACCCCAACTGCTCAGGAGGCCTTGGGGTCAGCCACACTGGCTGCTGCAGAAGTCACAGAGGACCCAGAAGGTCACAGAATCCGTGACCACTGTGACAAACTCGTAGCCTTATCAATAGCTGGTCTGATTAAGGCTTTGTATACTATCAACAGTGTTTTTTAACTGTTCCCCCCAATTAGTCCCAGGAAGACTTTTAAGCAGGTTAATCCTTCCTGTACATTTATCTTTAACATAGTTTATATTATCTTTCCAAGGTAATTTAGTAATCAAATATTACCCCTAAGAATTTAAACCCTTTAATTATTTCTTTTGTTCTCTCTACAGTTAGAGGTTACATTCCTTTGTAGATTTCCTTTTTGTAAAGAAAAGTCCTTTGGCCTTAGCAATGGAGAACTTGAAACCCCATGTATTTCCCCAGTCAGAGGTCTCACATAGCACTTTGTTGATCCTCTTTTCTGCCACCTGAATATTCCTGCTCCTAACGCACAGAGTACAATCATCTGCGAATAAAGTGACACCTATCCCACACTTATTGTCTTGAGAGTTCATTTATCATAATATTAAATAAGATTGGGTGGTAACATTTCCTGGCTGTGTACCATTTTTAATATACACATTCAACATTAAACTTTCCCCAACTCTGCATGGTGCTTTTACTCAATTCTGTAATCCACCCATACATTCTTCCCCTTATCCATAGTGCACCTATTTTATACAACAAGACTTCCCTTCACAGCATGTTATATGTCTTTTCAATATCTAACAAGACAGCTATCATGAAACCTTTGTGCCTCATACTTTTTTGTATTTCAGTTTCTAATTTAATAATGTGATCAATGGTGCATTTTCTTCTCCTAAAACCATTCTGCCCTTACCTATAACGCCACTGTTTTCCAAATAGGCAACCAATCTTGCATTCACCGTTCTCTCCATAATTTTATCCAGAAAGGATGTAAGGACAATTGGGCTACAGGCATCCACTTCTGTGGATAGTTTGCCTGGTTTTCATATTGGAATTAATACTACGTGTTTCCACCCTAGCGGTCCTTTTCCCCTATATACTGTTATGTGATTCCAAGAGAACCCTCAAACTGCTTTCAGAGATATAATTAAACATTATGTTGCATATATTATTTTTATCTGGGATTTATTCTTGCTGATATCAATAACTTTCTCAAATTTCCAGATGCAAAAGCATTTAGTCAGTGTAGTATCTTCATGTTTACCCCAACTACATAATAGATCAGGATGCACTCTTCAATGAATTGTCTTAATCTAATGGAAAACTTCACTTTGATTTTCATCATTACTTAGCCCTGGGAAAGTTTCTCATTATCAGAACTTCTAGCTATCTTGTCAGTCGGAATCAGACCTGGGATATGACTCAGTCTGAATTCCATTAATTTTTCTAATTTGCCTGTATATTTCTGATGTCTTGATATCTTTATTTATCCGCCAACCGTGCTTCCTCCAACTTTCTTTCTTTGATGTTTATTTAATAATTCTTTGTGCTATTGCCTTGCTTCTTTTATACTTCATTAGATCTTTGCTATTCATTGTACTTTTCACTTTTTGTAGGCTTGTTCCTTTCTTTAATTGCCATTTTACACTCCTCATTCACCACGGAAGTGAGTTTTTAGTTTTGAGTACTTCAGTATTTTAGGTATGACTACAGTAGCTGCTGCTATTAATCCCTTTATTACATTATCATTGCAGCTTCCTGTGTCATCACTCACACAAAGATTATTCCCAAATACATTCCCTCAGTACATTTACATGTAAATATTTCCTAATTAGCTTTCTTAAAATTCTAGGTGGATAATTTTCCATTGCCTTCAAACTCATCTTGCCCTTGAAAAGTAATAAGTATATGGAAATGATCACACCCCATTCTTTCTTCTTTATATATTTCCCAGTTGCATTTACTTACCATATCTGCTGTTATATTTACCAGGTCTAAACAGAAAACATTACCAATTGCTGCATTAAATCCAGTGGTGGGGCCATCATTTAAAACTACTGAATTGGTTTCATCAATGAACTTTTCAAAACATGCACCATTTTTATGAGTTGTTTTACTTCCCCCACAATTTGTTATGACTATTTAGGTCACCACATATAATATATGATTTAGCATTCTTCACTATTTCTTGTAGCTCCGAGTTTTCTAATTTCCCCCCACAGGCCCTGAGTTCCTGTGTTACCGGGGGGTGCTCGACTCCGGCTCCGCCCCAGACCCTGCCCCTACTCCACCCCCATCCTGCCCCTTCCCACTCCTGCTCTGCCCCTTCCCACCCTGCCCTCACCCCACCTCTTACCTCCCCGTCCCCCCACAGTGCCTCCTGCACGCTGCTGAACAGCTGATCGGTGGTGAGCAGGAGGGAGGGAGAGGCGCTGATCAGCGGGGCTGCCGGTGGGCAGGAGGCGCTGGGGGGCGGAGGGGAGGAGCTGGTTAGTGGAGCTGCCAGTGGGTGCTGAGCACCCACTATTTTTTTCCTGTGGGTGCTCCAGTCCTAGTTTTTGGTTTTGCCTAAAGTCAATATACCCTGGAATTTTAAAAGCAAGCTTTTTAGCCTGCCATGTTTCCTGTATACATATATCTGGTTTAGTTTTCATTTCCAGTACTTTTTTAGTTCTTGACCATATGCTATCAAACTGCACATTCCAACAGAAGACTGTGATTCCCAATGGTCATATTTCTCCATTAATCTCATTCAAAATTGCATGAATATGTTCCATTGACAAATTGCTAATATACAAGTATTTTTCTGTTGCTCTTGCTATAATTTTCATTTTTTCTGATTTTTTCCCTGTTTGTGATGTACAATTTATCACTTCTATCATAAAAGCAATAAACCCTTATTTTGTCACTGCTAGTATATTATTGCCTATTCCTTTCACAGTGTTTATCATATTCTTTACAGAATAAAGCTATGTCTACTGGTCCCCTTTTCATTTGCTGATTTTCTCTTCCATCTCTACTTGATGCTCTGAGAGGCTCCTTACAGCTTGTGCAAAAGATACGTTATTAACATTTTTTTGTCTTTTGTGTCACTTTAGCTTGTCTTGCTCCAATACACCCTCTATATGCTGGACTGTGATTACCACTGCAATTACTACATTAAACTCTGCCCCTTCTATATATTTTTCATACGAATGCTCTCCCTCGCATTTCCCTTTACAAACAGTTGCTATGTGCCCATACCATTGGCACTTATAACACCTTAAGGGAGAGAGGCTATATGACTTAGTTCTGAATAGCTGAACCCTTAGGGCAGTCTACCCTACAGAATTACTTTGGTATAACTACCTCTCTCAGGGGTGTGAAAAATCCACACACCCCCCCCCAAGCAACATAGTTACACTGACCTAAACTTCTGTGTAGGCAGTGCTATCAGTGGGAGAGCTTCTCCTGCTGACATAGCTACTACCTGTAACAGAGGTGGATTAACTATGCCGATGGGAGAGCTCTCTCTCATCAGCATAGAGCATCTTCATCCTCAGCTGTGCTTCCCCCCCCCCCCCATTGTCCCTCTCCAACAGACTCTTTTTTCAGTTTCCAGAGTGACTTCATATGGGGTCAGAAAATTCCCCACCTCCCTTTAGCCCAGCCCCTTTCTGTTCTGAATGTCCTGTTTATAGTAGCCACCGAGTTCCTTTGCCAGCTTGGACTAGTGGTCATTTAAGTGTGGCCCATCCTCAAGATGCAGCCAGATAGCATAACTGGCCATGCAGGCCCACATTAACCTATTCAGGGCCTATGTGGGGTACACACCTGGCTAGAGTGAGAGGGACCTGTCAGAGACAGGAACAGGTGGAGCCATGGTGCACAGAGCTACAAAAAGTCTAGGCAGCACTACCACCCATCAGTAATCGATGACAGGCTGCCATAATGTAGACAGCCCTCCAGGGCTCCCCATTCAGGGAGCAGAAACAATACTACCTGACTTATTTGACTGATTACCCAACACAAAAAATAGCCAGAGTGAACAGTTCAAAAGTAGTCCATTGGCTCAAAGACAGTTGCCTAAACAACTAATTGAATTACTTGTATTTTATTGGTTTATTATTCAATCTGTTTGCAGATAATTCTCAAAACAAAAAGGCTACAAATAAATTGTCTGCTGCAAATAGTTTTCCCAGCCCTAATGGTCAGAACTTTCTCCGAGAGTGGACAGAATGAGGCTGTGATTATGATGATTTTTTATCTTAAAAGTTACAAAGGTATTCAAAATCTGAATTATGTCCATTGCAAAATGAAAAGGATATTTGGACAGCCCTTCAAAATTGCACAATATATGGGAGATGTAAATAGGAACTAATCCAAAGTCCATTCTATTGACTTCAATTTGGCCCCTTAACAGCTCCTTAATAATCATGATTCCAACTTTACAGTTTGCACATCTGTGTATAGTTAAGAAAAAAGCAGCCCTGCCAACATTAAATGAATCAAACAACCATGACACTTACTGGGCTAGATTCTCTATTGGTTTTACACTGGTGCAGCTCCATTGGTTGCAGTCCCACTATATCTTTGATACTAGAGTAAGTAAAGCTGTGCATATATGCTCCAATAGTGGATGATACTGATGCTAGGGCACAGCTTTGTTTTGTGTGGCACCTATCTAGGTCCTATACTTTCTAATTTTAATATTGGGCTGATTTTATACTTTCCATAATCTGCAATAAGAACCATGTTAGCTCTTGCATTTCTGATATAAAAGGAGTAAACTCTTCCTCTTCAAGGTGTTTTCTAATTAGTCTTGATATATTTATCAAAAAACTTTAAAGCAGAGACCATCTTTTATGTTGCATTTGCTACCTTACCCCAAAAGGACCCCAATCTGGACTGAAGTCTTTGGATGCTACCATGATAAATAAAATAACATTGGAATTTGCCTTAAACTCCTCAAGATCAACTTTTCATCCATTTGCCACTGCAATGGAGAAGGATTGAGACTCCAGAACAAATAACGTGTAATGTTTCCTCAAAAGTTAATGAAACCAGAAAAGCCTTGCCTGTCATTTGTTTGCTAAAATATCAAATATTTCAGAAAAAATGTAATATGCTAGTTTTGTATTTTTAAATGTCAGTGTTCAATAGCAAATGTCATCTTTTCAGTAAGGAACAAGAGCTTTGCAATATCGATGAAACTACAGAGAACTTCTGGATATGAATTTGACCCACCTGTGGTTATTCTTCATACAGATAGAGATTTTTGTTAGGAAAAGTAAAGGTAGTTTGAGCCAGGGCTTTTGTCAGCCACCTCATGAACTTTAACCTCCACCCTAATACACAAAGACAGATTTTGAAATGAAAGAGCCCCTTTTATGGCACAAAGGCATTTCATCTCAAGCACTTGTAGGCGTTGAACCTGTTGTCTCCTTATCTCCCATGCTTCTGCAACAACCAGCATTGCACTGCACACAGTGGACTTTTAAGACTCAGTGACACTGGCTTAATTTACACAACCCCTGAGATGTTATTCCACACTCTTCCAGCATTCCCCAGTTTTGACTGTATCTCATCTTCAAGCTTCCAGTCTTCCATAACCCACCTGCCAATGTACCTGAACTGGTAAGGCTGGTTTAGTTTCACTTAATTAATCTCTATGTCCAGTTTCCCTGTGGCACCTCTACTGACCCACGTGACCTCAATCATGCTCATTTTCATCCCATGCCAGTTTAGTTGGTCGTATCACTGGTTTACTATCGCTAGGTGTCCTTTTGAGGATGCCCTTATTGCTATGTCAGCTGCAGATAACAGCTTCTCACAGTTTCCCAGTGGGATCCTCCTGCTGACACAGTCCATCAATAAGATAAACAGGAGCAGACTTAGGGCTGTCCCCGGGTGCGGTCCAGCTTTCGCTTCAAAGAGACTTCTTGTTCCAAAAACCACATTCAGATAGATCACTGTTGTAGGTGATCTAAATAGGGCATTCCAATAGTTATTAAATCTTTCATACTTCCTCAGCATTAGTGTGAGTGTCCTTTGGTCCACTTTATTGTATGCCTTTTCCAGGTCTCTAAAAGCCTCTAACCTATCCTGCTGGTGTTCTAGCTGCTTCTCTATCCCTTGCCATATTATAAACATGGCATCTGTGGTTCCTCATCTTTTCCTAAAGCTGAACTGGTCTTGTTTGAGGAGGGGTGCCACCATTCTCCTTATCCTAGCTTCCAGGATACTTCCAGTATCATCATCCTATGCAACAATAGCTTTATCCCTTGATAGTTTCCACATTCATGGATATTTCCCTTCTTATGAATTGGAACCAATTCCTGAAGGACAGGTGCAAGTCTATCTATCCATATGGCGTTAACCACTCTGATCATCCATTTTATGCCTCTCTTGCCCAAGACTTTCACCAGATCCCCTGTCACTTCATCAGGTCCCATTCTTCATTTCCTGGAGCATTTATTTCTCTAACCAAAAAGTAATACATTCAATTCTGTGATTGTTAGTATTGTATTTTTGGATTGTGTTTGGTAGTGATTTGTAAAGTTCCTTGCTCATGCTTTATAAATAAATGCAATTTAAAAAAAAGATACCAGCTACACAATGGCCTCTGATTTGTTGTAATTACTTATATTTACTAGGTTCCAAGTGTTAAGAGAAGACTCCTTCTTATACCTGGAAGCATACAAGCTCTCTAATTTGTAGATCATAAGGATGGAATGTATCAATGGTCCAGACACCTGAGAAGAATATTTTTAGTTTTGTTAATAGCCGTTATATTTTTTAATGTTCTTGTCAATTTGTTCATTTTAAAAAGTAATTGATAAGGAAGGGATGTGCTACACATTAATTAATCCTACTGATGGTAAACCATGAAAAGTAAAGGAGGTTTGTGTCTATGTCACTGCAAGCAGCATTGCTGCAGGGTTGCAAGGGTCTGGAAATTTGCTTTTCATCTATTGTACCAGCCTTAAAACCAAATTCTACTCTCAGGAAGAAAAATGTGCCCAAGACAAATTTAGTCAGATCTCAGTGCATCACAGAGGTTTGGAATGTTTTCAAAGGCCTTACCTCTTAACTTCCCCAGATCTCTATGTACAGGTGAGACTACTGGAAGCCTACGGATCTGCACTTCTGCCAAAAACATTCAGTGTTTAACCCATACTGATGATTGTGTACAGGTTTCTCTGTACATATTTTTGTTCCTTCAGCATTCCTGTTCTTGCTTTCAAAAACAAAGAACTAGACTGTTGGATGTTCCATTACTTGAAATATCTGACCATATTACCCTCTGGAAACAATATTTTCTAAAGCGCATAGTTACGGATGTTTTGAAACCCCAGGAACCCAACCTCTTATCCACTCTACTAGGAGTCAGCACATTTAGGACTGAATCTTCAGCTGTGATGGAGCAGAGCCCAGCATAACTAAGACAAAAGCAAAGTGACTCTAAACCACTTTCCTGACTCACTTACTCCCCAAATCTGGGGAGAGGTTAGGGCCAAACCTTTCCACATCACAAGTTAAAGCAGCCTAGAGCTGCTGTAAATTACATTGGGTTGTAATGGCTCAAGTGGCACAAAGAGACTTTAGCAAGGATCTGGCCTCTAATTTCTGGTCCCACTCTTACGCGGACTTCCTGTGTGATGTGTGACAAGTCACTAAGCCTCACTTTACAGGAGGCACTAAATACCTGCATGCCTCCATTATGCCTACTTAGAATCATACTTCTCCTCTACTTCAGCCTCATCTCCTTTACATATGAACTCTCTCATTCAAACCAACCTCCTTTTTCCCCCTTAAATGGTTATGCTTCACCCTCCAACTGTGAAGTCTTGTGCGCTCTAGTGAACACACACACACTTACTGTTTTATGTCCCAACAGAAAGAAATCAAAGTCTCCCAGCTTCACTAGAGAAAATTCTTAAAGGTACAGCAAGTGCAGTGCCAGAGCCCTCAACAGAAACCAGTTTAGAGCATGTTCATTTTGGTACCAAAAAAGCAGCTGTATTTATTTGTAGAAAAAGAAAAGACAGATAACAATGCAAAAACCCAAATGCTTTGATCAAAGGCACAGACACTTCCTGCTTTTCTAGGCCAGAGATTTGTTTATAGCTGATCTCTCCTACCCACTGTACTCTCTGACTTCTCAAGAAAGCAAACCTTGTATTTAAAACCCTGCTCCTTTCAGGTCACTTTCTGCCAGTGACTTGTCAGTCTGTCAATCATCCCAGGACCTGCCACCCCATACATATTTATATAGAAAAAGCAGTCCCAGCCCGTATCCATTCCTGGTATAGATTAGGAGTTTACTCTCCCCACTTTTAAGATCATATGAGGACTTATCCCCCAGTGAACTGGTGATAGGCTACCACTTGTGTGCCTTTCTTCTCACAAGAAGTGAATCACAGCACTGTATAGTAAACTCAATAAGTTCAGAGAGGAACACCTGAAGTAGTTAATAGACAGTATGCCACAGATCTAGGGTGACCATATTTCCCAAAGAGAAAATGGGACACCCGCAGCCAGTTGCCCGATTCCCCCTTTGCCCTCCCCACCGCAAGACTGTTGCCTGTGGCTAGAACGCTGCAAGGGAGGAGGGGGGGCCTCCGGAGACTGTCTGCTGGTCGCTGGAACCCTGTGGCCCCCCCCCATGCTGGAACACTGCCTCCCCTCCCCAGCTCTGCCTCCGAACTGCGGGGCGGGAAGGGCTGGTATCTCTGCTCACCCCCCCAACATTCCTCCACACTGCACCCCACTTTTTTGACAAAAGTGGGCATTTGTCCCATTTGATCTTGCCAACTGATCAAGTCAGCAAGAGCAAACAGAACAAATGCCTCCTTTTGGCTGGGGGGGGAGTCAGGACAGCTGGGACAGAGCTTAAAAAAGGGACTGTCCTGGTCAAAACAGGATGTATGGTCACCCTACACAGATCTGTGGATTTCATGGAGGGTAATATTCAGCGAGGATGTGGGGATGGAGAAGAACCACAAGGGTGGGTCATGGTAAAATGAATGCTGGTGAAAATGGTGGATGGTGGGATTAAAATGAATTAAGGTCTCTTTATGTAAAACAGGTTTCTATACAGATTGTCAGTTTAAAATGGACAGACACCTTAACTGGACTGTGCAGACAATCCTTGTACTGTTTAAGACAGGTCAGTGTGTCAGTTTATTATTAATTACTGTTGTCATTGTTTGTATTTAAGTAGTGCCTCCAGCCAGGTTCGGGACACATTGTACTAGGTGCTGCACAGATATATAGCAAAAGATAATCCCTACCTCAAAGAGCACACAACCTTAAAGACAAAACACAAGACAAATAGGTGGAGGGTTGAATGGGAGGACAGGACAGGGTAATAGTAAATCATGTACGTTTTGCATAGACCAACTGGGTGCACAATACATCGGTATAATAAGATGATCAATATCAGTAATCTCTGCTCATCACCTGCTTAGCTGTGATCACATGGCTGTGTTCTGTAGGCATCATGAGAGAAGTGACCCTTTAAGTGGATCTGGAAGGGATAAAAAAAACCAGTTACTTACTTTCTCGTAACTGTTGTTCTTTGAGATGTATTGTTCACGTCCATTCCACATTAATGTGGAATGGACATGAACAAGCACTCGAAGTAGTAGTGGTATTTACAGATTTTAAACAGCATTCCCCCCCACCCCTCACACACAAAAGGCAACGTGATTGCAACTAAAATAAAAAGGCTTAATTTGTCAGTACTCTTTGAAATTCAGCATGCAAACGTCATTGACTTCCTGCTGGGGAAGCTACAAAAAAATTATCCTCCCTCCTTTCCCTAAAAATTTTGGGGAAATAAAATTACGAGATTCAAATCCCACTTGTATGCGCTCTGAGAAAACATGAAAATTAAGGGCCAGATTCTGCCAGGCTTATACGTGAACCCCAGTTAGGCTCTTTGAGGGTCTACTTGCCATGCCAAACAGGGTTGGCATAAAAGTGCCCCTCTGCATCTAGTGATGAGGAGAAATAAAAAGGATCTTGGGGCGTGGTGATAGTTACTAAAAGATTCAGCAACAGATCCTGCAGAAGAGAAATGTACAAAATATTGGCCCATAAATTGATGGGTGCCAGTTTGGAGAAAAATACTTTTTTTAAATAAAAATAAAGATCAACATGATTAAATTTATTAAAATTATTTCTTTGTTTTCAGATCATTACATTACAAATGTATCTTCTGTACATTTTAGTAATGTAGCCACAAAAAGAAAAAGTCAGAAATGCACAGAGTAGCGGTGTTTTACATTAATACAAAAAAGACAAATGATCATGGTTCTTCCCTGCCTGGCACCATCTGTAGTCATGCAAAATGAGGGCAGGGTGCAGAATAGTAGCATTCTGATATTATCTAGGACACCCATCACCACAGGCCTTGAGACAACTAATAGAATAGAACTGAAACATAACACACCCCAAAAAACCAAACAGTGTAGTTCAATACATGAGAATGATTCAAAGAAACACCAGCTAAGAAGAACACGAAACAGTATTGACCATCTATTAGAAGGATTCCACAGTTGTACACAGGTGTATATTGATGGAAACAGCATTCCACGTTCACTAGGGCTTTGTCCATGTTGTAGTAGGAGGACAGAACCTCTCCGTGAGCCATTTCTAAAAGGTATATACACATATATATATATATATATATATAATGCCAAATGACTTCAAGTCAAATACTGTTATGTTTTCCTAAATATAGAGATTTCAAGAAAAAAAACCACATCTTTGACATGGGAGGAATGTTCAAACTGAATAAATGAACTTTTCCTATTTTGAATAAAAGTTAATGTCATTTACTTGGCTCATGATATACTGACTGAGAAGTGAGAGACACAGGAAAGAATGTGATTAAATAGTTTCATTTGGCACACTGTTTAAGTATTCAGCCTTGATGATAATGCTCTCAAAGACAATCAATCACTGATTTTAATTTGCTTTATTGTGTTCCAGCCAGAAAAAGAAAAAAAGTGAATTAAATTTAGAAGTTGTTTAGCCATTCCCTTACATTCTAAAATAACCCAGATGGAACATACCACATAAGCTAGTGTTACTAAAATGTGAAATTAAGCAGTAAGACTTAAGCAGTGTATTTTTAGGGCTTATTAATATAACGATAGATGAAAGGGAAAAAGGAGTCATCTCATCTCATTCACCTGTTTATTGTACATCTCAAGTGCAGTAGGTGGTCAATAATGACATTCATTTATATAGTGGTATAAGTGTGTGAGGAGCTACATAAAACAAGAGTGACACCTTTCTGCCATGAAACTTACAGTCAAAGGGGAGACATAAAAACAGATTGTGTGTGGGTGGGAGAAGAGAGATCACAATTGAGGAGAACAAGGGAAGAAAGATTCCTGGAAGAGTTAGGTTTGAAGGAGGAAAATGCAGACAAGAAATGGGAGACTAATTTAAAAGCAGTGAGCTGCACTATAGACTGTATGAAGCTCAGACTGGAAGACGACAACAAGGATCTGGGAAAGGGTTCAGAACAGGGT
The DNA here is from genome assembly GCF_965152275.1 of Natator depressus. Taxonomy (NCBI): domain Eukaryota; kingdom Metazoa; phylum Chordata; order Testudines; family Cheloniidae; genus Natator; species Natator depressus. The sequence continues at coordinate 62,811,836 of NC_134235.1, forward strand.
GTTTTAGTGACTAGACTGGGTTAACTCACTGGAATGCTGTGGTTTGCCAGATTATGACAAGCTGTAGGCTTGATAAGTAAATTCATCTACTGCCTTTACAGTTTGTCTATTCAACACAATGTCCACTTGCTTTCTGTTTTTGTTAGTCATGTCAATGTACAAGCATTTTGTTTGTGTTGCATTCAGGAAAAGTCCATATTCCTCTCTAACTGTTCTTAGAGACTCCAACATTTGTTGCATTGCACTGGTAATTGTAGCAAAGAGTAATGTGTCATCAGTCTACTGGAGGTCAGTTAAGAAGTGTCTACCAATGGAAATCCCAGCTCCTTCCACTTTGTCAGAACCTTTCAAGGCTTGTCCCATAATAAATTCTGTGTATATATTTATTTAAAAACCTTGGGACAAAATACACCCTTATTTCACACCCTGCCCAGTGGGAAACCATTCACTGTTACTTACTTACTGTAGTTGATACTGTGGTCTGTTGGTGATGGTAGAGACTTGTGACGAGTTCAATGAGATGCTCTGGAATCCCCATGTCAGCCAGTATCCTCCAAAGATGATTGTGCTGGACAGGATCAAATGCTTTTTAATAGTTAATGAAGCACATGATCAGTGTGTGACTGCACTCTGCATTTTTCAATGATGTGACGGATATTCATGATTTGGTCATGTGTGCCTCAGTCCCCTCTGAAACCGGCTTGTTGTGGTGCTAGTTCTGCTTCTGTCTTTAGTTTCATGCAATCCTAAATATGTTGATCAGAGCTTTGCTCCTGAGTGATATCAGGGAGATGGTTTGATAGTTAATAGACTGTGTTACGTCTCCCTTTTTTGGCAAGGTCAGAAAAATTCCCTTTGGCCAGTCATCTGGCCAATTTCTAGTCATCCATATATCATTACAAATTTTCCACGTAATATCAGGACCACATTTGCCAGTTGCTTTTAACTGATCTGTAGGCAAGTTATCTATTCTTGGTGCTTTCCCAGGCCTCATTGTCATGATAGCAAGAGCCACGTGCTTTGGCATGATTGATGGCTTTGGCTCCAGATTCTCTTTTCCATTTTCTTGTATTATGAGTGGCTCTGGTGAGGCTGGCAGACTGGCACAATAATCTCTCCACTTGTGTTTAATATCATGACCCTCAGTGAGGACTCTGCCCTCATGCTCATGTTTGATTATAGGGAAAACCTTTTGTTGAGAAGTCTCACAACTGTGAACATACCTTTTGTATTATTACTCTTTATAGTTCTCAAGTTCCATGCATTTTCCCCTTATATATTTGCTCATCTTCTCTCATCTGCCTTTGAATCTGTCTGCTCAGTTCCATATATTCTCTCCTACATTCTTTTGTCTCCAAGTCATTCTCCATCACTCTACCTCGTTTTTCTGTCAGCTCAGACACTTGCTCAGTAAACCATGATGCAATCGGACACTGACTTTTTGGAATGTGTGCTTTGGCAGCCTCAAGCATTATAGTTTTCATTTTACTCTAAAGTTTGTTGGGGTTATTCTCTTCTTTCACCTGTGCCAATGCTCAACGCCATTCTGGACAAAAGTTATAATTTTTGTGGATTTTGGACAAGTCCAAATGCAGTGGACCTGTTGAATGTCATATCTTTTTTACATTTTAATTTGATGTTTGAGGTGAACAGCTGTTTGCAGATTATGGATCAGACACCCAGGAAAGTCTTTGTCCATTGGATACTTGATCTCCAATGTTGCTGTATCATTACAGAGTCAATATGGTTCTTTGTTATACCATCAGGCAGATGAATTTAATTATCTGGGCTCACATAAGTCCAATCAAGGAGACTGTTCCAAATGAAATAGGAAGATGAGTAGGGATTGCTTGCTCAGCTGTGACCTCCCTTAAAGTGTAGAAAAACATCTGAAAATGTACAGAGGTGTGACTGGTGAAAGCCGAACTTTCTCCTTAACAATTTATAGATATGAAGTGGGGAAAGTTAATGCTGCTGACAAGAAGAAAATTGAAGCTTTTGAAATGTGGTGCTGGTGAAGACTCTTGTGTATCTGCTGGACAAGAAAATAAAAGACGAATGCCTGTATTAGAAATATTATTAGAAAAAAAGCAGATCTTGGTGTTGGAAATCAACAGATGCAATCTTATGTGCTTTGCTCACATTCTGCATAGATATGGAAATAACAGGGAGAAAGTTACTGTGACCGGGGTGCCTTGATGGGCCACACTGAGAATGCCACACTCAGGGAAGATGGCAAGAAATAGGGCAGACAATCCCCCCCCCATACTGATGATTTATTCTCTAATTAAATTCACCTAGCCAGTAACAAAACAGCTTCTGTAAAACCACACTGGTTAACAAGAAGCCAAACACAGTCCTCTTAAAGCATTCCAGCCCTTTGCTTCCATTAGAGAGCCAAGTCTAATATAGTGAGGGGTTACTGAAAACCTGATTCACCATATGTGAGGTTCACCAATTCCAAAGGACCAATCACTTATCCCTAGGTCACTATGAGTCTCAGATCTCACCCAATAATCACGCTAATGTCAATCCTTTAGTAACTAAAACTAAAGGTTTCATAATAAAAGGAAAAAGAAAGAAGAGAGTTGTAGTTAAAGATCAACATCAAATGGTTAAAGATCAACATACATATGAGTGACTTCCAGTGTTCATAGTTCAGGATCGCAGCAGTGATGGAATAAACTGCTAGCTTTTAAAAGTCTCTCTGGAATCATCACAACAGGTCAGAATACAAAGTCAGTTTAGATATAAAGTATATTATAGTCTTTCGTGCATTTTCCAGGTTATTCCAAATAATAATTTGAAAGATCATAGACTCACAGAATATCAGGGTTGGAAGGGACCTCAGGAGGTCATCTAGTCCAACCCCCTGCTCAAAGCAGGACCAATCCCCAACTAAATCATCCCAGCCAGGGCTTTGTCAAGCCTGACCTTAAAAACTTCTAAGGAAGGAGATTCCACCACCTCCCTAGGTAACGCATTCCAGTGTTTCACCACCCTCCTAGTGAAAAAGTTTTTCCTACTATCCAACCTAAACCTCCCCCACTGCAACTTGAGACCATTACTCCTTGTTCTGTCATCTGCTATCACTGAGAACAGTCTAGATCCATCCTCTTTGGAACCCCCTTTCAGGTAGTTGAAAACAGCTATCAAATCCCCCCTCATTCTTCTCTTCCACAGACTAAACATCCCCAGTTCCCTCAGCCTCTCCTCATAACTCATGTGTTCCAGTCCCCTAATCATTTTTGTTGCCCTCCGCCGGACTCTTTCCAATTTTTCCACATCCTTCTTGTAGTATGGGGCCCAAAACTGGACACAGTACTCCAGATGAGGCCTCACCAATGTTGAATAGAAGGGAATGATCACGTCCCTCGACCTGCTGGCAATGCCCCTACTTATACAGCCCAAAATGCCATTGGCCTTCTTGGCAACAAGGGCACACTGTTGACTCATATCCAGCTTCTTGTCCATTGTAACCCCTAGGTCCTTTTCTGCAGAACGGCTGCTGAGCCATTCGGTCCCTTGTCTGTAGCGGTGTATGGGATTCTTCCGTCCTAAGCGCAGGACTCTGCACTTGTCCTTGTTGAACCTCATCAGATTTCTTTTGGCCCAATCCTCTAATTTGTCTAAGGCCTTCTGTATCCTATCCCTACCCTCCAGCGTATACCTCTCCTCCCTGTTTAGCGTCATCTGAAAACTTCCTGAGGGTGCAATCCACACCATCCTCCAGATCATTAAAGAAGATATTGAACAAAACCGGCCCCAGGACCAACCCTTGGGGCACTCCACTTGATACCGGCTGCCAACTAGACATGGAGCCATTGATCACTACCCGTTGAGCCCGACAATCTAGCCAGCTTTCTATCCACCTTATAGTCCATTCATCCAGCCCATACTTCTTTAACTTGCTGGCAAGAATACTGTGGGAGACTGTGTCAAAAGCTTTGCTAAAGTCAAGGAACAACACGCACACTGCTTTCCCCTCATCCACAGAGCCAGTTATCTCGTCATAGAAGGCAATTAGATTAGTCAGGCATGACTTGCCCTTGGTGAATCCGTGCTGACTGTTCATGATCACTTTCCTCTCCTCTAAGTGCTTCAGAACTGATTCCTTGAGGACCTGCTCCATGATTTTTCCAGGGACTGAGGTGAGGCTGACTGGCCTGTAGTTCCCAGGATCCTCCTCCTTCCTTTTTTTAAAGATGGGCACTCCGTTAGCCTTTTTCCAGTCGTCCGGGACCTCCCCCGATCGCCATGAGTTTTCAAAGATAATGGCCAATGGCTCTGCAATCACATCCACCAACTCCTTTAGCACTCTCCATCTTATGACTTATACTCAGGGGTGCATTAGGGTTTTGTGGGGCATCTGGGCCTAAGCAAGTGGGGGCCCCTCCCCACTCCTTCCGCCTGCCAGTGGCCCCCCATGCTGGGCTGGCGGAGCGGGGCAAGCCCCCCGCCCCTGCTCCCTGGCTAGAGCGCAGGCAGAGCGGGTCAGGGTGTGGGGGTGCCCACTCTTCCAGAGGGCCCCAATTGGCCAGGGCCCCTGGGCACGGGCCCCGTTGGCCCAGTGGCTAATCCACCATTGCTTATACTTTCCCTGTTCAAAGTTTAAGCAGGCTAGAGATTGCAAGATCAGGCCTGATTTTTCACTTTTATAGCTCTTTAGCAGGCTGACAAGCCCGCACACAGCAGTCATCACAGCAGGGACTTCCCTGGAAAAAGAATAGGTAATTTGGACCTTTGCTTTTAAATTAATCTTCTATTTCCTATGCATACACAGATAAACTAGTTCAGGGGTGGCCAACCTGAGCCTGAGAAGGAGCCAGAATTTACCAGTGTACATTGCTAAAGAGCCACAGTAATATGTCAGGAGAGCGCCACCCCCCACCATCAGCTCCCCTGCCCTGCTCCCAGCACCTCCCGCCCTCTGGCAGCCCCACCGATCAGCACCTCCCTCTCCTTCCCCACACCTCCCAATCAGCTGTTTTGTGGCATGCAGGAGGCTCTGGGGGAGAGGGGGAGGAGCGAGGGCACGGCAAGCTCAGGGGAGGGGGTGGGAAGGGGTAGAGTGGGGGGCAGGACCTGCGGCAGAGCCAGGGGTTGAGCAGTGAGCATCCCCTTGGCACATTGGAAAGTTGGTGCCTGTAGCTCCAGCCCCGGAGTCAGTGCTTATACAGGAGGAGCTGCTTAACTTCTGAAGAGCCGCATGTAGCTCCGGAGCCACAGGTTGGCCACTCCTGAACTAGTTACGCTCATTCACATAAAATGATTAACCATAGGTACCAGCTTCCTCCAGGACCAGCAGGTGCTCAATCCCCTGCTCTGCCCCAGGCCCCATTATTAAAAACCTAAACCTTTTAAATGATTGTAACAGGTGATGTTTGCTGGTAGCATCACCTAGTAGTTAGGTGTTTAGGCCTCTGCTTTCCATGACTCTAATCTTTCCCCTTAGGCCACTGTCATGCCCCTGGCAGTCTGTTTTTTATGGGGGTTGATGCAACCCTCTGGTCAGGTCAGCAATCAGTCATCTCTCTCACCAGTGTGACAGGATTCCAAGGAAAATATGGGGTCCATCTATTGACCCCCTTGGATATGCAGTCCCACCTGGGGATTTCCAAAGGTCTTTATCTTTTCCTTCCTGCCCTAGGGAGAGTCTAGAAATTAGGATTTTTGTGTCCTCCTTAACAAGCAGCATTGGTAGGGAAGCCCAGGCCCTCCCACTCTGCCGCAGGGCCCCGTAAAAGGTACTAGTGTCTAGCACCCAGGAGTGCCTTACGGCTGTCTTCCTGGACCACTTTCTACCACCCCTCTCTTGCCAAAGTCTTACAGTTTGCCTCTCAAAGTAGTAAAAGAAAAGATTATAATTCAACCTTCAGCCCCTCTGGGCTCAGCAGGGAGGCTCTTTCTCTGTTGAAGGTAGTTTCTGTAGTGCCCTTCTCCAGGGGCTCTCAGGGTAGGTCTCTCCTCCTGCCTTGTCAGACATTTTCTGAACTGTCTGGCTCCCTTTTAAGTTCTACCTCCAGCTGGCGCATGCTCAGCGGTTGTGGCTGGGTTGAGTTGCCCGGGCCCAGAGTTGCTCCTTAACTCTTTCAGTTCCAGTGTATACTGAAGAATTGAAAAACCATCATATTTCATGTGCCTCAAAAGAAGTTCTCAGGAGACTAATATTATATGAAAAACTGGGGGTTTCCAGTCAAACCAGGATGTCTGGGTTTTTTACAGATCTCCATAAATTAAAACAGCTCTGAAGCTTCCCATCCACTCTTTTCTCCTCTGCCCACATACCTTGATACTGGAAGCAAATTCTTAACCATAACTATCACATTGCTTGCATCACACTATACTAAATGGTAAGGCAGAACTTCCAAGACACAGAAGGAAACAATGGATTTCATGCACCCAACCTAGTTCTGCTGAATGCCTATATTGAGATGATAACCTTAGTGTTCACTTTCTAGCTTAAAGAATACAAGTGTCCAATTATTCCACTACTCTCTCTCCCCTTTCCTTTGACTTTCAGAGCTGCAAAGGAAAAGAGTTTCAGAGCTAGGTATATTTTTATCTTGCATTTGAACTCCCTTGCTTACTTTTTTTTAAAAATGATTTTCAGCAAATTCACAAAAATCTACTGTTTCCCACCCCCTGAATCATTTTACCTTAAAATATGTGCTTTCAAATCTTTAAAGGTTTTGTAAATTTGGTCCCCTTAGATTTGGTGTGGTTTTTTATTATACTTCAATAACACATTGCTAATGTGCTGAAATTTAATATTTATAAATCATGAAAATGAAGTAATGGATTTGGAAACAAGGGTTTTTAAATTGAATCATAGAAATATAGGACTGGAAGGGACCTCAATAGGTCATCTAGTCCAGGCCCCTGCGCTGAGGCAGGGCTAGACATCCCTGACACGTTTGTCCAACAGTAATGCCTTTGTTTTGTACTCCAGACAATCTCTTTTTGACATGCTTTAATTAATTTGCTTCTATTAGCAAATATTAACGTTCATTAGCATCCCATGGCAATCCTAGGACTGCCACTGTCTACAGAGCTTTCCCCTCACAAACCTCCCTACGAAAGCATTGGTTATAATTGTTTGTTCCCAGACCACTAATCTGGAGACCAAGCAGCCTGCTTATTTGTTTGAAGCTAGAGTCCTATGATTAGCAACAGAGGTTGTGTCTCAGAGCCTGGGCTCCAGCCCGAGACTGAATGTCTAACCTATTTTTAGCTCCGTAGCGTAAAGAAGTAGTCATCAACTTTTTCAGCATGAGTGGTATAACTAAGAATACCAAAATGAAATGGGAAAACTTGTCTATATTTATTAAATTACAGCAATGATCTAAGTCAAATAAGTCTAATGTATTCAAGGCACTTTTGTATGAGCTTTGAAAATCATTTTTATATGAATCATTTTATAGTCTAATTATTGTAATCTTTGAATAATTACTTTCTTATGGCCCTTATTTTAGAAAGTAACCAATCATTTTTTTCTCAAACAAAAATTATTTTAGTACATTGCCCACCCCCTTTATTTTTCCAACATCTTCCTTAAACACATGCTATTTATTTGTTCTATTCCTATTTGTGTTGCTCTTGAATAATGCCTGGATATTTTCTCTTGAGCAGGGAGCAAATGCTTGAAGATTATGGGAGCAATGATAATCATAACAAACTAGAGTAGGTATCTGATAGTTACTGTTCCATGCTTGATGGCCTAATCCTAGTATGTGATGACTTTGAAAATGTAAGAGGGAGAAAAATTCTTCCCATTTAGAAAAATGGGTCACGTATAGAAGGGCTAGTACTTAAATAATGGCACCTGCCATTGGCAAGAAGTTTTTTCTCACATCAGAGAAGAGGATTGTCTGCTACTGTACCCTGCTGCCTGACAATCTTTTTTTTTTAAAAAGTGCAAATATAGAAAAAAAAGGATTTATGTTGGAATGCACTTATATTACATGAATGTCAGTGACTGCAATAAAGCCAGCTTCTGTGTTTGTTGTTGGTATCATGCAATTGGGGAACTAGGATTTTAATAATGTTACCACCCTCATTTTGGAGGGCTAGGAGAATTTTCAGTACATTATTGGGTTACCTTTCAAGATGCACTGCAAGAGTAAAGCACAGATGATCTGGAAGGGAGGGGGCATGGCCAGTGGCACTGTGATCATATTGTTTTGGCAGTTGTCACCTGGCAGCGCTGTCACAGTCTTCCAAGTTCTTTTTCTCTGCATCCGAGCAAATGTTCAGTCATGGAAAGATATGATCACAGAATCATGAAAATGAAAGGCTGGAAGTAACCTCAAGAAATCAAGTCCAGTCCTCTGTGCTGAGGCAGGACCAAGTAAATCTAGACCATCACTGACAAGTGTTTGTCCAGTCTATTCTTAAAAACTTCCAGGGATGGGGATTCCACAACCTCCCTTGAAAGTCTATTCCAGTGCTTAACTAGCCATGTAGTTAGAAAGTTTTTTCTAATATTTAACTTAAATATCCCTTGCTGCAGATTAAGCTGATTACTTCTTGTCCTTCCTTCAATGGACATGGAGAACAATTGCTTACCATCCTCTTTTATAACAGCCCTTAACATATTTGAAGATTGTTATCAGGTCTTCCACCATTGGGCTTATTTTTTCAAGAATAAACATGCCCAATTTTTTAAAAACTGGTTAGTTTTAGTTATGCAAGATTCTGGGTGGAGGAAGCCATGAAAACATCAGGGAGTTTGCTCTCTGCCTTGGTTTTTGATTGGAATCAATTTCTTTATTATTTGTATTGAAATAGTGCCTAGAGATCCTAGTCACAGACCAGGATGCTCTTGTGTTAAATACATAATAAATACAATTCCAAATTTCTGAGGCAGAGCCGTGCCCTGGGGACCAAGTATAAGGGCTAAGCTGAGATTCCTGGAAGAAGGGATGGTCTTACATTCTGATTGACCACCTCTGTTCCAGGACTGTGCAACATGTATGAATAAGATAAGATATATCCAGAATCTGCACCACTGATTCCTCCTCCACTGGGAAGCCAAACTGCAAGGCCCTGGACATCTGCTACTGCTTGGCAGATGGGCAATAATGTTAATCTACTGGCACAAAGTTACTGCCTCAGATACTGCAGGGAAAACACTGAGGCTAGATTATCTGTTTTGGAGGTGGGGTGGGTGTTTTTTCCTCTTTCCCTTAAATCCTGTCGAGATTCTGAATGTCAAGCATGTTTTACAGAGGATTAGGTATTAGCCAAATGGTCCCTAACTAGCAAAATTACTCTCAGATTCCAATGGTAAAACTCATATGAGTAAGGTTTATGCATAAGGAGCAGGACGAGCAGTTTATACAATTTGTAGACTGTAAGGCTGTTGAAATAATAAGTTAATAATTATAAATCCAGATTATTTCATCTTTGACAAGGCTCCATATTGATCAAGAATGATCCTGCCTAAAGGTGAGTGCCAAACAGCTGTACTTAAAACTGTGACTAGTACATTGTAGCAGGGGAAAAAGACAAAATGGAGCCTCCATTTAGCAGCTTCATCTAGAACCACTGCCAAATAAGCTAGTATCTTCGTTATTTGTCTCAGCCTCCATTAGATTGGGAGAAGAACAAATGTCAAAGACAGTGTCCACAGTTTTATTTAATATTCTAATACAGACATGCCAAAGATATTATGGGGTACAAGTACTGGTACTATAGAGGCCCCAGTTTAGGAAGACACTGAAGCAGGTGCCAAACTTTAACAACATGAGTAGCCCTATTGAAATGAAAAAGACTACTACTCATGATTAAAATTAGGCACCTGCTTAAGGGCCTTGCTGCATCAGACAAGAATGAGTCAACATTCTACACCACTACAAGGCAACATGCCTACTAAATGTTCAGAAGCATAAATTATAGTTGTAAAAATACAAAAACTCAATCTGTTTGGGTAGAGATGGACCTTAGCTAAAACCCTGAATCAAAATGGTCCTGAAATCCTGGACATTCAATGATCTGAATATAAAGAAAAGGAGTACTTGTGGCACCTTAGAGACTAACCAATTTATTTGAGCATAAACTGTCGTGAGCTACAGCTCACTTCTTCGGATGCATAAAGTGGAAAATACAGTGAGGAGATTTATATACACACAGACCATGAAGAAATGGGTGTTTATCATACACATTGTAAGGAGAGTGATCACTTAAGATGAGCTATTACCAACAGGAGAGTGGAGTGGGGGGGAGAGAAAACCTTTTGAAGTGATAATCAAGGTGGGCCATTTCCAGGAGTTAACAAGAACGTCTGAGGAACAGTAGCAGGGGGGGAGGAATAAACAAGGGGAAATAGTTTTACGTTGTATAATGACTCAACCACTCCCAGTCTCTATTCAAGCCTAAGTTAATTGTATCCAATTTGCAAATTAATTCCAATTCAGCAGTCTCTCGTTGGAGTCTGCATTCTTACAACTACAATACCCACCTGCTGAAGTGAAGAAACAGATTGACAGAGCCGGAAGAGTACCCAGAAGTCACCTACTACAGGACAGGCCCAACAAAGAAAATAACAGAACACCACTAGCCGTCACCTTCAGCCCCCAACTAAAACCTCTCCAACGCATTATCAAGGATCTACAACCTATCCTGAAGGACGACCCAACACTCTCACAAATCTTGGGAGACAGGCCAGTCCTTGCCTACAGACAGCCCCCCAACCTGAAGCAAATACTCACCAGCAACCACACACCACACAACAGAACCACTAACCCAGGAACCTATCCTTGCAACAAAGCCCGTTGCCAACTGTACCCACATATATATTCAGGGGACACCCTCATAGGGCCTAATCACAGTAGCCACACTATCAGAGGCTCGTTCACCTGCACATCTACCAATGTGATATATGCCATCATGTGCCAGCAATGCCCCTCTGCCATGTACATTGGTCAAACTGGACAGTCTCTATGTAAAAGAATAAATGGACACAAATTAGACGTCAAGAATTATAACATTCATAAACCAGTCGGAAAACACTTCAATCTCTCTGGTCACTCGATTTCTGATCTCAAAGTGACTGTCCTTCAACAAAAAAACTTTGAAAACAGACTCCAACGAGAGACTGCTGAATTGGAATTAATTTGCAAATTGGATACAATTAACTTAGGCTTGAATAGAGACTGGGAGTGGTTGAGTCATTATACAAAGTAAAACTATTTCCCCTTGTTTATTCCTCTCCCCTCCCACCCCCACTGTTCCTCAGACGTTCTTGTTAACTCCTGGAAATGGCCCACCTTGATTATCACTTCAAAAGGTTTTCTCTCCCCCCACCCCACTCTCCTGCTGGTAATAGCTCATCTTAAGTGATCACTCTCTTTACAATGTGCATGATAAACACCCATTTTTTCATGGTTTGTGTGTATATAAGTCTCCTCACTGTATTTTCCACTTTGTGCATTCGATGAAGTGAGCTGTAGCTCACGAAAGCTTATGCTCAAATAAATTGGTTAGTCTCTAAGGTGCCACAAATACTCCTTTTCTTTTTGCGAATACAGACTAACACGGCTGCTACTCTGAGATCTGAATATAATTTACTACAGATTCATAAGCCGATATATTCTTCAAAAGAAACAACACAGATTTGCAGTTTGTCCAAGCCATATTTAAATATTCTGAACTCTATACTCATTCATGCATGTAGAAATACAGTACATGAATCTGCTTGTTAAAATCCTCATTAAGATTGGTTTATTAAGATTATACTGTTGCTTAATTTTCAAATCACATCCTATGGAGTTTTGCATCCATGTAAATATTGTCAGCCTTGAAAGCCAGAATCAACACGATTAACTGAAGCTAAAATCTCTGGAGAATAGGAACATATTTAATGAAGGATGTGCTTGAATCACAGTCAGTCTCTAATAGCATTCGAAAGAGTGCCACAGCTTAGATGCCTAGTGACAGGAAATGCTTTCATTTAAGGCTTAAACCATTAAAAAAAGTTATATCATCCCATTTGAAAAACCTGGTACAGAGACTGTATATTACATGTATGTTATATATGTGCGTGTGCACACACACACACACACACACACACACACAACCTCTCACTAGTGACCACCTAAAGGAACAGCCCAGAGTACTTGCCTAGAAAAGGTCAAGCACAATTGAACTGGAAACCTTGGGAAAACTTTAATAATGGAAGACAAGGGGGTGAATACTAGGTGTGGTCACTATTGTTGGTTTTATTGTGATCTGTTAATAGACTATGTAGAGATGCAGCCTATCAAGTCAAGAAATGGCCCCTACAGCCATGGAACATTTCAGGCATTGGTAAACATACACTGCTGTTCATGCTGTATCTCTTCTCTGGATAAATACAGGACTTCAGACTCCAAGGCTGTATATGTCAAGAACTAAATTCCCCAAAAGAATATACATTATATATAATGAAAATCAGTATAAGCTGAAGATTCTTTTAAAACTGTATGCTAGTGCTGTGACACCCTGACACCCCAATATTCATCACTGTCATGTAATGAGGATATGTTTTGTACAAAGTATGTCTTGTGCGGTATCATTCTAAAAGTCTTGATCTGCTAGACAGTAATATCTCTTTGGATGGTATGTGCTATCGTTGTAAGGGAAGATATGAAGTTTGGTATGTGTGTGTTACTTGAAATATGTTGTGAGGTTGAAACACCCACAAGCAGCCTTTCAGGTACAACAGTAAAAAGGCCAAACAATGTTAATGGCTTATTGAGGAGATGCACACAAGCACAAGGATTACCCAAGAACTGTGTACAATAGAAAACTCTTAAAACAGCACTACGCAATGGGAACTGTTTGACCCAGGTCACAGCAAGAGCTTTTCAGCAAGTGGGAAGAAGATATAAAAGGGGAACAATGACATCATAGGGGGACCTCATTCTCCCTGCAACAACACACTTAGAAACACCTGAGGGGCAAGAACTGAACTGTGAGAAGTGATGGTCCCAGGCTAGAAGGATCTTTAGCCTGTGTATGAAAACCTGGGAAAGCCAAGGCCACTTGTTCCTTAAGAGTCTGCCAGCCTGTTTATCACTCAGGGTGAGAATTTGTTAATTTATGTCCTACCTATCGAGTGTGTAAAACTCAGTTTGCATTTTTTGTTTATTTAAACTACCTTTTGTACTTAATAAACTTGTTTTTGTTTTAAACCCAGTTTGTGTAATTCATAACTGGGGGGAGGGGTGGGACCTGTGCATCTCTCTCTCCACAGTGAGGGAGAGGGCGAATTTCAATTCGCTTACGCTGTACAGTTCTTGGTGCAGCACAAGACAATACAATTTTGGGTTTACTCTCCAGAGGGGGAGTGCACTTGAGTGCTGGGCAATTCCTTAGCTGAAAGCCTTCCCATGCAGTACTCATTTCAGTGTCTGTGTCTTTCTGCAGCTGGGTGTGTCCCTACCTGTGTGTGTGTTGGAGGAGGCTTGAGGGCCTGGCTTAGCAGGACAGAGTGAGGGAGCCCAGGCTGGTGGAACAGGTGGGCTCAGTGGTACCCCAGTACAATCATGATTCTATGAGGTGGCACCCCGGAAGGGGGGGCAACCCATCATAAGTGCAAAGGTGCAAAACTAGTTTCAATACGTTGCTATTTTTAGTAAGCAAAAATGTATGGAAAATGCTCACTCTGCTACAAAATAAGAAGCCAGAAAACAGTAATCAAGTGTGTCAGTTGGTCTTTGAACATGCAAGTATACTCAGTACTCACAATCAACATAATACAAAGGATTTAAACCACAGAGGGCCAGACTAGCAATGGGGAAAAAAATCTACAGAAAGTAATGTATTCAGTCATTTTTCCATTCAGTTTTTATTATTTGAGGGGGCTGGTTTGAATCACAGCCTTCTCCCTCTGTCTTTCTCTTATAACCTGCCATGAAGTCATAATTCCATGTTTGCAATATCACAATTGATTGAAACAGGATGATGAAATCCTGGTCCTATTAAGTCAATGGCAAAACTCTTGTTCTCTTTATTAAGGCCAGAATTTCACCCTAAAAGTTTATGATATCACAAACTCAGCCTTATGATTTCACTTCAGGATCAAATAACAGGAGAAGATAGGCTAAGAAAGAATACTTGTCTGCTTAAAGACCTGATTCTTTACTGCCTTGCACATTGTGTAGTCATTTATACCTGTGCAACATGGGTGTGAAATTCTATCATATCAGAATGGTAGCATTTCATGGATGTAAAGGTCTATGCAAGGTACAAGGCAGTGGAGAATCAAACACAAAATATCTTCAATAGGTAGCAAGTGTGGCAAGAATATAAGGAAACAAGAGATGAGACTGAACCAACACCCTGGCTCTGACAACCCTTTAAACTTTGGGGAAGCTTGAATCTATTTCTGAACTTTGTGGCTCAATGGCCTATCTCCAGAAGGTAGTAAAACTGAAATATGTCTGTTACATGCATTTCCACAGTGTGAAGCTCCCTTTTAAGGTGCAATAGTGATCTTACAAGTGTGGGTTTTGACAGAAGAGCTCTGGATTGATGCAATTTTCACTACCCCTCACCTCAAACGTTTAGCAATAGCTTAGAAAGGGACTGGAACCTCACCTAATCCAGAATAATATTTTTTTTCTTTTAAATCCCTGTGTCGCTGAAACTGTGCAATGGAATCAGGTCCCATAAATTTTGTGTTAGTAGAATTGAACTGGAAACAGTTTTGAGACATTCATAGTTTTCTATTTATCACACAGCAGCGTAAGTGAGCATCCAAAATGCCAAGCTTCAAGGTCAAAGATATGGAACAGCTACAGATTGTATACATCACCAGTGAAGAAACAGAACTGCATTATGCCAACCAATAAATAAAAGGCACCCAACACTGATATGACACAGATAGTAAACAGAGTCTAATGAGGCTCCTGTTGAAGAATTACAGTCGTCAAAGAAAACTTACCCTGCAAAAACATAAATAAAATGCAGCTGTTGCCTGTGGGGTAAGTAAGAATTAAATCAAGCCAAGGCAGTGCCAAGATCAGTCGGGGGGGGGGGGGTAAGAGGTGGCAGCTTGCTATTCAGAAGTCAGGGTACATATGCTTTGTGATTTGGAGTTTAAATTTTATGGGCACTTAGCCTTTTAATTTAAACAGGATTGTGGAGAAGACCAAACTGGGAACATTCTTATTAGGAATGTCTAGGAGAGGAGAAATAAAAAAAGACTGCAAGTGATTTCTGTAGGCCATAAGCATGGGACTCTAAAGTGGGATGCAATAGACCACCTTATTCCCACACTCCTGATTCAGCAATGACAACCCTGACAATTCACAGAAGAAAGCTGATGGCAAAATAGATCTCTGTAGCCTCCAACTGGTACGTTGGCTTCTTTAAAAACTGATAGATTTACACATATAAATCCAATCTCCAGATCAAGAGAGAATATTAATACACGTCATAAGAACGGCCATACTGGTTCAGATCAAAGGTCCATCTCGCCTAGTATCCTGTCTCCTGACAGTGGCCAATGCCACGTGCTTCAGAGGGAATGAACAGAACAAGAAATCATCAAGTGATCCATCCCCGTCACCCACTCCCAGTTTCTGGCAAACAGAGGCTAGGGACACTTCAGATTATGGTTTTGCATCCCAGCCCATCCTGGCTAATAGCCATTGATTGGACTATCCTACATGAACTTCTCTAGTTCTTTTTTGAACCCTGTTATAGCCTTGGCCTTCACAACATTCTCTGGCAAAGAGTTCCACAGGTTGACTGTGTGTTGTGTGAAGAAATACTTCCTTTTATTTGTTTTAAACCTGCTGCCTATTTATTTCTTTTGGCGATCTATAGTTATTGTGTTATGAGAAGGAGTAAATAAGAAAGTGTTATTTACTTTCTCCACACCCATCATGATTTTATAGACCTCTATCATATCCTCCCTTAGTTGTCTCTTTTCCAAGCTCAAAAGTCCCAGTCTTATAAATCTCTCTTCATATGGAAGTTGTTCCATATCCCTAATCATTTTTGTTGCCCTTTTCCAATTCCAATACATCTTTTTTTGAGATGGGGCAACCTGATCTGCACGCAGTATTCAAAATGTGGGTGCACCCTGGATTTGTATAGAGGCAATATGATATTTTCTGTCTTCTTATCTATCCCTTTCCTAATGATTCCCAACATTGTGTTAGCTTTTTTGACTGCTGCTGCACATTGAGTGGATGATTTCAGAGAACTATCTACAGTGACTCCAAGATCTCTTTCTTGAGTGGTAACTAAGCTAATTTGAGCTTACTTGAGCTAACTAACTAACCTAACTTGAGCTAATTTAGACCCCGCCATTTTATGGTTCAGATTATGTTTTCCAATATCCATTACTTTGCATTTAGCAACACTGAATTTCATGTCACAGGCGAAGTTAAAGATTCAGGGTAACCGCATTTCCAAGATACTGTCTAGAAACTGCTAAGGATCAAGTAAGGACCCACAAATAGATTTACCAAACCATATTGAAGCATGGGCTACATAGCGCTTAACAGCTAGACGTGGGGCAAAAAGGGGAATCTCTGCAGAGCAGAACCTTCTGAGGACATGGTACCATGTGGGGAAATCATGGTGGGCATGAGAGGCAGAAGTACTGGTCTTGTTCCTGAGTGCAAAGATTAAGGGGATGCATTCAAATGAAGCTGGTTCTCTTGGAGGACTTCTCTGGCACTCTGGGGAGAGAGAGAGAGAAGAGCCATGGCTGGGAAAAGGAACCATGGGAACAGAAGACAAAATTGTTGCAAGGGAAGGCTTTGAAATAGTCTGGGAAATTGGGAGGAGCCAGGAGACAGAATTAGGTGCAGTCTAAAAAAAAATTAATATTAGGCAATTTCCTCTGCTTTTTTCCCCTTGCACTCTAATCAGAAAACAACCCCAAATTCACTAACAAACATACTCATATATCAGTTGAGTGGCTGGGAACCTGATGGCTATTGAACCCTTACTTATATGAAAAACTGTTTCTGATAAATTTTTCACATTGGCAACTATGGTCTGCACTAACGTGAATTTTATACAAGAGGCACCGGAACTAAGATTGAGCTGAGTATTTAATATGTGTTGTAAATCTTCCTGCTTTCTCACCCTGCCTCATTTTTTCTAATAAATAGTGAGCCTAAATTACTATCCGGTATCCCACTTCCTTATGGGTCCTTCCATCACATTTGTCATCATAGTATCCGTGTAACTATGCAAACCACCACAAGTTCTATAAGGCTTGACAAAAGACCTAGAGAACTTGAAAAAGATTGAATTCTCCCCTGGGAGAATAACATGAGGGGGAAAGGAGTCCAGGACAGCTGGCTGTATTTTAAAGAATCCTTATTGAGGTTGCAGGATCAACCATCCTGACGTGTAGAAAGAATAGTAAATATGGCAGGCGACCAGCTTGGCTTAACAGTGAAATCCTTGCTGATCTTAAACACAAAAAAAGAAGCTTACAAGAAGTGGAAGATTGGACAAATGACCAGGGAGGAATATAAAAATATTGCTCAGGCATGCAGGAGTGAAATCAGGAAGGCCAAATCACACTTGGAGTTGTAGCTAGCAAGAGATGTTAAGAGTCACAAAAAGGGTTTCTTCAGATATGTTAGCAACAAGAAGAAAGCCAAGGAAAGTGTGGGCTCCTCACTGAATGAGGGAGGCAACCTAGTGACAGAGGATGTAGAAAAAGCTAATGTACTCTATGCTTTTTTTGACTCTGTCTTCACGAACAAAGTCAGCTCCCAGACTGCTGCACTGGGCAGCTCAGCATAGGGAGGAGGTGACCAGCCCTCTGTGGAGAAAGAAGTGGTTTGGGACTATTTAGAAAAGCTGGATGAGCACAAGTCCATGGGGCTGGATGCACTGCATCTGAGGGTGCTAAAGGATTTGGCGGCTGTGATTGCAGAGCCATTGGCCATTATCTTTGAAAACTCATGGTGATTGGGGGAGGTCCTGGAAGACTGGAAAAAGGCTAATGTAGTGCCCATCTTTAAAAAAGGGAAGAAGGAGGATCCAGGGAACTACAGGCCAGTCAGCCTCACCTTAGCCCCTGGAAAAATCATGGAGCAGGTCCTCAAGGAATCAGTTCTGAAGCACTTAGAGCAGAGGAAAGTGATCATGAACAGTCAGCATGCATTCACCAAGGGCAAGTCATGCTTAACTAACCTAATTGCCTTCTAGACGAGATAACTGGTTCTGTGGATGAGGGGAAAGCAGTGGACGTGTTGTTCCTTGACTTTAGCAAAGCTTTTGACACAGTCTCCCACAGTATTCTTGCCAGCAAGTTAAAGAAGTATGGGCTGGATGAATGGACTATAAGGTGGATAGAAAGCTGGCTAGATCGTCGGGCTCAATGGGTAGTGATCAATGGCTCCGTGTCTAGTTGGCAGCCGGTATCAAGTGGAGTGCCCCAAGGGTCGGTCCTCGGGCTGGTTTTGTTCAATATCTTCATAAATGATCTGGAGGATGGCATGGACTGCACCGTCAGCAAGTTTTCAGATGATGCTAAACAGGGAGGAGTGGTAGATACGCTGGAGGGTAGGAATAGGATACAGAGGGCCCTAGACAAATTAAAGGATTGGGCCAAAAGAAATCTGATGAGGTTCAACAAGGACAAGTGCAGACTCCTGCACTTAGGACAGAAGAATCCCCGTGCACCGCTACAGACTAGGGACCGAATGGCTAGGCAGCCATTCTGCAGAAAAGGACATAGGGTTACAGTGGACGACAAGATGGCTATGAGTCACTAGTGTGCCCTTGTTGCCAAGAAGGCTAACGGCATTTTGGGATGTATAAGTAGGGGCATTGCCAGCAGGTCGAGGGATGTGATCGTTCCCCTCTATTCGACATTGGTGAGGCCTCATCTGGAGTACTGTGTCCAGTTTTGGGCCCCACACTACAAGAAGGATGTGGAAAAATTGGAAAGAGTCCAGCGGAGGGCAACAAAAATTATTAGGGGGCTGGAGCACATGAGTTATGAGGAGAGGCTGGGGGAACTGCAATTGTTTAGTCTGCAGAAGAGAAGAATGAAGGGGGATTTGATAGCTGCTTTCAACTACTTGAAGACGGGTTCCAAAGAGGCTGGGTCTAGACTGTTCTCAGTAGTACCAGATGACAGAACAAGGCGTAATGGTCTCAAGTTGCAGTGGGGGAGGTTGGATGTCAGGAAAAACTTTTTCACTAGGAGGGTGGTGAAGCACTGGAATGGGTTACCTAGGGAGGTCGTGGAATCTCCTTCCTTAGAGGTTTTTAAGGTCAGGCTTGACAAAGCCCTGGCTGGGATGATTTAGTTGGGGATTGGTCCTGCTTTGAGCAGGGGGTTGGACTCGATGACCTCCTGAGGTCCCTTCCAACCCTGACATTCTATGACCCTATGAATAATGCTGATCTGTTAACATTTGCCAGAAAGTCCTGCAATTGGCAATGCAACACAGTTTGAATGGAAGGGTCAGAAATCATGTAAGGTAAGATTTATAGACTTGTCCTGTTCACCCACCCAAGGAAACAAACATAAAAGAACTGAACTTACTATCAGATTACATCCTTTCCTTAAAACATAAGGAAATAACCTCGAAACCCGATGGAAGATAAGTCGTCTGGTAGACAGAATTCTATTACACAAAATGTCATGAACTGTCTGCATTCCTCTTAAGGAGTCCATGGAGATGGTCTCATTCGTGTGTCTTAATGGCTTTACAATGATATTTAAAGTTCTGAAAAGTACAAAGAGGAGCTAGCAATAAACTTCTGCAGCAGCAGCCACCAGCAAAATAATTGGTGCTGGACTTGTGCGAGTAGATTAAAAAATAAACAGATAAACCCAGCTCTGGGTCAGAATGAGACCCCACAGCAAGCTTGCTGTGTTTAGCTTTTATCGACCTCTGCACTATTGATCTAAGCTATTGGTAAACACAGTTCTCAGAACTGTTCTTGGGCAGTACTCTTCAGATTGCACTTTATTTTGTAACCTCCACCCGAGGCGTAAGGAAAATGTAACACTTCAGAATGCAGTTTAGCAGCAGTAGAGGTAGATCAGGCATGTAGAGGCTGACTGCATTTACTGCTTGTGGCTCTCACTCCTAAATACTAACTAGTTATGGTAATTATGCACTGATGTGACAGCTCACTTATGTGATTGAGTCGTTAGTAAAAGCAGCATAAAGAAAGGACTACAGATAATGCTCTACTATTGAAGAGGTAAGAAACTAGAGTGAAACAAAGATGGATCCAAGCCAAACTTTTTGGATCCAAACTGTTCCAAGGTTTGGTTCAGACCCAGTGCTTTAAGAAGCATTTGCCTCCGGACAACCGCTTAGAAGGAAGCAGTCTGCTCTGTGTCTTGTAAAGCTGCCCACTCAACTACACATTCCCTTTCATGTGTGCAAGCACAGCCTGGACAAGGAAAAAAGACCCTGAATACACACAAAGCACAACAGCTCTTCCTTCATTAAAGGGAAACTGCAGTGTTACAAATAATAGAGCAGATTCTCCACTCCATTACACCAGCTGTGCATGGGTGTGAGTCCACTGGAGTCAACAGGCCTAGAGACTGGGTGGGAGTCTCCTCTGATGTACAGGAAGGGAAATAAAGGGTAACTCCAATGAAGACAGTGGAATCAAACCTGCGTGCAGGTGATATAATGGAGTGGAGAATCAGATCGACCACAGATTTAAAATGTGTCATTTTCTGTATCACTATAAATGAATTACTGTAAAGACTGAGTATTTAAATGGAGCAATTTTAAAAATCTAATTTCATGTATCCGTTGTCCTTTCTTCTTCTGTCTCATTCACAATGGGTAATGAACATAGAATAGTAAGTTTACAGGGCTTCCAAGAGTCACACCTTTGATGTGACACTCCTGCAGTTGACAGCACTATCATACCTTCCTGCAGCCCAGCTCAGATCCCACACATCCAAGTGGGCTACAGGAATGGCCTGCAATTGCTGCTCCTGGTTACCCGGGCCCAGATCCTCAAAGGTATTTAGGCATCTAACTCTCCATTGAAACCTTTGAGGATCTGCACCCAGTGCCTCTGGATAATCTGCTGATCTGCGCCCAACGCCTCTGGGTCATCTGCTGCCAGGTGACTTCTCTGCCTCTCATCTTGCTGCTGCTAGATCTAGGCTGGAAAGGAAGAGCCAGGAAGAGCAGGTGGTGACACCAGCAGCAGCAAGTGGAGAAGTGTGGGCCTCAGTTCTGGCTTCGCTCTCTCTCTCAACACCGGCCCCACGCCCTCCAGCAGTCCCCCCCTCCCTTCCATTCACAACTGCCAAGTTTTGTGCAGCTCCATGCCCTACTCCCTCCATTTCTTGAGGCAGGGTGTGTTAACCATCAAATGCAGTTCATGGATCTATGTACATTTACAAATTCCCTTATTACATACTTTTCATTAAAAGCAGCACAAAACTTGGACCTATGGGTTTTGTTGTTTGTTTTTTGGTTTTGTTTTGGTTCTCATGCTCTAGAACCATGCTGCAATGGAGGAGGTGCAAGCACTGTAAAACAATGTTTATATCTAAGTAAAACTTTTTACAGACATTTTGTTTTGAATAGCATGAACACCTTTGAATTAACATTTTGTAACTGTTTTTGTAGGTTGCGTCTGTGTAAAGTTTGGCCTAAACTGCCTGGCAGCATACCATAATCTTAGAACACTCCAAGGGGCTGGGTGGCCTATCTCTGCTTTGTTTGCTACTACCTTCGCGCTTTCTCACTCTCTGTGCCAGCATCAACATGATTCATAGGCCATATTTATGCCCATATACACTAGGGCTGAAGAGACTTCAAGGAATTTAGGGTGGGACTTTCAGAAGCAGTCATTGGCCTAACTCTTCTTCCATTGACGTAAATGGGAGAAGAGTTAGGCCAACCCTATTGTCCAATTATACCAGGGATTAATTTGGTCCTTTATATCTCAAGCTTGTAAATCTAAACTGTGAGCTCAGTTTAAACAAAGTCCCTGTTTTCAAACAGGGCCAACTGGTTTGTATGCAGGCTGGAGAATAGTTTTGGAAAGCTGTTCAAAAACATTTTGGCTCCATCGGCATAAAGTTCCCCCACACACAAACTTGAACATGTGGTTAAGCTCCTTTCACCAACAACTTTTTCATTTCTTACACAAAGCAACAACTACAAATGGCTCCCAGAGGCCATCCACCCTGCTGTTCATGTCTCCTTTTAAGCTTGTTAACAATGGAGAGTTTGTGAGAGATAATTATAGAGATCCCCTCCCTATCAAAGATGTCTGGAACTGAACAAATCACTATCAAAGCTCTGCAGCTTCAGGGGAGTCATGGAGTCTGCAAGGGTTCAGGGGAGTCGTGGAGTCTGTATTCACACCTCCCAAGAGCAGGGGTAGATGACATGATGGTAAAAATGCCTTTGCCTGATCTAACCTACTCCCTCTGCTGGTACCACCACTGAGCTTCACTGGTGCTAAACCAGCAGTGGGAAAAGAGCTAGTGTAGACACACACCCATTTGTCTTCATCGTGATATATAAAGATTGCAAAATCTAGGAAGAAGTGTGTGAGTGCTCAGGACAAAGCATTTTCCATTGCCTGGCAGCTTGTGTTGTCACTGACGTGCCCAGGGAGCACAAAACATTCTGACTTGGTAGTGATTTACACGTGTCAATGACTACACAAGCTGCAAGGCAGTGGAGAATCAGGCCCTAGGTTTGTAAGCTCCCTCTTCTTCTGTGCCATTTAAAACGCAACAATTTTTCATTCTGAGCTCTCGTAAACAAGTTTTATAGTGCTTTCTTGAGTCTATTGTGTGTTGCTGGAGAATTACAAGTAGTTTGGATTTAAATCTTTCTCTCAGCATAGCAGGCTGAAGGAGCAAATGCTGTAGGCTTTATCTTTAAAAAATCTTCCAGAACTCTTTTGAGTAAAGTTCCTATTTTCATCACTATGGTTTGGTATGTGTCATATGAAAGACTAAATTACTCATTCAAATAATTAATGGTTAAAATTAGATTTTAAAAAGTCTAATGTAGTATCCACTCCTCCCTCTGTCTGTAGATTCCCTCCTGTCTTCAGACAGGAAGGAAATAGAAACATGCTTAGTGTGACATCTAGTGTAGGCTACAAATACTTGAAATCATGTCAAACACAATAGCAGCTATTTAATAGTTATACACAGTATGTGGTAAAGCTATTTAATAGCCAGACTGTAGGGCAACAAAGCATACTAGATATCAAATTAAATTAAAAATACAGAAATGGGGAAAACTTTTCAGGCATTTATTTGTCACCCTCTTCTACCCCACCATACCCAGCCCTCACTGTTTGTCTCATCCACCTATTACACCTTATCCTTTAGGCTGTAAGCTGCTAGGGGCAAGGACTAATTTATTTATGTCTAGCAGAACCACTCAGCTAGGCCACTGGTATGCTGAGAATGCAGCCTATCATACTGACCGATATTATCACTGTTTCTTTGTATTCCCCCATGTGCCAGTATCCATCTGTTGTCTTATGCATAGACTGTAAGCTCTTTGGACCAGAGATCATCTTTTTGTTCTGTGTTTGTACAGCGCCTAGCACAATGAGGTCCTGGTCCACGACTAGGGCTCTTAGGTTCTACTAAAATATAAATAAATAAATAATAACAATATAATAAATAAAAGGGTCCCAAATTGGTTGAGGCTGCAATATTAATGTTAAATGAATACCTTCATAAATAACACATTGTGGCTTCAAAAATTGACCTGTACAGTTGAAATAATTCATGTAATAAGTGTTACTTCTGATTATTATGTATCCAGAACTAGTTCTCCACTGTCTTTAAGTTTACACCTCCTTCATGTAACTTACACAAACTTACACAAACAAAGGATATCAATATAGATAGTAGAAGAAGAGAGAGAATACATCAGAATGAGGTGTTCTCAGATTCTGTGCACAACTAACATTAGTATCCCAAGGGGGAAAAAAATACCCCTGAACCATTTTTTCTGGTCAGCCATTTTAAAAAGCAATTAATTCTAAACAGTAATTTCAGTTGATGCCTAATGAAAGTTTGGTACTTATGGTGTCACATTTTCTGTATATATGATTTGATACTGTCATTAGGCTGACAGCTGACAGCTTTACCTCACTCACTCACTCTGCTTGGGCTTTCAGTTCTCCCACCTCACTGACATTCATACTTGGAGATCAAAAACTATCTTAAAGCAATCTTCATTATTGTTAGTGTTTGTAGTCTTGCAATGCCCTTGATGTGCCAGGGCAGTCCAAACACATAGGAAGACATAGCTCTGCCCCCGAAGAGTTTCAATGTAAGGGCGATATACAGCTTTACGTATATCAGCTGTCCAGCTATGTAACGGTATGGAAAGTTTCTCTACACCAGCAGTTCTCGAACTGTTGGTCAGGACCCCAAAGTGGGTCGCAACCCTGTTTTAATGGGGTTGCCAGGGCTGGCGTTAGACTTGGTGGGGCCTGGGGACAAAGCCTGAGCCCAAGCTCCACCACCTGGGGCTGAAACCGAAGCCTAAGCCCCACAGTCTGGGGCTGAAACCGAAGCCTAAGCCCCATCGCCCAGGAAACCCACCAAAAAGATAAGACAGCCTATGAATGCACCACTTTTTCATTATTCCTCAATGTGCAGTTGAACTTTCCCTTCCCTTCCCTTCCCTTCCAGCAGCAGAGGCAGCTCTGACAGCATGGCTCTGACCATCATGTTTCCAAGGTGTGGAGAGCCTTAGGATGCTCTGAAACTGGTGCACAGATAATTGTGGCCTCTGGTGGATTCCCCAAGATTCCTAGCTGTCAGAGGACCCTGGAGGCTTGAGAGCTGGAACCTTTGTTCCTCCTGTGAAACTTCACCCCCTCAATAATAAAATACACAGAAACCTCTGTAAAGGATAATTACATCGAGTTTTCTTTCATGTGGGCACTGTTAGCAACTGCCTAGCAGTCAAGCAGTGGTTCCACTGTTCTTTCTGGCCTGATCATTCCAGAGGGGGTCCCATCCAGGTCCTATGCGGCAGACTTCAGTCCCTCCTGAGTGTCTCTTCTACTCCCCTTAGGGTTCTGTCACAGCAGAGGCATGGCGAAGCAAGGTAGGGGGACTTAGGCCCACCCACTCCAGCAGATTCAACCCAGGGCCCTAGAAGGACATTAAAGAGTCCGGGCCACTCACAGATCCACCCCAAGTTATCCTCCCCACAAGTCACTTTCTAGTGTATGGCTCCTCTGTCTGGGGTGTGGTCACAGACTCATGCATAGCCACTTATCTGTTAGTGGGACAATGTCCCATTCTTCACCGTCTCGTGTCAGTTTCCAGCTCCCAAAGGGGGGTGGGAAATCTGTATCACTGTTTCCAGAATAGCCTTAAGAATGCTGCAGCCACTGCCTCATTTCCTGGTGTAGCCTGTAATTCCATCCATTGGCCTACCTGGGTCCTTTTAAAGCAGGGGTTCTCAAACTGGGGGTCGGGACCCCTCGGGGGTCACAAGGTTATTACATGGAGGGTCGCGAGCTGTCAGCCTCCACCTCAAACCCCACTCTGCCTCCAGCATTTATAATGGTGTTAAATATATTAAGAAGTGTTTTTAATTGATAAAAGGGGTCGTCGCATGCAGAGGATTGCTGTGAAAGGGGTCAGCAGTACAAAAGTTTGAGATCCACTGTTTTAAACTATCCCTCCACCTGGCGCATGCCCTGTAGCTGCCCATGGGCAGGGTCTCCCTACCCCAGTACTGCTCTATGCCTTGCCCTAGTTTAGTGTGGGGTCTGTCAATCTCTAATAGATCTTACTTCAGGAGAACAGGATCTCACCCAAAACGTTTTATTTGGATCTCAAAAAACGACCTTGCTCAGATGAATGGGTGAGTAGAATTTGCAAGCTTGTTTTAAATGGAAGGTACTCTAACTAAGATATGGGCTTAATCAGACCTCCATATCTAAATACTTCAAACACTGGGAAAGCTAAATCCAAAACCATTTCTGCTGGATACAGAAAGCACTTTTACAAAGTTTAAGCTATGTTCATCTGAGAGCTTCTCAGGAGAAATTAATTACCTCAATTTATTAAGGAACTGTAAGTAATCAATAAGATGTCTCCTTCCTGTATGTAACATATTTGATGTTCATTGCCTGGGCAGTGTGGAACTTATTCGCTCTTTAATTATGGTTAAGACAGATTTATTCTGCTGCATCATTAAGCAATCAGTCAGCTGTTGCCTTCTTGAATTTCAAAGAGTTTTATTGCTAGTAATGAAATCATACAGCAGAAAAACAAGACTGTAAAAGGGTTGGTATATTTTTTCCGTAACTTTGTTGTGAAGATTATGAAAGGTAAATTAATTCTGACTTGCAAGTTTTCCATCTATCTTACCTGTCTAGTGATTTGTTTGAAAGAGTGCCTATACTTGTTTTAACTGAAAGCCCAGCCACTAGCACATGTGACTACAAAGACTCACAACTACGGAATACTCTACCTCAAAATCCAGTTCTCGATAGTGACGTTTTCATCAGTATTTCTATGGCAAACAATATTTCTTTTAAGGGCACTTCTTATTGCAAAGTGACTGGCCCTGCAAAAATGCATTCATTCACATCCACAGAGACATCAAAGTGACAGCATGCCATGTGAAATAGTTAGTTTGGAAAGCATCATCTACATTCACTGATAATATATGTGGTAGGATCAGTACGTATACCAGTTAATACATATGGTGGTGCACATTAAATACTTTGAGAAATCAAGGTTTTACTCACATGCTTAAGTCTATCCCTATTTTTGACAGCCTATATGGCTTGATCTTCATAGAATCATAGAAGTTCAGGGCTGGAAGGGGCATTTTGCCCTTCCCTCCCAACCCACCAAGTGAAGCAGGACAAAATCCTGACACTAACTGATGTCATGGCAAAGCTCCAATGATTTTAGTGGTGCAGGATCAGAGTTTTAAAGTAAATATGAAGTTTAAGCATGTAGTAGAGGCCCATTGCCTTCAACAGGACTACAGTTCATGTTTAAATATTGTTCTGAATTGGAGCCTGAGTAAATTTGTCAGAAGATGGGTGTAAGTGCCAAAACAATCTTTGTTACATAAATTGGATTTAACTGCTGTTCAAAAGGATTCTGCTTAGCCATGCAATCAAGTCCCTCTACTCTAAAAAGAGTTTGGATTTTGTAGCATATCCTGGTTGATTCCATAACCAAAAAGGGAACTACATTTGTAATGGATATTATTTGTTGTGGTGTGTTGTTAAAATTACAAGCTATCACTTTAAATATAGTGATTTAAATATTTCCTAGTCCTGCTTTCAGCATGTGATCTGGGACTTGTGTAGTCAGTCTGCAAAGAACCAGCCTAGAGTAAGGTGGGGTGAATTGCACCTCTCTGCCTTAGGGAGAACCCTGCTTTCTCTCTCTGTGTTTTAGATTCTCATGTCTTAGGGTTCTGAATTCTAAGAAATAAAGTTGTGTTACACAGCAATCTTCAAGAAAAAGGTATTTAATATTTTTATCTAATTTCCCTGTGTGCATGATGTGAACACAATAGCTGTAATTGACAGTTTAACCAAATCTGGGCTCTGGCAGACCAACTAGCAAGGTGAGTTCCAAAACTGAAGACATCTTATTAAGAATGCTCTACCACCAACTCCTCCCACTTATAAGAAAATGGGGACTGCTCATTCAAGTGTGCCAGCTAAATTCCTCAGCTGTGATAGCACACAAAGAGAGAGGAAAGGTCTAAGATAGCCAAAGCCAAGCCATCATTTAGGACTTTAAAGGTCAGAGTTAACACCTTAAAACTCTCACAGAAAATCAATCAATAACCAACACAGATCCCAGATCAAAGGTACAACGTGCTCTTTACTCAGATTAGTGGTTGCCACATTCTTTGCTAGTTGAAGTTTGCAAATAATTGTTATATATTCATGGTGGTACATTTCTGTAAAACATACTGGTAAGATATAGGAGTATGGACATATAATGAGAATATATTATTGATTGGTTATATTAAATCTTATTAATGGTAATGGGTCATATCATCCCATCCAGGAATGAAGGATCCAGCAGAACTCGTCTCCATGCAGAAGGCAATTTTTGCCATTGTAAAATGACTTTCCTTTCCCCTCCCTTCCCAGAGCCAGTCAAAGTTTCTCCAAAGAGACTCTGAAGAACTGAACGGCTAAGGAGAGGGTCAGCCATACGTTGGAGGGGGAAGGAGGAAGAATTTACCAAGGCTTCATATCCTCTTAATGACACCAGGCTATGTTAACTATCCCTTCTAACTGTACTTGACTGCACAAGGACTGCTCACAATCTAGCCCTTCTATTTTTACTGAGTATTCAGAATCTTCACCTTATTCTTGTGGATATTGATTTCCCCTGCTGTTGTATAACTTGCCTCTCAAATGGATCTTGAATATACAGAATGTGTGTCTTAATGGGGGGGAAGGGAGGGAGACATCCCCTGCGACTTGTGGCAGGGATAGGCTCGCTGAAACAGTCACTCATGAAAGAAAAATGAAACGGATGCTGCCCGTGAGCTCGCCTAAGCTAATGGTGCGATTGGACATTAGTGTAACTGATGGTAATGGGACCTTTTGATGAATTATTTGGTGAAGGGCCTCCAGCTGCTTCAGCGCTACACAAGTCAGTCAGATGTAGGAGATTCACTTTCCTAATGTTTTTGTAGTTAATTGTTGTTGCATTACACAATAAATGAATGGATATGGACATGGACACATCTCAAGAATTGTAAATATGCTGACACTATGGGGAAGTGATCAGTATTGTGTCCCTAGCAGGACACTGATAGATATACATCATTTTCACACCAGCTATCAGTTTGATGGGTGGTATTCATTTCAGATTTCTTATGCCTTGTACTAGATTTATAGTATTTCATCCTTAATAAGGGACTCAATTCTGCAATCCTTAATCACAGAAGAGTTCCACTGACTTTAGTTTTCAGAGTAGCAGCCCTGTTAGTCTGTATTTGCAAAAAGAAAAGGAGTACTTGTGGCACCTTAGAGACTAACCAATTTATCTGAGCATAAGCTTTCGTGAGCTACAGCTCACTTCATCGGATGCATAAAGTGGAAAGTACAGTGAGGAGATTTTATATACACACAGACCATGAAAAAATATACATCGTAAGGAGAGTGATCACTTAAGATGAGCTATTACCAGCAAGTGAGTGGGGTGGGGGGAGAGAAAACCTTTTGAAGTGATAATCAAGGTGGGCCATTTCCAGCACATTTCCAGAAGTCAACAAGAACGTCTGAGGAACAGTGCGGGAGGGGGGAGGAATAAACAAGGGGAAATAGTTTCACTTAGTATAATGACTCAACCACTCCCAGGCTCTATTCAAGCCTAAGTTAATTGTATCCAATTTGCAAATTAATTCCAATTCAGCAGTCTCTCGTTGGAGTCTGTTTTCAAAGTTTTTTTGTTGAAGGACAGTCACTTTGAGATCAGAAATCGAGTGACCAGAGAGATTGAAGTGTTCTCCGACTGGTTTATGAATGTTATAATTCTTGACGTCTAATTTGTGTCCATTTATTCTTTTACATAGAGACCGATCAGTTTGACCAATGTACGTGGCAGAGGGGCATTGCTGGCACATGATGGCATATATCACATTGGTAGATGTGCAGGTGAATGAGCCTCTGATAGTGTGGCTGATGTGATTAGGCCCTATGATGGTGTCCCCTGAATAGATATGCGGGCACAGTTGGCAACGGGCTTTGTTGCAAGGATAGGTTCCTGGGTTAGTGGTTCTGTTGTGTGGTGTGCTCGCTGGTGAGTATTTGCTTCAGGTTGGGGGGCTGTCTGTAGGCAAGGAGTGGCCTGTCTCCCAAGATTTGTGAGAGTGATGGGTCGTCCTTCAGGATAGGTTGTAGATCCTTGATAATGCGTTGGAGAGGTTTTAGTTGGGGGCTGAAGGTGATGGCTAGTGGCATTCTGTTATTTTCTTTGTTGGGCCTGTCCTGTAGTAGGTGACTTCTGGGTACTCTTCTGGCTCTGTCAATCTCTTTCTTCACTTCAGCAGGTGGGTACTGTAGTTGTAAGATTGCTTGATAGAGATCTTGTAGGTGTTTGTCTCTGTCTGTGGGGTTGGAGCAAATGCGGTTGTATCGTAGAGCTTGGCTGTAGACAATGGATCGTGTGGTGTGGTCTGAGTGAAAGCTGGAGGCATGTAGGTAGGAATAGCGGTCAGTAGGTTTCACTGACTTTAGTGAAATTTGTCCCATGAATAAGTGCTACTCAATATGAGTGAGTCTGTAATAGGGGGAACTCACTACCAGAGCACCCCCAGCCACAAATGTTGCAGGGGTTCTTTAATACCCACTGTTGTCTGACATTCTTTTTCTGCAGTGGGGCAGCTTCCATAGCCGACCCCTCTGGCCTGGTCACTTTTCAAGTTCAGGTCCCTTCTGTGTTAACAAAAGTCCAACTAAAAGTCAAACAAATGGTTCTTCTGCCCCTCTTGGGCTACTCTTCAATCTCAGCCCTTGGGGTACTCAGTTCTCAGACCCCTTCTTAGCTACCTTTAAGTCTTTCCCTGCTTTGTTATAGAATGGGGATTCCCAGGTTGCTTTCCATGGAGTCTCTCTCTCTCTCTTCTATTCACTGTATATCCTAGCTCTTCACCCCTTCCTCCCACTCCCCGTAGAGCTTCACTTTGCTCTTTTAACTCAGCACAGCCTCCCAGGGCTTTCTTTCTGGAGATTCTTCTTTTCTATCAGATTCCTGCTGCCTCACCTCCCAGGGGACTCTAGCAGCTTCTCCTGGGACCTTCACGCAGATCCTACCTCAGACCTTCCCACAGGAGTCCAATCTACTTTCTATAGTTCCTTTTCATACCTGAGTTCTCTTAGCACTTTTTATGAGGCCCAGGTGTTCATCGGGCTATCACCTGGCCCCATTGAGCTCATTCCCTCAGGATAAGAGGCAGCAAATTATGGCACAGGTAGAGCTGGTGCCATTTCCCTATAAAGGGGCCGGTCACCCTGTGGGTCAATGACTCTCTCCATATAAGTAAGTACTGCCCATTGTAAGGATTGCAGAGTCAGTACTGGAATCCTGTTGTCTAATTCTGCATCTGAATCTTGCCTCTTGGTTGATTTCTGACTTCTGATATTAGAGATGAGCCCAAATCAAAACTCCAGATCAGAGTTCAGAGCTCTAAACCAATTTCTATAATGGATAGAATCTAAACACCCTGAAATTTGGAAAATAATAACTACTAGAAACAACAATAATCAGTACCTGAAACTGATCAGTACTTGAAATAACTACTAGAAACAACAAACAATAATCAGCCTGGGATCTGCCTGAGAGGAGGTACACTAAGGGCTGCATTAAGGAGGCTGTGTTGGTGAGTATCTGAGTGTTTGTTTGTCGTGAGTATCTGAGTGTTTGTATCTGAGTGTTTGTTGTGAGGACAGTTTGACCGTGTGCTTGATTGGTTGTTTGAAAAGGGCGGGAATTGGGAGTGCTTTGTTCCAGGTGAGCCTTAAGTGGGCCTGACTGTATAAAAAGCCAGTCAGCTACGAACCAGCTAAGCAGCGAACAGAAGGAGTTTGCCTGGGAGTTCGCCTGGGGAGAGCCCACTGAGGCTTACATCTTGCCGGATTCTCTGAGTAATTACTACAACTCCTGAGGAAGCTCGTAGAAGGAAGATAATATGGATGGGGGGTGTTCAGTTGTTGTGACCTGCACTGGATGTGCTATGTTTGTCTTTCTTCCACAGGACAGAAGCGACTTTGTCTGTACAAAGTGCAAGCTAGTCTCCATATTGGAAGAGAAGGTTCAAGGTCTGGAGCAACAGGTATTGACCCTGCGTTGCATAAGAGAAACTGAAGATTTCCTGGACAGACGTCAGGATATGCTTCTACGGGCACAAGGTTCTGAAGATTCAGAGCAGACTGCACATCGGGGACAGGAGGACGGTGAAGAAATTTGGCATCTTCCTCCAGATGAAAAAAGGGGAACGTCCATGTACCAGCAATGCAGATACAGGTAAGTAACCGTTTTCATGTTC
Source organism: Natator depressus (assembly GCF_965152275.1). Lineage (NCBI taxonomy): Eukaryota > Metazoa > Chordata > Testudines > Cheloniidae > Natator > Natator depressus. Next base: position 62,843,845 of record NC_134235.1, read on the forward strand.
TCTCCACAGGTACTAATGCAGAGAGTGGACCACATGATACGTCTGAGGGAAGGGAGCAGAAGGAGACTCCGCCGATTGGAAGGCATGAGATGCACTGTCCTAGGGTTGGGGGTTCCACGACCACCGCTCCCAAGAGAAGGAGGCGGGTGGTGGTGGTCGGGGACTCTCTCCTCAGGGGGACTGAGTCATCTATCTGCCGCCCCGACCGGGAAAACCAAGTCTGCAGCTTGCCAGGAGCTAAGATTTGCGATGTGACGGAGAGACTGCCGAGACTCATCAAGCCCTCGGATCGCTACCCCTTCCTGCTTCTCCATGTGGGCACCAATGATACTGCCAAGAATGACCTTGAGTGGATCACTGCAGACTACGTGGCTCTGGGAAGAAGGATAAAGGAGTTTGAGGCGCAAGTGGTGTTCTCGTCCATCCACCCCGTGGAAGGAAAAGGCCTCGGTAGAGACCGTCGAATAGTGGAAGTCAACGAATGGCTACGCAGGTGGTGCCGGAGAGAAGGCTTTGGATTCTTTGAGCATGGGATGGTGTTCCAAGAAGGAGGAGTGCTAGGCAGAGACGGGCTCCACCTAACGAAGAGAGGGAAGAGCATCTTCACAAGCAGGCTGGCTAACCTTGGAAGGAGGGCTTTAAACTAGGTTCACTGGGGGAAAGAGACCAAAGCCCTGAGGTAAGTGGGGAAGTGGGATACCGGGAAGAAGCACGAGCAGGAGCGCGTGAGAGGAGAGGGCTCCTGCCTCATACTGAGAAAGAGGGGCGATCAGCGGGTTATCTCAAGTGCCTATACACAAATGCACGAAGCCTGGGAAACAAGCAGGCAGAACTGGAAGTCCTGGCAAAGTCAAGGAATTATGATGTGATTGGAATAACAGAGACTTGGTGGGATAACTCACATGACTGGAGTACTGTCATGGATGCATATAAGCTGTTCAGGAAGGACAGGCAGGGCAGAAAAGGTGGGGGAGTTGCACTGTATGTAAGAGAGCAGTATGACTGCTCAGAGCTCCAGTATGAAACTGCAGAAAAACCTGAGAGTCTCTGGATTAAGTTTAGAAGTGTGAGCAACAAGGGTGATGTCGTGGTGGGAGTCTACTATAGACCACCGGACCAGGGAGATGAGGTGGACGAGGATTTCTTCCGGCAACTCGCAGAAGTTACTAGATCGCAGGCCCTGGTTCTCATGGGAGACTTCAATCACCCTGATATCTGCTGGGAGAGCAATACAGCGGTGCACAGACAATCCAGGAAGTTTTTGGAAAATGTAGGGGACAATTTCCTGGTGCAAGTGCTGGAGGAACCAACTAGGGGCAGAGCTCTTCTTGACCTGCTGCTCACAAACCAGGAAGAATTAGTAGGGGAAGCTAAAGTGGATGGGAACCTGGGAGGCAGTGACCATGAGACGGTCGAGTTCAGGATCCTGACACAAGGAAGAAAGGAAAGCAGCAGAATATGGACCCTGGACTTCAGAAAAGCAGACTTTGACTCCCTCAGGGAACTGATGGGCAAGATCCCCTGGGAGAATAACATGAGGGGGAAAGGAGCCCAGGAGAGCTGGCTGTATTTTAAAGAATCCTTATTGAGGTTACAGGGACAAACCATCCCGATGTGTAGAAAGAATAGTAAATATGGCAGGCGACCAGCTTGGCTTAACAGTGAAATCCTTGCTGATCTTAAATACAAAAAAGAAGCTTACAAGAAGTGGAAGATTGGACAAATGACCAGGGAGGAGTATAAAAATATTGCTCGGGCATGTAGGAGTGAAATCAGGAAGGCCAATCACACCTGGAGTTGCAGCTAGCAAGAGATGTTAAGAGTCACAAGAAGGGTTTCTTAAGATATGTTAGCAACAAGAAGAAAGCCAAGGAAAGTGTGGGCCCCTTACTGAATGAGGGAGGCAACCTAGTGACAGAGGATGTGGAAAAAGCTGAAGTACTCAATGCTTTTTTTTCCTGTGTCTTCACGAACAAGGTCAGCTCCCAGACTGCTGCACTGGGCAGCACAGCATGGGGAGGAGGTGACCAGCCCTCTGTGGAGAAAGAGGTGGTTCGGGACTATTTAGAAAAGCTGGACGTGCACAAGTCCATGGGGCCGGATGCGTTGCATCTGAGAGTGCTAAAGGAGTTGGCGGATGTGATTGCAGAGCCATTGCCCATTATCTTTGAAAACTCATGGCGATCCGGGAAAGTCCCGGACGACTGGAAAAAGGCTAATGTAATGCCCATCTTTCAAAAAGGGAAGAAGGAGGATCCTGGAAACTATAGGCCAGTCAGCCTCACCTCAGTCCCTGGAAAAATCATGGAGCAGGTTCTCCAGGAATCAATTCTGAAGCACTTAGAGGAGAGGAAAGTGATCATGAACAGTCAGCATGGATTCACCAAGGGCAAGTCATGCCTGACTAATCTAATTGCCTTCTATGACGAGATAACTGGTTCTGTGGATAAAGGGAAAGCAGTGGACGTGTTGTTCCTTGACTTTAGCAAAGCTTTTGACATGGTCTCCCACAGTATTCTTGTCAGCAAGTTAAAGAAGTATGGGCTGGATGAATGGACTATAAGGTGGATAGAAAGTTGGCTAGATTGTCGGGCTCAACAGGTAGTGATCAATGGCTCCATGTCTAGCTGGCAGCCGGTATCAAGTGGAGTGCCCCAACGGTCGGTCCTCGGGCCGGTTTTGTTCAGTATCTTCATTAATGATCTGGAGGATCGTGTGGAATGCACCCTCAGCACGTTTTCAGATGACACTAAACTGGGAGGAGAGGTAGATGCACTAGAGGGTAGGGAAAGGATACAGAGGGCCCTAGACAAATTAGAGAGTTGGGCCAAAAGAAATCTGATGAGGTTCAACAAGGACAAGTGCAGAGTCCTGCACTTAGGACGGAAGAATCCCATGCACCGCTACAGACTAGGGACCGAATGGCTCAGCAGCAGTTCTGCAGAAAAGGACCTAGGGGTTACAATGGACAAGAAGCTGGATATGAGTCAACAGTGTGCCCTTGTTGCCAAGAAGGCCAATGGCATTTTGGGATATATAAGTAGGGGCATTGCCAGCAGATCGAGGGATGTAATCGTTCCCTTCTATTTGACACTGGTGAGGCCTCATCTGGAGTACTGTGTCCAGTTTTGGGCCCCACACTACAAGAAGGATGTGGAAAAATTGGAAAGAGTCCAGCGGAGGGCAACAAAAATGATTAGGGGACTGGAACACATGAGTTATGAGGAGAGGCTGAGGAAACTGGGATTGTTTAGTCTAGGGAAGAGAAGAATGAGGGGGGATTTGATAGCTGCTTTCAACTACCTGAAAGGGGGTTCCAAAGAGGATGGCTCTAGACTGTTCTCAGTGGTAGCAGATGACAGAACAAGGAGTAATGGTCTCAAGTTGCAGTGGGGGAGATTTAGGTTGGATAGTAGGAAAAACTTTTTCACTAGGAGGGTGGTGAAACACTGGAATGCGTTACCTAGGGAGGTGGTGGAATCTCCTTCCTTAGAGGTTTTTAAGGTCAGGCTTGACAAAGCCCTGGCTGGGATGATTTAATTGGGGATCAGTCCTGCTTTGAGCAGGGGGTTGGACTAGATGACCTCCTGAGGTCCCTTCCAACCCTGATATTCTATACTTCACAATTCAATAACATCTTCCATCCATGGATCCCAAGGCACCGAACAAACATGAAAGTATTCAGGCCCCCAACACTCCTGTGAGGACTTGGCCCTGCCTCTTCAAAAAATTCTTATGCAAGAACTTCGAGAAGTAAAAGAAACCAAGCTAGAGTGCAGCGGTTTTTCATTCATGCTGTGTATGAAATGGTCGTACTAAAAGGGGATTTAGCCGTTTTACAAACAAGGATGTACCTAAGTAGACTTTCTGGGCTCCTTCCATTTCTGTTGTGCATTGGGATTCACTCTCCACTGGCTTGCAGCTTGCATAGTCATCCATGAAAAGTGAACCCAGTGTTGGTGTAAAACATGAATAAATCAGAATTCTCAGTTCACTGACATGTTTTAAACCCACTTTGCAGATGTGTAAATAACTACATGAGGCACAAGGCAGGGGAGAATTAAGCCCATTACACTCTTACTCCCTAATACCATCACTCAGGAGCATTTCTTAAGAGAACAACAGCACATGAACACTGAGCTTGTCACAGACCAGAAGTGAAATCCAGAGTGATTTCTAGTGTGACCTAAAGTATGCAGTGAAGGTCCCCTGTCACCCTGGCATCTTTTCACCACAGTTTTGCTGAATGAGGAAATAAGAGGAAGAAAGTCCAAATGACACAATGTTATGTTGACGAGTGAAAATTCTTACAGAAAAATGCTCTCACAAACCTCCAGGCAAGACAGCTTTATAGAAAAAGATACAGTTCCCTTTTATTTACAGAGTAAGAGAACAAGAAGGACTGTTTTAAGCAGTGTAATGCAGTGTAATGCACTGTAATGCACTGTTTTAAGCAGTGTAATAGTATAGTGCCCCTAAAGCAGCAGTTCCCAAACTGCGGATCGTGACCCTAAATGGGGTCTCTCCATCAGCAGATGGGGTTGTAGCAATCTCAAGTGTGCAGAGGATGCCATTTTGCAAAATGGCACACACAATGTGACCTGCCACACACCATATGTGCAAGGTCACACAACATAGAGAATGCTGTTTTGGCTCTACAAAATGGCACTCTCCATGCAGCTTGACCTCACATGCACCATTGGTGTGAGGTCACGCTGCGCAGAGGACACCATTTTGTAAAAAAAAACAAAACCTTCACTGCATGCAAGGTCATGCTGCATGGAAAATGTCATTTTTAAATGACATTATCCATGCTGTCTGGGGTCATGGGAAGCAATACATGTGAAAATGGGGCCTTGCAAGGGAAAATGTTTGGTAACCACTGTCTTAAAGCAATGTAATGAATTTGCTTAAGATCAAGACAGTGCAAGAAATTAGTGATTCTGTGCTTTAGATCCACAATGTTCCCTCAGAACCTGTGGGAAAATGAGGATGTGTGTGGAATATGTTCATGTCTCAGCACGGGTTTTTACTGCCCAAGGTATCCGGATTAGAAATACGCTCAAACACAAAGTTTAGATCCTGCTTTGAGCTTTCCAAAACTTGGGGTTGTTCCAGTTGTTTTCATCTGGGCACAACTCAAGTCAGTACGCTCAGCCTCGGAAAGGAGAGGCTGCATCATTGCTGTTGTTAGGAATGACCTCTCCAGTCACTTAAAATGTGTTATACTCTGAAAAACCACTACGAATGGGATTATGGGGTTCCACGTTTATTGTCTCTCAATGATTTCCAAATTAAGGCCCAGAGCCTCTGAACTGGCGGAGCTGCAATTAGTGCTAATAGTAGTTTGGAGGGTAAAATGGCATTAGGCCTGGGTGGCATCTTCATGATCCTGGGGCCAATCGGTGCCTACGCGGTGCCCTGCACAACACTGAGCAGTCTAAAGGCAGCTCTGTTTTATTCCATGTGTCACCAGACCACCCTAGCTATTCTGACAGGCATGGATGAGCAGAGTGTGGAGGCACCCTGGCCATACCACCTTTTTCCTGACCACACTCCTATAGTAGCCCTAGACAATGGGCATTTTCCAATGGGCAAATAAGATCAATTTAAGTCTGCTTCGCACCAGTATAGTGATGCAAAGCAAACTTAATGGACCCTCTGTACACATTTTCAAAATAGCAGCTGCTCCAGCTGGGCAATCGGTCTCCATCTCATGCTAAGGCCCCAACTATTGACCACTTTTAAGACCACACCATGGAGGATACATGCCTATCTATTTATTTTCCTGCCTCCTTACCCCACACTTGTCCTGCCTGGTTAATCTCTCCTGCCTCAAACCTGGTTCAACAACTCAAAATGGCAGCTGGCATCATGGGGCAACTAGAACCTGCACCCCACCCTCCCTCAGCAAATTTGAATAATGAAAACATTCATTTTTGCAAAATTCAACAGTTTATGGAGAGAGTGGTTACAGGAAAAGAAGTTTCGTCAATATTCTCCGTTTACATGAGGTAGACATGGACATTGCATGCCCCTAAAGGTACAAATATTACAGCTCCCTTCAGAGGTATAAATGCCTTGTAACACACTTACTTACAGGAAAAGAGCTTTATTTTAGGGACAGCAAAGCTCTTAATGGCTTCTCACAGCCTCACAAAGAGAAACTCTGGGAACACAATGCTTCAGACAATCGTTGCAGAACTCTGTTTTTCTCTGCACTTTCACCATGTCTGCAGGGGTGATAAAGCAGAATCTAACACTAAGAAATTTCTCTAGTTTGATTCAGACATTATGGAGGATAGCTGCATGTCTTCCCTGCCCCTCCCCCCCATCCATATAGCTCGCAACTCCCTTCCACTCCTGCAGCACTTCTGGGGGTACCATCTTGGTGAATAACTTCACAACATATCTCATTGGTCTACCCTTGGCCTTTTTGAAAAAGGTTGTTCTCTGCCTCCTAATCACTTAATTTGGTGTAATGTCATCAAAAGTCAGGAGAACCTAATGGGGATGTAGAGGGGATTACTATGCAGGTCATTCCCAGAAGTCCCCCCATTATCCCCTCTGACACTTTATAAGCAAAAACGCAAACCCAAACAGGGAACATAGTTCCCAACCCCCCTGCCCTCAGCTTCCAGTTGGCAATGGTGACCCACTTCTCCACAGGTATGAGATACCACATATTAGTATGCTACCACTGTAGCTCTGAGGTTAGTTCAACACATATAGCAAAAAAGATTGCTTATGCCATCCTGAAATTTTCTTGTTACTGCTACTCACCCCAGAACAATCCTTTCCCACCAATCCATGCTGATTTTCCAAGCCCAGAAATGACCCAGCATGATGTGAAGCTGCTCCAGAAATGGTTCCTGTAGTAAGAGTTGTTCAGTGCCCTTCTCTTCTTCCTGGTCTTCATTCCACTTCCGCTGCTGCCACTGAATCAGCTGGAGGAACTGCTGCTGCTACCACATCATCCCACTGTATATGTCTAAATCTAAATATGCCTACTCTTGGTATAGCTATGTTGATTGGGTGTGATTTTTTCACACCCTTGACGGTTGTGGCTATAGAACATTTAGTGTAGATCAAGCCGAGCTCATATTATCGCTGTCCCAACGTTCCAATCCATTCTGCACGCACAACCCCATTGATCTTGGAATGCTTGCAGAACAGATCCTCAACACTAACCTCACTATGTATTTTTTCTTTCGCACTCTATTTGCAACACTCCAGTATGCAGTATGCAGATCACGCTCCAAGCACTTCTTTTAGCTCAGGATCTGCCATACACCATCTTTAAAGTTAAAAACTTTTGGAGCAATATTTAGTAACTGCAGTTTAATATCACCAGAAAGGTTGCTAGTTCTTTAATTCTTTCAACTAGACAAACATTTTAATCCTTCAAGACTAGGTACTTTGATGATAAAGGATAAAAGGGCCTTATTTATCTCTTGATTGGGGCATTTATTAGCAATTACTTTTTTAGATAAGCCGTTTTATTTATTTGTTGCATCAATGCAACTGCACACAGCAAAGCAAAACGGCCCATGCTTAGTATTGGTGCACTGCTGGAGACAGTGGGACTGATTCTGGTGTAAATCAGGAATAACTCCTCTGAATTCAATGGACTTATGTGGGTATAATGTTTATGTGAGAGGACCCTCTGGCCCATTGCAGAATATGGATGTGGAATTTGTCAAAGTGCTGACTGCAAAGGCATAACATACAGGAATTCTTGGGCATGCTTAGTCTTTTATTTTTTTGGGAAGAGAAAAGTTGAGTTTTTGAAATGTTAATTAAGGAAGGAGAGAAAGAGATTACTCATTGGCACTAAACCCTGGTCTACACTTAAAAGTTTTGCCAGCATAGCTGTGTTAGTTAGGAGTGTGCAATAAAAATCATATTCCTAACCAAAGAAAGTCCCAGTGTAGATGCAGTCTTGCTGGTATAGGTGTGGCGTTTTTTGGGCGTAGGCGGAAAGGGTGGGCTGGGGCAGGGACCTGGTATAAGCTATACTGGAAAAAGACAGCTAACTCGAGTTAAGAACACATCTTTTTTCACAGTGAAGACACAGCCTTACTAGAAGCAGCTTTACAGCACTTCCCCCTCCTATATATAATCTATACCTGTTCATTTGGTGTGTGATCGAAAGCCAACTGAATTAATTATTGCGACTCTTTTAACTGACTTCAATGGACTTTGAATCAGGCCCTTAATATGTGTCAGAATTCAAAGTGCTCCATATCTAAGATCCATTCCACCTTCCAATGAAGTCAGCAGAAAAACACTCATTGATTTTAATGGGAGTTGGATCGGGCCCTAGCACATCTGAGGGAATGGGATGAAACAGGTAAGGGGAAGATTTTTGGATTGTGATGGGCTGCACAGTTTCTTTGTTTCACTCTAAATTAAAACAATCTTTTTAACCTGAAGTTGAGTTCTGAGAAAGACAGATGACTGTGCTAAATTAATGTGTCATTGAATTATTGTTTCAGAGACGAGAGAGAGTCCTTAAATCCATTCAATTAAAACCGCAGTAACAGCACAAAGGTAAGGAGGACTGCTAAACTGTGCAACCACTGGAAATACATTTCCTGTTCAGAGACCAACCTTTTGGCAATACATTATGGTTTACAACACAGTCTATGTTCTGAGAAGCTACATTTCAAATCAGATTCAGAAAGTGCCAGAATGTGTTAAATGTTTCTATTGATTTTACATTAAAACCTAAAAAAATCTATATATGTTGGTCAATAACCCAGTTTTGCATGATATCTAATTTACTTGATTTAGTACTTCCATAATTCTGTCCCTAAAGAAAAGTAAATAATACGGAAAGTGTAGTGGGATAGTCACCCTGCTCCAGCCCTGAAGGGGTTAAAACAACCCTAGGGAGCCAATAGTAAAAGCAGCCCTGGAGAGGGCTGTGGCTGGGAAAAGGAGTGAAAGCACCTGAGTAGCTGACCACAGGTGTGGCCAGCTCAATTAGGGCTCAGCTGGCCCTGATAAGAGGGCTAGGGGTCAGGAGCTAGAGGAGTTTCATTCTAGCCCTGTAGTAGGAAGGGCTAGCTGCCTGGGAGCAAGGTACCTGAACTAGAGCTAAGGAATAGGGCTGGGGAGCTCCAACCTGGTAAAACCCCAGGCTGCAGGCCTTGGTGAAGGCCTCCAGAGGAACTAGGGCTGCAGAGATACAGCCTAGGAATAGAAAGAGGCAGCTGGTCTGACCCCCTTGCCAATGATGAGTGGCCTTTTACAGACTACAGTTTACCCCAGTAAGAGGGAGCTAGATGATGACTGGCAGTAGCCACTGAGGCAAGGTGGGTTTAGAGGGTTGGGAATTCCCCTGGGAGGGAAGACCCAGATTATGGGGTACTGCTGGGGGCAGAAACCCAAGGGTAAAGGGCACCAGGGCCTGGGAGGGACACGGGGCCAGCAGCAGGCAAGACACCGGTCTGCAGAGGGTGCTCCATATGCTGGAAAAGAGCTAATTCCCAGATGACCAGCAGGAGATGCCACATCGACGAGTCTTGACCTCGCTACAGAGTCAAGGAAAACTGAAAGTGATTCTTTATGGCCTTAGATAATTATAGACAAAATAATTTAATTAGGTTAGGTAAGAACATTAAAAAGTAGTACTTTTAAATGTATGTTAAACTGTTTCAAAATCTGCACTGACATGAATGTTCATCCTTTGGGCTCCTATACACTACAGTCCTGATCTAAGGTCTATTAAAGACAATGGAGTCCCATTGACTCCAGTGAGCCTTGGATTATGGCCATTATATTTCCAAAAGGAAATAGTTTGATGACATATATTAAGACAGGATGATCAGAGGTGCAGCCTGAGCTACTGATGACAGCAAGAGATTTCTATGTCTCTTCCCCCTACTTTGTACATTTGAGTAGCCACATAAAACAAAAAACAGAAAACGTATAAAACTGAAAAGAGAAATCTGCTACTCCCCAACCCTCTTGCTATAGAGCTGATCTTCCTTAATAGGTAGATGTCGTCAGGCTGACAACATGGCTTCCTGCTTAATAATTTTCTATTCATGGGCATATTAAGATTATTAACAAACATTGTATTTATAATCTAATTGTTGTGGGCTTTGTTGTAATTTTTTTTACAGCACCTACAGCTTAAGAATGAGTGGTCTTAAATACAAATAAATGTATCGTTATATCTATAGTAGTAAATGATTACTGGTGAGAGAACCACATTTTATCAGATCAAACTATCAGAAACTATTCTATATTCCACTGCATTTTTCCTTTAAAGTTTTGCTAAAAAGAAAGTTATTTAAATTCCACTTCTGGAAATCACAATTTTCCAGACTTTTTCCAATTGCAACATTGATGTACGGAACTATGAGTTCTTAAAAGAAAATTCAGTTTTTCTCTGCCATGCTTCTCTACTGACCTCTGCTGAACAATGAGTATATTGACTGAATAAACTCCTTTGCCTCGTTGCCCATTTATAGCAGAGAGAGAAATGGGCTGATACTGCAAAGTCTTCCTCCTTGAGTTATCCTCTTGACTGACCGTGGGAATGCTTGCATGAGTAAGAGCTGTAGAATCATATCCTTAGATTGCTTTTGATCAAGAGCTCTGGGTTCTATAACCTTCTGAAGGAGTTGGTTTTCATTAGAATGTGTGGCATGACTATCAGAGTGATAAGGAATGCAGTTGTGAAACTGTGTTAAAATTCTAAACATTAGTATCTGATGGCCCAGTTGTGCAAACACTGGGCATGGGGCACTGCCATTAGAGTCAATGAGAGTTCTGCATGCAGAGTGCTTTCACCACTGGGATCTTAGACCTCCCATCACTAAAATTAAAGACGTGTACATCTCTCTTAGGAGTAGGGCCCTCATTTGTATTGTAAAAATAGAACATTATTAAAATAGTACAGCAGAGATTTCTTGGTATTTGTATAACTGGTTAGACATTTAACTAATGAGGAGCATGAGGCATATCATATTCTGCGGCAAGAGCATGTCTTCCATTAACACATATTTAATAAATTGTCTGCGACTGAGCACCTGAAATCATTTTGTAGCTTTTTAATGTTCTGGTTTACATTTAATTTGAATGTGGATTGTGTTAATATTTTATCCCTCTAATCCTGATTCTACTTAAGCACTTTAGACCCAGAATTAGATAAGATTTTTTTAAAATATATGGTAATCCTTGTGAAAAGTTCCAGACTGACCAACCTAGATATTAATGATGGAAGACTTTTGTCAATCTAATTAGATTTCTATATTTATCCACAAAAACAGTACAGCATGGGCAACAACAGTGCTACCATCATCATGCCTCTTCAGGGTGAGAAAAGGTAAAGCATTCTCCACGCCCATTTGATCCTTGGACTCTCTACTAGGACACTATGGGCCACGGTGGGGGCATCTGTACAGAATTCAAGCTCATTTCACATAGGGCTTTTACTAGTCAGAAGAACTCCACTGACTACATTCAGAGTTGGGCTGGATTCAATCAGTTCTTTAAAGCAAAAGACTCATTATTCCATTATCCATCATTGAGCTCTGTAGAATATACCTTAAAATTATTAGTGTTTTACGATACACAATATCTACTAATTAAATATTTCCAGACTGCTATTTTCGTGCATGATTATTATGGTGTGCATACCACAAAGTAAAAAGCCTTATTAGTTTCAGCACCAGTCAAAAATGCAAGGAACAAAACAAATATTTGCCAAATGGAAAAGGGACAAAACCAGTAGGGAGAGAAATCTATTCTCTAGGGCCTCAAAGGATATTAAAAATGGAAGGTGTTAAATCAACAAGAGTAAATGACCATGTCTATTCAAGCCTCAGTTTTATTTTCTTCAGAGAAAATAATGGGTAATGATGCAAGGCAAAGGGCTGCTACCTGTCTGAAAGGACTGAGAGTGGAAGCACTGCCTCTGCCACAATTCTTCTCTTGTGGCTTGTCTACATAGGGAAATTGACCAGAACAGCTTCCCCTGTGGACAAACTTATTCTGGAATAAAGGGCCTTTTTCTGATTTACCTAAATCCATTTTGGAACTGGAGTAAGCTAAACCAGAAAAAGATACTTCTGCTCTGGAATAATAGTGTCAACATGGGTAACTATTTCAGAATAGCTATTACACTTTCAATTCAAACTTTATCTTACTCTGGAATAACTTTCCTATGTAGATAAACCCTAAAGGGATTTGGAGGCCTCCCCATGGACTGAGGGAGGAGAGGCACCCGTGGAGGAGGAGGCAACTTGCCCCACAACACTCTGTCAACAAGAAACAGCAGCCTACCTATCATGGTTGGGTGGGATATAACAAAAGGAGAAAGCTGAGGCCGTACGGCACAGGGGAAAGGTGTCCTATCTTCCCCTGTCTGGTAGAGGCAGAGAGATTCCTTCTGGGAATTCAGCTAGCACTGGTCATTGGAGTTGCTTTAATTTGTATTACTTTTGTCTTCTGTATTAAAACACTAAATTCTGTTCTGAGGCAAAATACAATTTGGGATTAGTGTTTGCTTCCCTTCCTGAGCTGGTGACACAGCCCACCAGTTTACAAACATTCTCTCAGAAGTTTGGCATTAACTTGAACACATTTCTGCAATCTAAAACCCTCCTTTTGAGACTCCTGAACCTACAGCCAGCTTCTGTTATGGCTCCAAGCAGCAGATTCCTCTTCCTCCTCTACCCCAACAGAATATTACATAGAAATGTCTGCAAGGAGAACTTCATGAAGTTTCCTGCCTCCTTGTGTAGAAAAGCTTGGGAAGAGAATGATATGGTTCTATAAAACTGTATGATTTAAATATTTGGGGGGGGGGTTGCATTACTTTTTTTCCCCTCTGTAAAGATAAGGGGCACATTTATTGGAGGTTTTTTGGTATAATTGGTTTAAAACATACCATCCATCCAAGACCAAGTAATTGGCTCCGATTGTAGAGAAACTAACCAGAAGTTTTAGATATGTGCTGAACCAATAATGTAAGCTACTAACTAGAATGATAAAGGGACATTGTCAGATTTAAAATATTTTTTAAATTAACAGTCTTTACCTCTAACACCTTGGAATATGAATGGTGACATTGTTTATTTATCTGTTTAGACCAGGGGTTCTCAAAGTGGGGGTAGGGACCCCTCAGGGGGTTGAGAGGCTATTTCAGGGGGTGTTCCAAGCTGTCAGCCTCCACCCCAAACCCTGCTTTGCATCCAGTATTCATAATGGTGTTAAATATATAAAAGTGTTTTTAATTGATAAGGGGGGGGGTCACACTTAGAGGCTTGCTATTTGAAAGGGGTCACCAGTACAAAAGCTTGAGAACCACTGGTTTAGACAATGGAAACAGATTACTCGGTTTCACTTTTGTTTCTAGAAACTTTCTGTTCAGCGATGTTTTTGGATATTAGCACAAAATGGCATGTTTATCAGCAGTAAAGGTGAATGTTTATGTTAACTTAAATTCCAATGGAATCATTTAATAGGGGAAGCCCTTCTATGATTCTTTGTTTTTATAAATGTGTGGTTTATTTATTTATTTTTTTAAAGGACATGGTCCATTAAGGGTAAGTCCCAATCTTTAACAGTTTCTGAAATGTAAGCATACATAAAGTAAAATAGGATCAATTATACTGATCCAATGCCCATTAAAGTTAACAGACTAACTTCAATGGGCATTGGATAAGACCCGGGGCTGGATTTAGGGGCAGGCAGCCTAGGCAACTACCTGGGGTGCTAGGCTTGGTGGCGGGCACCAGATTTACAGAGCCTAGCATGCAAATGTATCATCTTGTATGACAGGGATAAATCATGCACCAAAGTCATGAAATGGACTACAAATGCAATAAATAAGGTATTCAAAAATTTAACAATTGGGGGGAGCTGAAGACACACCAGGGGTGCTATTTGTCAAGGGCCAGCCCTGATAAGAAGCAGCTGAGATGCTAGAGGCCAAGTGAGCTGCTAGAAATCTTGGATCTTGTTGAAACTAATGTTCCAGTCTGCACCTACGTTTAATTATTCTGACTCCAGAGCTGTGTAGTGACCACCCTGAGAAATGCTAATGTAGTACGCTGTCTTCTATACTGGTTACTCTGCTACATTGCTCGCTAATTCTTGGGCTTTTCTTTCTGTGTTAAATCAAAGTTAACCATTTTGTTAATGAAATCCATGTGATGCTTTGTGACTCTTCAAAACACAACAGGGAGCGTATTTTTCAAAAATGCAAGTGCAACCCACGTGTTAGTGTATGATTTACATGTCCCCCACTATGCCTGTTCCACAGTGAGTCTGTTGCAACTTAGTTATAGAGGCTAGATCTTTAGGTTTCAGAGTAGCAGCCGTGTTAGTCTGTATTCGCAAAAAGAAAAGGAGTACTAATTGGTTAGTCTCTAAGGTGCCACTAGTACTCCATTTTTTAGATCTTTAGCTCAAACTGTAGAAACTCATACTTTTAGCTTTGGAAGTTCTTGGTTTAGTGTCTGGTGACAACCAAGATTGCAAGGGGCTTATCTGGGATTCAAACTGCTATGAACCTCAGATGCTTGAGACGAGCTCCCTCTCTGGAGGGGAAGCATGTCAGCCATGGAAGAGTATGTTTTATGTCCCCCTCTATGTTCAATGCATATATAACAACTCTCAGTTGGAGAGCCTCGCTCTTTGACTTAAACTGTCATGTATTATATCTAATACAAAGGCACAGCATAAATAGGATAATTTATTCACCCCATTATTTTACTTTCTCCCCCAAATAGTGGGTGGTAGTACAGCTAAGGATAATTTTGACAGATAAATTACATAAACATTGATTTTAAGAATTTGATTATCCTCATTAAATTCTACTTCTAATTATATGCCTTCCTGAAAAACAGGTTGGGATGCAAATGCACATTAGTCACGTAGCCCTCCAAAGCAGTGAAGCGGAGCATGTGTAAAATAACATCTTGCTGAAATGCCAGACTCATAAATCTGATACAATAGGAAGCTTTAAAAACAAAAGTCTAACTTTCAGTATTGTTTCAGGATCCAAAAACTCTTCAGTAAAAAACTGCTTAAGAACAAAGCAATATCCATTACTAAACCCTAATAGAAGGTAAGTCACAAACCTGAAGACCACTGTAATTGTCTCCCAGTGACATTTAAGAGTTGTAAAGAAAAAGAACAATGGCATCTAATTTAGGGCCTGATCCAAAGCCCATTAAAGTCAGTGGAGAGATTCCCATAGACTTCAGTGGGGCTTCAAGCAGGCTCTTAGGACTATATGTTATTTGGAGCCACATACATACACTGAGAGCAGAATTTGACCTCTTATTCTCTCTCTCACACCTCACAATTAAAATGTTTCTACAAATATTAAAGTTTACTAGTTTGAGATATAATTCTTACAAATGCAATGGGGAATATACCTAGAGCTGGTAACATCTCGCACAAACGAACAAACATTTTGTGTGACTACTCTATGCATTTATCTATAACTTTGAGTGAAGTATATTTTCATTGTGTTCTGCCTGCTTTCATAGTTCTCCTAGGTAGACTTCTGAGCAGCCCAGAATTCCTGTAGTGTCATTTGCTACACCAACTCGCTTCCTGGCCCCAGCTCTGCACTTGTAAGGGGGCAGTAGCCCTAAACAGTGCCTAAAATGGGTAAATTCTCCCGATTTGTTGCAGGGCTTTTGACTCCTGTACACTGGTGCACCGTTGTCTATCGTATGCTGATGTGCTCTGCATTTGCATGAGGAAGAAATAGAAGAGTAACCATATATAGCTCAATTCAGATGTCTGGCCGGCACAAATTCCTAGGTTTTTTTTTTCTTTTTTAAAGACAATTATAATAATCTAATCTCTACATAACACTGGCCATAGAACTTCCCACAGCAATTACTTCATCAAGCCCAGTAACACAGCAGCAGTTATAGACGCAAACGGGATACATGGGTGGGTTAAAAGAGACAAATAAATAGCATAACCCTTCTGTCAGATGCCAATGGCAGCAATAATGGCTCAGTGCAATCTGTGTGGGATCCTTTTCTAACATAAATAGAATGATGGCTTGAGCCCCCACCCAGAGCTGTATTCCTGCCTTAGCTCTGACAAATTTAAATATAACCTTTCTGCTCATCTCGCCAGGTGGTTCTTCCCTAAACACAAGCACTCAGGATTCCCAGGGAACATGGAACCAAAAAAAAAGGGGGAAGGGGGAGTGGGGAGGCAGAGAAGAGAAACAATAACTCTCTCTCTCGATATCTATCTAGAGATAGATAGATATAGATATATACACACTCTGACTCGGGTTTGTCCTTTGTGTTTATCAGGAGCATGGCCACAGCGCAGTTCTAAGTATTTATTATCTGGCTTATTGAGGTCCAGAATGTAGTTACCAAATACCATCCACCTGAATGCCTACTCACAGGTCAAATTAGACTCACTGATCATCTGAGGGTGTGAGGGATTTGCTCTCCTCAGACTGTTTGCTTCAGTCCAGAGAGGTTCACACTACAGAACATCAGCTCTGCCACAGGTGGTCTTTTGGGGCCATGAAGTTCAGCTCTGAGCTGCTGCCACTCGTCAGGATACTGTTAAGTCACTGCACACTAATTCAGCCTAGTTCCATCCCCTGCCATGGAATCCCTCCACTCAGGATTCAGAATCTCCAGATAGAGAGCCTAGAACAAAACAGGACCCTTGGAAGTTCTTGCTTTTTCAGGCAGAGCTCCTAGTTTCTAGGATAAAATTCATTCCCCTTTCTTTTTGAACTTGAATCTGATTCCCAAATTAGAGTCCTCTGTCTGTACACTCAGGGTGATCTACTTACTTCAGTAAGGAATAGTGCATATTGAGCACTATTCCTTTTGCTTTTTCATTAGTTCAGACCCAGGAACAATCTGTTATCATGTACTCACTCAGAACACAGACAAATTCCAACTGATTCAACAAAAGACAGTATGTGGAACTATGGTAAGCAACGTTATGGATACGAATAAGGCTTGCCAGAGCTAGTTTTTCCTCTGCAGAAGAAGCAGTTTCATCTCTCTAAGACTTATAACTTTTGGGGAAGGAAGCAATCAAATCACAATGGTATGAGCTCAGTTAAAATAGTTTTTTTATTTTGGTTGCCTCACCTTAAAATAAAAGCAGATATTGGAAAGGAACAAAGACGGGAAACAAAGATGACTTGAAGTATAGCAAGACTTCCCTATAATAAGAGATTAAATACACTATAATTGTTTAGTTGGGAAATGAGAAACTAGATGTTCCCAAGTTTAGTTTTGTAGATGTCAGCCCCAGAATATTAGAGAGACGAGGTGGATGAGGTAATGTCTTTTTATTAGACCAACAAAATATTACCAATAAAAGATATTATCCTTTTGTTGGTCTAATAAAATACATTACCTCACCTACCTTGTTCCTAAATTTAAGTATTCAAAATTATGAAGTTTATAATAAAAACTGATTGGTAACTCTCTTATACAGTTTCCTTATACAAACACAAGGGGCCACCTTTGAAATTAAAAGCTTAGTAAATTTAGTACAAATTAAGAGAATATTGCTTTTTACAGTATAGAAGTAAAATTACATTCACTATAACAGGAAGTCATTAAATAGATATGATTTCTGAATATTTTAAAGGATTGGATGATTTTATGAGCATTAAAGATCATTTGTACCTAAGCAAGTTTAAGATAATAAGAGCTATCAAATTTCATGCTTCAAGGTATGAATTGATCACTCGCAGAGATCAGGAAGGAATTTTGTTCAAACATGTATCTTAACGGATTTGGCTAGGTGCATTGTGGGTCTGGGGTTTTGTTTTGTTTTTTTCAATCCTTCCTCTGAAGTACAGGGTGTTAGTCCAGCATCCTGCTTCAGGCAAGTGCTAAGTAGTTTAATTATCTGATTCTGTATACCAAATCCTATGTTCCCACATTTTGACTGCTATGCACTTCCTTGTAATCATGCAAACTGAACCTGCTACTATTCATGCTTTCCTTCTCTATTTACTTACATACACACACACACACACACACACACACACACACACACACACCAAAGTCTTTAAATTTTTTCCTGCAATTTATTTTCATGGTCCAACACACACCCTGTAAATTAATACATTACACAAGTGAGATGTATAACATTATACTCATGCAAAAAATCTAAAACCCTCTTAGCACCATGAAGTTATCCTAATAAAAGGAGGGTGAACCATTTCAATTATAATTTGTATACACATTTGTTTATGTAATTTAATTGGATTTGACAGAGCCACTGTCCAATGCTCTGGGAGGCATAGACAATCTTTGACAAGATAAACAAACCTGTCAATCCCCCCAGATCAGATCAAAGAGCCAAGGACAGGATAAATTAAACAGAAATCAATCAAATCCACCCAAGTCCCACACCACCACTACTCAGCCTTACCCAACTCTCATCCCCTCACGAGCATGGGAGAAAATATGAGCCTTGCAGGGCACATGGAAGGCTGAAAAAACTCAGGTTTGTGTGTGGGGGGGAGGGGTGTGTGTTTTGTGTGGGTTTTTTTTACACGGACTTGGCGAGGAAGCAAGTTCCAAAGGTTCTAGTGGAGAACGCCCTGCCAGCCACCCACTCTTATTCCACTGAGGCATCAGCTCAAACTCCTCAGTTAGCTGCATCTCTGGCAGTTTGTCACAGGGACAGAAGCGGTTTCTTATATAGGCCTCAGGCCATTTATGGCTCAGTAAGTCAAAACTAATATCTTAAAACCAATCTGGAAATCAACGGACAGCCAGTACAGGTTTAATATGCTCCACAAAAGCAACACCAGTTAAAAAGCAGGCTGTCAATTTCTGCCCCAGTTGCAGTTTCTCCATAGAGTCAAGCAGTAGTCCCCTATTTCTAATCTTAAAGTGGCAAAGGCATGCATGACAAGATCCACATCTGAAATAAATGGATCTAATCTCACAGCTGTCCATACCTGGGAAAAGGCCAACCTGGTCAGATGATTCTCTATGCTGAAGAATTGTTAACGATCATCACAACTTATTAGATGTAGTAGAGAACTACTGTGTGCTGTGACCTTTTATTCCTCATTCAGATTAAACTCAATAAAGAGTTCTAGTAGGATATTATTGAGGCAAACATAGGAGTAAGATATAAAATAGAGCTAGACACAAACATGAAAATAAATACTTTTTACTATTACATTAGTTAGGATAACAGAAATAGGCTCTATTAATCTTCACGCTTCAGGATATAAACTCAAGTTAGGAAGAAATTTACCCTGGCTATTGACCAGTTATTCAAGTGCACTCATCAAGTCTATGGCTTTTGTTTTGTTGTTTTCCCCTAAAGCATCTGGTATAGATCACTGTGAGAGGCAGAATACCAGACTAGATGTATGATTATTCTCATCTATCATGACAGTTTCTACATTTATGGTCCTAATATTCTTTAGGATATTTGACATACTTGTGTTATATCAAGTATATGAAGTTTAATTTAACAATGAATGTAAGTTCATAATTATTACTTTTTAAAAGCACCTCTTCTCGTGACTTAGAAAGAATATAGCTTAGATAAAACAAATGTTAACTCAGAAATGATGCTGAAGTCTTTAATTATATTAACAGTCATTTTTCTAAGTGTTCATGTAAAAATGAACACGCCCTTCCACACAGTTCTCTTGACTGCATGCAAAATCACAATCATTGCTTATGCAAATGAGAAGTTGTCTGTGTAACTGGACATTTGCATATGCAATTACTGAAAAGCCACATATAGTTGCATCACAATAAAGAGCAGCAAGTCACAGACCAAGTTACAAAAATCACTACTTTCTTTTTTAATATTGCAATTTGTTGAATCTTCTTCTCATGTAGATAGGAATAATGTTCTTGGCATCAGAGACTGCCGAGTCCTCTTGTAACAAAATATTAATCACCTGCAAAAGCAGTTTATTGCCACATACACCCTATCCTCCTCCATCCACCAGACTGAGAACAACAACTGGCCAAGCCCAGTTCAGTTTGTTGCCTTTACCTTAGGGCCCTGTTTATTGTACAATACGGGGGGTGGGGCTGGGGAAAGGAAACATGGAACAATAATATCACATAACAGTCTTGTTCCCAGCCTATATCATGGGGCCTTCTGGCCTCTGACAGCTTAATGGTCAGGGCCTTTCCCAGCCCAGGGAGGCTGCAAGGCCTTCTAGCCCTCTTGTAATCTGCTGCTGCAGTTACAGGAATATCTTTCTAGCCCTCTGTGATGCAGTATGGTAGAACTATGACCATTTATATCATTAATATTGCCACTGTTAGACAATTGCAACAAATATTGTACAAAGTATGTCATGTAAGGTATCAATGGAAAAGTTACACTCTAACAGATATTATCCTGTTTGTATGCATGTATCTCTGACAGGTTCCCCGGGGTGCCCCCTGAAACTGGGGTACCACTGAGCCCTCTGACCCACCAGCCTAGGCTCCCTCTCACACTGTGCTGCTGTGACAAGCTGCAAAGCCCTACACACTTGCACTTTCACCGGAATTCACATAGGTAGGGATAGCCAGCTGCAGTTACCTGCAGGCTCTCTAACCGCCAGCCTCCCAGCCTAGGACCCCAGAGCAGTATTGTTCTGTCCTGGTCAAATCTGGCCAGTATATGGGTTAAATACCTGGTCTGTCTCTCCCTCAATGTGACGAGGACCATGTACACTTGTGGTAACCAAGATGAGATTTTCCCCAGACACCTTTAGTCAAATGCACACTGCTTTGGAATAAAACATAAAATAAGTTTATTATATGAAATGATAGATTTTAAGTGATTATAAGCAATATCAAACAGATCAAAGGAGATTACCTAGCAAATAAACTCAGTTTGCGGTTTTAACATCCTAGATAGGTAGGATATGAATTAGCAAATTCTCACCCTGAGTGATAAACAGCCTGGCAGATTCTTAAGGTACAAGCTGCCTTTGCTTTACAGCTTGGGTTTCCCAAGTTTTCACACACGGGCTAAAAATCCCTTTAGCCTGGGACCCTCACTTCTCCCAGTTCAATCTTTGTTCCTCAGGTGTTTCCATTTATGTGGCTCTACTGCAGAGTTAAACAACACAGTAGTAAAATTGCCTGCACCCTTTCTGCCAGGTGTGTTGTTGCAGGGAGAGTGAGGTACCATCATGATGTCATTATTCCCCTTTTATATCTTCTTCCCAGTTGGTGGAAAGCACTTTTGCTGTGACCTGGGTCAAACAGTTCCCATTGGGTAGTGCTATCCCTGAGAGGTTTCTATTGTACACAGTTCCTGGGGTAATCCTTGTGCTTGTGTGCATCTCCTCAATAAGCCATTAACATTGTTTGGCCTTTTACTATTGTACCTAAAAGGCTGTTTGTGCGTGTTTTCAACCTTCACAAGATGTTTCAGTAACACATATATAGCCAAACCTCATAAGTTCACATACGATAACACATACAATCCAATGAGATATTGTCTAGCAGATTAAGACTTGTAGAATGATACCTCACAAGGCATACTTTGTGCAAAACATATCCTAATTATATGACAGTGGTGAATAAGGGGGTGTCAGGGTGTCACGGTATCATCTTTGTATCTAAAGTTATGAATATTGACTATGTACCAGTATTTCAAATGTGTGTGCTTCTGGGGCAACACCCACAAGGTAGTTTATATCCAGTCGAGCCAGCACATTGTGAATGGACTATTTAAGCTGATGGCCCATTAAAGAACACAGTGGGCCAAACTTGTCCCTGTCCAATGAGCTTTCCTGTGGATTCTTTAGCCATAATATGGGTACTGGCTGCTCCTATGAGTCATCAAAGCATGCAAGGGCATGTGACTTTCTCTTGTGACCTGGACTCCATCTTGTGCCTATAATTTCCCACAAACTAGTCTGAGAGCAGTCTCTCTACATGGGAGAAGATACAAAGGACCCTGGAAGCATCTCCATTTTGCTTTTTTCCTGCTCTGAACTATGCACTTACATTAAAAGGAGCATTTCAATCAATGGACTGAGGACCTTCCAATTTTTTTGGAAGTTACCAGAGACTTGACAAGCCAGCAGTTTATAACATCACAGCTACAAACCTGATCCAAGAACTTTGCGATGATTGTATGTATTTGATTCTTTTGACCATTTTAACTCTCTCCTCTTTTCTCATATAAACCTTTAGATATTAGATACTAAAGGACTGGCAACTGTGTGATTATTGGGTAAGATCTGAGTTATATATTGACCTTGCTGTGTGGCTGATCTCTTTGGTTAGAAGGGCCCTTTGTTTGATGAAACTGGTTTTCAATAACCACTCATCATAAAGTTGAGTGTCTGGGTGGTGAAATGAGTGCTGGAATGCTTAAGGAGACTGCATTCTTAACTTCTTGTTAACCAGTGTGGTGAGACACAAGTTTATTTTGTTGCTGTCTTGGTATACCTAATTGTAGAATAACCACAAGTCTGGGGTGTGTCTTCCATATTTCTCAGCAGTTTGTCCTGAATTTGGCATCCTCTTCTGTGACCCACTAAGGCACAGTGACACCCTCTCATGGGCCTGGGGTCCTTATTTATATCCCCTACCTGGGACTCATCAGACCCTATCACTGAATGCTGTCCAGGTGGGTTGGATGATTCCCAACACCTGCCTCTCCTGAACAGAGATGGCTGCTCCCTGGGCCCCTGAAGTATTAAAGGAGCAGACTGCCCTGTTACAATGGGTTTGTAGTGTCACAAGATATTAGCATAGTCTACTTTACCATGAAGTGGTGCAAACACCATTTGCGCATGTGCGCTTCCTAGTGGTAAATACCCACAAGGCTTAGCTACCTTCAGTAATACAGGGTGAAACCATGCACCCTGCTCTCACAGAGTCAATTGAGGGAAGCAGCATCCCAGGTTTTTGGTGTTTTTTTTCCAAACCACCACAGGATCAGCTTCAGAGTTTCATGAAGCTCTCAAAGTACATGAGGTTGGTAGTATTCTCACACCAAATTTTCATGTGTTATATGATTGTAAGGGAGATGCATAACTTGGAAGTGAGTATCTTAACACCACATTGGAAGCTCATAGCTGAAACCTATATCCAATAAAAATTTCCACCTTTTTTTCCATGCACGATGGTTTGTCGTAAGCTTGCTCCTGAGTGCTAGACAAACTAACATAGTGTTTGATGTGAAAAATAAAACCACATTAAAAGAGCTCAACATATTTTGCAACTAGAAGGAACCATAGTAGAATCCTCCCATAAAATACAGGAGCAAATTACAGCTGCATGCTGCAGTTTTATGTCAGGGTCTCCAATGTGTTGAGGATTGAACTATTTGGGTGGCACATCTCTGTTGCCTCACCTAACTGGCAGTGATTTCAGAGTCTGATTGATATTGCTTACGTTGCAGCAGTGGAATTCCTGCAGCGCTACCAACGACAACTGTAGCATTTATGTGGCTCTATCGCAGAGTTAAACAACACAGTAGTAAAATTGCCTGCACCCTTTCTGCCATGCAGCTTTATGATTGGTAGCACGGGGGAACCTGCACTAGTGCAGAAAAAGTTTTCCCATGTAGATATACTCTGAAGTGGAGGGCTGATGGTGGTGGTAAAGTTCACACAAGACCCCAGAATTTAGTAATTTGGGAATTTTCTGGCTAGCCAAAACCCAAACATTTTCACCTCACAGAAAAGTCTTCATTCTGCTCGTTACATTTCAAAGGAGCCTCTGTCTCTGAGACAATTGGCACTAAACCTAAAGCCCAGTGAAGCCCATGGAAGGATTCCCATTGGCTTCAAGTGATCTGGGTCAGGCACTTCATGCTGAAGCACCCTCTTCAGTGGTTACGAATAACTGATCACTTCACCAGTCACCTAATTAACGAACACACTGAGAGGCCCACTGTGGCACTCAGAGATAGGGACACTTCAGATACAGTCTACTTCAACGAATGTATTGTTTTCACATATTGCTGTAAGCATTAGACAGGTAGAGGACCCCTTCAGTCTGTTAATTCACTTGGAATAATTCATTAGCTAACACTGTTCGGCTGTGACAATCAGCAGAGCAGGCTCTTGTAATATATGTAAGTATAAATGCAGTGGGCCGTGTGAGGAATAGTATAAGGTTATAATCTTAAAGCTGTAATAGCACCGAAAATAATGCTAACTCAACCCAGACCTGTATTAGTGTCATGCTATTTCTGGTCTTGTTCTATTTTTAGCTAGAGATGGAATTATCAGAATTTAAATGGCAACTCATTGTGAAGGAAAAGAGCAGCAATGACAGTGACACTAACGCTATTCAGTACTTAGATACTACACTGATGGGAGCTATATACATAGAGGTCTTCAAAGATGGCTGAGCCACTCTCCATTGAGTCGCTCACCACCTGCAGGCTGCTTTAACTTGTGACAATTGTCATCAACCCCCAGGATCAGTTATGGACACAGGGGCACCCCAGTCAAGAAATCATTGCCCCAGCAACGCTGTTTACAGTGATCACTGAGAGGAATGGAAGCTACTTGTTTAGTGGGACATTATCTACTTGTTAATACTGTTTGAACTTAAGTAGAGAAATTGCTATCAAACCAGTTGGCCCCTGCACCTTTTCTCAGCCTCTTCACCTCAGCCCCACTCCACACCTGCCCTTCGTTGCCTCCTCCTTCCTTTACTGTCCCCTCCCTTGAATATCTCCGATCCCCGCTCTTGTATTTCCATTCAGCATATCCTCTCCCAACTAACCTTCTCCCCAAAAATTGCGGAACTAGTGCTGTATTTGCCACCATCACATTGTACACTCTGCTAGAGTGTAACAGCTCTTTCTACTACCCTTTGTCCATGCCATCTGTTTAGATTTGTAAACTTTTTGGAGCATGGACTCTGTATTTATACAGTGCCTAGCACAATGGGATCATGTTCTTGTTGGCCCCTGCATACTACTCAAACAAACATGATTAATATTACTACTAATGAAATTAGTTTAGCTTGCTTTGTTTTTGTTCATTTTTTAGTGGGGGCATATTCACCCAAGTAAGTACATAAAATAAAAAAAACACACACACCCTGTGAACCATGAATACAAGATGGCAAAATCTGAAATTTTGTTAATAAAATAGTATTTGTGGTGTAACAAGGAGCGGGGAGAGTAAAAGCAAGGGCAGAATTTACAAACATTAGGTAAAAGAGTTTTGTTTTTTTTTTAATCATTCATGTCATGTTTTTATCTAATCAGGAATAAAGCGAATACATTCTTGAAATAAGACTTTTTGAACATCATACTTAACACATGACCAATTTCGTTAATGCATGCTGACAAGTGTTGTAGTTTTAGATTACCATCATCTTATACATCTGTATTTAACTATCTCACTTATAGTGTAATATAACTGGGGCTTGGAACATCACTTTCCATTTATCAATAAACCACTATGATGGATTCAGCAGAAGGTCATAGCCCATGAATGCAACAAGTGTAAGGCCTGACTATGCAATCTGAAGTCAATGGAAGTTTTGCCATTTACTTCAATGAACCAGGAATGGGCCCCTATTTTTAACAGTATTATAATAATTTTTTATCAGCAGGGGCAGAAAAATAAACTTTAAAAAAAAATTGCATTTTGATTTTAAAACTTAGTAGGAATATTTCATTTTTCAATGGGAGATTTCCTGCCCCAGCACACAATAGGACACATTTTTGTTTAGCAGCTCAATTGAGTGTGTCCTTATAAATTAAATAAACACACAAACTGTATAACGTCTGTGACTAAAATACAGAAAACAATTGCCTCAAGTGCAGCTTTAAAATAGAAGTAATAGCTCTCTTGGACTCAACAAAAGAGTGCACTCCAGATTGGTGAGGGTCAGCTAAAACCCTGGGACTAGATCCTTAATTCATGTAAAATCAGCAATGTTCTGTGGAAATCAACAACACTACACTGATTTACACCAACTGAGGATCTAGCCCCTAAGGTTTGGAGCCCAAGTCTGAGTCACTAGAAGACTGACATTGCTAAATGTTATAAAGAGAAAAACTAATTAATCAAATTAAAGATTCAGCCACCCTTACTCATGTTGAGTTGGACCCTACTCCACTTAAAAAAAGAAGTTACTCATTACTCAACAGGTTTCAGAGTAACAGCCGTGTTAGTCTGTATTCGTAAAAAGAAAAAAGAAAAGGAGTACTTGTGGCACCTTAGAGACTAACCAGTTTATTTGAGCATGAGCTTTCGTGAGCTACAGCTCACTTCATCGGATGCATAGCATATCGTGGAAACTGCAGAAGACATTATATACACACAGAGACCATGAAACAAAACTTCCTCCCACCCCACTGTCCTGCTGGTAACAGCTTATCTAAAGTGATCATCAAGGAGGGCCATTTCCAGCACAAATCCAGGTTTTCTCACCCTTCCCCCCCCCCCCCCCCACAGACACACATACAAACTCACTCTCCTGCTGGTAATAGCCCATCCCTCTTTGAAACCTCTCTTTATAATGCGCATGATAATCAAGGTGGGTCATTTCCAGCACTAATCCAGGTTTTCTCACCACCACCACCCCCCACACACACACCCCCCTCCAAAAACCACACACACAAACTCACTCTCCTGCTGGCAAAAAACAAGGGGAGATAGGGGAGATAGGCTACCTTGCATAATGACTTAGCCACTCCCAGTCTCTATTCAAGCCCAAATTAATAGTATCCAATTTGCAAATGAATTCCATCTCCCCTTGTTTTTTTTCCTACAAACCCCCCCCCCCCAAGACGTTCTGGTTAAACTTGGATTATTGCTGTGCACATTGTAAGATGAGCCATTGCCAGCAGGAGAGTGAGTTTGTGTGTGTGGTTTTTGGAGGGGTGTGTGTGTGGGGGGGGGTGGTGAGAAAACCTGGATTAGTGCTGGAAATGACCCACCTTGATTATCATGCGCATTATAAAGAGAGGTTTCAAAGAGGGATGGGCTATTACCAGCAGGAGAGTGAGTTTGTATGTGTGTCTGTGGGGGGGGGGGGGGGGAAGGGTGAGAAAACCTGGATTTGTGCTGGAAATGGCCCTCCTTGATGATCACTTTAGATAAGCTGTTACCAGCAGGACAGTGGGGTGGGAGGAAGTTTTGTTTCATGGTCTCTGTGTGTATATAATGTCTTCTGCAGTTTCCACGATATGCTATGCATCCGATGAAGTGAGCTGTAGCTCACGAAAGCTCATGCTCAAATAAACTGGTTAGTCTCTAAGGTGCCACAAGTACTCCTTTTCTTTTTTCTCATTACTCAACATGAGTAAGGTTGGCAGACTTTGACCCACAGTGTTCTAAAAACAACCACTTCAAATCTATCAGTCTTACTGGGTCCAGACTTAAGATTGACACGTCTGACTTATACTAGATGACCCTTGCGGTCCCTTCTAACCCTATGATTCCATTACGATGAAAGAAAGAGAAGCAGTACTGACAATCACATGCATGGTTAATAATGAATAAGGAACCTTCAGTATAACACATCTTCTATGACCACCTTCACAACAGAGACAATGGAGACCTTTATACTGGCAATGATGGTGTCACCATGAATTGAGTCAGGAAGTATGGTGTCTAAAGTAATTTCCTTTTGATGGCAATAAACAAGCAAAACCTTATAATCTGCATGAAAAATAAAATCAGGAAGAGAAACAACACCCTGGTATTTCACGGACTTTGATCTTTTGATTATCAAATAATTGCCGTTTCTGAGGAGGCAATGTAATGATGCACAATATATACTGCAGTGAAAGAGTAATGCAATCACATGTTGAAGAGAGTCACTTTTGGCTCCTTTTGGACAAGAGTGTACTAGCTTGCCTGCCTATTTCATATATAATTGCTGTCTTCATGATGAAAATATTACGGTTGGTCAGAAATCAAGTTGAACTTGTTGACTAATTTGAAGTAAATTAATGCAGCTGGGATCTTGTGGTGGTGTCTTTTTTTTTCTTTAGTTTCATTTTTTTTTTCATGGAAATTTCTGGGGAAATAACACGGAAGAGGGTAAAACAAAAATAAAAAAAGAGTTTAAGGGTCATTTAATCAAGCAATAAAATCAAGCAGTCTTAGAAATAATTCTGCTCTAATCAGAGGGGAGGACATACTGTTACCTGTCAGTGACTGAAGAATAGCTAATTAAAATATACAGCTTGTGGAAAGTGCACTTTTCAGAACCTTTTTAACCCTCTGAGTTAAATGAAGGGAATGCAAATGTTGTATTATTTGGTACAACGTGGTGCACATTTTAAAGCAGGAGCCAGACTGAAAATGGTACAAAGCTATATAAAATTATCCCTGTCCACAATCTGGTCTCAGAGGAGGCAACCAACCTCCAGTGCATCTCAGAAACGTAGATAAATGACAGGTTTCAGAGTAGCAGCCGTGTTAGCCTGTATCCGCAAAAAGAAAAGGAGTACTTGTGGCACCTTAGAGACTGAATAAATTTGTTAGTCTCTAAGGTGCCACAAGTACACCTTTTCTTTTTGTAGATAAATGACTCTACCAACTCTTGGGGGACAAGCTTCAAAGTTTATAGCTCACTAATTTTAACTTTAAAAAGGACTGGGACTTATAGTGCCTTTATCTGAATGATGCAGTGCTATTGTAGCTGTGTCAGTCCCAGGATATTAGAGAGACAAGGTGGCTGAGGTAATACCTGTTATTGGATCAACTTCTCTTACTGAGAGAGAGACAAGCTTTTGAGCTACACCAAGCTGTTCTTCAGGTCTGGGAAATGTAACACCAGTTAACACCTTCCCAGTCATAAGGGCGAAAGGGGAAAAAAAACCTAGCCACTTCACCTGAAATGGTCCCTTGAAATATGTGTTAACTCTTATGCTAAATAATCTCTTTCATCTTGTATTTAGCTGTGACACTGAGTATTTCCCAGACCTGAAGAAGAGTGCTGTGTAAGCTCGAAAACTTGTCTCTTTCACCAACAGAAGTTGGTCCAATAACAGATATTACCTCACCCACATTGTTTCTCTAATATATTTAAAATATTTATTATGAAAATCGGTACAATGTGGAACCAGCCATATTTTGACACCAACATCTGATTTGCAATTAAACACAGCAGGAGGAGAAAATCCTTCATGAATTTTAAAAAGATACTGTAGTATACATGTACTGAAATACTTTTAAAGTCCAGATGTGCAGTTTACATTTGCTTTGCAAATAAGTATGAATCATGCCATGAAATAAACTCTTTCCTCCCTACTATATTTGTTCTCTGTTTGCCCTTGATAAAATTAAAATGTAAACCTCTTCAGAATTGTTTGTTCACCAGAAGGCCAATGTTTACCAATCTCTCTATCCTGCGGGATGATGAGCACCCTCAACTTCCAATGAAGTCAGTGAGAGCTGAGGGTGCTCTGCACTTTTCAGGACCAAGACTCAGGATACTAACAAAATATCACAATCACTGAACTTTCACACACACTACAGTACCAGAACTAGAGAAAGCCATTCAGTTTGTGTGTTTATCTAGTGTATTCTATTGTTTGATGTAAATGGTGATTCATAAATTTTTAAGGCCAAAAAGACCATTAAGGTTTAGACTGACCTGCTGCAGAACACAGGTTATAGTATTTCACCTAGAATTCCTGCATTAAGACCATAAATTCTGATTGAGCTAGAGAAATGGAATAATGGTGTAGAAGTAAACCCAAAGGCTTTTTGTCATACCCTACAGGAGTACTCAATATCCCACTGTGACATTACCCAGGTTACAGTCTGGACTAATGAACAGCTGTGTCCTCAGTTCTCCAACCTGGGGTGTCTTTTATACTGCTTTGCTGTGAGAGCTACCATTCCTGATCTGCTCTCACACAGTCTCCAGCATGTAAGTTACTCCCAGTTATAGAATATGAGTACTATAGCCAGCCACTCTTGAATTACATTGCAGAGTAACACCAGCAAATTCTCAGTCCCAGTCTTTCCCCAGAAATGTACATCTTGTACTGCCCAGTTATTTCCTGGACAATACAAGGTCATATAAAGTCTGTCATTTTATTAGTAAGAAATGATATGCAGAAATGGAGTTTCCCAAACACTTTAATCCAAACACATTGGATTAAATAAAACAAGCTTCAGTGACTACAAGTAATGAGTCATAAAAGTCAGAACTGGTTAAAGAAAACAAAAATAAAACACAACTAATGCCCAACTTAATAAGCTAAGTGAATTCAAAGCAAATGTCTTTCTCACCACATGTTTCAGCCATTTTACTGGCTGAATTTCTTTCAGGCAGGATTCCTCCCTAATCCAATGCTGCTTCCTTTGTTCTTCAATCGTTGTTGATGCCATGGGTAGAGAGAAGGAGAGAGATAATTTGGGACACATGCTTTCCCATCTTATAGTTTTCTCTCCTCTTTGAGAATCATCTCCAGTTGAGGTTCAGGAGACAGAAAGTCTGTGTGGATGGGAACCCCATGCTGTTTCTTTGTCAAGATGTAGATTTTCCACCCAGACCCTGTTTCCTGCCAAAAAATGGCCATAGGTGATGGTCCATTTGATTTTGTTGACACCTGGCTGAAGCGTTGGCTAGCCTTTTGTCTCCGAGGCAATGATTTGTGAATGCTCCCCAGACTTGGAACATTTCTTACTAATATCGTACAGCAGAATCTTATAACTTTACATACAATATTTTACACATATTTTACCAGGACAATAATTGTTAGCAAATTGTGAGTTTTCAAATGATACCTCACAAGACATAAATTTCATATAAAGTATCATAGTCCTGTAAAAGGGGTGAACGTAAGGTACAGACTGCCATACCCACATTAACAGATTTTCCAACTGGGGTCTTTAGCTGGACAAGCAAAACATACAGCGTTCTTTTACTCTTTCCTCAGAGCTACTCCCTCGAACTACTTCATGCTTTGTGCTGTTCTTCCCTGAATTCTCTCTGTAGTAGGTTATACTTCTCTGGCACCCCTTTGGGGAAATGTCTGGAACCATTTCTGTCTCAGCAGTCCTTCGCTGGACCATAGCATTGCTATGGGGTTATCCCAGAGTCCAGAGCACAACCTTCAGGTTGTGTTGCTTAGGCATCTGCCCCCTTACAGTGGGGTGGGTAAAGTAGTCCAAATAAAAGAGTCAGGATGCTTCTGCAGTCCACAAAAGGCAGATTCTAGAGCCTTTGGAAAGCAAAGGAAAAAAAGAGAAAAGAGCTGGTACCTCTCCTTTCTGACAGGGCCTCTCAAGTGGTTATGCCAGTCACCAAACCCCTGCTTCCTAGGGCTAAGGAGCTCCAAGATACAGCCCTGATCCCGCAGAGTGCCACCCCAAACTGAGCAGGGACCTGCCTTTCTCCAGGTTTGACAAGAACATAAGAACAGCCATACTGGGTCAGACCAAAGGTCCATCTAGCTCAGTGTCCTGTTTTCCGACAGTGGCCAATGCCAGGTGACCCAGAGGGAATTAAAAGAACAGGTAATGATCAAGTGATCCATCCCCTGTCACCCATTCCCAGCCTCTGCAAACAGAGGCTAGGGACACCATCCCTGACCATCCTAGCTAATAGCCATTGATGGACCTATCCTACATGAATTTATCTAGTTCTTTTTTTAAGCCTGTTACAGTCATGGCTTTCACAACATCCTCTGACAAGGCGTTCCACAGTTTGGCTGTGTGTTTTGTGAAGAAATACTTTCTCATAGGTTCACCAGCTTGGGACTGACTGTGCCCAGAGGAGCTCTTTAAGCCCTTCATGGCTCAGTTGGGGATCTGCCACACCACACCCTGCATCTTGTTGGAATCTTTCTGGTTCTGAGATGACCAGAAATGAACATAGTATATGTAGTGTATTGAGGACTGTGTTTGGAACTGTAAGTTCTTTTCTTCAAGGCCCTGTTTACACCAGATTTAATACCCTTTATGGACAATGGGAGTCTGCAATACGGACAATGATGAACCAGTGATGAGCACAGGTGAGCTACTAATGTAGATGAGGACAAACTGGGTTCAGCACCGTTTCAGCTAAGGCCACACTCTGGCCAGGAGGGGAATGAGGTTCTGGCAGCAATACCCAGCCCTCACTTGACACCAGTTCTGAGTCATCCAGCAATGAAATCTGTAAGAAGATTAAGAGGGAGAGGATACTGTATTGACCCATACCCTAAGCTGAAGTTTTAAATTGTTCAGAATGGGTGAAAAATGGCAGAGTTGCACTTTTAATCTATAAATATGTTACGTCAAAATGTTGTAAGAAAGCATAGGAAAGAGTTAAATAAAGTATTTAAAATGTGTTTCTCTAAAGTAAAAGAATGGTTGATCAGGGGTTTTAGTCTCCCAAGTGAGGTTAAAAA
The DNA here is from genome assembly GCF_965152275.1 of Natator depressus. NCBI lineage: Eukaryota > Metazoa > Chordata > Testudines > Cheloniidae > Natator > Natator depressus. The sequence continues at coordinate 62,876,155 of NC_134235.1, forward strand.
TGTTTTAGTAATAGATCAAGATTAGAGTAGGTGTTCAAATATGGACCAGTGGAAATTTATATAGATTGGTCGAGTCTCATAGGTCAATGGTGCCATGCTCCTCAAATATTTCTGTTCTAGGAAGGACTTAGTGGCTTATTCAAAATGTGACAGAGAGATCAAGGCATCATTATCATTATCACATCAGTCAACAACATTTCTACCACCACCACCACCACAACAGTCTGGGATTAAGGGCTTTCCCATCACACTGTTGATCTTTTTCTTCCTGATACTGAAATATGTTCCAAACAAACCAGATACGGGGAGAGAATCAGACAATTCTCCATCTCTGTATCTGTGTCAGTTTCAGAGGTCCTCCCTTGTGTGTCAGTCTTTACCCCTTCTTTATTCCTCCTACCTCCCTTCCAACTGTTTTTGTCTTCTATCTAGTAAGAATCCAGTTGAGGCAACTAGGACAAACCAAACCTTGTTATGCTCATACAAAGCACAAGAGATCTTTTATAGGGGAGAAGGCAACACACCACATTTATTGAGAATACAGCAGTTAGCATGTGCTTTTCAATCACACACACACACACGCACGCAGTCCCGCCAGTAGATGTTTATAGTTACCAGTCCAGAGTCTGGATCAATCTAATGGCCAGACATATTGGTAGCAGAGGGGAGCTGGGCTCTGTTGGTCGCGATCCGATGCTCCTGGAGTTCTGGCAAGACGAACCCAAAGTCCCATGGCAAAGCACCCTGTTCTTATAGTCTTTCTTCTCCGTTGAATCCTACGGATTTTGCTGTGTCAGTTTGTGACCGGTTACTCCTTAATCGGTGTTATCTTCTGATATTAATATTCCAAAGCACCTCCCAGAGGGCCATCCTGTCCTTTTGATTTAATCAATTGTCTTGTCTTTAGGGGTGCCAGCCTCCACCTCAGGGCAATCAGTCTGCCTTCCCTAAGTCATGGATGCGCATTGATGGTTCTCTGGCATCCATAAGTCTGTTAAATTTCTTCACTCCTCCACCCTTGGCCATCTGGCTCTGACAATGGCCTTCACACCTTATCTTTTCCTGATGCATGCACTCCTCATTCACACAGTCATTTACAGAGACCTTCAAAGGTATACAAACAGCAGTGTTGTATATTGAGCAAGAAAGGCATTAGAAATTAAACCTCACTAAATCTTGTAATCAAAACAGTTCACACTGTGGCTCGGGCCTTCAGCATTCCTCTAATCTAATTAACAGACAATACATGACCCTGACTTTTACTCGCTAAGCCTTAAAACAAAGAAATGACTAGAGGGAAGTTTATAATGTATATAGGAAACAAGATCCCATCTTTTAATAATACAACTTATCCTAAAACAAAGGGTGACCATAATCAGTCATAAGAACTGTTCTTGTCTGTCCCTGCCTTAACATCAGTACAGACACTGGCAGTCTGTCAGATGCATTTCTACCAATGCCCCAGAGGGTCATTCCTTTCTGCTATTCAAAAAGGGTGGCTGGCAGGATAAACTATAGTCTTTAATACAAATATAAAATCCTACCCCTACAACCTGGCAACAGTTTGTTGCGATCAGATTGGAAGCGATAGATGATGCTCCAGCAGCCCACTTTCTGTAAAAATATGCAGGGATTAAAAATGATTAAGGGTGCATTCATGAACTGTGCCACCTATGATCTCCCAGCAACTAAACTTCAATAATCAAGGTGTGCAAGATCAATTTATATCCTGTTATGTTTCACAACAGAGAAATTAGAATAAAAACATGAAATACTCTTGCTGGAAGGTTGCACCATAACACTACTTTGTTTCTTAGAATTTAGAACACACAAGAGCCTCAAAATCGAGAGAAACGAAGTAGCCTTCTCCCTAAAACAAAGAGGCATCACTCACCGCACCTTACTCTAGGCTGACTGTATGCAAGCTGACTCTGACAGCATGCTTTCCTGGTCTGCAAGCAGGACCAGGAAGCCCCTTCCCCTTAAAGTAATAACTTTATGGTTGGACTCTGGCTGACCCGCCATGGGTGTGCAGAGCTGGGGAGGAGTATAACTGCAGAAGGAGCCTTCCCCCGTTACTTTTTTGTCCCCGGTGCTGTACAAAAGCCTGCCACAAATCCCTGTGCTCTCCCGAGGACAGAGGTGTCTTCTTTATTGTGCCCTATGGGGCACAAGCTGCAGCAAAGGAGGCTGGGATGAGGTGGAGTCATGGCACCACTCCAAATCCTCCATAATAGCAAACAGAACTGACTGATTGTGGAAGGGAATTCACATAGGGTATGTTGACATGGCAGCTGGGAGGTGTAATTCCCAGCATGCGTAGATATACACACACTAGCTCTGCTCAAGCTAGCACCTAAAAATCGCAGTGTGGCCACAGCGTATGGGCGGAAGCTCAGGCTAGCTGCCCAAGTACAATTCTACCTGACCCCTGGGGTACACACTCACATGGCTAGCCCAAGCTACCACACGGCCGCTGTGGCCACACTGCTATGTTTAGGTGCACTGAGAATTCTACACAGCCCCTTGGAGGTATATGTACCCCAATGGGAGGCACAGTACATGTGCACCTCTGTTCTCCAAGAAGCTCTGGAAAGTACTGGTACACTGCTTCCACCCAGGTGATGCAATTCTGCATGACTGTGCCTATAAGGCATAATCAAACCCTTCGTGTGTGCTTACGTTCCATGGGTTAATTGTAATGACAACATACCCATCTCATTACAAAGTATGGAGAGAAAAATGAGACAGGTATGGAAAGATATCTTTTACCCAGGATTAGGGCAGCTATAAGGGGGCTTGATATTGCCTTAGTTCATTTAATCTTCGAATTTTACGCTAAATCCAGTCAATCAAAAAACAATATGATTTCCTCACCAGCTGCAAAATCTTGTCCCAAGAAGTGTATAATGCAAGAAGTGACCCTTACTATTATTGTCATATTGCCAGCTGTAATTGCATTCACAGGGATCTAGCTGAATCACGTCCAGAAAAAAAAATCAGTACAAAGTATCCAGAAGCCAAGAAATGCTGCATAAACTTCCAAAGTATTTAGCCATCCTACTAATCCAAAAGTCAAATTCTGGTTGCCTTACTCATCTGGCTTGGCTACACTTGTGAATTAGAGCGCATTAAAGCAGCCCTGGGTGCCCTAGCTCACTCCCCATCCACACTGCCAAGGCACATAGAGCACTCTGACTCCACGGCTAGAGCGCTCCTGGTACTCCACCTCAGCGAGAAGATTAACACTTGTTGCGTCGTGGCTGACATGCCCGGGTGTCAGTGTGAATGAGGTGCTGCATTACTGCACTCTGATCAGCCTCTGGAAACATCCCATAATCCCCTTAAGTCAAGAGGCCACTCTTCTCATTGTTTTGAACTCGCCTAGGAATGCGGATATGCCCTTTGAAAGCTCCATTTCTGACAGCCGGCTCTGAGACAAAGAGACAAGTTCCGTTACTGTGGAATGCTGTGTGAGAGAGAGAGAGAGGCGGGGGAGGTCTGCTGCTGTCTGAACTTACAAGACAGACAGCACACTGACATGCTTTGAGCCCCCCAAAAACCCACTCTCCCCCCCCCACATACACACAACACACTCCCTGTCACACTCCACCCCACCCCCATTTCAAAAGCACGTTGCAGTCAATTGCATGCTGGGATAGCTGCCCATAAGGCACCGCTCCCAATGCTGCTGCAAGTGCCACAAATGTGGCCAAGCCAGTGCGCTTGCAGCTGTCAGCGTGGACAAACTGCAGCGCTTTCCTACTGCGCTCTACAAAGGCTGGTTTAACTCAAAGCCCTCTACATCTGCAAGTGTAGCCATACACTAACTTCTCAGGGTAAGTCAGCAGTTCTCAAACTGTGGGTCAGGACCCCAAAGTGGGTCACCACCCTGTTTTAATGGGGTCGCCAAGGCTGGTGTTAGACTTGCTGGGGCCTGGAGCTGGGGCTGAAGCCAAAGCCCGAACACCACCCTCTGGGGCTGAAGCCCAAGCCCAAGCCCTACTGTCAGGGGCTGGAGCTGAAGCCCAAGGACTTCAATCTTGGCTGGCAGGGCTCAGGTTACAGGCCCCCTGCCAGGGGCTGAAGCCGTTTGGATTAGGCTTTGCCCCTGCCCCCCCTTCCCGGGATGGTGGGGCTTGGGCTTCGGTCCCCCAGCCCGGGTGGCAGGGCTCGGGTGGGCTCAGGCTTCGGTCGTGTAGTAATTTTTGTTGTCAGAAGGGTGTCGCAATGCAATGAAGTTTGAGAACTGCTGGTGTAAGTCAATGAAGCAAGAGGAGCAGGATTTTTCCTTTGCTTTGTTTAAAAGGAGCCTGTTTTTTTAACTGCCAATTTTAAGTCTAACTTGGCTTCAGTTGGAGCTTTGCTGAGCTAAGACTGCTGTATTTGGTTTTAAGTGCTTAATTTCCTTTAAACTCCAGATAGTCATAGCCTTCTTAAATCTTGTCCCAACAAGTAGCCAACCTTTCATATATTAACAATAATTATATTTTATATAATATGACAAATTACACACTAGGAACAGGTGTTTCTGACTTGGAGAGTTCACAATGTAACTACTTCCTAGACAGCAGACACAGTTTCAGGCTTAACTACACCTTTGATCCCTCTTCCTTGAGGGCACCCACTTAAGGTTTCAGGCTTTCCAGACATCATAACTCTTGGGGTGGAGACTCACGTCTCTCTCCCTGCAGACTGGGTGTGATACATGGCCAGAAAGGGTTAAGCTGCCTGTAGGATAATTGACCCAAATTCAACCCTTAGAGACATTTTGGTAGATGTTTGTGTTTTTGTGTGTTTACATCTATATTGTTAGAGGTTAACAATGTAATCAAACAGTCCCTGTCTATGCTGTATTCTGTTAATTCAAAGATCAAAAGGAAATATTAACATTTAAATGAACTGTAAACATAGTAAAAAAGAAAAAGAGTACTTGTGGCACCTTAGAGACTAACAAATTTATTCAAGAATAACCTTTCGTGAGCTACAGCTCACTTCATCGGATGCATGTAGTGGAAAATACAGTGGACAGATTTTATATACACAGAGAACATGAAATAATGGGGATAACCATACAGACTGTAACAAGAGTGATCACGTAAGGTGAGCTGTTACCAGCAGGAGTGGAGGGGGGGGGGCGCCCTCACATCAGCCACACTATCAGAGGCTCGTTCACCTGCACATCAACCAATGTGATATATGCCATCATGTGCCAGCAATGCCCCTCTGCCATGTACATTGGCCAAACTGGACAGTCTCTACATAAAAGAATCAATGGACACAAATCAGACGTCAAGAATTATAACATTCAAAAACCCAGTCGGAGAAGACTTCAATCTCTCTGGTCACTCCATTACACACCTAAAAGTGGCAATTCTTCAACAAAAAAACTTCAAAAACCTTAGGCCACAAGTACTCCTTTTCTTTTTGCAGATACAGACTAACATGGCTACTACTCTGACACCAGCAGAAAGACACTGTTACCACATGAGCTGCCCACCTGACCATGGGGATAGGTGGGAGTAGACTTATTTGCCTTCAAGGAAAAAGCAAAACTTGATTACAGTGTATTAGTACTCAATTTTTTGGGAGGTCAATGCCCTGCCTGATACAAGAAGCAAGTCAGTGATTGGCCAAGAACCTGGTGGCCCTGGAGACAGGCACTCCTGTGAGGATCCAGACATTAGAGAGATGCCAGAAGGAGTGGAATAAAGGAGCCATGGGAGTTGCAGGGGCAACCCTGGGTCATATAAGGTGATTATTATGCAAGAGGGACAAGTGATCTGAAAGAACAGGAGATGATTATGAGCCAGCAGACACAACACCGGGAAAGAGCTAGACCTTCAGACTAGAAGATCATGATGGTCCCTTCTGACCTTAAAAATCTATGAGTTTGAGAGCCTACAGAGATCATTACAGACAGAGAAACAGAGAACCATCTGGAGGCCACAGGAAGAGGGAGACTTCACAGTCAGCAGAGATAGGTCACTCCCTGTGTGGTCACCTCTTGAAGAGACCAAACTATCTCAAAGATTATGTAACCAGCTGAGCCTGAGGCAAAGACAAGACTTCAACTTGCCTATGTCATAGTGTGATGGGGTCTATCAGGCATTCCCTGCCCCCAGTTAAGAAGGTTTGGCTACATTTTCCTCACTGGAGGGTGAGACTGGGATGGAAGAGGAGCTCCTCTGGGCTAGCCCAGAACCCTAGGTCCAGGCCAGGAACTGCCTTCAAGCACTGAAGATGTGTGTTTGCCTTGGAGTTTTGTTTATTTAAAGGCTCAGACTGTGAGGTTCTGAGGGGACTAAAACCCAGGGCTGTGGAAGGGCCACTTCCTCCACACTGCTACCCTGCAGCTGCGATAGGGCTGTGTGTATCATCGTATAAACCCTGTGGAAGGTCAGACTGACTTATTCCCTCATTGCTCCTGATTGGTCCAGGCACCCTATTTAAGCTGAGGAGGAGTTCCAGGAAGTGTCCATGCAACAAGGTTGTAAAGTCCCTGCCAGTTATAGTGATGGATCTGCCTTTTGGCTTGCTCTTGGACTCCTGACCTTGGCTCTAACTCCTGGTTCCAGCTCTGACCTTTGGAGCAGTTCCTCACCTTCTGATCGCCGTTAGGCACGACCATGCAAGCCCAAGTCATGACACAGAGTGCCGAAGTTTGAGTTTGTTATCATTCCTGTTTTTGAGCTGGTAATAGACCAATGCTGGTCTTATGGTCACAACCAGTGGATGAAGGCAGGGAGTGCCTGCAATACCAGGCCTGGCCAGACAGCGTGGGGCTACAGAGCAACTCCACCTGTCACAACTTGCAATCTTAGGCTGAAGGGACAAAGGTGGGGCTCCGGGCATTAATTATTTGTTTTTAATGTTTATATTAGAATGTTTGTAAAAAAGGGAAGATGGATAATGATCAGTGGGACTGGAATCAGAGGGCCCATGTTCCCTGGAGGAACTGCTAATGATGGGACAATATTAAAACAGGGAATGTGGGTTAGGCTGGAGGCAGCTCAGTCACATGGACAGAGAAGTTCACTGGGTTTAATAAAGTTCCACTTGTTCAACTTACTCTGCATTCAAGCATCACCCTTTGCAAATGAAAGAATCATGGGATATTGTTATTATTTATAAACAAATTTCAGTATTGCTGTGACAAGAGAATCCAGCCGATGGCCAGGACTGTCCTTTCATAGGACAGAACCAGAACCAGGCTTGACCAAATAAGACCGTTGGAAGGCATGTGTAAATGCAAACAGGGGCTAAGAGCATCAAACAGTTTGTGTGCAAGGCTAGTGCTCACCCAAGTTCAAAAGTAAATTATTAACGTTAAACATTACCTTTTGAATGTCACTCTTTACCCAGTAACTTATCAACTCTTATCTCTCTTAAAGGAGATCTCTCTTTTCTCTCCTCCTCTTACTTCTCACATAGTAACTTCAGCAAACTACACTCGGCCCCCCTAAAAAACATTTTCTCATGTTGTAGCAACTTTTCATATGGAAATTAGCTATAGAGGCGCTTCAAAAACCATCTGCAAAAATGTGCAACTAGAGCTAAGGGCTATGAAACATATTTCACCGTTCACAAATGTCTTTAACAAGACAGGAAAATAAGCACTTTGCAAAACATTCATTACATGTTTAGCATTTTTACCAGTTCAAGTGCAAAACAATGCTGCCTTTCCGACTGTATGTTTCAAAGTCTGGACCTCATTACAGAGTTGCTTCTTAGTGCTCATCAGTAAGCAATTCTTTCTGACTAAGCCTTAGTCTGTTATTTAGGTCAGTAGCAAGTAGTGTGGTAATGTTGAAAAGAGTTTCCTCCATTCTAGATTTCTTTTTCAATAGTTCATAATTTTTATAAATATTTCTTTTGAATTGAAACTTCACATTCATGGTGTGATGGAATATGGATGCTGTATGGAATATGGGAGACACTTTGTGATATTGTTGATACCAATATTAATAAATTGCAACAGATATGGTGGGGTATCTGCGAAAATGTTATAATTGGCCAAGTATGATTTTGTTCATATGTTTGTATCACCTTTGTATTATGAGTTATAGATATGTAGGGTATATCTGTATTTCCAAACTTGTGCTGTGTTTCTGGCTGACACCCCCAGACAGATTGGAATCAGCGCTAGGCCTGCTTGAGGGCCCATTAAGGGACATCAACTGTACAATGAAGCTGAAAGGGCCAGGGATTACATCTTATGACTAAGGCTGCGAGTTTGTAGCGAGGCGGGTTCTGGACAGTGCTTACCTAGTCCCTGGAAGCGGCAACATCACCCTCGCTCAGCTGCTAGGCAGAGGCATGGCCAGGCAACTCTGCGCACTGCCTCCACCCAGAGTGCTGGCTTCACAGCTCCATTGGCCGGGAACCACAGCCAATGGGAGCTGCAGGGGCAGTACCTGTGCCTGCAGGCGGAGGCAACATGCACCGCAGAGCTGCCTAGCCACGCCTCCACCTAGCAGCTGAGCAAGGGGGATGTCGCCACTTCCAGGGAACCCCACAGGTCCAGAGCCTGCCTCACCCCGCCCCATGCCCCTACCCCCTGCCCCATCCCACACCCAAACTCTGCTGCTGGTGGGGGTGGAACCAGGTAGGGAGCCTGCCAACCCCACCAAACCCCCCCTCCCAGCACCAGCGGGGTTCCCAGGCCATGCACCAATGCCCCCCCACATCCCAGAAGCAGCCGGGCCACCCTCCCCCTGCACCCGTGGGGCCCCCATGGACAGGTCACTGGCAATGAATATTTGTTTACTGCCCGTGACTTTTACTGAAAATACCTTTGACTAAAACATAGCCTTACTTATGACTCAGCAAGGCATGTAGGGGCATGCCTATGGAGAGAACTCTAAGGCCTTTCAGCACCTGTGCTAGGAGTTTGTGTTTGAAAGATAGGAAATACCAGACACATAGCACAAGGACTAAAGGGCAGCTGCATCATCTCTATTTTGTCTTCAGTCCCGCTTGTCTTCATTCGTGCTTCTTACCTCTAGAGTAACCATTCTACAAATGAAGCTTTGAACAAAGGACTGAATGATCCATCCACCCTGTGGATGCATTTCAGAGGGACTTTCTTCAAGCCAGCAAACTCCCCAATACTGCTAAGAACCCGATACATGGACTATGATGTATGTGATTGCTTTACCATTTAACAACTCTCTTATTGTTCTCTTTTTTTCTTTATGTAAGCAGAGTCAGGATGAGCTCCACCCTGACATCTGGTGGTGAGGTGTGGCAAGTTGTGGAAAAGAACTTCAGGGGCCGATCTCATTTGCATAGGCACACCCACCCTGCCTAGAATGAGGCCATAGCTGCCCAAATGGTCACTTTGGCTGCTGTGGGATCCCCAGTGTCTCTGTTATTGGGGCAGGAAGAATAAATTGTTATTACCCTGATTATGGGAACTGTGCTTGGAACTGTACTTGACCTTTTGTTATGATGGAGGGACTCACCATCAACTAAGTAGCACTCGCTAGGCAAGGGTCATGGGTTCCAAAACTCTGAATTGAGAGAGACTGGGGACAAGTATTAATACTTTGTGGCATGGGCCCCTCGGTGAGGGCCTTACATACTAATTGCACTTCCTCCTCTCTCCACTGTGGAATATCAGAGCTAATTTTGATTTCATTAGGAGTCTAATTACAGGCTGCTGAGCTCACTTTGGGCTAATGGTGCACTAGTACTGAGGCTCCCCTACTACAAGCTGAATTCACCAAAGAGCTGAACTGATTAAGAGCTGAAATCACAGAGCATTGTGTTAAGTAGTGAGGGAGCCTGAAGATATATTGTGGAGCAGTTTGCGGGACAGCAGGAGCTGCTTGTGGGACGCGGAGAGGAGCAGTTCGTGGACCAGCTGGTGGAGCAGTTTGTGGGATGATGGGAGCTGCTTGTGGGACGTGGACTGGTGGAGCGGAGCCCTATGGAGCTGCGGGGCAGTCAGCTTCAGATCCTGTAAGGTGCCCCTTACCTCTCTTCCTCCCGCCCCCCCGCCGATCTCCACCCAGGTTGGGAGGTAAAGCTCTGCAGATAAACTTTCAAACTCTGGGGCTGCCCTGACCGGGGACAGAGACTTTTGGGACTTTGGGTGTTTTCGGGTTGCTGGACTCAAGAACCAAAGGGAAAGGATACGACCCAATTTGCTTGGGGTGGGTTTTTGCTCATGGGTTGTGTTATGAATCCTGTTGGTGGTGTTTCCCCAACATAATGCCACATTGTTTCTCTCTATTAAAAGGCTTTTTGCCACACTCAGACTCTGTGCTTGCGAGAGGGGAAGTATTGCCTCTTGGAGGCACCCAGCGAGGGTGGTATATATTTGTCCCAGGGTGGGTGCTCGAGCCGGTTTTGCATTGTGTTGTTGGAATGGATCCCCTAGATATTGAACCCGGCCCTTGTTGCTGCCGACTCTGACGGGCAGAAGGGTTACATTTATAATAAACCTTAGTTTTACTCTCTAAAGGATTGGCTGGCAGCCTAGTATTTTGGGTAAGATACAAACCTATACTGACCTGGTAATGTGGCTGACCCTTGGGGTCAGAAGAACATTTTGTATATGTAAGCAGAGTTTTTTAAATAACTTCTCACTTTACTGGACTTATGTGCTGACTGGGCACCAGAGAACTCTACTGCAATCAAGGGGGCTGTGTGATTTCTTTTTTTGCTTCTTGATAACCAGTGTGCAGAATCAGAAGTACAGTTTGTGAATGGTTGGGGGGTTTAACTACAGTGTTACCCAGCAGTCTTGGGAATATCTGCTCTTCCTTGGCATTTCCAGTGAGGGCTCCCTAGGCACACCGGGTCACACATGGTCTTAGCCCAAATGTGTGGGGGAGGGGTTGGTTTGTTTTTATGCCAGTCTGTTCATAGACACTGACTTCCTCTTTACCTGGGGGGTGCTCAACCCCCCTCCTCTGCCCAGGCCCCACCCCCCACTCCACCCGTTCCCCCAAGCCACTGCCCTGGCTCTCCCTGGCTCTGCCCTGCCTCTTTCCACCCCCTTCCCCAAGCGCACTGCGTCCCCACTGTTCCCGCTCCCTCCCAGAGCGGACCTACACACCACGAAACAACTCTGGAGCACCCACGGAGTCAGCGCCTATGAGTCTGTTATCCAAGTATGTTTTTCTCCAGATCAGTAACTGACCAAAAAGAAAATCTCACATTAAGATAAGGAATTTCCATTAAAAAAAATACAGATTTATTTTATTATTGGCTACTAGAGGGATTTTTTTCCTGTGTTTGAATTACTTTTACAAACTATTTCAGAGTTAATTTGGTGATAGGTCAATACTTTAAAATGCTCCTTTACATTCACCCCAAGGGTGTTATTTGATAGACTGCTTGTGGACTACTTGTCTCCCATAGCTTGGGGGCTCCAATATCCACAGCTAAGAGTAAATTAATAGCAAGCTGGACAAACCAGTTTAAGAAACAAAACAAAACGCTTCAAAAAAAAAATCTTAAGCACTTGAAGAATGTATGTTTATAGCCTGCATTTAGTTGTCTTTTTTTGCATAAAGGGTTTATTTTTGTTCCCACTGAAGTCTATGATAAAACTTTCATTGACTTGGTGGATTTAGGTTCATATCCATAGCAATGCAGCCTAAGGAAAAGAGTAGTGAACTGAAAGTCGGAAATTCTATTCCCAGCTCAGCTACTGGCTTACTGGGTGACCTTGGGCAAATCATAGCGCCCACGGTGCCTCAGTTTCCTATCTGTAAAATGGGGGTATTGATACTAATCTCCTTTATAAAGTGCTTGAAGAAAACGTCTGTATAATTATTATTATATACTTATATTGGACCTTTATCTTGCTGCACAATCTTGCTTAATTTCTAATTTAAAAAGAAAAAGCATTATTTTCTATACATATAATGTTGGATAACTGTGCAACATGTTCTATTAGTATTTATTTCATGGAATCCAAAAAATGTGCTTGGAGCCTCATAGTACAGATAAACAACATAAATCCGTGCACTGAAGAGCTGAAAATTGATGATTTGATGTATAATTCTGTGGGCTGGAGGACAACTATTGGGTGAGCTTCTCTGAATGTAGCTCACTGACTGAAAAAGTAGCAGATCAAAGGAAAGCTAATTACTTCTAGAGTACCTCTGTGAAAAAGGAGCCTCTTTCCCCACTATACTCTAGGTCCCCACTGTGAAGAAAGAACTAATATTGTCACATCTATAGCCATTACCTGGATCTTTACTATGCTGCATATCCTAGCCAGTGGCACAAGGAATGGCATTTTAGTCTCCTGCTCCAGTAGCACAAACTCCTACCATTTGCACATCCTCAGCGGAAAGGGTGCTCTGAGCCACACCTGAGAAGTTTGTAGTGTAGCTATGGCCTTAAGTCAACTTATGTCAGTATACAGCTGCAACAGAAGTTACATTGCTTATGCAAATCAACACTTTCCTTCTTGTGTCAACTGTGTGTATCCTCACAAGGAGCACCTGTGTCAATTGCACTATCAGCATGGGGCAGCTTGCGAAAGTCAGTAACAGTAAATAGGCATTTTAGCACCCAGGGTAAGCAAGCGTATTTGCACCCCGTACCATTTTTTTCCATCATTTTCCCACCCCACTTTTCCACCCCCAAGCTTTGTGCCCTGAGTAACTGCCCCACTTGCCCCACCCTGGTTACAGCCGTGGACTTAAGCAACACAATGTCTACATCAGTGGTTTTCAAATTTTTTTTTTTCTGGTGACCCAGTTGAAAAAAAATTGTTGATGCCAGTGACCCAATGAAGCTGGGGGATGAGGGGTATGGGATATGGGAGAGGCTCAGGGCTGGGGCAAAGGGTTGGGGTGAGGGCTGTGGGGTGGGGCCAGAAATGAGGGGTTTAGGGTGTGGGAGGGGGCTCTGGGCTTTGGACTGGGGGTGCAGGCTCTGGGCTGGGGATGAGGGGTTTCGGGTGCAGGAAAGGGTTCCAGGTTTGGGGGGGGCGGGCTCAGGGCTGGGGCAGGGGATTGGGGCACAGGCTTACCTCGGGTGGTTCCCAGTCAGCAGAGTAGCGGTGGTGCAGAGGCAGGCTTCCTGCTTGTCCAGGCACCGTGGACAGCGCTGCACCCCGGAAGTAGCCAGCAGCAGGTCCGGCTCCTAGGCAGAGGTATGCAAATGGCTCCACAGGGCTCTCACTCACAGGCATCGCCCTCCCCACTCCCATTGGCCGGAAACCAGCCAATGGGAGTGCTGAGGCAGTTCTCGGGATGGGGGGGCACAGCACATGGAGCCCCATAGCTTCCCTGCCTAGGGGCTAGTTGCTGGCCGCTTCCGGGGAGCGGCACAGTGTCAGAACAGGTAGGAACTAGCCTGCCTTAACCAAGCAGCACTGCCGATGGGACTTTTAATGGCCTGGTCGGCGGTGCTGACCAGAGTTCCGTGACTCAGTGCCTTACATTCCGCGACCCAGTACTGGGTCACAACCCGCAATTTGAAAACCATTGATCTACACTGACACTGCGTCAACCTAACTACATTGACCTTGACTCCATGCAACTCGTGGTGGTAGAGTTATTAAGTCAGGGTAATGGGGCAATTACATTTATTTTATTAAAGCAAAATTTAAGTGTAGACACTTCCATAGTTGGTTCAATGTAAGCTACCTTGTATGGACCTAACTCTGTAGTGTAGACCAGTGGTTCTCAAACTTCTTTTTCCGCAGACCAATTGAAAATTGCTGAGGATCTCAGTGGACCACTTAATGATCTTTCCAAATGTTGTTTATACCATTAGCTAAACCATTGTAAAGCGCTTTGGAAAAGAGTGCGATATAAAAAAAACCTTAATAATAATTTTTTGTTCTACAAATAAAAGCACACAACTCATTTTAACATCAGTAGTCTTACCTTTCTAATGTGATGGATGTGCCCTCTCTCCCCCAACTCGGCAGTCTCCAAACTGGAGCTGGGAAGGAGAGGGGGCTCTCCCCCACCACAGCAGCCCCAAAGATGAGGCTGGGAAGGAGGGCTGTCTCTCCCCAGCAGCTACAGCCCTAGAGCTGGGGAAAGTCCTCTCTTTCTTTGGCCGCTGCAGCTCTGCACATCCCAAAATCCTCCCACCCCCTCTTCTTACCCCACTGCTCCCTCCCACCTACCCCCCCATTCTCCTCAAGGCCACCACCCCACCTTACATGTGCATCTTCTCCAAGGTTCAGGCACCTAATTAGGGAAGCCATACCTGTGCAGCTCCACTAATTAGGTGGGTGACCCTGCAGTCTCTCATGTGCAGCTACCCAGGCATGCACCTTAGAGGGAACTATCCGCAGACCACCTAAATGGAGCTCAGAACCTCTGGCACAACCCACATCTGGGTGAACAGTAGCAGACAGTATTAGCCAGTTCTAATACTCCTCACGTCATGATTGCACGCTGCTTTTTTGCACAGGTAACTGAGCACTGTCCCTTTCCTAGAGATAGGGAAACTGAGGTACAGAGGATCACTTAGCAGCACAAGTAGGTGAGCATGCAGCTGAGACCAGGGTCACGCCCCAAGCCGTGGCTAAACAACTCTAGGGAGCGCGCAGCCACACCAGGCCTGCAGGCCCCCCACCCCCCTAAGCAGCCCCGCCCACATCCCCGTCGCGGACAGCGCGCGCACTTCTCCCACTGGGTCAGAAGCTGAATCCTCGCGAGAGCGTTCGCTCCATGTTGCCACGTTCCAAGCGGCCGGTTCGGAGAGGGAAGGGGAGAAAAGGGCAACGTGTCCCGCCCAGTCCTCGTGTCTACACCAATAAGACGCAAGTGATGCCGACGAGAGCGCTAGGATTGGCGGAGGTAGCTGTCCGTCTGTAGCCGGGGCGGGTCCTTTGACTGCAGTGGCTACACACGCAGGGTCAGGCGGCTGTCTCCTCGCTCAGTTCCTGGGAGTCCGCTCCTGCCCTTCCGCTCCCTGACAGGCGGTGACATGGCTCCGCGCAGGAACCCCTCCAAAGGCGCCGGCAGCAGCCCCAGCCAGGGGGCCAGGAAAGGTCAGCGCTGCCCGCCCCGCCGGCTGCCCCCTCTCCCGCGGGGGGGCTGGGGCCGCGCAACAGGCTGGGGCGGAGCCGGCGGGGCGGCTCCTGGGTGCGCCGGGCAAAGGGGGCGCCGCTCCCCGTTGTGCCCGGCGGCGCCCGCCCTTCGAGCCAGTCCCGCACCGGGCGCCCGTAGCGGGGGGGAGGGGGCGCGCTGCAGCAGCAGCAGCAGGCTCGGCCGCTGGTGACCCGGGGGTGGGGCCGGCGCGACGCGTGTCCCGGGGCGGCTGGTGTCCCGCGGAAGGGGGGCGGCGGCGGCGGCGGCTGCTGCTGCAGCATTTTCGAAGTTGCCGCTCTCTTGAGTCCGTGGCTCCTGTGGCTGGGCCCGGGGCGCGCCTCGCTGCACACCGGGCTCCTGCGGGTCGGGAGGTGAAGGCGGGGCAGCGGGTGCGGGGAAGCGCCCGGCAGCGGGTGTGTGTATTTGCCTCCCTCTCACTGCCCGGTCACCTTCAGCCTCCTCCGTGTGTTTACGTGTCAGCTCAGCTCTTGGAGGGCGGGGAGGTAGGAACAGATGGTTTAAATCTGTTACTCAAATTTCATTTATTCCCCTTTTTTGCTGGAGTTGAAGTGAAGGAAAAGCTTAGAGTCTGGCTCAGCAAGCAGGGAGATTCCAAATGACAGAGGATTAATAATGAGTAGAGCTGGACATATCCCTAGGTGTGCTTAGGCCAGTAATTACCAACTTGAGTGTCTAAGAGAGGCGTCCATGTGTGTCTTAAATTCCCCTGTAAAAAGCAGTCTGATTTTTAAAAAAGGTGCTGAGCATTGCAGTCAGTGGAAAATATGGCTGTTTAGCACCTTTTTAAAATCCACCTGCTTTTAGTTAGCTGTCCAAATTTGAATTTGAGATCTTCACTTGAGGCACCCATGTTTGAAAACTGTCATTCTTACTCTGTAGGCTTCTTACTTAAATGTAAATGCAGTATGAAAAATGCGGCTATAAAGGAAGACTTATTTTTAGAGCGTAAGAGAGATGAACAACTTGAAACTGGGTCAACAAACCTAATCATAGAAGTAAATTAATAAATGTTTACAGTAAACTCTTGTAACACAACAAAGCTAACCTTAATGGAAGGAAAGTACTTGTCAGGTGAAAGTATATGAATGCCTTTCTGGCAGTTGTATAACTGTACAGATTGTAAGGATCTGATCTTTTTAGCTTTACAGTGAACAAGCTTTCTGTCTGTACTTGGTTAGCTCTTTTGGACTTATAATTTCTCAGTTTCATTTGACACCACTGGCACAGATGTGATGTTGGCCTTGCATTTCACGTATGTAATATCACACATGTGCATAGTCCTAGTAGAGCTCACAGTGCTGGATGAGAGGTTCATACGTGTGACATTTTACCCATATTGATCCCCTTGATAATTGAGTGCAATGGTTTCATATGGTGCTATAAAGAGACAAGGTGGCTGAGGTAATATTTTTTACTGGACCAACATCTGTTGGTGAAAGAGCCAAGCTTTCCAGTCACACAGAGCTTAATTAGGTTAGTTGCTGGTGTATCCCTTAAATTTCTCTAGCCCAGTTGATTCAGGAATTATGAAGACAATATGATATTATAATAAGTGTCCATACAGCAACAACAGAAGGAGCTTATTTCAGTGTAAAATTCTGTAAAATGCATGTTTTGAAAAACAATACATTGAAAGTGTTCATCCTGTATAGAATCTTGAATGCTACAGAGAACTCCAACATAGATAATACTTAATAGTTCAAATTAAACAAAACAAAACCTCTTGATCAGAGTTTGAAAAATTCATTTACCTGTCGTGAGTAAGAACCTTTCCCAGGAACGTACAGTGCTGATGAAAAGCAAAATCGGAAAGTAACTAAAATATTTCTCTGATGGATTATATCTACAAAGGGACAACCCATCCTAAGTGCTCAATTACTGAGGAGCGATATACACTCATTCCTATATTTTCTTTCTACAACCAATTCTCTGTATAGCTTTTCATGAATGATGTACTTGAGTATTCGGGTTCCAATATCTAGACTGTATAATCAAATTTACCTAAATTTGGGTTATTGCCGATTATGTACTATATGTATTTTAAGAGTTTTTCAACAAACTTCGTATTTGTGGATAATCTAAGCACTATACCCAGATGTACAGACACTCTGTTCTCAACTTGTGTATCATATAATTTTAACATTAGCTTTAACAACATTTTTTACCTCTGCAAAATCTGTCCTTTTATTTTAAAAAGGTCGGGCCCGTAAGCTTGCACAGGGCACCTTCCAGTTGTGAACAGTGTAAACAGAAGCAGGGGGGTCTGTCTAAATCTGCAGCACAGTCCCAAGATGCAGCAGAGTAAATGGTAACCGAAGTATTGTCACTTTTGACTACTTCTAATCAGAACTTTGTGGGTAGCTGCATGTAAATGACAAGTCTTGGGTCAGTTTCTTGCTGCTGCCTGAGAAATCCAAGAAGCAGCAGAGACAGGCACTGGACAATGGCTGCTCAACAGGAATGAAAGTGGTGGAGACTCCTTACATTGCATTAGCAACTAGGTGTCTTTGGAGACAGAGATAGAGAAAGCTCCTCTCCTCACTCCAGCTCCCAGAAAAGGGAGGTGTGACGTGGTGGGGAAATAAAGTTGACATTTGCAACATGAGGGTGTGAAAGATAGAGCCCTCTGATTGGGGAAGCACCTTGGAAAGATTTCAGCTATCCTTCCTTTTCACAGCAACTAATGGAGGAAGACTTGGCTTCCCACCTAGCATTGCCCATGGACAGTGGAGCCAGTGAAGTCAGTAGGAACTGCAGTACTGTTGAACATCAGGACACTTATTTAGGCACCTATGTTTAGGCACCAAAGTCTGACCATTTTGGTATTAGTCTCACAAGTAGATGAAATCTGAAACAGTCTGAGTTCCTGAAATTGTTATACAGAAGTTGAAATTGGTATAGACTTTGAAGTTTAAACCAAAAATTAGAATTGACTTTAAATAGCATGTGCTTTTAAGACTACAAATAAAACTCTGTCCATGTTGTTCATTTTACTATTCTGAAAATTCAGAAGTCAAAGTATCTTTTAACATATTTGTAATGTTTGTAAATAGTTTTTTCTTTCATAAATATTTGAGTTGCTACAGTTGGTGGTGGTGATCTTGCTGAAAAGCGACACTTAGTTTAGCATGGGTGCAAGTTTCTATGTAATTCAGTGCATTGGGGTGGAAGTCAGGGCAGACCTTACCTCTAGCAGTTTTGGGGCTTAATCTCTCCTGGAACAGAATGGAGCAGCTTTGTTACTTTCTTAAAACAAACAAAACGTGTCTTATTTCCCACTACTAACTAGTCATCATTGCCAGGGGACCCATTGAGAAATACATGCCCTTTGAAGAGGGACAAGGTATATTTCCAAATTGTAAATACAGTAACTCCTCGCTTAACGTTGTAGTTATGTTCTTGAAAAATGTGACTTTAAGCGAAACGACATTAAGCTAATCCAATTTCCCCATAAGAATTAATGTAAATAAGGGGAGTTAGGTTCCAGGGAAATTTTTTTCACCAGACAAAAGACTATACACACACACACACAAAGTATAAGTTTAAAACAAACAATTTAATACTGGTACACAGTGATGATGATTGTGAAGCTTGGTTGATGTGGTGAAGTCAAAGGGTGGGATATTTCCTAGGGGATGCCTTACTGCTAAATGATGAACTAGCAATTGGCTGAGCCCTCAAGGGTTAACTCGTTGTTAATGTAGCCTCATACTCTACAAGGCACCCTGACATTAGCCCCCCTCTTCCTTCTCTCCCCGCACAGCAAGCAGGAGGCTCCGGAGAGCAGCTCCAAGGCGGAGGGCAGGAGTAGCACATGGCAGTGGTGGGAGGGACAGCTGAACTGCTGGCAGTTAGTAGCCTGCTGGGCGGCTGCTGCACAGGGCACTTAAGGGAGCGGGGAGCTGATATGGGG
The DNA here is from genome assembly GCF_965152275.1 of Natator depressus. Lineage (NCBI taxonomy): Eukaryota > Metazoa > Chordata > Testudines > Cheloniidae > Natator > Natator depressus. Next base: position 62,895,112 of record NC_134235.1, read on the forward strand.
GCTGCCGGTCCACCCTGGTTCCAAGCCCCCACCAGCTAGCTGCAACGGGCTGCTCTTGCAAGCAGTGGAAAAGCAGGCGGCTGCCAAACAACGTTATAAGGGAACATTGCACAACTTTAAACGAGCATGTTCCCTAATTGATCAACAACGTAACCAGAAGGACTTTAAGTGAGGAGTTACTGTATAGAGTATTGGTTCATGGTTTAAATCTAACTATTTAACATTTGTATAAAGCATCATTGAGCATGAAGTTTGAGAAGCAATATATCGGGTGGCCAAATTTACTGACCCTCCAAGCCGCATACAAAAATCTTCAGAAGTTGGAGAGCAGGAGTGCACCCGCAGAGGTGTCTGGCTTCAGCCCCGCTCCTGCTGAAGCCCCAAGTCCTGGCTGGAGCCTCGAGACCCCCTTCTTTGCTGGGCAGAAGCCTCTACTCCACCACACTCCTGCAAGGCAGAGGTCCCAAGGTGCCGCCCCCGCCCCAGTCCAGTAGGTGGAGATTGGGGAGGGGCGTGGAAGGCTCTGCACACCGCACTTCAATGGTAAAAGAGCCACATGTGGCTTGTGGGCCACAGTTTGGCCATCCCTGCAATATAGTTACATTGTATGGGGCAGAGGACAGGAAACAAGTAGGGGAGGAAGAGGTTTATATAAATTAATCTGAGGTTGATTTGTTTTACAAGGTATTCATCAAGTGAGTTTCTTTGTCGGTGTAGATTTTGGAATTGCCAGTGGAGTGTGTGACTGCTTCAGATCTTACTATTAAGTAATTGAATGCTGTGGTTCTTACATTGAGAAATTACAGTGGCTTTTCCAACAATTTTTTTTCCTACAACTATTCTTGTGTTTCTCAGAGTTGGTACAAACATATGCTGGTAGTATTCCATACCAAATTTTACTAGTGCAAGACTTAATTTTGCTCTTAATAACTGAGAGACTTTGTAATCTTTTATATATTTAAATACAGCCAGTAACTTAGTGTATAAAACAAAATGTTGTCTTTGGATATGTAACTGATAACTTCAAATTGTTTTGGGGTCGCTAACTTCTACATTGCGAAACTGAATAGAAATCTAACTCAACATTAATAATAGTATGACACTAGCCCTATAGATATTATCAAGTCACATTGGTTGTGTAAGTTAATTAGAAAACTTTGACCTTGAAATTGAAATGAAGACATAGTTATAACTTCATTATTAAGGATGATTTTTGTGGCGTTTTCTTTTGGATATGGCTTGTTATAAAAACTTCTGTATTAGCGATGCATTAGATATAGAAGATTTGCTGTAAAGGTTAGCATTTTCATTTTGTCAGAATGTGCGTATTGAGAGTTTGGGGTACATATAATAAGCCTGCTGTGTATCGGAGCAGAAAAATTCGAGTGCATATTTATTTGTTTTTTGTTTAAAAAAAGGCTACCTACAATCTAATTCCTTATCAAACATTTGCAGCTTTCCCTGAATTATAGCTGTTTTCCTACTTATCAGAACAATATTCCATTTATTCCAGTATCCTGTGTGTGACAGTGGCTTTAGGAAAAAGGTTCAGGAGCCTCCCTAATGGCCTGTTACGTATAATCTGGGAAGTATCTTTCTAACCCATCATGGCAGTTGGTGGCTGGCTTAAACCCTTCATGTTTCAGGGCATATATCCCCTATAAAACTTTTAATATTTGTATACAGTAGAACCTACACTCACCAATGAGAGACTGGTGCTCCATTGTGCTATGCACGGCACACGCACACAATAAAAGACAGTGTCTGCATCAAGTTACTTACAATTTAAGTATATTAGATAAGATCAGGGATAGCAAGTTGGAAAAATTCTGGGGGTTGCTGTTTGTGGAGAAGTTAATGGGTGGTTCCATCCTGGAGGAGGGTCAGGAGGTAGCATGTCAGACCTATCCTGGAGAATATGTAGGTGGGGGTGGGAGGCAGTAGTGGACAGGAGAGTGTCTCTCACTGATGGCTGGCCCAGGGCAGGGATTTGGGCCCAGCTCACTCTGTACTCTGCTCTTTTCTAGGCTGTTGCTGCTTCCTGCCCAACTGGGAGTAGAGGGTCTGGAGGAGGCACTTGAGCATCAGCTTGCAAGGAACTATGAAAAGTTTGTGGGGGACCAACTCTGGGGGTGGGGGGAGCTACTCCCCTTTCTCATAGCAAATGGTGCGCTTGGACAAGAGAGACCTATTTATTTGTGTGTGAATGTTCAATCATCTGCCTTTCAATAGTCTTCTGAAGATCAGAGGAGGATTCTCCAGTTACTTTGGAGTAGTGGAGTGATTAGTTCTGTCCTTTCTCCAGGATCCTGCAAACTTCTTTAAAGGCAAAATTTGAGTCCAGCAGGAGACCTTTATCTTCTCTTTAATTTTATCTCTTATTGCAGAACTATAACCTGTAGTATGTAAACTGTTGCTGAAGCAAGGCTCTGTACCAAATGACTGGAAGGTAGCTAATGTAATGATGATCTTTAAAAAGGGCTCCAGAGGTGATCCTGGCTATTAGAGGTTGGTGAGCCGAACTTCAGTACCAGGCAAACTGGTATTATAAACTGTAGTAAAGAACAGAATTATCAGACACACAGAGAAACACAATATGTTGTGGAAGAGTCAACATGGCCTTTGTAAAGGAAAGTCATGCCTCCCCAATCCATTAGAATTCTTTGAGGATGTCAACAAATGCAGACAAGGGTGATCCAGTTGATATAGTGTACTTGGACTTTTAGAAAGCTTTCTACAAGATTCCTCACCAAACATTCTTAAAGAAACTAAGTAGTCAAGGGATAACAGGGGTCCTGTCATGGATCAATAACTAGTTAAAAGATAGGAAACAAAGGGTAGGAATAAAAGTTCAATTTTCACAATGGATAGAGGTAAACAGCGGGGGTCTCACAAGCATCTGTTCTGGGACCTATTATGAACATATTCATTAATGATCTGGAAAAGGGAGTGAACGATGAAGTGGCAAAGTTTGCAGATGATACAAAATTATTTAAGGTACAGTTACAGAGGGATCTCACAAAAGTGAGTGACTGAATTTCACCTGTCATTTAGTTGCCCAATGTTGGTAAGTGCAAAGTAATGCACATTGGGAAAACAATCCCAGCTACACATACATAATGATAGGGTATGAATTAGCTGTTGCTACTCAAGAAAGAGATCTTGGAGCCACTCTGTATAATCTCTTGAAAGCTTCATCTCAATGCACAGCAGTGGTCAAAAATGCTAGAAGAAACTTAGGAGCTATTAATAAAGGGATAGAAAATGAGATTGAAAATATCATAATGCCACTGTGCAAATCTCTGTACAGGTCTGGTTGCCTCATCTCAAAAAGGACAAGTTCAGAGAAAGGAAACAAAGATGACCAGTGGTATGGAATGGCTCCCATACGAGGAGAGACTTAAAAAGATTAGGCCTGCTCGTCTTAGAAAAGAGGTGACTAAGGGATGATAGAGGCCTATACAATCATGAAGGGTGCCAAAAAAGTGAATAGACAAGTGTTGTTTTCCCTTTCCCACAATACAAATACCAGGGGTCACCAAGTGAAATGAATAGACAGAAGGTTGTGGAACTTGTTGCCATGGAATGTTGTGATGGCTACAAGTATAACTGGGTTTATAAAAAACAAACCAGATAAATTCATGAATAATAGGTCCATCAATGGCTATTACTCAAGATGGTCAGAAACCCTCCTAAACCTCTGACTGCTGAAAGCTAGGATAGGAAGAGGAGTGGATAACTCTAACTGCCCTGTTCTGTGCACTTCCCTGAAGCTCATACAGGCCACTATCAAAGACTGGATATTGGGTTTAGATGGATCATTTGTCTTACCCAGTATGGCAGTTCTTACATTCTCATTGTCCTCCTGCATTTTTCTGAGATCTCCATGCTTCTCTCTAGCTCAAATACCGTGATTTATCAACTCAAAATTATTACTCTCATCTCCTAATTTGCCATAATCCCTCTTCATTCATTTTCCTCCTTATTGATTGCTCTCTTCTTCTCTTTCCTATCTGCATTCAAGCTTATCTTGAGGAAATCCTGATCTATACAGTTTTTTGGGCTGTTTTAACTATTTTGGCTAGGGTATGATTGCAGATCTTTTAACTAAAAAATATTAAATCAGTACAACTTCTTGTGTGGATGCAGTTGTACCAGTAAAAAGGTGCCTTGTATTGGTACAGCTTTTCCTGCTAAATTTATGGGACTAAGCTATACTAATAGCAGCACCTTCATACTATACTCCTGCGGGAATTCTGTGCCACTGTGTGCATGCATAATTAATGAGCTGCACAATTTTAATTTTTTGCACAGAAAAAAGCTCTGCCCGGAAGTTGCTGCAGTTCTGCCTTTTGCCCACCAGAGGGCATTGTGCTGCTAGAACAGAGCAGCCTCCCAGGCAGCCCCAGCTGAAAATAAGGTTGGCTGGAAAATTGCTGCAGTTCCACCTTTTACCCACCAGAGGGCACTGTGACGATAGAACAGAGTAACAGCTCCTGGCCAGGTAGGGAAGAGAAAAAGCCTGCATTGTTCACCGCGGCTGTCCGGCGAGGTCAGGAGACCGGGGCTATGGGGAGACAGACAGCGTGGGGCTGCTGGGGAGTCAGATAGGGGCTTATAAGGGCTACCTGGGGGAGAACAAACTGGTAGGGGCTGAATGGGAATGGAGGTGTAGGGCCACAGGAGGGAGGAAGGTGCAGGGCCACATAGGGATAGAGGGGTGGCTGAGTGGGGGCACAGAGACACATGGGGACAGAGGGACGGGGTGCAGGGTCACATTGGGTTGTGTGGAGTGGGTGTCTGAATGGGGGTGGAGGGACACATAGGGATCGGGGGTGCACGGATGCTTGGGGACAGGGGCACATGTGCCTGACTAATGGGAGAGGCTAGGGGTCAGCTAGATTCTGCAGGGGGAAGCTCCCTAACAATGTCCTCCCTCAAAACCTGTTCCATACTTTTCCCACCCATATTCAACAACCCTCCAAGTTCACACCCAATCTCCTTCCCTCTTCCTCAGCTCCTCCATTACCCCGTCTCCCCAAGCCTTCTGAGGGATACAGGAAATACGGTTCTGTATTGTAGCTTAAAGAATTATTACTCAGAGTTCTGTATTAATATACCTAGTAAGGAATCTATTTGTCAAAAAACATTTCCTGAATTTTTGTTGTTGTCTGTATTGTTACAGGCAGAATGCTGACAGGTATTTTGAAATAAATTACCAAAAATAATTGAAACTGGTGTGATTATATTGTGTTGTTTTGATAAATAAAACATGCAGAATTTGAAGATATTGTGTGCAGAATTTTTAATTTTTTGACACAGAATTCCCCCAGGAGTAATATTAATTTAACTGCATCCATATTAGTATGATGTACTACCTTAATTATATCTATTTGAAACTCTCAACAAAGTGGTACAAAACTGTACAAACGAGTCCTGTTTCTCTCTGTTGCCTCATCTCCCTTCCCTGTTATCTCCAAGGTCTTCGAAGAAGCTGAATTTTTCCAGTGCCTTTGACTTGCTCTTCTGTCAAACTCCTCCAGTACTTTCTCATCTAAATGCTCTTTCACTCTGCTCCCTGCTTGTGGAATGGCATCCTCTTTTTCTCTAAGCATCCTCACTCATTCCTCCTTGAGATCCCTCCTGACGCCTTGATCCCTTCTTCCTTCCCCACTCTGAACTCTAGGGTACAGATGTGGGGACCTGCATGAAAAAACCCCTAAGCTTATTTTTACCAGCTTAGGTTAAAACTTCCCCAAGGTACAAACTATTTTACCTTTTGTCCCTGGACTTTATTGTTGCCACCACCAAGCATCTAACAAATATAACAGGGAAAGAACCCACTTGGAAACGTCTTTCCCCCCAAGCCCTATACCCCCTTTCCTGGGGAAGGCTTGATAAAAATCTTCACCAGTTTGCATAGGTGAACACAGACCCAAACCCTTGGATCTTAAGAACAAGGAAAAAGCAATCAGGTTCTTAAAAGAAGAATTTTAATTGAAGAAAAAGTAAAAGAATCACCTCTGTAAAATCAGGATGGTAAATACCTTACAGGGTAATCAGATTCAAAACATAGAGAATCTCTCTAGGCTAAACCTTAAGTTACAAAAAGACACAAACAGGAATATACATCCCATTCAGCACAACTTATCAGCCATTTAAACAAAAGAGAATCTAACACATATCTAACTAGATTGCTTACTGACTTTTTACAGGAGTTCTGACCTGCATTCCTGCTCTGGTCCCGGCAAAAGACAGACAGACAGAGAGAACCCTTTGTTTCCCCCCCCCTCCAGCTTTGAAAGTGTCTTGTCTCCTCATTGGTCTTTTTGGTCAGGTGCCAGCGAGGTTGTCTTAGCTTCTTAACCCTTTACAGGTGAAAGGGTTTTTCCTCTGGCTAGGAGAGATTTAAAGGTGTTTACCCTTCCCTTTATATTTATGACACACCTGCTTTGGTGGCTTGCTTTATTTCATTGACTTAAACTCCTATACTGCATCTGCTCTTTTGGCCTATTTCGATCTCTCTATACTTTCCTTTGTCTACTTTAAATGGTAAATTCTTGCAGGAAGGGATTTTTTTTAATAACTCTGTAAAGTTAGTGCTATGTAAGTGTTTGCTAATAAGTGTTTGGACTAGTCTGAAGTCCCAGTGCGCCTCACCCCATTTCTGAATGTTAATGTTCCAGAATTAATTGTACCATTCAATTAAATAATCAGTTCAGTTCTTTAATTTCACTTTTAGGTCAAGATGAAATCTTTTCTTCACAATTTCCTGTAGCAGTTATTCAAAAATATGCAGATCTTATTTTGGTTTCTTAGCACTCTTTAGATGGATATTACATGACCATGACAGAATACCTATTATTTGTACTTCACTAGTTGAACTACTCAGGCCTTTCTATGATACCAAACTGCATTATGGGAGTTTTGAAACATCAATTTAAAATTCTGCAAATACTTGACAGTGAAGAGATGGATACTGCATTAACAAGCGACTGGCTGGGTCTCTGATCAAATTGCCACTTAATGTGGGCCTCTAGCTATATTTTTAACACTACTAATTGGTCAGAATACTTGGGTTTGGAGCAGGTAATCTTAAACTACCAAATATGCTTTCTGATTTTCAACATTGCCTTTCTAAACCAATTCATCCAAAAAGATAGATTGTAACTCGTCTGGCTGATGCTGACATGTTTTGCCTTGTTCTGAATGCATGCTATGAAGTGAGCTGTAGCTCACGAAAGCTTATGCTCAAATAAATGTGTTAGTCTCTAAGGTGCCACAAGTCCTCCTTTTCTTTTTGCGAATACAGACTAACACGGCTGCTACTCTGAAACTTAGCTTTACCAGTGGCTAGTAATGTCTGTGTGATTTGTGGAGCAGCTTGTTGCAGTGATAAAGATCTGTCAGTTCTAAAATACAGATTGTTTCTGCTATCTATGCTTCAGTGTATGTTTTTTAGCGTTTCTAAGGATTTCTGTCCAAAAACTTTAAAGCAGAAAGCAAAATAATAAAACTCCTCACATAACAGGCTTCTCTATCGACACACCATGGATGGCTACTACTTGTCGTTCTTTGGGGTTAATTTTTAATCAAACTTACAGAGGACACCAAAAGTGGAAGGTGATCAAATTATACTGTAAAATAGTCAGAACAGTTTAGAGCAGAAACTGCTCCTCCTCATCCTGCAGGATAGTGACTGCAATGTCACCATACATCCATGACCTGTAGGCTTTATTACTGTAACACATTCTACTTCAGAATAACCTTGATGTGGGTTTTTTTTTTGTTTTTAAAGCAGCCTGTCAGATTTGCAACACAGGATCCAGAGTACATCACCACCACAATGTTTTCATCTCTTCTTTGGCTTCTTGTATATCAGATTCCATATTTCAGAACTCATCTTTGAATCCATGAGAGAGCCTCTGACTGGCTCTTCAATAACCTGGAACTATCTCTCAGAAACTGCTGCCTGGGTCACCTGTGACCAACTGAAAAAAAAAATGAGCTGGTCAACCTAAAGCGTGGAATTTGTGTGTGTGTAAGACATGGAGCTTTCTCAGCAACTGGCCCATGACTGGAACTCTTACCTGGAAGATACTGAAATAGCCATGAACTTCAGTTCCTTCAGAGCAAAGTGTAAAACTCCCTTCAGTCTAACCTTCCCTCAGTAACTGCACCAAAACCAGATATTACAAAACAAAACTCCCAATGAAATGGGGACAAGAGTGCTCATCTTGTTCTTACTTAATAGTGCAGTGATGGGTGTGGTATAAGAATTTAGAACTAATAAATGTAGAGGATCCACATCTATGGAAGGGAAACAAACAGCTCTGAAATTGGGAAGTAACGAAGCAGCTGCACCCATTGCATTAAAGTTTTTCTACTTAATACTGTCCTTCCTGTACTCCTTTTCTACTCTTGCAGTTAATGGACTAATTAGCTCCTCCAGCCCAGGCTGATCTAGTAATTAGTCATTTCTTCCCTCGATTAGGCCCTCTCTGAGGGAACTGATTGGATTTACAGTGATCAGAGTGCTGGTTCAGTTGCTTGTTCTCAGCACTCTGTCCCAGTCAGACTGGATTTGCCCAGTCTGTATATTCCATAGACTGATCCTCTCAACTGAGAATGCTTTGTCCCCAGCTCTCATACTTCATCTTGGTCTTCGTCTGAATTGTTCCAGAAGAGCACAACTATTTTGACAGAAATTCTGTCTTTCATATAGCTTGTTATTGATCCATTATCATTATTTATTTTATTATTTAAGTACTTAAACAGTTCAGGCAGGAACTCTGCCAGCCACCTACAAAATAGTTCCTTTCATCCCTTAATCATTCCAATAAACATACTCCTAAACCCTTTCCAAAAACCAAATCCAGTAATTGTTTTGTAGATTAGGACCCCAGGCCTCAAACTACAATTTGAAACTGACTGCTTACAAACTGAGACATTAAAATACACAAGTGTCACAGCACACTATTGCTAAAAAATTGCTTACTTTCTCATTTATACCATATAATTGATAAAATAAATCAATTGGAATATAAATATTGTACTTACATTTCAGTGTATAGTGTCTAGATTTTTTTTTTTGATTCACTGGCAACTCTGAACATTTTTAAAGAAGTCATTTTGTGAATCTAAGTTTTAAAAAAAGAAGTCTTTCAAGCACTTTTTAACACTTTTTGAATTGAAGGAAATTTCTAAGTGAACCATTTTGATTCAGAATAGACACTTTTAAAATGAAGCGTTTGAAAACTAAACATTTATGTTTCTTTGCATTTTTAGTCCCCCCCCCCCCCCCCCCCGTGAAACTGACACAAATTTGCTCTGCCTTCTGTGATGTCTCTGAAAGTTCTTCAAAGCATTTTCATTTGCCAATAAGCATTACCCTGGTCTTACCAGGGGTTCAGTTTGACCCAGATACTCTTCAGTCAGGTGTACTTTTTTTAGGCATTCTGACAGGTTGTTAGTGGTGATAAATAACTTTCATAAATCTCCTGTTATGTCTCTTACCCAGAATAGACTTTAGGGAGCATCCGGAAATGAAGCGCATTTCTTCAACTGGTACTTAAATTGATGAGCAGGGAGTTGGTCTGAAGATTCTGTTGAAGGTGCTGCTGTCACAGACCAGCCAATCTTCTGCTGGGAAGCTCTTTTGCTCCGTTACTAGTAAAGCAACTCAAGTCACTTTCAGTCATGAAGTAGAGGGTTTGGTGGTGGTGGTTTAATTATTTCAAAGTGCATAAGTTATACTGCCATACTAATATCTCTCTGAAAGACTAGTTTTCGATACTAGAATGATGTGGGGGCAGGAGGGGAGGAAATACAGAAAATATAAAGGGAAAAACATAAGGGGGAAAAGGGATAACTAAGCGTATGACTTTCCGTTATCTTTTTTCTTAAAATCCATTTGTTCCTATCTTAAGTAATATCATGCATGAAACTGCTAATACCCAACTTTGTGGCACTGTACCAAATTCAATTTGAGGCCAGACTTAATAAACTCTCTAGCTTGTGCACTTTAAAAATGAGCCAGTTTTTTATTACTTGGCTTACTGTAGTGAAAATGAAGGAAATTGTCCTGATTTTTCTAGAGCAGTGGTTCTCAAACTATGGGTCGGGACCCTAAAGTGCATCACAACCCCATTTTAACGGGGTTGCCAGGGCTGTCTTAAACTTGTTGGGGCCTGGGGCCAAGCCTGAACCCACCAAGCTTGAAGGCTTCAGCCCTGAGTAGCAGGGCTCAAGTTACAGGCCCCTTGCTTCGGGTTGAAGCCCTTGGCATTTGGCTTTGGCTTCCCAGCCCAGAGTAGTGGAGTTTGGGGTCCCTTCCTCCCCCAGTGGCAGGACTGGGGCAGGCTCAGGCTTCAGTCCCCCCTCCTGGGGTTGTGTAGTAATTTTTGTTGTCAGAAGGGGGTCGTGGTGAAATGAAGTTTGAGAACCCCTGTTCTAGAGCAACATTTCTTATACTTCAAATGCTGCTGTTTCAAGTCCAAGTCCTTTTTACAAGGATGAGTTTTAATGGTGTGTTTGGAGAAGAATTAAGGTAGTCGAATACTTTTAGATGAATGGTTTAAAAATTCTCAGATTTGCTGAATGTAAGAGCTTGTCTACATGGTGCAGTAGCTATTGCACAAAAACTTCTTCGCATTAGCTCCATGTGCGGACACTTATTCAATACTGCGTGTCCACATGGGATGCTAGTGCAGAATAGCTTTTGCACTTTAAATTCAGACCCGAGTTTATTTTGCAGTTGCTCCCCTGTGAGGACAAGCTCTGAGAAATCCAGTCACACAGAAGTTTGGGACTTCCACATATATAATTGTAGGTTTAACTGGCATTTTTTTAAACGTGAAGAACGAAGGGGACTCTTCCTGTAGCTTGGACTATCTTTGAAAGTGAAGCCGTTCTTCAAATACAGACTTAGTGGTTTGGGATACTGTATTTCTTCCAACATCTGATTTAAAACCTATAATCCAAACTTCTGAAGGAACAACTTGCTAAATGTGAACAGGCCTCTTCTTTATTTATTTATTTTTTTCTCCAATGAAAAAAAAATTCTGCAGTTACGTGTGCAGTCTTTGAAAAGCTGCTGGTGTGCACATGTAGCCATGACCTGGCACAATTCTGATGTTTTTATTCTCTTGTATCCTATTTTATCTTTTTCTTGTTTCTGTTTGCTCATGTTTTTCTTCCCTGGGTGTCCAAATGTATAACAGAAAGCTACGTACCCCTGTGGATAGGGTGGGTATTCTGTTGTTGGCTTTGTGGTTTTAGGCTGCTTGGAATTCTTATGGCTCAGCTAACTGTTGAGAAGCAGAAAACATTTGGACTAGTGGGGTATTGCCAGAGCACGTATCCATGAGCTCTTTCTACAGCCCTTCTCAATCAAGGTTCACGGCCTGAGCAAAGTGTGGCCCAAGATACTTGCATTTGAATGTAAGAAGGTAGACCCAGGGCGCACATGCTTGGTGTAGTACAGATCACTGTTAACACCTCATCCAGTTCTTAGCTCTTTTCATTGACTACCCATTGAAGAGAATCCAGTTCAAAGTGTGTCCTGATGTTTAAGGCCTTCTGTAGAATTCACCCTAGTTACGGGATAAATTGTCTCTACCATGACAATCATGTTCCACTGGAACCAGAACTGTCCATGAAAGGATAGAGGCTCATGAGTGCAACATAGAGCTTTCACAGGAACTAGACCTAGACCTATGGAACTTATGTTTGGAAGAGATAATAATGGCAACAGACCTTGCCATTTTTTTTAGAACGCAATGCAATCTTTTTTAAATCTGGCTTTGTTTCAGTAATTTTTTTCCACGTTCAGCCCCCTCCTTCTCTAAATAAACTCATCAAGCTATCTCTCCTACATATTGGAATTTTGGGTAGTGTATTCTTTAATTCTACTTCATAGTGGGCATTGGCATTTAAATCATAATAGATAATACCAAAATATACAGTTACAAAAGCATCTTTCACATTTCATTTTATGGAACATATGGTGCTTAACATAAGAATGGCCATACTGGGTCAGACCAAAGGTCCATCCAGCCCAGTATCCTGTCTACCGGTGCCCGGTATGCCCGGTGCCCCAGAGGGAGTGAACCTAACAGGTAATGATCAAGGGATCTCTCTCCTGCCATCCATCTCCACTCTCTGACAAGCAGAGGCTAGGGACACCATTCCTTACCCATCCTGGCTAATAGCCATTAATGGACTTAACCTCCATGAATTTATCCAGTTCTCTTTTAAACCCTGTTATAGTCCTAGCCTTCACAACCTCCTCAGGCAAGGAGTTCCACAGGTTGACTGTGCGCTGTGTAAAGAAGAACTTCCTTTTATTTGTTTTAAGCCCATTAATTTCATTTGGTGGCCCCTAGTTCTTATATTATGGGAACAAGTAAATAACTTCTCCTTATTCACTTTCTCCACACCACTCATGATTTTATATACCTCTATCATATCCCCCCTTAGTGTCCTCTTTTCCAAGCTGAAAAGTCCTAGCTTCTTTAATCTCTCCTCATATGGGACCCATTCCAAACCCCTAATCATTTTAGTTGCCCTTTTCTGAACCTTTTCTAATGCCAGTGTATCCTTTTTTGAGAGGAGGGGACCACATCTGTACGCAGTATTCAAGATGTGGGCATACCATGGATTTATATAAGGGCAATAAGATATTCTCCGTCTTATTCTCTATCCCTTTTTTAATGATTCCTAACATCCCGTTTGCTTTTTTGACTGCCGCTGCACACTGCGTGGGCTTCTTCAGAGAACTATCCACGATGACTCCAAGATCTTGCTCCTGATTAGCTGTAGTTAAATTAGCCCCCATCATATTGTATGTGTAGTTGGGGTTATTTTTTCCAGTGTGCATTACTTTACATTTATCCACATTAAATTTCATTTGCCATTTTGTTGCCCAATCACTTAGTTTTGTGAGATCTTTTTGAAGTTCTTCACAGTCTGCTTTGGTCTTGACTATCTTGAGAAGTTTAGTATGGTCTGCAAACATTGCCACCTCACTGTTTACCCCTTTCTCCCGATCATTTATGAATAAGTTGAATAGGATTGGTTCTAGAACTGACCCTTGGGGAACACCACTAGTTACCCCTCTCCACTCTGAAAATTTACCATTTATTCCTACCCTTTGTTCCCTGTCTTTTAACCAGTTCTCAGTCCATGAAAGGATCTTCCTTCTTATCCCATGACAGCTTAATTTACGTAAGAGCCTTTGGTGAGGGACCTTGTCAAAGGCTTTATGGAAATCTAAGTACACTATGTCCCCTGGATCCCCCTTGTCCACATGTTTGACCTCCTCAAAGAACTGTAATAGATTAGTAAGACATGATCTCCCTTTACAGAAACCATGTTTGTTGAGTTTTGCGCAACAATTTATGTTCTTCTATGTGTCTGACAATTTTAGACTTTCCGGTATGTAATTGCCAGGATCACCTCTAGAGTCCTTCTTAAATATTGGCTTTACATTAACTATCTTCCAGTCATTGGGTACAGTAGCTGATTTAAAGGACAGGTTACAAACCATAGTTAATAGTTCTTATGGAATAGCTTATTCTTCTTAGACTGTGTAGTAAGCTGAAGTGTGTTTGGTATGGAATCAAGTACTAGAATTAGCTTAAGGTCTTTTGAAATTCAAAAAAATTCCCAAAAATTCTTTCCCTTGACTAACTCTATCAAGCACTGTTTGTGTAAATACCAAAATCCACGTTGAATTCATATGCAAAAACTGTTGTTGGACGCTGTACAGTGGTATTGTATTTCATAGTTCACATTTTGGGATGCGTAGCATATTGCCACTGAACAGAAAGAGTGGATGATCCAAAAGCTTATTTTTGTGGTGGTGTCTGTTTCCTATTGCATTACTGTAATCATGCCTCAGTGGGTCACAACTGAGAATGCCAAACTCGGGACAAACAGCTGAGAAACAGGGCAAACACAACCCAAAACTGGTAGTTATTCTTCCATAAAATATACCAAACCAGCAACAAAAGTAAACTTCTGCTTCACCATACTGGCTAACAAGAAGTCATAAAAACAGTTTCCTTAGGCATTCCAGTTCTTATATTCTTACCACCAAAACCATTGGATTTAAAGGGGAGTGATTCTGTACAACCAGTCTGATCACATAAAAGGTTCTCCTGATCCTAAAGGACCAGCCATACACACAGGTCAATATATAACTCAGATCTTGCCCAAAAATCACGCTGATGCCAATCCTTTAGTATCTAGAATCTAAAGGTTTATTCATAAGAAGAAAAGGTGAGAGTTAAACTTGGTTAAAAGAATCAAATACATACAATAAATGCAGAGTTCTTGGTTAAGGCTTGTAGCAGTGATGGAATAAACTGCTGGCTTAAGTCAAGTCTCTGGCTGCTTCCAAATCATTGGAAGGTCCTCAATTCCTTAGTTAGAATGCTCCCATTAATATAAGTTCATAGTCCAGAGGCAGGATAGAGGCAAAATGGAGGTATTTCCAGGCCCTTTATGTCTTCTGCAATGTGGAGGGAAACCCATTGTTTTAAACAAAGCCCTCCGCACAGCTAGTGGAAAATTACAGGTGATAAGATAGTGTTTGGAGTCACATGGGCAAGTCACATGTCCATGCATGAAGGTTTGGACGCAGTAGAAGCCATTACCTATACCTCAAATAGCATGTTTGCAGGACAGTCCATTCAGTGTAGATGGGCATCTCCCATGGTCCATTGTCAGTTAAGTGTTTCTTGATGAGCCACTTAATTTGAATAGTCCCTCCAAGATGTGCTGGCTAACCACCTTGTGGGCATTACCCCAGGAGCAAACATTTGAAATCCGGGTGTAGAGCCAATATTCATAACTTCAATTACAAAAAATGATATATGCATACAGATAGCAAATTATAACCTTTTCATAGACCTCTTACATGCCACATTTTGTACAAGATTTGTTGCAAATACATAAGGGTGGTTGCAACAATGATCTATGTGGTCATATTTTAATCAGATAATGTCACAATTGCATAAACACCTTAAGTGTGAATATCATGTGTATTTACTCATACTTGAAATAGTTATTTGCAGTGGTGGTGTTGCTGTTTTTGATCCCAGGATATGAGAGGGACAAGGTAGGTGAGGTAATATATTATATTGGACCAAATTCTATTGGTGAATGGTACAAGCTTTTGAGCTACACAGAGCTTTTCTTCTGAAGTAGACATGGGATGTCACATTCTTCAAAAGAGCAGCTTTGCATTGCTCTAAAGTTTGTACTGTCCATCAACAGAAGTTGGTCCAATAAAACATATTCCCTCACCTATCTAGTTTCTCAAGCAATAATTAATCAAAGAACAATTTGGTTAATGGAAGTGCAGGGTGGATGTAGCTTTTACTACTTGTCTTTTATCCTTACTGCCACGCCATCTGGAACTGCTCCTTAAGGAAGATCCATTTTGCTATTTCAAGGACCCTTGATGTGGGATGTCACATTTGCTGGTAGTCTCCATAACGAAGACAGAATCTTTGTTATAGAGAATCTCAGGCAATAACTTTTTCCACGAGTCAGTCTAATTAATCTTAAATAAAAGGAAAGCAGCATTTATCAGCACTCTGCATAACTTTTGAAAAGTTAGTTTGTTTCTAGAAGTATCTAGAATATCAATTTGTTTTTCCAGTAAGGCAGAAGAAGTTCTTCAGGTCCTCAGTGGAGAAGCATATTTGGTTATTGGGGAAATTATGGTTCTTTGATGCAGCTTTTCTTCTACATGTTTGTCACGTGTTTGAGTCATAGGTACTAGAGCGTCAAATACTCTGAGAGTATGTATGTTGGGGGAGAGGGGGATTATTACATCACCTCTTAGGCCTTATCTACACGATGACTTTCCACCTCATGCTGCTGCTAGGTGCAAAGCCACCCATGCCATTAACGAGTTAGTGGTAATGTAGAATGTCTAGCATCCTGCAGTGCCACTAAGAACAAAATGAGGGAAAAATGGTAAATTTGATCCCTGAGGCAGGGGATTATGGGTTTAAGTAAAAGAAATCCATAATGGAGAAGTATCCATATTTCCTGGGTATCCTACTGCTGTGTGACTCCAGGATAACTACCTAAGTGTGCCAGAAGGAACTTCTGAAAATAAAGTCAGGTAGGATGCTAGGTTTATACATAAAGTTATACTGGACAAAGACAGACAGAAAAGCTGCTGTATGTTGATCTGTATAATTGATTAAGCTTACTGTGTCATAACTATCTACTAAATTATAGGTCCAGCTATAATGTGTACAGAGCAATAATTAGGTTTCACGTGTTTGGTATCGGTTAGTTCTCCAGGTGTACACATCCGCGATTAAAAAACGTAGGCAGCATCTGAATTTCTAAACTAAATTTCTAAAGTTAAAGCAGCTTCCTTATCAAAACAAATAAGGGCACAGTCCATTTTTTTTATTCCACCCTTTTTAGGGGTCATCTTTGCTCTTTCCACATTCTCCAAAAATGAAACAAACAAACAAAAAAAAACCAAAACACCTTGATTTTTACAATGGAATTAAAAGCTATGAAAAGTAGGTCCTGGAGCACGACTGGAGGTCAAGTTGTATAGGGTTAACTGCATACATTGAATCTAATATGAGTCACCTTATTATACAGGCATAACTTTGAAAATCTGAGCACGTGAAGTACAGAATCTTTGACTATTCAATTGCTGCAATAAAACTTTGAAGTAACGTACAGCAGTAGTGCTACAAGACAAACTTGTGTAAGGTTATATTATGAAGTGACTGTTTAAGTCTTTTACCTTTGCTGTTTCTGTAAACTGTACACAGACTACCACTAAACGAATAGTTCAATCTTTTAAAAAAGCTTCAGTTTTTAAAAATCTGCATGGAAACTCGGTACCTCTGCTTAATGCCCTTGTTAAAACTGTTTCGAAGCTAATTCTTTTATTGGATTCTTCATTGTAGAGAACTTATGCAGTGAAGTTCTGATTCTATCCAGGTGGTTCTTTCTTGATGAAGATCAGAAACTGGTAATTTGTGTGGAGAGCATGCAGTGATTGACTTTCTCTCCCTCTCCCTCTCCCCCTCCCCCCACCCCCCCAACTGCATCATATGGACTGACTTCCTGCATGGAGAGGTTTTTTTTGAGTGACTTAATTTGAAATGAAAAATAAATCTTACCTGTATGAACTGTCTTGCAAACATTGCAATATGAAGTGATCAGATACACATATGCTGAACTTTGACAGACTAATATTTGTACTGTTAAAACTTTTTTTTTGTTTTTAATGTTCACAATTAAAGATCCTAACCTGTGCTTTTGTACATATTATAACTAACTTACTACTGCATAGTGCTATTGGAGCATGGTACCTAGTTATGACAAATGTTTCATATCAAACGCTAAGAGTGTGAAGTCTTGTTATGAACTACAGTTTTATAAACTAACCAATTTATTTGAGCATAAGCTTTCATGAGCTACAGCTCACTTCAGCTAAGTGCTCTTTTAAATATAGGATGGTGATTTGCTTTGAGGGGAGAAGAAAGGAATTCGAGTTGACCAGAATTCGAGTTATTCAAAATTAGCATGATTACTGGTCCACACCTAGCTAGAAATCTACCATACCGTCTTCCATGCTTAGTACTGTGAAAAGATGTGGACAGTAGTTGGAAAATCTGCTCATGGAAATTGTTTTCTGTTAAATGAACTTTTAAGGATTAATGCAGAGAAGTGATACTTTCTATTATGGATAAGATGAATGCTTAAGGGTGTCTGTTTTAAAAGTTTGGATGCCTAAGTAGAGTATATGAAGCCAGATTTAGACTTCTAATTTGTCTAACTAGCTTCTACAACTCCCGTTTGAACTCAGTAATTGCTTCAGGTTCTTAATGTTTTTGAGAATCAGATTGTTTTAATGAAGTACCAAACTTGAAGCTCCCAACTTCAGAAATGTTGTCAAAAGCTTTTAGAATGCCTTTTGAATGTCTCCATGATCTTTGTAATTTTTTTATGCTCACAACATAGTACAGGGATAATTGAAGTGTAGCCATTAGAATTTCTTTTCGTTACAGGTAACTCTTTCAAACCATGAAAGAAATTCAGTCCAGCAAAAGAACATCTCAGCTGGCTTCTCTCCCATAGTTTTAATTGGAACATATAGCTAAACATGATGATAGGAAGTACACTACAGAGTGTATAGAACAAGGAGGGAAATATTTTCCCTCGAAGAATCATGGCGTTAATTAATCAGAAGTTGAAAACTTTTAATCCTTGGTAACTAGAGATTGCCGTTTAAGGTGCCCAGCACACCCTCTACATTCACTTGAGGAACACCTTACAGTATCTCTTTTTATATTTAGTCTGTGCTTATATTCACACCCATTCCCATGGTATCTTAATCATTTCCCTAGCGTAAGACTGAAGCCACATCACTAGAGCTAGTAGAAAAATGTCTACAGGAATGTGTCAGTTTTGTCACCTCATCTGATAGAAACCAGGCAGGTTTTCTGGCAGCCCTCTCTGGAGGGTTGCCACAGATCTGAAAGCCTGGAGACCTGTTGGAGCCATAGCAGTCAGGGCTTCTTTGTTCCACTCTCCAAGTCGCAGGGCTTCAGAGTCTTCAGCCAGCTCAGTGATCCTCTTCAACCTCATTTTGATGTATGTATTTTTTTAAAAAAAAATCTTAATTCCCATTCCATTGGAAGATTTGAGATTTTGTTCTGATGCAGAAAGAATTTTTTTTTTCTTCCAGAATTTCCTGCTGAAGGGGAATTCCAGGTTCCAACCAGCCCTACATACATCTAGATACACATCATGACTACTGCTTTGAGTAGATACAGTTGTGTATTCCACTTAGGAATGTGCATGCCCAGTACACTGGAGCTGGAGAAATTTGCCTGTAAGTAGAGGGGTGTCACTTGCATCTCATTGCCACATTCCCCCCCGGCTCAATCAGGCAGCACCACCCCAACACACCCTCAGTTCCTTTTTACTGCTCGTGGCTAGAGTTGGAGTTCTGTGGTCTAAACCTCACAACTAGTTCCTTTCCTCCCCCCCCCGCCCCATTGTGTATAGTTAGCACTACCCTCCATGTTTAGTGTAGTGTTAATTGTAGTAATTTTCCTTGGTGATGCCTTCACCGGGGTTTAAATGTTGTCCTTCGTTTGGGGGAGCAAACCCCACGTGCAGTGCTTGCTCTGTTTTGGCGAGGGCCATGTGAAGGAGCTTTGCGTGATCTGCATATCACTTAAGAAATAGACTCATGTGGCCTCGGGACCTTTATCTGAAGCAGCAACTGTTTGGATAGGCCATGCGGCCTTCTTCAGTACCAAAGCCCTCGCTGGATTGGAGATTACCCTGGGACTCTGAGGGTGCTGCTGCTTCACATTCTAGAGCAGGTGCCTCTCTGAAGAAACAGGAGCTGTTTTCCATCAACTGTGCTGAGGAAAAGGTCACAGAAGACCCAATTAAGACTCCTCTTGGTCTTGGAGTGATTTTTCTGCCTCCCCAGAAAAGCATGGAGTGGCATGGAGTTGATGCTGGCATCCAGGATGTTGTGGGTACCTTTAACCCTTCCTTGGTACCAAGTAGGGAGGTTAGAAACCCTGAACCACCGACTCTTGTTCCAGCTTCTGGACTCAACGGATGTCTGGTACTGATGAGGGAGAAGCCAGGTTCATGTCCACCCCCAAGGATAGGAACTCTGAATGATTGGACCTCATGGATAGGAAGATTTATAGCTCTTCCTTACAGATGTGAATTGCTAACCAGGAAGCCTTGCTGTCCAAGTAAGACTTCAGCTGGATAGCTGGGTCAAATTTTGCAGACCAGCTGCCCAAAGCTTTACAAGAGGGATTTTGGGTATTTGTCACTGAGGGTTGCTTGGTAGCTAAGACATCCTTGCAGTCCACACTAGACATCGTGGCCTCTGCAGTTTCCATGACTGGGGCTTCCTGTCTATGGAATTCAGGCATTGCCCCCGCTGTCCAGCAAGCCATTGAGGATTTGCCCTTTGACAGCCAAAAACAGCTCTCAAATTAAACTTATGAGACTCTGCTGTCCTTCAAGGGCTATCATGTGGTCCTTGGGAGTGTATGCTCTGGTACCACTATGATGTTCAACGGCGGTGGCAGCAGTATCATCATCAGTGCATGCTTGGACTGCCTTTCCCTCCCCTGAGGCAATGCGACTACCCCAGAAAGAGTGATAGATCCCACAGAAGAAAGCAGTTGGGCTTGAGGTTCAGACAGTCCAAGCACCCATTTTGACTCTTTGGTCCAGAGTACTGTTGTAGTTTGTTGCTCCTCTCACCTCATCTATGCCCTTTGGGGAAAGGCTAGCCTTCTTTCACAATCCTTTGGGCTCTGTCACAACCAATAGCTGGATCCAAAGCACTGTTTTATCAGTTATGCTGTCAGTTTCCTCTTCACACCTCCTCCCCATCTTTCCTCCCCGTCTCTCTTTAGGGACCCCTCTCATGAGATATTGCTCCTCAAGCAGGTCCGTTTTCTTCTGGCTTTGGGAGCGGTGGGGAAGGTACTTCCAGTATCCAAATCCAAGGGAGGCATAAGACCCATCCTCAACCTTTGCAGCCTCAACAAATCTATCAGGCACAGGATGTTCTGAATGGTCACTCCATTGACTGTCCTCCCTGCATGGTCTCAAAATGATGGGTTTGCTGCTCTGGACCCCTACTTTCATATGGCGATTTTGCCTAGCCAGAGAAAGTTCCTTGAGTTTCTTGTGGTGGAACACCCCAAGAGTTTTTACTAAATGCATGGTGATTGTTACGGTGTATCTCACAAAGAGGAGATTTCACATCTTCCCAGATCTGGATGTTTGGTTACCGAGGGGCAGATGCAGAGGGGAAGTTCTTGCTCATGATGGCACCACACTGAACTTCTTCGACCCATCTGTGTCTCATCCTACACAGTGGAAAGTCAATGTTGGCTCCCACTCAAAATATTGAATTCACTGGGGCACTGTGTTAAATTTTTAGGGATGTAAAATGTTAACCAGTAAGCATTAGTCTTACCAGTTAGCCGGCTGTCAGGGTTCCCTCCCCACTCTGAACTCTAGAGTACAGACGTGGGGACCCACATGGAAGACCCCCTAAACTTATTTCTACCCCCTTAGGTTAAAAACTTCCCCAAGGCACAAATCTCTACTTGTCCTTGGACTGAGGTATGCTGTCACCACCAAGTGATTTAACAAAGAACCAGGGAAAAGGACCACTTGGAGTTCCTCTTCCCCCAGCAATCCCCCCCAAGCCCTTACACCCCATTTCCTGGGGAGGCTTGAGAATAATATGCTAACCAATTGGTTACAAAACGTTCCAAGACCCAAACCCCTGGGTCTTGGAACAATGGAAAAATCAGTCAGGTTCTTAAAAGAAAGATTTTATTTAAAAAAAGAAGAAAGGTAAAAATCCATCTCTGTAAAATCAGGATGGAAATACTTTACAGGGTATTCAGAGTCAAAACACAGAGGATTCCCCTCTGGGCAAAACCTTAAAGTTACAGAAAACAGGAATAAACCTCCCTCTTAGCACAGGGAAAATTCACAAGCAAAACAAAAAATAAACTAATCTGCCTTGTCTGGCCCTATACTGGTTGTAATATTGGAGACTTGGATTAGGATGGGTTGGAGAAGATGGATTTCTGTCTGGCCCCTCTCAGTCCCAAGAGAGAACGGCCACAGAAACGAAGAACCCAAAGCAAACCCTCTCTTCTCTCCCCCCTCCCCACCCCCCGAATTGAAAGTATCTTTTTGTCCCCATTGGTTCCTTTGGTCAGGTGCCAACCAGGTTATTTGAGCTTCTTAACCCTTTACAGGTAAGGAGGAATTTTAGGCTACCCTTATGGTTATGACACCTGCCTTAACGGTTAACCCCCACACCGTCCAGAGCAGTCCCGCATCGGCCCTTTACCGGCCAGCTGGCCCTTTAATTGGTTAACTGTTTCAATGAAATATTTTTTAATAGTTTAAACGGTTAACTTTTTAAATGGTATTTACATCCCTATTAGATTCCATGACATCAAGAGCATTTCTGCTGACTGACCATTTTCAAACCGTTCACCATCTTTGTCTCTGTTTGCAGCCTTCAGCCTTCCACAACAGTTCAGACATGTCTGAGGTTCTTGGACCACATGTCTGTTTGCACACAGGTGGTCCAGTTTACAAGGTTGTGCCTTCGCCCTCTTCAAATATGGCTTACTGTCCATCCTCTAGACAGGCTGGTTCGTCTCTATCCACTCGTCCTGGACTCCTTGCAGTGGTGGATGCATCCAGAGAATGTTTACCAAGGTTTCGATTGTCTGGATCTTGCCAGCCAAGCTGATTGTTAATGACTCTCCCTGATGGATGGCGAGGGGGGAGGGAGGGGCACCTGGGGTCACTGAAAGTACAGGGACAGGGGTTGGAGCAGGAGGCCTCACTACATATCAACTTCCTGGAACTTTGGGCCATGTACAGTGCATGTCACACTTTTTTCGGCACTGTGTCAGAGACTCGGTGGTTCACATACTCACTGAGAATACCACTGTGATGTATTATGTAAACAGGGGAGTGTGCTCCAGGTTGCTCTGCCTAGAGGAGAACATTACTCCGATAGCCATTCACTTACCTGGGATTCAGAATAATCTTGTGGACCATCTCACCAGGTATTTTTCCCTAAGTCACGGATGGCCCTTGAAGACAAGTGTCCTCTGGGACAACAAGAAATGTCATCTGTTCTGCTCTCGAGAGGGCCTCAGTCCAGGCTCTCTGTCCAAGGTTTTCTGTCTCAGTTGGTTCTTCTGAAATCCTTTTCCCCCAATCCAGGTCATACTCAAGCTCAAGTCTGGCTCATTCTTATTGACCCAGCCTAGCTGAGATGGTGGTTCTCTGATCTTCTCTTGCTGTCTATTCAGCCTCCCATACTGCTGCCTCTCCATCCTGACCTACTAATTCAAAATCACAGCTGCATCTGTGGGGCTTGGGGGCAACACCGCCTCATGTAGCCAGGGGAGGGAGTACAGGTAGGAGGCACGTGTGCCAGCCCTTTACGGGTACCGTTAGGCAATATTTCTGGCTCTGGTGTGCTGGGTGCGCACACACCTAAGTGGAACACACAGCGTCATCGCATCTTGAAGAACCAGTTATATTAAGTAGCTGTTTCTTCTATTAGAAAAATACTAACCATGAGTGTCAAACTACCTCTTTTAGAAACATGATAGGCAGCTTATAACCTTAATGTTCTACCATGGAGAGCTTGTGTGTGTGTGTGTGTGTGTATACACACACACACACACACACACACACTTACTATTTAAACTACTTTGAATAGGATAACAAAAATGTATCTTAGATCTGCTTCTGTTATGAAGCTGACTTGTACTTTGGGGTAAGAGACAATTAATATAGCTCAAATAAACTTAATTCTACATTGTCATACTTCATTGGATGAATTGAGCGGTAGCTCACGAAAGCTTATGCTCAAATAAATTGGTTAGTCTCTAAGGTGCCACAAGTACTCCTTTTCTTTTTGCAAATACAGACTAACACGGCTGTTACTCTGAAACCTATTTAAATTAAATTTGAAATTGACAGCCTATATTTGTTTAAACTCACGATGATCTATTAAAATAATTTAAATTAATTTTTTAAACAAATAAGTAGTACACTGGCTGAAATATTTAAAGAAAGTGAAACCACTGAACTAATGGAAGTTGCTGTGTACGCTCCGGGGACTAGAATTTGAAGTGCTAAACCAGCTTTTGACAACACCAGCCTCTCCTCCAGCTGCGGAGAGAGTATTTTCTTTATTTCAGTTTTATTTATTCAATGAGTTCAGTTCACTGACAAGTTGATTCAGAGTTAAGAAACTGATAGGTAATTGGAAAAAACAGTAAGGGTATTTTTGCCTTCTTCTATGCCTTCTTCTAAACAATAAGTAAAAACTAGGTGTGAGAGCATGAGATCTACTAGTTCTAAAATCTTCATGGCTCTGGTGACCAGAAAACCAACCTTCCACACAAACTTCCTCGTGGCTGGACTTTACAAAAACTAGACAAGCCATTTATAACACACACTTCGCTTCTCTACAAAAGAAAAAGGACACTAAACTATCTAAACTACTACATGCCACAAGGGGCTACAACAGTGGTTCCCTTAACCCACCCAGCAATATTGTTAATCTATCCAACTATACTCTTAGCCCAGCAGAAGAATCTGTCCTATCTCAGGGCCTCTCCTTCTGCCCCTCCACCCCCACAAACATGATACAGTTCTGTGGTGACCTAGAATCCTATTTTCGACGTCTCCAACTCAAGGAATATTTCCAACACACCTCTGAACAACATACTAACTCCCAGAGACCTTCCTACCAAAACTACAAAAAGAAGGATTCTGGGTGGACTCCTCCTGAAGGTCGAAACAACAGACTGGATTTCTACATAGAGTGCTTCCACCGATGTGCACGGGCTGAAATTGTGGAAAAGCAGCATCACTTGCCCCATAACCTCAGCCGTGCAGAACACAATGCCATCCACAGCCTCAGAAACAACTCTGACATCATAATCGAAAAGGCTGACAAAGGAGGTGCTGTCATCATGAATAGGTCGGAATATGAACAAGAGGCTGCTAGGCAGCTCTCCAACACCACTTTTTACAAGCCATTACCCTTTGATCCCACTGAGGGTTACCAAAAGAAACTACACCATTTGCTCAAGAAACTCCCTGAAAAAGCACAAGAACATATCTGCACAGACACACCCCTGGAACCCGGACCTGGGGTATTCTATCTGCTACCCAAGATCCATAAACCTGGAAATCCTGGATGCCCCATCATCTCAGGCATTGACACCCTGACAGCAGGATTGTCTGGCTATGTAGACTCCCTCCTCAGAGCCTAAGCTGCCAGCACTCCCAGCTGTCTTTGAGACACCACTGACTTCCTGAGGAAACTACAATCCATCGGTGATCTTCCTGAAAACACCATCCTGGCCGCTATGGATGTAGAAGCCCTCTACACCAACATTCCACACAAAGATGGACTACAAGCCATCAAGAACAGTATCCCCGATAATGTCACGGCAAACCGTGGCTGAACTTGGACTTTGTCCTCACCCATAACTGTTTCACATTTGGGGACAATGTATACCTTCAAATCAGCGGCACTGCTATGGGTACCTGCATGGCCTCACAGCATGCCAACATTTTTATGGCGGACTTAGAACAACGCTTCCTCAGCTCTTATCCCCTAATGCCCCTACTCTACTTGCGCTACGTTTGATGACGTCTTCATCATCTGGACCCATGGAAAAGAAGCCCTTGAGGAATTCCACCATGATTTCAACAATTTCCATCCCACCATCAACCTCAGCCTGGACCAGTCCACACAAGAGATCCACTTCCTGGACACTATGGTGCTAATAAGCGATGGTCACATAAACACTACCCTATACCGGAAACCTACTGACTGCTCTTCCTACCTACATGCCTCCGGCTTTCACCCAGACCACACCACCCGATCCATTGTCTACAGTCAAGCTCTACGATACAACCACATTTGCTCCAACCCCTCAGACAGAGACAAACACCTATAAGATCTCTATCAAGCATTCTTACAACTACAATACTCACCTGCTGAAGTGAAGAAAGATTGACAGAGCCAGAAGAGTACCCAGAAGTCACCTACTACAGGACAGGCCCAACAAAGAAAATAACAGAACACCACTAGCCATCACCTTCAGCCCCCAACTAAAACCTCTCTAATGCATCATCAAGGATCTACAACCTATCCTGAAGGACGACCCATCACTCTCACAAATCTTGGGAGACAGGCCAGTCCTTGCTTACAGACAGCCCCCAACCTGAAGCAAATACTCACCAGCAACCACACAACAGAACCACTCACCCAGGAACCTATCCTTGCTACAAAGCCCGTTGCCAACTGTGTCCACATATCTATTCAGGGGACACCATCATAGGGCCTAATCACAGTAGCCACACTATCAGAGGCTCTTTCACCTGCACATCTACCAATGTGATATATGCCATCATGTGCCAGCAATGCCCCTCTGCCATGTACATTGGTCAAACTCTACAGTCTCTACGTAAAAGAATAAATGAACACAAATGAGACGTCAAGAATTATAACATTCAAAAACCAGTCGGAGAACACTTCAATCCCTTTGGTCACTCGATTACAGACCTAAAAGTGGCAATTCTTCTTCAACAAAAAAACTTCAGAAACAGACTCCAACGAGAGACTGCTGAATTGGAATTAATTTGCAAACTGGTTACAATTTAACATAGGCTGGAATAGAGACTGGGAGTGGATGGGTCATTACCCAAAGAAAAACTATTTCCCCATGTTTATTCTCTTCCCCGCCCCCCCCCCCCCATTCCTCAGATGTTCTTGTTAACTGCTGGAAATGGCCCACCTTGATTATCACTACAAAAGGTTCTCCCCCCCCCCCCCCCCCGCCGCTCTCCTGCTGGTAATAGCTCACCTTTCCTGATCACTCTTGTTACAGTGTGTATGGTAACACCCATTGTTTCATGTTTTCTATGTATATAAATCTCCCCACTGTATTTTCCACTGAATGCATCCAATGAAGTGAGCTGTAGCTAAATTTGTTAGTCTCTAAGGTGCCACAAGTACTCCTTTTCTTTTTTCAGAAACTATCAGTTCAGGGAAGAAAACCTAAGAGAAAAAAGGAGCTGAGCGCTGGCATCTTTGGAGATAATATTAAAGGCACAATATCAAACTGTCTGAATTTGAACAATAGTAAGGGGCCCATATGGCCTCATCAGGAGCACATTAGGATCCTGAAAATTGTATGGAATCCTACAAAAAGTGGAAATATGGACAGATTGCTAAGGAGGAGTACAAAGAAATAGCACAAGCATGTAAGGAGAAAAATCAGAAAGGCTAAGGCACAAAATGAATTGCACCTAGAAAGGGACAGTAAGAAGTTCTTTACATAAATTAGAAGCAAGGGAAAAACACAAATTGTAGGTTCACTACTGAGCAAGGAAGGAGAGCTAATAATTAATAATATCAAGAAGGCTGAGATGTTTAATGCCTATTTTACTTCAGTCTTCACTAAAAAGATTAATGCTGATCATGTGTGTTCAACACAATATTAACAAGATGGAACGAACACAAGTCAGAATAAGGAAGGAACAGGTTTAAGAATATTTAGATGTATTCATTTGAAATTTTAAAATCTGCAACACAAGTTCTACTTTTGGGGGGTGAGGAGGAACACTGCAGTAGGCATCTTAATGTTTTGATGGAAATACTACCGTCAGGGTTTTTTTTTTAAATAACCTACCCATTAGGTTTTTACCTAATTAATAATTTTACCAAATTAATTAATCTACCAAATTAATAGATATTGATAGTGATAGAACACTCCCAAGATTATCACAGCTTTACACTGGCAAGGAAGTATTCTAGCTAAGAATGGCTAACGTATGACTAAGGGACATCATTTTCTTGTGTATATACAGAAAATAGCTGTAAAATTAATATATTGTTGCAAAACAATAATCCAGCAGAGCAGGATGGAAGATTCAGACATGTGACATAAAAAGTTGGTGGAAAGAATAGGATGCAGAGAGATTTTATTTTATTTTATTTTATTTTATTTTTATTTATTGGAGACAAGAGTCCACAAATAAGTATTGGTCTACCAAAGTGTTCAATTATGAAGGCTAGGTAGATGAAGTCTCTGTAAAAGTTGTCAGTTGCTTTGTTAACTTACTGAGTATTTGAGACCATAAATCTCTGAAATTTCTCTCCCATCTGCTAACTATCATTTTTCGTAGGAAAGACTTTAATGGAAAATCTACTTTAAAGTCAAATCAGAGAGGAGTGAGTTTTCTTTAGTTACCCTTTCTTGCATACCACTGTTATCTAATCTAACTAAGTTCTATATGTCCACCTTCTCTGAATCCTGATTAACCTTGTATGATAGCAGACTGAAAGCGTTGTACAAAACCACATAGTGCAGGGGTTCTCGCAACAAAAGAATTAGTGGCTTCAGAGTGCGACCCCCAACTCTTGCTGGTGGCCACTCTGACAGTTTTTCCTAAAATACTTCATTAACTTTAGGAAAAATAAATAAATATGCACATATACAGGTCCAAATCAGTGTAATTTATTTATGTAGGGTTTTTTGCAGACTCAATAATAAAAATAACATAGAGGTGTCTGTATTGTTTACTGGACCTAAACAGAATGGAAACACAAATGCAGTGCATTGCATGGTCTTATCTTTTGCGGGTTTTTTTTTCTTTTTTTGCTTGCTTTTTTTTAGTGACTTGCTAGCTAGTAAGTCTTGTTTCTATTAAGTGATATTTGTATGTTAATATCGCTTTTCACAGCAGCAGTCTTGCTAGCTAGGAGGCAGTGAAAAACTATATTAACAAACATGTGAAAAGTGATATTAACATAACAGACTTATTCAGTTCTGGTAAGCTGGAGGACAAATTAAGCCTTGGATGGGGAGGTGGTAGGGAAGCAGCGGGGGCCAGAGGCAATGGGGTGATGAGGCTGGACGGGGCCAGAGCCCGAAGTCCCACAGTCGTAAGATAGAGCCTGCTACCACATGGCCGGAGAACAGAGCCCGCCACCCCAGAGATGAAGCCAGAAGCCTGAACCCCACCACTCCTGGGAAGGTGGGGAACTCACACTGGCTGCCTGCTCCTTTGGCGTTTTTGGCTCCGCTGCTTCCCCCCAGCACCCCTCAATCACCGTCCAAGAGGCTGTGGCGTCAAGAAAAGCCCCTGGTGGATGCATTTGAGAAACACTGAGTCATGGTGTATCTTTATAGTTGTCAAAACAGCATTTTCAGGTATGCATGTGTGATAGACTATACATAGTAATTACCTTAACTGGCGCCCATTATATGGCCACTGTCTTCACCACCTATTCTGTGCCTTTTCCCTATCATTTGAATTCACTTCCTATTGTACTTGAATCACAAGTTGTATTCACTGAGCACTGCCAAGTCATAGTAGATGCCAAGTTTTTAAAATTTTTGTTTCGTTATGCCTTCTTTAAAAAAGGGCTTTGAAGAAATTTTTAGTTGGTGGATGGTTTGATTTTTAAAATTAGTTGGTTATGGTTTCTCTGTACATGTTTTAAAAGCCTTTTTGTGAATTACTATGATCATTTAATAAGCAGTATCATCCATTAACACCTTATTTTCCTCTCCAGTGTTGTGAATTATTTGAAGTTGTATTGTGGAGATTATGGTTTCTAATCAACAAAAGCAGTGCAAGTTTGCTTATATTCTGCAAGGTAGTAATACTGTATTTTCTGGTGCCATATCTGATGATTTTAAAGAATAAATTGTCATATCCCTGCCTATAGTATAGGCTCCACTATATCACCACTGTTGCTGGTAAATTACTTGTCTTGTTTTCTCAGCATAGGGAAAACATTGTGACCTAAAGAGAGCTTTTGAGGATGAAGGGCATTGAGGATTAAATATGTGGAATGTAGCATTGTCACAGTTATCTAATTTTTCTATCAGAGAACCACTGTGGGTGTTGGTCACCACTGAATCGGTTTAGTTTTAAATGGTAGCAGTCATGTGTAGGTTTTCAGAACTGAAAAAGAGGTGAAGGATGCCCCTATATTTGTTTGTGCCACATTATTTTAGAAATTTTAGGCTTATAGAGAGATTGTGTGGTTACTATTGGTAAAATCAGCATGGGCTTTGTAGGAAAATGCTCATTTAATAAGGAAAAAACCTCTTTGTGTGTATTTATGCTGCAGAGTTTAAGAAGTCATTTTGGGACAGAAGTCCATCTTCTTTCTTTTTTGCTAATGCAAAATGGCTGGTAGCTCTGACCCAAATTAAGAATGCTAGAGGCGAACTTGAGGTGCAGTTGAAAGGAGCGACTATCTGGGTTACTCAGTTCATATTTATTCTCTAATTCCTGGACGTTCTTAGTAGTCATGTTTTTTTCATTTGTAGTTATTTAGCTGTGTTTTATCCTTAATGTGGACAGCAACAAGTTTCAAAAAAACAATTTACTCAGGATGTTAGGAAAAAGTGTATGTGCCAACACAAAGCAAGTTTCTTGGGTGCAGGCTAGCTTGAAAATTGCTACACAGACAAACTCTGGGTCTAGACTTTGTTTTAGTTTATACTGCTGGATTTAATGCCCTTACAACTCGGGCATTGAGGCATGACTTATTACAAAAAATACAGCAGCACAGTTTGTTCTGTTTCATTTGCCTGGTATGTTTGGTGTTCAGGGATTAAGGGAGGAGAAAGGACCAACTATCCAGAATGCTTTGTTAAGAGGAGGGAGTAAATTTGATTGTCGTCAGCTCTGGATTTCCATATGAGAGCTTAAAAGCCTGTAGCTTGTGAAGATTGCTCTAAAAATAGCTTCGGTGAAGAGTTGGCAGTCAGGTCCAGTTTCAGGTTCTAGCTGAGTTAGCTTTATTAAACTTTTTTTTTGCCACTGTTGCAAGACTAGATTGAGGGTAACTCGTTCCTTGTTCCACCTTGGATATTGATTTTGGATTCCAATATACTTATTTTATCCATGGATAAGGAACACTAGTGCCATGGCTGAAGATTCAGGTACAATTCTAACCTTCGGCAGAAATGAAAAAAAATGCGTAATTGTACTTTGGCTGTGTCTGTCTTTTGTGCTCAACTGAATAAGGAGCATATTGTAGTATGTGGGTGTTTTGGATTCAGTTTACTATTTTGCTCTGCATCACAAACTGCTTTTATTTTTGTTGTTTAAATTAATTCTGAAGTAGAGATCTTTTTTTCCCTAGATTTTTATGGTAGGTGGTCAGTCATACTCAACATAGGTTTTTAGCATAGTATTCCTATTAAAATAGAAGGCTTTTTTTTACATGTGAAGGTTTCACTTGAACTTGCTTGCTTGCTTTATTTTATTTTATTTATTTATTTATTATTTATTTTATTTATTATTTATTTATTTAAAGTAGAGCACATTTCCAAACGTATTAAGAACCATAAGTAAATGAACAAATTTGTTCCCACATAACCTCTTTATTCATAGAAACCATTCATAACCAGTAGCTTAACATTTGTTATCGAGGAGTATTATGTAGTTCAAGACACTTATGGTATCTGTATAAAGACATATGGCAGGGTAAGCAAAGGCTTACCAGATATGGGAACTGACCTATTTTCTACATAGCTGATATGTGCGGAGAAAGGGCTTCAAAGTTGAATTAACTCCCTGGAATGAGTTCAAAACCAGAGTTAATATTCCTTAATGGTTAGCTAGCTTTTAGCTCTGACTCTGTGTATGTAAGTTTGCTTCTGTAAATGATGGATGAATCTTATAGTGAAGAATTTAACATTTTCTTTTTTTTTTTTTTTTAAATGGTTGCAAGTTAGAACAGATCTGTTTTGTTTGATTTCTGCATAGTAAAATTGTTCAAAGCACTTAAAGGTCGGGAGTCAAAGCTTGCAAATGGAAGCTACACTTGTAACAGATGATGTTTGTGTTGTAGGGTCTGATTCTGCGAGACTTGGATAAAACTGTTCTTTAGAAGTGGAAGTCTGCAGCAGTAATATTAGGTTACTTATTTAATTTAAAAAGCTATTATTTAGATGTCCTGTCTTGTTGCTCTGTGGTACACAGTCCTTTTTCCAGAGAGACAGTGGTAAAGAAAATGCCACGAGAGAAAAGAGTATAGAAAAGAAATGGAAGTATAAAATAGAATCATGCTATATTTGCTCATGCAAATACAAATAGTTTTCTTTACTATATCATATGATCTTTGTCACGACTTCTTTAAAACACCCATTTAATATAAACTGTTCTTACAAGTACATAATCACAATTATGTTTCATAAGAGTTGGATGTGTGGTGGTTTAGCTTATAAAATAGCATATTTATCTATGCTTTCCCTAAACATTCAGTAACTTCTTAGCCAGGGATTTTTTTCATATGATTTGTAATATTTGCTAAATATATTACACCTTGTTTATCGTTGCCTGCAACCTTCCAATGTGAATTTAACCACTAGTCACTAGTGTATTGAACTATACTCATGTGTCCGAGCATGAGGTTAAACTGTCCTAGTCTCTTTCTAAAGATTAGTGGAAACACCATACTAGGGGAAAGTTATGGTTAGAATGTCAAAGAAACAGAATTCTATACTTTATAAAGAAAAATCTGTGCTTCTAGGACCACTATTAATAGATTAATAGATTTTTTTTCTCCACTATAAATATTGCATCAGTAACAACTGAGCTGATGCGGCTGTTTTTGTGACTGTCTTTACTCTGCATATAAAGCAATAAATATGGTGAAGGGTTAGCTTAGTATGTCTGTGATCCTGACATCAAGCAGGGACTGGAAGCCCTTCTGCACTGACTTTCCCTCCCCTCCCACCGTTGCCATGTAAGTCAGCTAAAGAGGCCACCACTATCCCTACTTCCTCTACCCTTATCAGGGCTACTACCTTTTAGTGTGGCTTTTTGTGTGTGTTTTTTTGTTTTGTTTTTGTTTTAAACTTGTGATCATTTAGCATTTAGGTCTCATTTTGCCTAATTAATCCTATTAAAGATGGCAAACAAATATTTGACCTGGACTTTATATGATAATACTGATATTAAACACAAATCTTAATCACAGTACATTAGTGAGGCTTAAATATTCTTTGCATTTGAAAAATGTATAACGTATCTTTTTAATTCAGTAAAGATTTGGCCTAAACTATTTGGGTTAACTCTGTTGTCTGGCAACGTTTGAAAGGTTGAGTCATTACAATAACTTTGCTGCTGTATTGTCTGATTATAATACCCTTTTGTAAAGTTTTTACTTTTCCCTAGTGGGTTTGAAGTGCATGCACATCTAAATAATCACTAGTTCCTTTTCCTTCTAATTAATTGTACTGGCAGACTCCCTTCACCTGTGAGAAAATCCAGGAAAAAACTATATTCTGTTTTTATTCATTTTATTTGTGTTTTATAACATGGTGTGTGTTCTTTTAAAAAATGTAGTTAAACTTTTTTGGTGGTATTACTTTTATTTTTTTTTTAAAAATGAGTTTTCTTATTTCTAGCTGGATTTTTTTCATTGTAACTTTAAATGTAAATTTAATATCTCCAAGAAACATCGTGAAGGTTTGCAAGATTTACATTGGAAAGCAGGGACTACCTGTCTGATACTTCTGTGAGCAAGTGGGTGGGGAGTAGGAATAGCACTGGATCTGCCATTGCTTGCCAGCAAGAATTGTTGGCTAGGTAAACAGTAGGGAGTAAACTGCTGTATGAAAATGTTTGAAGTAACCTTTTCCCTAGAGCAAGGGGGAAACGGGAGAAATTTTGATGCTCTAAGTCACATTTCTTTCTCTGCCCTTAATAAAGGGAAGCTCATACCAGATTGTAATTTTATAGTTTAGCCCTGTGAGTTGGGTACATAATATACTAACTCTGTTTTTAACATGAAGGCTTTAGAAACTTTTGGCAAATGGATACAATTAATCTCGCTGCTATTCATTTGCCTCGTCCTTTTTGAGCAGTAGAGAAGGGAACAACAAGGTGGCTGCGTTGCAGATCAAAACCCGTAATGTGTTCTAGCATTTGAACTCTGTCTACACAAGTGACAATGATGTGTGGTTTTTTAAATGAGTTAGCTCAGTCAATTTATCTTAACTAGATAGAAAATCCCGTTTAAACCAGTGTAGATCTGATTTAACACCTCTTAGATCCTTTGATCTGATCATATTGTCACCTTCGTGGGGGCCTAGGAAACAATACAACCAATTTAAACCATCTAAAAGGAGTTAAACTGTGTATATGCAGGCATTAAGGAGGTGGATGTGCAATCAAGTTAGCTTCACTCATTTAAAAAACACCCTTTTTGCCTGCATATGCAAACCCTCTCTATTACAATTACTACTAATAATAAAGGAGATAATAGTAGTGAAAGTAACTTAAACCTGGTCTAAAATTTATATCAGCCTGTCTCACTTGGAATTAAGACGATTTAAGTCCTGGTACTGAGCCCAGAGAACGGATAGTTCGACAGATGAATTTTTCCGTTGACCTAGCTACTGCCTTTCCAGGAGGTGGATTTACTACATTGATTGGGAAAAACCCTTTCTGTTGCTGTAGCAAATGTCTGCACTATGCTATGTAGTGTTATGGTGGCACTAGGTAATGCTATAGTGGCATAGCTGTAGCTATGCCACTATAGTGCTTGTAGTGTAAACAGCCTTACAAAAGTTATTGAGCACTTGGTACTACAGAAACATTATTCTGTCATGACAGAATACGTTACTTGCGCAGTTTGTAAAAACATGCATACTTTTATAATAAAATATTATGCCTTCTAATAGTAATCCAGTTTCCATGTTTACACATATTTAACAGAGACAAAGCATGGAGGAAACAAGAATGGGAAGAAAGAAGGCCTCTCTGGAAGCTCGTTTTTCACCTGGTTTATGGTAATAGCACTGCTGGGAGTTTGGACATCAGTAGCAGTTGTTTGGTTTGAACTTGTAGATTATGAAGAAGTTCTAGGTAAGAACTTTCATGTCTTAATATGTATAATTTAGTGCGTCAGAAAATGTGCTTCTTGTATCTTCATTCATTGAATTGAAGCATTTTCCGATTTCAGGAAGAAAGACTGAAGATTTAATCTTGCCTTCAGATAGACGGGAGCACATCACCAATTTGTAAATTAACTACTGCACATATATTTGCAAGTGTATTATTTTTCCTAGATAAATATGTCAATGGACACCTGGTATGATAGGATGCGTACTGTGCTTTTTGTATCATGTTTAAAATTCACAGTTCTGATAATATTTTTGTTTTTTTGTTTTTTTTAAAAAAACTTCATGTTTGTTAGGCGCTAAGAAATCTGTCCAGTCTTCACCTGGCTGATGCTTAGTTAGTTTGTACTTGATCTTTGATGCAGGTGAATCTAGGAGGATATTATACTTGAACTGTATGTAAGGTTCAAACATCTGATTAAAAACCTGATCAGGGTCTGATGATGATGCAAATAATGATTTTTTTGTATTTTTACCATGCATGCAGCCAAAGCAAAGGACTTCCGTTATAACTTGTCAGAGGTACTTCAAGGTAGGCTATTGGGAAACAAACTTCCTTCACTCTCCCTGGGATTAAAATTTTATGCTAATCATATTCTGTTTTACTCTTTATTTTAACTTTTAAAAAAATTTCTTTCCTTCAGTCATTATTCAAATAAAAGACTCCGGCATTCTGTTATTTCTAACTTTTTTCTTCCTATTC
This sequence comes from Natator depressus, assembly GCF_965152275.1. Taxonomy (NCBI): domain Eukaryota; kingdom Metazoa; phylum Chordata; order Testudines; family Cheloniidae; genus Natator; species Natator depressus. The sequence continues at coordinate 62,930,374 of NC_134235.1, forward strand.
TTGGAGAAGTTCAGTTCTTCTTACTAGCTGAATGTTACAGAATTTCTAACTATGTACTTCAATCTGAAAATCAACAGCAATAATTTAGATTTCATTGTTGCAACAGAGTAGTGATGGCTTATTTATAGTCTATTCTGGACCTGTTCCTGGAATTCAGCTTCCACCAAACTGTCCTATTTTATAAACTATATTTTAGTTTATTAAAATTTTCTGTAGGATTATTTTTTTGTGAAGAACAGGAAAATAGTGGTTAACATTTATTTTTATTTTTGTATAAATTTTTGCCACTGTGTTAGTGGTTGGTGACCGTTCTTTCCTCAAGGGAAAAGCAATGGCATGCTCAGAATAAACTGATAGGCTGTAAGAACCTCTAAATTTTACTACAACTCCTCATGATCTTACAGCTTTGTGATTCAGGCTTGAGTTTTGCCATGATAATTTAGATATATCAAAAACTAATTAAGTATTAAATGACCTACTAATTCATTTGTTGATCCCAGGAAACATCATCTTTTAGATGACATAGTTTTAGGTAATACTTTATTTTCTAAAAGAGACTATGTTCCCCTGAGTGTTAACTCTATATGGTTGCTAAAGCTACTGTGGCTGAAATAATAAAAGAAAAGCAAGATCTCTCATGTTTTGATCATGTATTAAAAATCCTTACTAGATTTTACTGATTAAGGCAGCTACCATTTATGACATACTGCTTTTGCTTCTCTGTGTATACCATGGGTCATGACTAGTGATGATGATATGCCCTGGATGATGATTAGTTTCTTAGCTACAGTAAACCTATGTAGCCATTGGTGAAATGTCTGTGAATTCTTTCCCGCTTTTTGTGGGATATGGGCTGCTTCTGTTCCACTAACCCAATACTGAAACCAGTCTACCATAATTTTAACTGTCCGGTAACATATATATGGGAAGTGTCTAGAATAGCAGTCAGTATGAAGAGAGAAAAAAAGAAATGGTGATTAGATTGCATAAATTTGTTTGATTACACCCTT